>NC_092178.1:30396471-31103656 GCF_045791955.1 Oncorhynchus clarkii lewisi | reverse complement strand
TGGAGAATGCCAAAACCCTCTGGGTTCCTGCATCAACACCACTAACCACGCTATGATCCAACTAGAGGTCAGTATGCACTACTACACCCTCTCTCACATGAATGCTAACAATGTTTTCAGTTGGAAAGACGCTAAATGGCTCAGACATTAATGGGAAATATGGCAAATAGAAACAGAAATACCCAAGATACCTGAGTCTACAATGGCAGACTGTTAATGTAGAGTACAGATAGTGAGAAGTTACATTCAAGACTGAAGCAATTGTGCCCTCTAGTGGTCGACTTTATACTATACCCGCTCTTTCCATACAGGTTAAAGAAAGATTTTTAAGCATTGAGACAATTGATACATGGATTGTGTATGTGTGCCATTCAGAGGGTAAATGGGCAACACAAAATATTTAAGTGCCTTTGAACGGTGTATAAAGAATGGTCCACCACAGTGGGAATCATTGGAGTGAACATGGGCCAGCATCCCTGTGGACACCTTGTAGAGTTCATGTCCCGGCAAATTGAGTCTGTTCTGAGCAACAGGGGGAGCAACTCAATGTTAGGAAGGTGTTCTTAATGTTTTGTAAACTCCGTGTATGTAGGCCTACATATTTTTAAATAGTACAGAATCACACATCACAATTCAAAGCCATAAAGTGTGGGCCTGTAGTACCTGTAAATCACCTATACTTTGTTTTTCATTTCCATATGAAAAGAATAATGCATAATTGTTCATGTAATAGTGTAATATTAGCCTCATAACTCCAGGAATAGGAAATAGTGATGAAATAATCAAGTAAATGAAAAGACAGAGACAAATGCTTTTGAACTACTAGTTATTTTATTTAGAAATGTAAAATTCAGTGCAAAGTAATATAGTGCATTTGTGTCTAGACCCCTGTGTGGTGGCAAAGTGTCGCAAGAATCCTGTGGGGAGAGAAAACAAGAGAATACATTAATTCAATGGGTGTTAACTAATCAGGCTTCAGCGAAGCACTTCAAGTCCTCAATTCCTGAGAGAAAGAGAGAGAAATGTGGCCTTTCAGATGTCTGCAGTAGGACTACATGCTGGCCATGAGGTTCTCCAGGTGGTACTCCAGGAGGCTGGAGAGCTCAGTGACCAGAGACACTGGGTTAAAGTACCAGGCCAGCTGCTGCCCAAACATGTCATCTAGCAGAGCCAGCAGCCCGCCCTGAAGAGAACACCACACAACACATAGATAATGGCTCTAAGTTACTAGCTTATCAAGAGCAGAGAGACAATGAGAGTTACTCCTCGTAAAATGGCATTGAAACCCTGTTATTCATGAAAAAGTAAAGAGGAAGTAGAATAGGGAAGTAAACTCTTGAATCTTACATTGATCAGCAGCAGGTATCTCTCGGCCTTTGGCTCAATGCTGGCAGCTACGGGCAGGAAGGAGTACAGGAGAGCGTACAGGCGCTCCATGAACCCACCAGGGTGCTAATGGAAACAGAGGAGAGAAGTTTAAGTGAAATTACAAATAGAGAGACATCGAAACATGTACCAGTGAGATGCTACTTACCACCATCAGGGACTTCTGAGCTGTCATCATCCCAAATAGCACCAGTTCAAAGAGGACATCTATCAGGTTAACATGATGGATCTAGGACAAGAAAACACGTTTGGAGAAAATAGGAATGATTTCAAATAGATCAGCTACTGTGATGTATAAAAGACATGCATGTGGAAGAACTCAAAGTGAGACTTGAAAGAGTTAATGAACTCACCTTTACCTCAGCCAGCTCCCTCTCAATGTCAATCTGCTTGGAGGGGTCACTCAGGTAGTCCACAAAGTCGTTATAGGCACGGATGAATTCGGCCTCGTCCTATCACAAAGCAAAGAGCATTGACGTTAGTGAACAGAACACATTTCCCATCGAGGACGCTCTCTTTCCCTTGAATGAATAAGGCGTTACCATGTGGTGGGCCTGAACCAGTGCGCCCATTAGGACCTTTCCTGCCACAAACAGATGGTTCCTGCTCAGGGTGGAACCAAGCAGGGTCTAGAGAAGAGGCAAGAATTAGTGAGATACCCATCTTCCTCTTGGAGACAGACAGAACAAGAAGACACAGAGAGAAAAGGAAAAAGGAAGTCCACTCACAGTGAAGGCCTGGCGCAGAGAGACGAGCCTCAGGGCGATGTCCTCCACTCTCTTGGTGGTAAGGTAGAGGCTGTGGGAGGGAGGGAATGGAGATAACAGCATGGTGACCACTATCCTTCAGCATCTGGCAAGCCCAGACTACACAGACATTTAGAGGAACTCACTTTAGCAGAGGAACCTCCCTCTCCTCAGGCAGCAGGTCCTCCTCCCAGCCCTACAACAACAGAACAAACATGCAAGATCAGTGACCAATGCAATGACATGACAAACAATGGGTCAATGGAAGGATCTTAATGCTACTAGTCAATAGTATGTGTACTGTAGGTGTGTGTGTGTAACATCTGACCTCATAGCAGTTGTGGCCCTCAGGCTCTGGCTCAGTGAACTGCTGATTGGTGGGCGTAGACACGGAGGCAGCCTCCGACCACGCCGAGGAGGAGAGCAGCCCATCCGGCCCCATGTGGAGAGTGGCATACACCACCGAGACATCAGTCTGCTGCTCCAAAAACACATACAACACACCTGTTTACCACACACACGCATTATTAGAAAACAGAGCATATCTAAAGTAAAAACACCCAATAATTTCTGTTCAATATACATAAGAAAATGTATATTTACCTGGTAGCAGCCAAGGGTCATGTCCACAGACGTCTCATGACGGAGGTGAGAAGCATACTGGGTCACCCTGCCAGCCACATACTGACAGAGAGAGACGATATGTTAAGGCCAAATGGAATAAGTGAAGAAAGCCTAATCTTGTACTATTTCGGTAGTATTTACATCTTACCAGGATCCAAGTGACGGACTGAACCTTGGTGGCACAGTAGGGGATGCCCTCTGAACTAAGTCCGGCTGTCTCCCTGGAGATGGCCCACACCAGTTGAGTCTCCAGGCCTCGGACCCTACTCACATGGTGCCTCCTCACCACCACCTGCTGTGGAGAGAAACAACATCAACAAAACAACATCAGCCATCGCTGTAACATATTTCCATCAAGATCACATGACTCTGGCAATGTAGATTAGGACTAGGTAGTAACAAAGACACATACCTGGGATCCCCCACGCATATAGGTGATAATGGGGCTGATGAACTGGAAAGTTCTCCAAGCTTTAGCCACCGGACCGGCATGGTTCTGCACAGGATATGGGTGACATTACAATACATTCAGGTTAGAAACAGCTAATTACAGGAATTGTAACAGTGATGTGTGTGGGGGGGGGGGGGGTCTCTTACTCTGATCACAACAGGCCCACAGTACAGGGGGCTGAACCTAATCGGTATCAACTGCCAATTACCAGTGGCCTCCTAAAGCAGACAACAAAGATTTTTAGAATTAATATCTGGGATACTTTTCAAACATAATACCAAAAACGTTCTGAAAATTGTACCTCAAGGATAGTCGGTACATCTGGCACATCCTCAAGGATGATAGCAGCATCCTGGACATCAAGGATGACTGGCAGCAGTGGCACATCCAACTGGACCTCATCCAGTACATTTGATTCTAAAATTAGTAGCAGGAATACAAACAAACAATTGTCAGGAAGTAAAACATATCAAGCTAGCTAGTAACGTCACTACTAGTAAAAGTCCAACAGTGCTTCGCTTATCAACAATTATTAAAGTTAGCGTTAGCTTGCAAGTCTGTATTACAGAAATACACATTTCACAAATGACATTTTCAATGCTGAATGTGGTAAAATAAGAAGTTAGAACTCCACGTACCCTCTTCGAAGTCGCTGTCGCTGTCCACCTCCCGACGATCGCGAACCCTGCAAAACGGAAAAAGACAACAAAAACAACCCACAAATGAATTTACACAACCTGTCGACGCAGAAGGCTGCCCACGTCCTCGCACTCTCTCCATCAATCTTGAAAAACACCCAGGCATTTTCCAGTCGATTTTTCAATCTCAGGTCTCAAAAATCAGTCAAGTTTGTTGTTGTTAAACAGCAAATTGAAGTTGTTCTTGTTTTCGAACAGAAAACGTTCAATAGAACGCTGAGATGTTCTATTGGTTAGATGTCTCTTGGCAACACATATGTTAGAAAATTGCTGATTTAAAAATGGACAGCTGTGTTGCCATAGAAATGAGTTTGGAACTCTATGGTTATCATTAGAATCCTATAAAATTCCTGGTCATCATTGTAATTATATTCTATGTTGTTGGAATAATATAAAACAAAAATACCAAATGTTTTTTAAAGTCACTAGCTAGGTCAATGGCCCATTGAAATGTTTTAGCTTGTTTCATGGAAGTTGTTGTTGAACTTCTGAAAGTCTAGGCTTTGGCTCAGTGGGCTATAAAGACTTGTGGAGCACAGACAACCAGGGTTAAAACATATGACCACATTCAGACAAGGGGGGCGAAGCCAAAGCCCACTGAGGTTGGAGAGCACTGTAGGATCTGCATAATAATCATACCTCTTTTATAAACAGGATATTATTATCATTGATTATGTCAAAGTGTATGTATGAATAAATCTGAGTGAACTTTTTCATGGCAGGTTCACCTTTTGAAGCCGAGTGAGGTTCCCAAAGCGTGCTGCGCTCCCACCAAGCTCAGTCCCATCTCTAGACTCTTCTACAACGACAACGTGATCCTAAAGAAGCATGAAGACATGGTGGTCAAGACCTGTGTATGCCTGTGACACCTGTGGCAACCCATCTATTCTACATCATTTTAATAAACTTCACTACCTTTGTTCCAAAAGATATACCTTTGCAACCAGCAGTTGAAAGCAATAATCTGGCAATATGCAGATAAATAGTATGTATCTACACTGTACAAAAAAATTAACGCAACATCCAACAATTTCAACGATATTACTGAGTTAAAGTTCATATAAGGCAATCAGTCAATTCAAATACATTCTTTAGACCCTAATCTATGGATTTCACATGACTGTGAATACAGATGTGCCTCTGTTGGTCCCAGATACCTTTTTAAATGAAGACAGGGGCGTGGATTTGGGGCGGCAGGTAGCCTAGTGGTTAGTGTTGAGCCAGTAACCGAAAGATGCTGGATCCAATCCCCGAGCTGACAAGGTAAAAATCTGTCATTCTGCCCCTGAACGTGACAGTTAACCCACTGTTTCCCGGGAAGGCCGTCATTGTAAGTAAGGATTTGTTCTTAACTGACTTGCCTAGTTAGAAAAAGGATAACAAGCCTTCTACTGTGATGGAGAATGCCTATATCCTCTGGGTTCCTGCATGAACACCACTAACCACGCTATGATCCAACTAGTGGTCAGTATGCACTACTACACCCACTCACATGAACGCTAACATTGTTTTCAGTTGGAAAGATGCTAAATGGCTCAGACATTAATGGGAAATATGGCAAATTGAAACAAAAACACCCAAGATACCTGAGTCTACAATGGCAGACTCTTAATGTAGAGTACCGATAGTGAGAAGTTACATTCAAGACTGAAGCAATTGTGCCCTCTAGTGGTCGACTTTATACTATACCTGCTCTTTCCATGACAGACTGACCAGGTAAATCCAGGTGAAAGCTATGATCCCGTACTGATGTCACTTGTTCAATCCACTTCAATCAGTGTAGATGAAGGGAAGGAGACAGGTTAAAGAAAGATTTTTAAGCATTGACACAATTGAGACATGGATTGTGTATGTGTGCCATTCAGAGGGTAAATGGGCAAGACAAAATATTTAAGTGCCTTTGAACGGTGTAAGGTAGTAGTAGGTGTATAAAGAATGGTCCACCACTGTGGGAATCATTGGAGTGAACATGGGCCAGCATCCCTGTGGACACCTTGTAGAGTTCATGTCCCGGCAAATTGAGTCTATTCTGAGCAACAGGGGGAGCAACTCAATGTTAGGAAGGTGTTCTTAATGTTTTGTAAACTCCGTGTATGTATGCCTACATATTTTTAAATAGTACAGAATCACACATCACAATTCAAAGCCATAAAGTGTGGGCCTGTAGTACCTGTAAATCACCTATACTTTGTTTTTCATTTCCATATGAAAAGAATAATGCATAATTGTTCATGTAATAGTGTAATATTAGCCTCATAACTCCAGGAATAGGAAATAGTGATGAAATAATCAAGTAAATGAAAAGACAGAGACAAATGCTTTTGAACTACTAGTTATTTTATTTAGAAATGTAAAATTCAGTGCAAAGTAATATAGTGCATTTGTGTCTAGACCCCTGTGTGGTGGCAAAGTGTCGCAAGAATCCTGTGGGGAGAGAAAACAAGAGAATACATTAATTCAATGGGTGTTAACTAATCAGGCTTCAGCGAAGCACTTCAAGTCCTCAATTCCTGAGAGAAAGAGAGAGAGAGAGAAATGTGGCCTTTCAGATGTCTGCAGTAGGACTACATGCTGGCCATGAGGTTCTCCAGGTGGTACTCCAGGAGGCTGGAGAGCTCAGTGACCAGAGACACTGGGTTAAAGTACCAGGCCAGCTGCTGCCCAAACATGTCATCTAGCAGAGCCATCAGCCCGCCCTGAAGAGAACACCACACAACACATAGATAATGGCTCTAAGTTACTAGCTTATCAAGAGCAGAGAGACAATGAGTTACTCCTCGTAAAATGGCATTGAAACCCTGTTATTCATGAAAAAGTAAAGAGGAAGTAGAATAGGGAAGTAAACTCTTGAATCTTACATTGATCAGCAGCAGGTATCTCTCGGCCTTTGGCTCAATGCTGGCAGCTACGGGCAGGAAGGAGTACAGGAGAGCGTACAGGCGCTCCATGAACCCACCAGGGTGCTAATGGAAACAGAGGAGAGAAGTTTAAGTGAAATTACAAATAGAGAGACATCGAAACATGTACCAGTGAGATGCTACTTACCACCATCAGGGACTTCTGAGCTGTCATCATCCCAAATAGCACCAGTTCAAAGAGGACATCTATCAGGTTAACATGATGGATCTAGGACAAGAAAACACGTTTGGAGAAAATAGGAATGATTTCAAATAGATCAGCTACTGTGATGTATAAAAGACATGCATGTGGAAGAACTCAAAGTGAGACTTGAAAGAGTTAATGAACTCACCTTTACCTCAGCCAGCTCCCTCTCAATGTCAATCTGCTTGGAGGGGTCACTCAGGTAGTCCACAAAGTCGTTATAGGCACGGATGAATTCGGCCTCGTCCTATCACAAAGCAAAGAGCATTGACGTTAGTGAACAGAACACATTTCCCATCGAGGACGCTCTCTTTCCCTTGAATGAATAAGGCGTTACCATGTGGTGGGCCTGAACCAGTGCGCCCATTAGGACCTTTCCTGCCACAAACAGATGGTTCCTGCTCAGGGTGGAACCAAGCAGGGTCTAGAGAAGAGGCAAGAATTAGTGAGACACCCATCTTCCTCTTGGAGACAGACAGAACAAGAAGACACAGAGAGAAAAGGAAAAAGGAAGTCCACTCACAGTGAAGGCCTGGCGCAGAGAGACGAGCCTCAGGGCGATGTCCTCCACTCTCTTGGTGGTAAGGTAGAGGCTGTGGGAGGGAGGGAATGGAGATAACAGCATGGTGACCACTATCCTTCAGCATCTGGCAAGCCCAGACTACACAGACATTTAGAGGAACTCACTTTAGCAGAGGAACCTCCCTCTCCTCAGGCAGCAGGTCCTCCTCCCAGCCCTACAACAACAGAACAAACATGCAAGATCAGTGACCAATGCAATGACATGACAAACAATGGGTCAATGGAAGGATCTTAATGCTACTAGTCAATAGTATGTGTACTGTAGGTGTGTGTGTGTAACATCTGACCTCATAGCAGTTGTGGCCCTCAGGCTCTGGCTCAGTGAACTGCTGATTGGTGGGCGTAGACACGGAGGCAGCCTCCGACCACGCCGAGGAGGAGAGCAGCCCATCCGGCCCCATGTGGAGAGTGGCATACACCACCGAGACATCAGTCTGCTGCTCCAAAAACACATACAACACACCTGTTTACCACACACACGCATTATTAGAAAACAGAGCATATCTAAAGTAAAAACACCCAATAATTTCTGTTCAATATACATAAGAAAATGTATATTTACCTGGTAGCAGTCAAGGGTCATGTCCACAGACGTCTCATGGCGGAGGTGAGAAGCATACTGGGTCACCCTGCCAGCCACATACTGACAGAGAGAGACGATATGTTAAGGCCAAATGGAATAAGTGAAGAAAGCCTAATCTTGTACTATTTCGGTAGTATTTACATCTTACCAGGATCCAAGTGACGGACTGAACCTTGGTGGCACAGTAGGGGATGCCCTCTGAACTAAGTCTGGCTGTCTCCCTGGAGATGGCCCACACCAGTTGAGTCTCCAGGCCTCGGACCCTACTCACATGGTGCCTCCTCACCACCACCTGCTGTGGAGAGAAACAACATCAACAAAACAACATCAGCCATCGCTGTAACATATTTCCATCAAGATCACATGACTCTGGCAATGTAGATTAGGACTAGGTAGTAACAAAGACACATACCTGGGATCCCCCACGCATATAGGTGATAATGGGGCTGATGAACTGGAAAGTTCTCCAAGCTTTAGCCACCGGACCGGCATGGTTCTGCACAGGATATGGGGGACATTACAATACATTCAGGTTAGAAACAGCTAATTACAGGAATTGTAACAGTGATGTGTGTGTGTGTGTGGGGGGGGGGGGGGGTCTCTTACTCTGATCACAACAGGCCCACAGTACAGGGGGCTGAACCTAATCGGTATCAACTGCCAATTACCAGTGGCCTCCTAAAGCAGACAACAAAGATTTTTAGAATTAATATCTGGGATACTTTTCAAACATAATACCAAAAACGTTCTGAAAATTGTACCTCAAGGATAGTCGGTACATCTGGCACATCCTCAAGGATGATAGCAGCATCCTGGACATCAAGGATGACTGGCAGCAGTGGCACATCCAACTGGACCTCATCCAGTACATTTGATTCTAAAATTAGTAGCAGGAATACAAACAAACAATTGTCAGGAAGTAAAACATATCAAGCTAGCTAGTAACGTCACTACTAGTAAAAGTCCAACAGTGCTTCGCTTATCAACAATTATTAAAGTTAGCGTTAGCTTGCAAGTCTGTATTACAGAAATACACATTTCACAAATGACATTTTCAATGCTGAATGTGGTAAAATAAGAAGTTAGAACTCCACGTACCCTCTTCGAAGTCGCTGTCGCTGTCCACCTCCCGACGATCGCGAACCCTGCAAAACGGAAAAAGACAACAAAAACAACCCACAAATGAATTTACACAACCTGTCGACGCAGAAGGCTGCCCACGTCCTCGCACTCTCTCCATCAATCTTGAAAAACACCGAGGCATTTTCCAGTCGATTTTTCAATCTCAGGTCTCAAAAATCAGTCAAGTTTGTTGTTGTTAAACAGCAAATTGAAGTTGTTCTTGTTTTCGAACAGAAAACGTTCAATAGAACGCTGAGATGTTCTATTGGTTAGATGTCTCTTGGCAACACATATGTTAGAAAATTGATGATTTAAAAATGGACAGCTGTGTTGCCATAGAAATGAGTTTGGAACTCTATGGTTATCATTAGAATCCTATAAAATTCCTGGTCATCATTGTAATTATATTCTATGTTGTTGGAATAATATAAAACAAAAATACCAAATGTTTTTTAAAAGTCACTAGCTAGGTCAATGGCCCATTGAAATGTTTTAGCTTGTTTCATGGAAGTTGTTGTTGAACTTCTGAAAGTCTAGGCTTTGGCTCAGTGGGCTATAAAGACTTGTGGAGCACAGACAACCAGGGTTAAAACATATGACCACATTCAGACAAGGGGGGCGAAGCCAAAGCCCACTGAGGTTGGAGAGCACTGTAGGATCTGCATAATAATCATACCTCTTTTATAAACAGGATATTATTATCATTGATTATGTCAAAGTGTATGTATGAATAAATCTGAGTGAACAATTTCAACGATATTACTGAGTTAAAGTTCATATAAGGCAATCAGTCAATTCAAATACATTCTTTAGACCCTAATCTATGGATTTCACATGACTGTGAATACAGATGTGCCTCTGTTGGTCCCAGATACCTTTTTAAATGAAGACAGGGGCGTGGATTTGGGGCGGCAGGTAGCCTAGTGGTTAGTGTTGAGCCAGTAACCGAAAGATGCTGGATCCAATCCCCGAGCTGACAAGGTAAAAATCTGTCATTCTGCCCCTGAACGTGACAGTTAACCCACTGTTTCCCGGGAAGGCCGTCATTGTAAGTAAGGATTTGTTCTTAACTGACTTGCCTAGTTAGAAAAAGGATAACAAGCCTTCTACTGTGATGGAGAATGCCTATATCCTCTGGGTTCCTGCATGAACACCACTAACCACGCTATGATCCAACTAGTGGTCAGTATGCACTACTACACCCACTCACATGAACGCTAACATTGTTTTCAGTTGGAAAGATGCTAAATGGCTCAGACATTAATGGGAAATATGGCAAATTGAAACAAAAACACCCAAGATACCTGAGTCTACAATGGCAGACTCTTAATGTAGAGTACCGATAGTGAGAAGTTACATTTCATGACTGAAGCAATTGTGCCCTCTAGTGGTCGACTTTATACTATACCTGCTCTTTCCATGACAGACTGACCAGGTAAATCCAGGTGAAAGCTATGATCCCGTACTGATGTCACTTGTTCAATCCACTTCAATCAGTGTAGATGAAGGGAAGGAGACAGGTTAAAGAAAGATTTTTAAGCATTGACACAATTGAGACATGGATTGTGTATGTGTGCCATTCAGAGGGTAAATGGGCAAGACAAAATATTTAAGTGCCTTTGAACGGTGTAAGGTAGTAGGTGTATAAAGAATGGTCCACCACAGTGGGAATCATTGGAGTGAACATGGGCCAGCATCCCTGTGGACACCTTGTAGAGTTCATGTCCCGGCAAATTGAGTCTGTTCTGAGCAACAGGGGGAGCAACTCAATGTTAGGAAGGTGTTCTTAATGTTTTGTAAACTCCGTGTATGTAGGCCTACATATTTTTAAATAGTACAGAATCACACATCACAATTCAAAGCCATAAAGTGTGGGCCTGTAGTACCTGTAAATCACCTATACTTTGTTTTTCATTTCCATATGAAAAGAATAATGCATAATTGTTCATGTAATAGTGTAATATTAGCCTCATAACTCCAGGAATAGGAAATAGTGATGAAATAATCAAGTAATATGAAAAGACAGAGACAAATGCTTTTGAACTACTAGTTATTTTATTTAGAAATGTAAAATTCAGTGCAAAGTAATATAGTGCATTTGTGTCTAGACCCCTGTGTGGTGGCAAAGTGTCGCAAGAATCCTGTGGGGAGAGAAAACAAGAGAATACATTAATTCAATGGGTGTTAACTAATCAGGCTTCAGCGAAGCACTTCAAGTCCTCAATTCCTGAGAGAAAGAGAGAGAGAGAGAAATGTGGCCTTTCAGATGTCTGCAGTAGGACTACATGCTGGCCATGAGGTTCTCCAGGTGGTACTCCAGGAGGCTGGAGAGCTCAGTGACCAGAGACACTGGGTTAAAGTACCAGGCCAGCTGCTGCCCAAACATGTCATCTAGCAGAGCCAGCAGCCCGCCCTGAAGAGAACACCACACAACACATAGATAATGGCTCTAAGTTACTAGCTTATCAAGAGCAGAGAGACAATGAGAGTTACTCCTCGTAAAATGGCATTGAAACCCTGTTATTCATGAAAAAGTAAAGAGGAAGTAAACTAGAAATAGGGAAGTAAACTCTTGAATCTTACATTGATCAGCAGCAGGTATCTCTCGGCCTTTGGCTCAATGCTGGCAGCTACGGGCAGGAAGGAGTACAGGAGAGCGTACAGACGCTCCATGAACCCACCAGGGTGCTAATGGAAACAGAGGAGAGAAGTTTAAGTGAAATTACAAATAGAGAGACATCGAAACATGTACCAGTGAGATGCTACTTACCACCATCAGGGACTTCTGAGCTGTCATCATCCCAAATAGCACCAGTTCAAAGAGGACATCTATCAGGTTAACATGATGGATCTAGGACAAGAAAACACGTTTGGAGAAAATAGGAATGATTTCAAATAGATCAGCTACTGTGATGTATAAAAGACATGCATGTGGAAGAACTCAAAGTGAGACTTGAAAGAGTTAATGAACTCACCTTTACCTCAGCCAGCTCCCTCTCAATGTCAATCTGCTTGGAGGGGTCACTCAGGTAGTCCACAAAGTCGTTATAGGCACGGATGAATTCGGCCTCGTCCTATCACAAAGCAAAGAGCATTGACGTTAGTGAACAGAACACATTTCCCATCGAGGACGCTCTCTTTCCCTTGAATGAATAAGGCGTTACCATGTGGTGGGCCTGAACCAGTGCGCCCATTAGGACCTTTCCTGCCACAAACAGATGGTTCCTGCTCAGGGTGGAACCAAGCAGGGTCTAGAGAAGAGGCAAGAATTAGTGAGACACCCATCTTCCTCTTGGAGACAGACAGAACAAGAAGACACAGAGAGAAAAGGAAAAAGGAAGTCCACTCACAGTGAAGGCCTGGCGCAGAGAGACGAGCCTCAGGGCGATGTCCTCCACTCTCTTGGTGGTAAGGTAGAGGCTGTGGGAGGGAGGGAATGGAGATAACAGCATGGTGACCACTATCCTTCAGCATCTGGCAAGCCCAGACTACACAGACATTTAGAGGAACTCACTTTAGCAGAGGAACCTCCCTCTCCTCAGGCAGCAGGTCCTCCTCCCAGCCCTACAACAACAGAACAAACATGCAAGATCAGTGACCAATGCAATGACATGACAAACAATGGGTCAATGGAAGGATCTTAATGCTACTAGTCAATAGTATGTGTACTGTAGGTGTGTGTGTGTAACATCTGACCTCATAGCAGTTGTGGCCCTCAGGCTCTGGCTCAGTGAACTGCTGATTGGTGGGCGTAGACACGGAGGCAGCCTCCGACCACGCCGAGGAGGAGAGCAGCCCATCCGGCCCCATGTGGAGAGTGGCATACACCACCGAGACATCAGTCTGCTGCTCCAAAAACACATACAACACACCTGTTTACCACACACACGCATTATTAGAAAACAGAGCATATCTAAAGTAAAAACACCCAATAATTTCTGTTCAATATACATAAGAAAATGTATATTTACCTGGTAGCAGCCAAGGGTCATGTCCACAGACGTCTCATGACGGAGGTGAGAAGCATACTGGGTCACCCTGCCAGCCACATACTGACAGAGAGAGACGATATGTTAAGGCCAAATGGAATAAGTGAAGAAAGCCTAATCTTGTACTATTTCGGTAGTATTTACATCTTACCAGGATCCAAGTGACGGACTGAACCTTGGTGGCACAGTAGGGGATGCCCTCTGAACTAAGTCTGGCTGTCTCCCTGGAGATGGCCCACACCAGTTGAGTCTCCAGGCCTCGGACCCTACTCACATGGTGCCTCCTCACCACCACCTGCTGTGGAGAGAAACAACATCAACAAAACAACATCAGCCATCGCTGTAACATATTTCCATCAAGATCACATGACTCTGGCAATGTAGATTAGGACTAGGTAGTAACAAAGACACATACCTGGGATCCCCCACGCATATAGGTGATAATGGGGCTGATGAACTGGAAAGTTCTCCAAGCTTTAGCCACCGGACCGGCATGGTTCTGCACAGGATATGGGTGACATTACAATACATTCAGGTTAGAAACAGCTAATTACAGGAATTGTAACAGTGATGTGTGTGGGGGGGGTGGGGTCTCTTACTCTGATCACAACAGGCCCACAGTACAGGGGGCTGAACCTAATCGGTATCAACTGCCAATTACCAGTGGCCTCCTAAAGCAGACAACAAAGATTTTTAGAATTAATATCTGGGATACTTTTCAAACATAATACCAAAAACGTTCTGAAAATTGTACCTCAAGGATAGTCGGTACATCTGGCACATCCTCAAGGATGATAGCAGCATCCTGGACATCAAGGATGACTGGCAGCAGTGGCACATCCAACTGGACCTCATCCAGTACATTTGATTCTAAAATTAGTAGCAGGAATACAAACAAACAATTGTCAGGAAGTAAAACATATCAAGCTAGCTAGTAACGTCACTACTAGTAAAAGTCCAACAGTGCTTCGCTTATCAACAATTATTAAAGTTAGCGTTAGCTTGCAAGTCTGTATTACAGAAATACACATTTCACAAATGACATTTTCAATGCTGAATGTGGTAAAATAAGAAGTTAGAACTCCACGTACCCTCTTCGAAGTCGCTGTCGCTGTCCACCTCCCGACGATCGCGAACCCTGCAAAACGGAAAAAGACAACAAAAACAACCCACAAATGAATTTACACAACCTGTCGAAGCAGAAGGCTGCCCACGTCCTCGCACTCTCTCCATCAATCTTGAAAAACACCCAGGCATTTTCCAGTCGATTTTTCAATCTCAGGTCTCAAAAATCAGTCAAGTTTGTTGTTGTTAAACAGCAAATTGAAGTTGTTCTTGTTTTCGAACAGAAAACGTTCAATAGAACGCTGAGATGTTCTATTGGTTAGATGTCTCTTGGCAACACATATGTTAGAAAATTGCTGATTTAAAAATGGACAGCTGTGTTGCCATAGAAATGAGTTTGGAACTCTATGGTTATCATTAGAATCCTATAAAATTCCTGGTCATCATTGTAATTATATTCTATGTTGTTGGAATAATATAAAACAAAAATACCAAATGTTTTTTAAAGTCACTAGCTAGGTCAATGGCCCATTGAAATGTTTTAGCTTGTTTCATGGAAGTTGTTGTTGAACTTCTGAAAGTCTAGGCTTTGGCTCAGTGGGCTATAAAGACTTGTGGAGCACAGACAACCAGGGTTAAAACATATGACCACATTCAGACAAGGGGGGCGAAGCCAAAGCCCACTGAGGTTGGAGAGCACTGTAGGATCTGCATAATAATCATACCTCTTTTATAAACAGGATATTATTATCATTGATTATGTCAAAGTGTATGTATGAATAAATCTGAGTGAACTTTTTCATGGCAGGTTCACCTTTTGAAGCCGAGTGAGGTTCCCAAAGCGTGCTGCGCTCCCACCAAGCTCAGTCCCATCTCTAGACTCTTCTACAACGACAACGTGATCCTAAAGAAGCATGAAGACATGGTGGTCAAGACCTGTGTATGCCTGTGACACCTGTGGCAACCCATCTATTCTACATCATTTTAATAAACTTCACTACCTTTGTTCCAAAAGATATACCTTTGCAACCAGCAGTTGAAAGCAATAATCTGGCAATATGCAGATAAATAGTATGTATCTACACTGTACAAAAAAATTAACGCAACATCCAACAATTTCAACGATATTACTGAGTTAAAGTTCATATAAGGCAATCAGTCAATTCAAATACATTCTTTAGACCCTAATCTATGGATTTCACATGACTGTGAATACAGATGTGCCTCTGTTGGTCCCAGATACCTTTTTAAATGAAGACAGGGGCGTGGATTTGGGGCGGCAGGTAGCCTAGTGGTTAGTGTTGAGCCAGTAACCGAAAGATGCTGGATCCAATCCCCGAGCTGACAAGGTAAACATCTGTCATTCTGCCCCTGAACGTGACAGTTAACCCACTGTTTCCCGGGAAGGCCGTCATTGTAAGTAAGGATTTGTTCTTAACTGACTTGCCTAGTTAGAAAAAGGATAACAAGCCTTCTACTGTGATGGAGAATGCCTATATCCTCTGGGTTCCTGCATGAACACCACTAACCACGCTATGATCCAACTAGTGGTCAGTATGCACTACTACACCCACTCACATGAACGCTAACATTGTTTTCAGTTGGAAAGATGCTAAATGGCTCAGACATTAATGGGAAATATGGCAAATTGAAACAAAAACACCCAAGATACCTGAGTCTACAATGGCAGACTCTTAATGTAGAGTACCGATAGTGAGAAGTTACATTCAAGACTGAAGCAATTGTGCCCTCTAGTGGTCGACTTTATACTATACCTGCTCTTTCCATGACAGACTGACCAGGTAAATCCAGGTGAAAGCTATGATCCCGTACTGATGTCACTTGTTCAATCCACTTCAATCAGTGTAGAGTAGATGAAGGGAAGGAGACAGGTTAAAGAAAGATTTTTAAGCATTGACACAATTGAGACATGGATTGTGTATGTGTGCCATTCAGAGGGTAAATGGGCAAGACAAAATATTTAAGTGCCTTTGAACGGTGTAAGGTAGTAAGTAGGTGTATAAAGAATGGTCCACCACTGTGGGAATCATTGGAGTGAACATGGGCCAGCATCCCTGTGGACACCTTGTAGAGTTCATGTCCCGGCAAATTGAGTCTGTTCTGAGCAACAGGGGGAGCAACTCAATGTTAGGAAGGTGTTCTTAATGTTTTGTAAACTCCGTGTATGTAGGCCTACATATTTTTAAATAGTACAGAATCACACATCACAATTCAAAGCCATAAAGTGTGGGCCTGTAGTACCTGTAAATCACCTATACTTTGTTTTTCATTTCCATATGAAAAGAATAATGCATAATTGTTCATGTAATAGTGTAATATTAGCCTCATAACTCCAGGAATAGGAAATAGTGATGAAATAATCAAGTAAATGAAAAGACAGAGACAAATGCTTTTGAACTACTAGTTATTTTATTTAGAAATGTAAAATTCAGTGCAAAGTAATATAGTGCATTTGTGTCTAGACCCCTGTGTGGTGGCAAAGTGTCACAAGAATCCTGTGGGGAGAGAAAACAAGAGAATACATTAATTCAATGGGTGTTAACTAATCAGGCTTCAGCGAAGCACTTCAAGTCCTCAATTCCTGAGAGAAAGAGAGAGAGAGAGAAATGTGGCCTTTCAGATGTCTGCAGTAGGACTACATGCTGGCCATGAGGTTCTCCAGGTGGTACTCCAGGAGGCTGGAGAGCTCAGTGACCAGAGACACTGGGTTAAAGTACCAGGCCAGCTGCTGCCCAAACATGTCATCTAGCAGAGCCAGCAGCCCGCCCTGAAGAGAACACCACACAACACATAGATAATGGCTCTAAGTTACTAGCTTATCAAGAGCAGAGAGACAATGAGAGTTACTCCTCGTAAAATGGCATTGAAACCCTGTTATTCATGAAAAAGTAAAGAGGAAGTAGAATAGGGAAGTAAACTCTTGAATCTTACATTGATCAGCAGCAGGTATCTCTCGGCCTTTGGCTCAATGCTGGCAGCTACGGGCAGGAAGGAGTACAGGAGAGCGTACAGGCGCTCCATGAACCCACCAGGGTGCTAATGGAAACAGAGGAGAGAAGTTTAAGTGAAATTACAAATAGAGAGACATCGAAACATGTACCAGTGAGATGCTACTTACCACCATCAGGGACTTCTGAGCTGTCATCATCCCAAATAGCACCAGTTCAAAGAGGACATCTATCAGGTTAACATGATGGATCTAGGACAAGAAAACACGTTTGGAGAAAATAGGAATGATTTCAAATAGATCAGCTACTGTGATGTATAAAAGACATGCATGTGGAAGAACTCAAAGTGAGACTTGAAAGAGTTAATGAACTCACCTTTACCTCAGCCAGCTCCCTCTCAATGTCAATCTGCTTGGAGGGGTCACTCAGGTAGTCCACAAAGTCGTTATAGGCACGGATGAATTCGGCCTCGTCCTATCACAAAGCAAAGAGCATTGACGTTAGTGAACAGAACACATTTCCCATCGAGGACGCTCTCTTTCCCTTGAATGAATAAGGCGTTACCATGTGGTGGGCCTGAACCAGTGCGCCCATTAGGACCTTTCCTGCCACAAACAGATGGTTCCTGCTCAGGGTGGAACCAAGCAGGGTCTAGAGAAGAGGCAAGAATTAGTGAGACACCCATCTTCCTCTTGGAGACAGACAGAACAAGAAGACACAGAGAGAAAAGGAAAAAGGAAGTCCACTCACAGTGAAGGCCTGGCGCAGAGAGACGAGCCTCAGGGCGATGTCCTCCACTCTCTTGGTGGTAAGGTAGAGGCTGTGGGAGGGAGGGAATGGAGATAACAGCATGGTGACCACTATCCTTCAGCATCTGGCAAGCCCAGACTACACAGACATTTAGAGGAACTCACTTTAGCAGAGGAACCTCCCTCTCCTCAGGCAGCAGGTCCTCCTCCCAGCCCTACAACAACAGAACAAACATGCAAGATCAGTGACCAATGCAATGACATGACAAACAATGGGTCAATGGAAGGATCTTAATGCTACTAGTCAATAGTATGTGTACTGTAGGTGTGTGTGTGTAACATCTGACCTCATAGCAGTTGTGGCCCTCAGGCTCTGGCTCAGTGAACTGCTGATTGGTGGGCGTAGACACGGAGGCAGCCTCCGACCACGCCGAGGAGGAGAGCAGCCCATCCGGCCCCATGTGGAGAGTGGCATACACCACCGAGACATCAGTCTGCTGCTCCAAAAACACATACAACACACCTGTTTACCACACACACGCATTATTAGAAAACAGAGCATATCTAAAGTAAAAACACCCAATAATTTCTGTTCAATATACATAAGAAAATGTATATTTACCTGGTAGCAGTCAAGGGTCATGTCCACAGACGTCTCATGGCGGAGGTGAGAAGCATACTGGGTCACCCTGCCAGCCACATACTGACAGAGAGAGACGATATGTTAAGGCCAAATGGAATAAGTGAAGAAAGCCTAATCTTGTACTATTTCGGTAGTATTTACATCTTACCAGGATCCAAGTGACGGACTGAACCTTGGTGGCACAGTAGGGGATGCCCTCTGAACTAAGTCTGGCTGTCTCCCTGGAGATGGCCCACACCAGTTGAGTCTCCAGGCCTCGGACCCTACTCACATGGTGCCTCCTCACCACCACCTGCTGTGGAGAGAAACAACATCAACAAAACAACATCAGCCATCGCTGTAACATATTTCCATCAAGATCACATGACTCTGGCAATGTAGATTAGGACTAGGTAGTAACAAAGACACATACCTGGGATCCCCCACGCATATAGGTGATAATGGGGCTGATGAACTGGAAAGTTCTCCAAGCTTTAGCCACCGGACCGGCATGGTTCTGCACAGGATATGGGGGACATTACAATACATTCAGGTTAGAAACAGCTAATTACAGGAATTGTAACAGTGATGTGTGTGTGTGTGTGGGGGGGGGGGGGGGGTCTCTTACTCTGATCACAACAGGCCCACAGTACAGGGGGCTGAACCTAATCGGTATCAACTGCCAATTACCAGTGGCCTCCTAAAGCAGACAACAAAGATTTTTAGAATTAATATCTGGGATACTTTTCAAACATAATACCAAAAACGTTCTGAAAATTGTACCTCAAGGATAGTCGGTACATCTGGCACATCCTCAAGGATGATAGCAGCATCCTGGACATCAAGGATGACTGGCAGCAGTGGCACATCCAACTGGACCTCATCCAGTACATTTGATTCTAAAATTAGTAGCAGGAATACAAACAAACAATTGTCAGGAAGTAAAACATATCAAGCTAGCTAGTAACGTCACTACTAGTAAAAGTCCAACAGTGCTTCGCTTATCAACAATTATTAAAGTTAGCGTTAGCTTGCAAGTCTGTATTACAGAAATACACATTTCACAAATGACATTTTCAATGCTGAATGTGGTAAAATAAGAAGTTAGAACTCCACGTACCCTCTTCGAAGTCGCTGTCGCTGTCCACCTCCCGACGATCGCGAACCCTGCAAAACGGAAAAAGACAACAAAAACAACCCACAAATGAATTTACACAACCTGTCGACGCAGAAGGCTGCCCACGTCCTCGCACTCTCTCCATCAATCTTGAAAAACACCGAGGCATTTTCCAGTCGATTTTTCAATCTCAGGTCTCAAAAATCAGTCAAGTTTGTTGTTGTTAAACAGCAAATTGAAGTTGTTCTTGTTTTCGAACAGAAAACGTTCAATAGAACGCTGAGATGTTCTATTGGTTAGATGTCTCTTGGCAACACATATGTTAGAAAATTGATGATTTAAAAATGGACAGCTGTGTTGCCATAGAAATGAGTTTGGAACTCTATGGTTATCATTAGAATCCTATAAAATTCCTGGTCATCATTGTAATTATATTCTATGTTGTTGGAATAATATAAAACAAAAATACCAAATGTTTTTTAAAAGTCACTAGCTAGGTCAATGGCCCATTGAAATGTTTTAGCTTGTTTCATGGAAGTTGTTGTTGAACTTCTGAAAGTCTAGGCTTTGGCTCAGTGGGCTATAAAGACTTGTGGAGCACAGACAACCAGGGTTAAAACATATGACCACATTCAGACAAGGGGGGCGAAGCCAAAGCCCACTGAGGTTGGAGAGCACTGTAGGATCTGCATAATAATCATACCTCTTTTATAAACAGGATATTATTATCATTGATTATGTCAAAGTGTATGTATGAATAAATCTGAGTGAACAATTTCAACGATATTACTGAGTTAAAGTTCATATAAGGCAATCAGTCAATTCAAATACATTCTTTAGACCCTAATCTATGGATTTCACATGACTGTGAATACAGATGTGCCTCTGTTGGTCCCAGATACCTTTTTAAATGAAGACAGGGGCGTGGATTTGGGGCGGCAGGTAGCCTAGTGGTTAGTGTTGAGCCAGTAACCGAAAGATGCTGGATCCAATCCCCGAGCTGACAAGGTAAAAATCTGTCATTCTGCCCCTGAACGTGACAGTTAACCCACTGTTTCCCGGGAAGGCCGTCATTGTAAGTAAGGATTTGTTCTTAACTGACTTGCCTAGTTAGAAAAAGGATAACAAGCCTTCGACTGTGATGGAGAATGCCTATATCCTCTGGGTTCCTGCATGAACACCACTAACCACGCTATGATCCAACTAGTGGTCAGTATGCACTACTACACCCACTCACATGAACGCTAACATTGTTTTCAGTTGGAAAGATGCTAAATGGCTCAGACATTAATGGGAAATATGGCAAATTGAAACAAAAACACCCAAGATACCTGAGTCTACAATGGCAGACTCTTAATGTAGAGTACCGATAGTGAGAAGTTACATTTCATGACTGAAGCAATTGTGCCCTCTAGTGGTCGACTTTATACTATACCTGCTCTTTCCATGACAGACTGACCAGGTAAATCCAGGTGAAAGCTATGATCCCGTACTGATGTCACTTGTTCAATCCACTTCAATCAGTGTAGATGAAGGGAAGGAGACAGGTTAAAGAAAGATTTTTAAGCATTGACACAATTGAGACATGGATTGTGTATGTGTGCCATTCAGAGGGTAAATGGGCAAGACAAAATATTTAAGTGCCTTTGAACGGTGTAAGGTAGTAGGTGTATAAAGAATGGTCCACCACAGTGGGAATCATTGGAGTGAACATGGGCCAGCATCCCTGTGGACACCTTGTAGAGTTCATGTCCCGGCAAATTGAGTCTGTTCTGAGCAACAGGGGGAGCAACTCAATGTTAGGAAGGTGTTCTTAATGTTTTGTAAACTCCGTGTATGTAGGCCTACATATTTTTAAATAGTACAGAATCACACATCACAATTCAAAGCCATAAAGTGTGGGCCTGTAGTACCTGTAAATCACCTATACTTTGTTTTTCATTTCCATATGAAAAGAATAATGCATAATTGTTCATGTAATAGTGTAATATTAGCCTCATAACTCCAGGAATAGGAAATAGTGATGAAATAATCAAGTAATATGAAAAGACAGAGACAAATGCTTTTGAACTACTAGTTATTTTATTTAGAAATGTAAAATTCAGTGCAAAGTAATATAGTGCATTTGTGTCTAGACCCCTGTGTGGTGGCAAAGTGTCGCAAGAATCCTGTGGGGAGAGAAAACAAGAGAATACATTAATTCAATGGGTGTTAACTAATCAGGCTTCAGCGAAGCACTTCAAGTCCTCAATTCCTGAGAGAAAGAGAGAGAGAGAGAAATGTGGCCTTTCAGATGTCTGCAGTAGGACTACATGCTGGCCATGAGGTTCTCCAGGTGGTACTCCAGGAGGCTGGAGAGCTCAGTGACCAGAGACACTGGGTTAAAGTACCAGGCCAGCTGCTGCCCAAACATGTCATCTAGCAGAGCCAGCAGCCCGCCCTGAAGAGAACACCACACAACACATAGATAATGGCTCTAAGTTACTAGCTTATCAAGAGCAGAGAGACAATGAGAGTTACTCCTCGTAAAATGGCATTGAAACCCTGTTATTCATGAAAAAGTAAAGAGGAAGTAAACTAGAAATAGGGAAGTAAACTCTTGAATCTTACATTGATCAGCAGCAGGTATCTCTCGGCCTTTGGCTCAATGCTGGCAGCTACGGGCAGGAAGGAGTACAGGAGAGCGTACAGACGCTCCATGAACCCACCAGGGTGCTAATGGAAACAGAGGAGAGAAGTTTAAGTGAAATTACAAATAGAGAGACATCGAAACATGTACCAGTGAGATGCTACTTACCACCATCAGGGACTTCTGAGCTGTCATCATCCCAAATAGCACCAGTTCAAAGAGGACATCTATCAGGTTAACATGATGGATCTAGGACAAGAAAACACGTTTGGAGAAAATAGGAATGATTTCAAATAGATCAGCTACTGTGATGTATAAAAGACATGCATGTGGAAGAACTCAAAGTGAGACTTGAAAGAGTTAATGAACTCACCTTTGCCTCAGCCAGCTCCCTCTCAATGTCAATCTGCTTGGAGGGGTCACTCAGGTAGTCCACAAAGTCGTTATAGGCACGGATGAATTCGGCCTCGTCCTATCACAAAGCAAAGAGCATTGACGTTAGTGAACAGAACACATTTCCCATCGAGGACGCTCTCTTTCCCTTGAATGAATAAGGAGTTACCATGTGGTGGGCCTGAACCAGTGCGCCCATTAGGACCTTTCCTGCCACAAACAGATGGTTCCTGCTCAGGGTGGAACCAAGCAGGGTCTAGAGAAGAGGCAAGAATTAGTGAGACACCCATCTTCCTCTTGGAGACAGACAGAACAAGAAGACACAGAGAGAAAAGGAAAAAGGAAGTCCACTCACAGTGAAGGCCTGGCGCAGGGAGACGAGCCTCAGGGCGATGTCCTCCACTCTCTTGGTGGTAAGGTAGAGGCTGTGGGAGGGAGGGAATGGAGCATGTCAACCATTAGGGTCAATGGGGATAACAGCATGGTGACCACTATCCTTCAGCATCTGGCAAGCCCAGACTACACAGACATTTAGAGGAACTCACTTTAGCAGAGGAACCTCCCTCTCCTCAGGCAGCAGGTCCTCCTCCCAGCCCTACAACAACAGAACAAACATGCAAGATCAGTGACCAATGCAATGACATGACAAACAATGGGTCAATGGAAGGATCTTAATGCTACTAGTCAATAGTATGTGTACTGTAGGTGTGTGTGTGTAACATCTGACCTCATAGCAGTTGTGGCCCTCAGGCTCTGGCTCAGTGAACTGCTGATTGGTGGGCGTAGACACGGAGGCAGCCTCCGACCACGCCGAGGAGGAGAGCAGCCCATCCGGCCCCATGTGGAGAGTGGCATACACCACCGAGACATCAGTCTGCTGCTCCAAAAACACATACAACACACCTGTTTACCACACACACGCATTATTAGAAAACAGAGCATATCTAAAGTAAAAACACCCAATAATTTCTGTTCAATATACATAAGAAAATGTATATTTACCTGGTAGCAGCCAAGGGTCATGTCCACAGACGTCTCATGGCGGAGGTGAGAAGCATACTGGGTCACCCTGCCAGCCACATACTGACAGAGAGAGACGATATGTTAAGGCCAAATGGAATAAGTGAAGAAAGCCTAATCTTGTACTATTTCGGTAGTATTTACATCTTACCAGGATCCAAGTGACAGACTGAACCTTGGTGGCACAGTAGGGGATGCCCTCTGAACTAAGTCTGGCTGTCTCCCTGGAGATGGCCCACACCAGTTGAGTCTCCAGGCCTCGGACCCTACTCACATGGTGCCTCCTCACCACCACCTGCTGTGGAGAGAAACAACATCAACAAAACAACATCAGCCATCGCTGTAACATATTTCCATCAAGATCACATGACTCTGGCAATGTAGATTAGGACTAGGTAGTAACAAAGACACATACCTGGGATCCCCCACGCATATAGGTGATAATGGGGCTGATGAACTGGAAAGTTCTCCAAGCTTTAGCCACCGGACCGGCATGGTTCTGCACAGGATATGGGTGACATTACAATACATTCAGGTTAGAAACAGCTAATTACAGGAATTGTAACAGTGATGTGTGTGTGGGGGGGGTCTCTTACTCTGATCACAACAGGCCCACAGTACAGGGGGCTGAACCTAATCGGTATCAACTGCCAATTACCAGTGGCCTCCTAAAGCAGACAACAAAGATTTTTAGAATTAATATCTGGGATACTTTTCAAACATAATACCAAAAACGTTCTGAAAATTGTACCTCAAGGATAGTCGGTACATCTGGCACATCCTCAAGGATGATAGCAGCATCCTGGACATCAAGGATGACTGGCAGCAGTGGCACATCCAACTGGACCTCATCCAGTACATTTGATTCTAAAATTAGTAGCAGGAATACAAACAAACAATTGTCAGGAAGTAAAACATATCAAGCTAGCTAGTAACGTCACTACTAGTAAAAGTCCAACAGTGCTTCGCTTATCAACAATTATTAAAGTTAGCGTTAGCTTGCAAGTCTGTATTACAGAAATACACATTTCACAAATGACATTTTCAATGTTGAATGTGGTAAAATAAGAAGTTAGAACTCCACGTACCCTCTTCGAAGTCGCTGTCGCTGTCCACCTCCCGACGATCGCGAACCCTGCAAAACGGAAAAAGACAACAAAAACAACCCACAAATGAATTTACACAACCTGTCGACGCAGAAGGCTGCCCACGTCCTCGCACTCTCTCCATCAATCTTGAAAAACACCGAGGCATTTTCCAGTCGATTTTTCAATCTCAGGTCTCAAAAATCAGTCAAGTTTGTTGTTGTTAAACAGCAAATTGAAGTTGTTCTTGTTTTCGAACAGAAAACGTTCAATAGAACGCTGAGATGTTCTATTGGTTAGATGTCTCTTGGCAACACATATGTTAGAAAATTGCTGATTTAAAAATGGACAGCTGTGTTGCCATAGAAATGAGTTTGGAACTCTATGGTTATCATTAGAATCCTATAAAATTCCTGGTCATCATTGTAATTATATTCTATGTTGTTGGAATAATATAAAACAAAAATACCAAATGTTTTTTAAAAGTCACTAGCTAGGTCAATGGCCCATTGAAATGTTTTAGCTTGTTTCATGGAAGTTGTTGTTGAACTTCTGAAAGTCTAGGCTTTGGCTCAGTGGGCTATAAAGACTTGTGGAGCACAGACAACCAGGGTTAAAACATATGACCACATTCAGACAAGGGGGGCGAAGCCAAAGCCCACTGAGGTTGGAGAGCACTGTAGGATCTGCATAATAATCATACCTCTTTTATAAACAGGATATTATTATCATTGATTATGTCAAAGTGTATGTATGAATAAATCTGATTGAACTTTTTCATGGCAGGTTCACCTTTTGAAGCCGAGTGAGGTTCCCAAAGCGTGCTGCGCTCCCATCAAGCTCAGTCCCATCTCTAGACTCTTCTACAACGACAACGTGATCCTAAAGAAGCATGAAGACATGGTGGTCAAGACCTGTGTATGCCTGTGACACCTGTGGCAACCCATCTATTCTACATCATTTTAATAAACTTCACTACCTTTGTTCCAAAAGATATACCTTTGCAACCAGCAGTTGAAAGCAATAATCTGGCAATATGCAGATAAATAGTATGTATCTACACTGTACAAAAAAATTAACGCAACATCCAACAATTTCAACGATATTACTGAGTTAAAGTTCATATAAGGCAATCAGTCAATTCAAATACATTCTTTAGACCCTAATCTATGGATTTCACATGACTGTGAATACAGATGTGCCTCTGTTGGTCCCAGATACCTTTTTAAATGAAGACAGGGGCGTGGATTTGGGGCGGCAGGTAGCCTAGTGGTTAGTGTTGAGCCAGTAACCGAAAGATGCTGGATCCAATCCCCGAGCTGACAAGGTAAAAATCTGTCATTCTGCCCCTGAACGTGACAGTTAACCCACTGTTTCCCGGGAAGGCCGTCATTGTAAGTAAGGATTTGTTCTTAACTGACTTGCCTAGTTAGAAAAAGGATAACAAGCCTTCTACTGTGATGGAGAATGCCTATATCCTCTGGGTTCCTGCATGAACACCACTAACCACGCTATGATCCAACTAGTGGTCAGTATGCACTACTACACCCACTCACATGAACGCTAACATTGTTTTCAGTTGGAAAGATGCTAAATGGCTCAGACATTAATGGGAAATATGGCAAATTGAAACAAAAACACCCAAGATACCTGAGTCTACAATGGCAGACTCTTAATGTAGAGTACCGATAGTGAGAAGTTACATTCAAGACTGAAGCAATTGTGCCCTCTAGTGGTCGACTTTATACTATACCTGCTCTTTCCATGACAGACTGACCAGGTAAATCCAGGTGAAAGCTATGATCCCGTACTGATGTCACTTGTTCAATCCACTTCAATCAGTGTAGATGAAGGGAAGGAGACAGGTTAAAGAAAGATTTTTAAGCATTGACACAATTGAGACATGGATTGTGTATGTGTGCCATTCAGAGGGTAAATGGGCAAGACAAAATATTTAAGTGCCTTTGAACGGTGTAAGGTAGTAGGTGTATAAAGAATGGTCCACCACAGTGGGAATCATTGGAGTGAACATGGGCCAGCATCCCTGTGGACACCTTGTAGAGTTCATGTCCCGGCAAATTGAGTCTGTTCTGAGCAACAGGGGGAGCAACTCAATGTTAGGAAGGTGTTCTTAATGTTTTGTAAACTCCGTGTATGTAGGCCTACATATTTTTAAATAGTACAGAATCACACATCACAATTCAAAGCCATAAAGTGTGGGCCTGTAGTACCTGTAAATCACCTATACTTTGTTTTTCATTTCCATATGAAAAGAATAATGCATAATTGTTCATGTAATAGTGTAATATTAGCCTCATAACTCCAGGAATAGGAAATAGTGATGAAATAATCAAGTAAATGAAAAGACAGAGACAAATGCTTTTGAACTACTAGTTATTTTATTTAGAAATGTAAAATTCAGTGCAAAGTAATATAGTGCATTTGTGTCTAGACCCCTGTGTGGTGGCAAAGTGTCGCAAGAATCCTGTGGGGAGAGAAAACAAGAGAATACATTAATTCAATGGGTGTTAACTAATCAGGCTTCAGCGAAGCACTTCAAGTCCTCAATTCCTGAGAGAAAGAGAGAGAGAGAGAAATGTGGCCTTTCAGATGTCTGCAGTAGGACTACATGCTGGCCATGAGGTTCTCCAGGTGGTACTCCAGGAGGCTGGAGAGCTCAGTGACCAGAGACACTGGGTTAAAGTACCAGGCCAGCTGCTGCCCAAACATGTCATCTAGCAGAGCCAGCAGCCCGCCCTGAAGAGAACACCACACAACACATAGATAATGGCTCTAAGTTACTAGCTTATCAAGAGCAGAGAGACAATGAGAGTTACTCCTCGTAAAATGGCATTGAAACCCTGTTATTCATGAAAAAGTAAAGAGGAAGTAAACTAGAATAGGGAAGTAAACTCTTGAATCTTACATTGATCAGCAGCAGGTATCTCTCGGCCTTTGGCTCAATGCTGGCAGCTACGGGCAGGAAGGAGTACAGGAGAGCGTACAGGCGCTCCATGAACCCACCAGGGTGCTAATGGAAACAGAGGAGAGAAGTTTAAGTGAAATTACAAATAGAGAGACATCGAAACATGTACCAGTGAGATGCTACTTACCACCATCAGGGACTTCTGAGCTGTCATCATCCCAAATAGCACCAGTTCAAAGAGGACATCTATCAGGTTAACATGATGGATCTAGGACAAGAAAACACGTTTGGAGAAAATAGGAATGATTTCAAATAGATCAGCTACTGTGATGTATAAAAGACATGCATGTGGAAGAACTCAAAGTGAGACTTGAAAGAGTTAATGAACTCACCTTTACCTCAGCCAGCTCCCTCTCAATGTCAATCTGCTTGGAGGGGTCACTCAGGTAGTCCACAAAGTCGTTATAGGCACGGATGAATTCGGCCTCGTCCTATCACAAAGCAAAGAGCATTGACGTTAGTGAACAGAACACATTTCCCATCGAGGACGCTCTCTTTCCCTTGAATGAATAAGGCGTTACCATGTGGTGGGCCTGAACCAGTGCGCCCATTAGGACCTTTCCTGCCACAAACAGATGGTTCCTGCTCAGGGTGGAACCAAGCAGGGTCTAGAGAAGAGGCAAGAATTAGTGAGACACCCATCTTCCTCTTGGAGACAGACAGAACAAGAAGACACAGAGAGAAAAGGAAAAAGGAAGTCCACTCACAGTGAAGGCCTGGCGCAGAGAGACGAGCCTCAGGGCGATGTCCTCCACTCTCTTGGTGGTAAGGTAGAGGCTGTGGGAGGGAGGGAATGGAGATAACAGCATGGTGACCACTATCCTTCAGCATCTGGCAAGCCCAGACTACACAGACATTTAGAGGAACTCACTTTAGCAGAGGAACCTCCCTCTCCTCAGGCAGCAGGTCCTCCTCCCAGCCCTACAACAACAGAACAAACATGCAAGATCAGTGACCAATGCAATGACATGACAAACAATGGGTCAATGGAAGGATCTTAATGCTACTAGTCAATAGTATGTGTACTGTAGGTGTGTGTGTGTAACATCTGACCTCATAGCAGTTGTGGCCCTCAGGCTCTGGCTCAGTGAACTGCTGATTGGTGGGCGTAGACACGGAGGCAGCCTCCGACCACGCCGAGGAGGAGAGCAGCCCATCCGGCCCCATGTGGAGAGTGGCATACACCACCGAGACATCAGTCTGCTGCTCCAAAAACACATACAACACACCTGTTTACCACACACACGCATTATTAGAAAACAGAGCATATCTAAAGTAAAAACACCCAATAATTTCTGTTCAATATACATAAGAAAATGTATATTTACCTGGTAGCAGCCAAGGGTCATGTCCACAGACGTCTCATGGCGGAGGTGAGAAGCATACTGGGTCACCCTGCCAGCCACATACTGACAGAGAGAGACGATATGTTAAGGCCAAATGGAATAAGTGAAGAAAGCCTAATCTTGTACTATTTCGGTAGTATTTACATCTTACCAGGATCCAAGTGACGGACTGAACCTTGGTGGCACAGTAGGGGATGCCCTCTGAACTAAGTCTGGCTGTCTCCCTGGAGATGGCCCACACCAGTTGAGTCTCCAGGCCTCGGACCCTACTCACATGGTGCCTCCTCACCACCACCTGCTGTGGAGAGAAACAACATCAACAAAACAACATCAGCCATCGCTGTAACATATTTCCATCAAGATCACATGACTCTGGCAATGTAGATTAGGACTAGGTAGTAACAAAGACACATACCTGGGATCCCCCACGCATATAGGTGATAATGGGGCTGATGAACTGGAAAGTTCTCCAAGCTTTAGCCACCGGACCGGCATGGTTCTGCACAGGATATGGGTGACATTACAATACATTCAGGTTAGAAACAGCTAATTACAGGAATTGTAACAGTGATGTGTGTGTGGGGGGGGGTCTCTTACTCTGATCACAACAGGCCCACAGTACAGGGGGCTGAACCTAATCGGTATCAACTGCCAATTACCAGTGGCCTCCTAAAGCAGACAACAAAGATTTTTAGAATTAATATCTGGGATACTTTTCAAACATAATACCAAAAACGTTCTGAAAATTGTACCTCAAGGATAGTCGGTACATCTGGCACATCCTCAAGGATGATAGCAGCATCCTGGACATCAAGGATGACTGGCAGCAGTGGCACATCCAACTGGACCTCATCCAGTACATTTGATTCTAAAATTAGTAGCAGGAATACAAACAAACAATTGTCAGGAAGTAAAACATATCAAGCTAGCTAGTAACGTCACTACTAGTAAAAGTCCAACAGTGCTTCGCTTATCAACAATTATTAAAGTTAGCGTTAGCTTGCAAGTCTGTATTACAGAAATACACATTTCACAAATGACATTTTCAATGCTGAATGTGGTAAAATAAGAAGTTAGAACTCCACGTACCCTCTTCGAAGTCGCTGTCGCTGTCCACCTCCCGACGATCGCGAACCCTGCAAAACGGAAAAAGACAACAAAAACAACCCACAAATGAATTTACACAACCTGTCGACGCAGAAGGCTGCCCACGTCCTCGCACTCTCTCCATCAATCTTGAAAAACACCGAGGCATTTTCCAGTCGATTTTTCAATCTCAGGTCTCAAAAATCAGTCAAGTTTGTTGTTGTTAAACAGCAAATTGAAGTTGTTCTTGTTTTCGAACAGAAAACGTTCAATAGAACGCTGAGATGTTCTATTGGTTAGATGTCTCTTGGCAACACATATGTTAGAAAATTGCTGATTTAAAAATGGACAGCTGTGTTGCCATAGAAATGAGTTTGGAACTCTATGGTTATCATTAGAATCCTATAAAATTCCTGGTCATCATTGTAATTATATTCTATGTTGTTGGAATAATATAAAACAAAAATACCAAATGTTTTTTAAAAGTCACTAGCTAGGTCAATGGCCCATTGAAATGTTTTAGCTTGTTTCATGGAAGTTGTTGTTGAACTTCTGAAAGTCTAGGCTTTGGCTCAGTGGGCTATAAAGACTTGTGGAGCACAGACAACCAGGGTTAAAACATATGACCACATTCAGACAAGGGGGGCGAAGCCAAAGCCCACTGAGGTTGGAGAGCACTGTAGGATCTGCATAATAATCATACCTCTTTTATAAACAGGATATTATTATCATTGATTATGTCAAAGTGTATGTATGAATAAATCTGAGTGAACTTTTTCATGGCAGGTTCACCTTTTGAAGCCGAGTGAGGTTCCCAAAGCGTGCTGCGCTCCCACCAAGCTCAGTCCCATCTCTAGACTCTTCTACAACGACAACGTGATCCTAAAGAAGCATGAAGACATGGTGGTCAAGACCTGTGTATGCCTGTGACACCTGTGGCAACCCATCTATTCTACATCATTTTAATAAACTTCACTACCTTTGTTCCAAAAGATATACCTTTGCAACCAGCAGTTGAAAGCAATAATCTGGCAATATGCAGATAAATAGTATGTATCTACACTGTACAAAAAAATTAACGCAACATCCAACAATTTCAACGATATTACTGAGTTAAAGTTCATATAAGGCAATCAGTCAATTCAAATACATTCTTTAGACCCTAATCTATGGATTTCACATGACTGTGAATACAGATGTGCCTCTGTTGGTCCCAGATACCTTTTTAAATGAAGACAGGGGCGTGGATTTGGGGCGGCAGGTAGCCTAGTGGTTAGTGTTGAGCCAGTAACCGAAAGATGCTGGATCCAATCCCCGAGCTGACAAGGTAAAAATCTGTCATTCTGCCCCTGAACGTGACAGTTAACCCACTGTTTCCCGGGAAGGCCGTCATTGTAAGTAAGGATTTGTTCTTAACTGACTTGCCTAGTTAGAAAAAGGATAACAAGCCTTCTACTGTGATGGAGAATGCCTATATCCTCTGGGTTCCTGCATGAACACCACTAACCACGCTATGATCCAACTAGTGGTCAGTATGCACTACTACACCCACTCACATGAACGCTAACATTGTTTTCAGTTGGAAAGATGCTAAATGGCTCAGACATTAATGGGAAATATGGCAAATTGAAACAAAAACACCCAAGATACCTGAGTCTACAATGGCAGACTCTTAATGTAGAGTACCGATAGTGAGAAGTTACATTCAAGACTGAAGCAATTGTGCCCTCTAGTGGTCGACTTTATACTATACCTGCTCTTTCCATGACAGACTGACCAGGTAAATCCAGGTGAAAGCTATGATCCCGTACTGATGTCACTTGTTCAATCCACTTCAATCAGTGTAGATGAAGGGAAGGAGACAGGTTAAAGAAAGATTTTTAAGCATTGACACAATTGAGACATGGATTGTGTATGTGTGCCATTCAGAGGGTAAATGGGCAAGACAAAATATTTAAGTGCCTTTGAACGGTGTAAGGTAGTAGGTGTATAAAGAATGGTCCACCACAGTGGGAATCATTGGAGTGAACATGGGCCAGCATCCCTGTGGACACCTTGTAGAGTTCATGTCCCGGCAAATTGAGTCTGTTCTGAGCAACAGGGGGAGCAACTCAATGTTAGGAAGGTGTTCTTAATGTTTTGTAAACTCCGTGTATGTAGGCCTACATATTTTTAAATAGTACAGAATCACACATCACAATTCAAAGCCATAAAGTGTGGGCCTGTAGTACCTGTAAATCACCTATACTTTGTTTTTCATTTCCATATGAAAAGAATAATGCATAATTGTTCATGTAATAGTGTAATATTAGCCTCATAACTCCAGGAATAGGAAATAGTGATGAAATAATCAAGTAAATGAAAAGACAGAGACAAATGCTTTTGAACTACTAGTTATTTTATTTAGAAATGTAAAATTCAGTGCAAAGTAATATAGTGCATTTGTGTCTAGACCCCTGTGTGGTGGCAAAGTGTCGCAAGAATCCTGTGGGGAGAGAAAACAAGAGAATACATTAATTCAATGGGTGTTAACTAATCAGGCTTCAGCGAAGCACTTCAAGTCCTCAATTCCTGAGAGAAAGAGAGAGAGAGAGAAATGTGGCCTTTCAGATGTCTGCAGTAGGACTACATGCTGGCCATGAGGTTCTCCAGGTGGTACTCCAGGAGGCTGGAGAGCTCAGTGACCAGAGACACTGGGTTAAAGTACCAGGCCAGCTGCTGCCCAAACATGTCATCTAGCAGAGCCAGCAGCCCGCCCTGAAGAGAACACCACACAACACATAGATAATGGCTCTAAGTTACTAGCTTATCAAGAGCAGAGAGACAATGAGAGTTACTCCTCGTAAAATGGCATTGAAACCCTGTTATTCATGAAAAAGTAAAGAGGAAGTAAACTAGAATAGGGAAGTAAACTCTTGAATCTTACATTGATCAGCAGCAGGTATCTCTCGGCCTTTGGCTCAATGCTGGCAGCTACGGGCAGGAAGGAGTACAGGAGAGCGTACAGACGCTCCATGAACCCACCAGGGTGCTAATGGAAACAGAGGAGAGAAGTTTAAGTGAAATTACAAATAGAGAGACATCGAAACATGTACCAGTGAGATGCTACTTACCACCATCAGGGACTTCTGAGCTGTCATCATCCCAAATAGCACCAGTTCAAAGAGGACATCTATCAGGTTAACATGATGGATCTAGGACAAGAAAACACGTTTGGAGAAAATAGGAATGATTTCAAATAGATCAGCTACTGTGATGTATAAAAGACATGCATGTGGAAGAACTCAAAGTGAGACTTGAAAGAGTTAATGAACTCACCTTTGCCTCAGCCAGCTCCCTCTCAATGTCAATCTGCTTGGAGGGGTCACTCAGGTAGTCCACAAAGTCGTTATAGGCACGGATGAATTCGGCCTCGTCCTATCACAAAGCAAAGAGCATTGACGTTAGTGAACAGAACACATTTCCCATCGAGGACGCTCTCTTTCCCTTGAATGAATAAGGAGTTACCATGTGGTGGGCCTGAACCAGTGCGCCCATTAGGACCTTTCCTGCCACAAACAGATGGTTCCTGCTCAGGGTGGAACCAAGCAGGGTCTAGAGAAGAGGCAAGAATTAGTGAGACACCCATCTTCCTCTTGGAGACAGACAGAACAAGAAGACACAGAGAGAAAAGGAAAAAGGAAGTCCACTCACAGTGAAGGCCTGGCGCAGGGAGACGAGCCTCAGGGCGATGTCCTCCACTCTCTTGGTGGTAAGGTAGAGGCTGTGGGAGGGAGGAATGGAGCATGTCAACCATTAGGGTCAATGGAGATAACAGCATGGTGACCACTATCCTTCAGCATCTGGCAAGCCCAGACTACACAGACATTTAGAGGAACTCACTTTAGCAGAGGAACCTCCCTCTCCTCAGGCAGCAGGTCCTCCTCCCAGCCCTACAACAACAGAACAAACATGCAAGATCAGTGACCAATGCAATGACATGACAAACAATGGGTCAATGGAAGGATCTTAATGCTACTAGTCAATAGTATGTGTACTGTAGGTGTGTGTGTGTAACATCTGACCTCATAGCAGTTGTGGCCCTCAGGCTCTGGCTCAGTGAACTGCTGATTGGTGGGCGTAGACACGGAGGCAGCCTCCGACCACGCCGAGGAGGAGAGCAGCCCATCCGGCCCCATGTGGAGAGTGGCATACACCACCGAGACATCAGTCTGCTGCTCCAAAAACACATACAACACACCTGTTTACCACACACACGCATTATTAGAAAACAGAGCATATCTAAAGTAAAAACACCCAATAATTTCTGTTCAATATACATAAGAAAATGTATATTTACCTGGTAGCAGCCAAGGGTCATGTCCACAGACGTCTCATGGCGGAGGTGAGAAGCATACTGGGTCACCCTGCCAGCCACATACTGACAGAGAGAGACGATATGTTAAGGCCAAATGGAATAAGTGAAGAAAGCCTAATCTTGTACTATTTCGGTAGTATTTACATCTTACCAGGATCCAAGTGACGGACTGAACCTTGGTGGCACAGTAGGGGATGCCCTCTGAACTAAGTCTGGCTGTCTCCCTGGAGATGGCCCACACCAGTTGAGTCTCCAGGCCTCGGACCCTACTCACATGGTGCCTCCTCACCACCACCTGCTGTGGAGAGAAACAACATCAACAAAACAACATCAGCCATCGCTGTAACATATTTCCATCAAGATCACATGACTCTGGCAATGTAGATTAGGACTAGGTAGTAACAAAGACACATACCTGGGATCCCCCACGCATATAGGTGATAATGGGGCTGATGAACTGGAAAGTTCTCCAAGCTTTAGCCACCGGACCGGCATGGTTCTGCACAGGATATGGGTGACATTACAATACATTCAGGTTAGAAACAGCTAATTACAGGAATTGTAACAGTGATGTGTGTGGGGGGGGGGGGGTCTCTTACTCTGATCACAACAGGCCCACAGTACAGGGGGCTGAACCTAATCGGTATCAACTGCCAATTACCAGTGGCCTCCTAAAGCAGACAACAAAGATTTTTAGAATTAATATCTGGGATACTTTTCAAACATAATACCAAAAACGTTCTGAAAATTGTACCTCAAGGATAGTCGGTACATCTGGCACATCCTCAAGGATGATAGCAGCATCCTGGACATCAAGGATGACTGGCAGCAGTGGCACATCCAACTGGACCTCATCCAGTACATTTGATTCTAAAATTAGTAGCAGGAATACAAACAAACAATTGTCAGGAAGTAAAACATATCAAGCTAGCTAGTAACGTCACTACTAGTAAAAGTCCAACAGTGCTTCGCTTATCAACAATTATTAAAGTTAGCGTTAGCTTGCAAGTCTGTATTACAGAAATACACATTTCACAAATGACATTTTCAATGCTGAATGTGGTAAAATAAGAAGTTAGAACTCCACGTACCCTCTTCGAAGTCGCTGTCGCTGTCCACCTCCCGACGATCGCGAACCCTGCAAAACGGAAAAAGACAACAAAAACAACCCACAAATGAATTTACACAACCTGTCGACGCAGAAGGCTGCCCACGTCCTCGCACTCTCTCCATCAATCTTGAAAAACACCCAGGCATTTTCCAGTCGATTTTTCAATCTCAGGTCTCAAAAATCAGTCAAGTTTGTTGTTGTTAAACAGCAAATTGAAGTTGTTCTTGTTTTCGAACAGAAAACGTTCAATAGAACGCTGAGATGTTCTATTGGTTAGATGTCTCTTGGCAACACATATGTTAGAAAATTGCTGATTTAAAAATGGACAGCTGTGTTGCCATAGAAATGAGTTTGGAACTCTATGGTTATCATTAGAATCCTATAAAATTCCTGGTCATCATTGTAATTATATTCTATGTTGTTGGAATAATATAAAACAAAAATACCAAATGTTTTTTAAAGTCACTAGCTAGGTCAATGGCCCATTGAAATGTTTTAGCTTGTTTCATGGAAGTTGTTGTTGAACTTCTGAAAGTCTAGGCTTTGGCTCAGTGGGCTATAAAGACTTGTGGAGCACAGACAACCAGGGTTAAAACATATGACCACATTCAGACAAGGGGGGCGAAGCCAAAGCCCACTGAGGTTGGAGAGCACTGTAGGATCTGCATAATAATCATACCTCTTTTATAAACAGGATATTATTATCATTGATTATGTCAAAGTGTATGTATGAATAAATCTGATTGAACTTTTTCATGGCAGGTTCACCTTTTGAAGCCGAGTGAGGTTCCCAAAGCGTGCTGCGCTCCCACCAAGCTCAGTCCCATCTCTAGACTCTTCTACAACGACAACGTGATCCTAAAGAAGCATGAAGACATGGTGGTCAAGACCTGTGTATGCCTGTGACACCTGTGGCAACCCATCTATTCTACATCATTTTAATAAACTTCACTACCTTTGTTCCAAAAGATATACCTTTGCAACCAGCAGTTGAAAGCAATAATCTGGCAATATGCAGATAAATAGTATGTATCTACACTGTACAAAAAAATTAACGCAACATCCAACAATTTCAACGATATTACTGAGTTAAAGTTCATATAAGGCAATCAGTCAATTCAAATACATTCTTTAGACCCTAATCTATGGATTTCACATGACTGTGAATACAGATGTGCCTCTGTTGGTCCCAGATACCTTTTTAAATGAAGACAGGGGCGTGGATTTGGGGCGGCAGGTAGCCTAGTGGTTAGTGTTGAGCCAGTAACCGAAAGATGCTGGATCCAATCCCCGAGCTGACAAGGTAAAAATCTGTCATTCTGCCCCTGAACGTGACAGTTAACCCACTGTTTCCCGGGAAGGCCGTCATTGTAAGTAAGGATTTGTTCTTAACTGACTTGCCTAGTTAGAAAAAGGATAACAAGCCTTCTACTGTGATGGAGAATGCCTATATCCTCTGGGTTCCTGCATGAACACCACTAACCACGCTATGATCCAACTAGTGGTCAGTATGCACTACTACACCCACTCACATGAACGCTAACATTGTTTTCAGTTGGAAAGATGCTAAATGGCTCAGACATTAATGGGAAATATGGCAAATTGAAACAAAAACACCCAAGATACCTGAGTCTACAATGGCAGACTCTTAATGTAGAGTACCGATAGTGAGAAGTTACATTCAAGACTGAAGCAATTGTGCCCTCTAGTGGTCGACTTTATACTATACCTGCTCTTTCCATGACAGACTGACCAGGTAAATCCAGGTGAAAGCTATGATCCCGTACTGATGTCACTTGTTCAATCCACTTCAATCAGTGTAGATGAAGGGAAGGAGACAGGTTAAAGAAAGATTTTTAAGCATTGACACAATTGAGACATGGATTGTGTATGTGTGCCATTCAGAGGGTAAATGGGCAAGACAAAATATTTAAGTGCCTTTGAACGGTGTAAGGTAGTAAGTAGGTGTATAAAGAATGGTCCACCACTGTGGGAATCATTGGAGTGAACATGGGCCAGCATCCCTGTGGACACCTTGTAGAGTTCATGTCCCGGCAAATTGAGTCTGTTCTGAGCAACAGGGGGAGCAACTCAATGTTAGGAAGGTGTTCTTAATGTTTTGTAAACTCCGTGTATGTAGGCCTACATATTTTTAAATAGTACAGAATCACACATCACAATTCAAAGCCATAAAGTGTGGGCCTGTAGTACCTGTAAATCACCTATACTTTGTTTTTCATTTCCATATGAAAAGAATAATGCATAATTGTTCATGTAATAGTGTAATATTAGCCTCATAACTCCAGGAATAGGAAATAGTGATGAAATAATCAAGTAAATGAAAAGACAGAGACAAATGCTTTTGAACTACTAGTTATTTTATTTAGAAATGTAAAATTCAGTGCAAAGTAATATAGTGCATTTGTGTCTAGACCCCTGTGTGGTGGCAAAGTGTCGCAAGAATCCTGTGGGGAGAGAAAACAAGAGAATACATTAATTCAATGGGTGTTAACTAATCAGGCTTCAGCGAAGCACTTCAAGTCCTCAATTCCTGAGAGAAAGAGAGAGAGAGAGAAATGTGGCCTTTCAGATGTCTGCAGTAGGACTACATGCTGGCCATGAGGTTCTCCAGGTGGTACTCCAGGAGGCTGGAGAGCTCAGTGACCAGAGACACTGGGTTAAAGTACCAGGCCAGCTGCTGCCCAAACATGTCATCTAGCAGAGCCAGCAGCCCGCCCTGAAGAGAACACCACACAACACATAGATAATGGCTCTAAGTTACTAGCTTATCAAGAGCAGAGAGACAATGAGAGTTACTCCTCGTAAAATGGCATTGAAACCCTGTTATTCATGAAAAAGTAAAGAGGAAGTAAACTAGGAATAGGGAAGTAAACTCTTGAATCTTACATTGATCAGCAGCAGGTATCTCTCGGCCTTTGGCTCAATGCTGGCAGCTACGGGCAGGAAGGAGTACAGGAGAGCGTACAGACGCTCCATGAACCCACCAGGGTGCTAATGGAAACAGAGGAGAGAAGTTTAAGTGAAATTACAAATAGAGAGACATCGAAACATGTACCAGTGAGATGCTACTTACCACCATCAGGGACTTCTGAGCTGTCATCATCCCAAATAGCACCAGTTCAAAGAGGACATCTATCAGGTTAACATGATGGATCTAGGACAAGAAAACACGTTTGGAGAAAATAGGAATGATTTCAAATAGATCAGCTACTGTGATGTATAAAAGACATGCATGTGGAAGAACTCAAAGTGAGACTTGAAAGAGTTAATGAACTCACCTTTGCCTCAGCCAGCTCCCTCTCAATGTCAATCTGCTTGGAGGGGTCACTCAGGTAGTCCACAAAGTCGTTATAGGCACGGATGAATTCGGCCTCGTCCTATCACAAAGCAAAGAGCATTGACGTTAGTGAACAGAACACATTTCCCATCGAGGACGCTCTCTTTCCCTTGAATGAATAAGGAGTTACCATGTGGTGGGCCTGAACCAGTGCGCCCATTAGGACCTTTCCTGCCACAAACAGATGGTTCCTGCTCAGGGTGGAACCAAGCAGGGTCTAGAGAAGAGGCAAGAATTAGTGAGACACCCATCTTCCTCTTGGAGACAGACAGAACAAGAAGACACAGAGAGAAAAGGAAAAAGGAAGTCCACTCACAGTGAAGGCCTGGCGCAGGGAGACGAGCCTCAGGGCGATGTCCTCCACTCTCTTGGTGGTAAGGTAGAGGCTGTGGGAGGGAGGGAATGGAGCATGTCAACCATTAGGGTCAATGGAGATAACAGCATGGTGACCACTATCCTTCAGCATCTGGCAAGCCCAGACTACACAGACATTTAGAGGAACTCACTTTAGCAGAGGAACCTCCCTCTCCTCAGGCAGCAGGTCCTCCTCCCAGCCCTACAACAACAGAACAAACATGCAAGATCAGTGACCAATGCAATGACATGACAAACAATGGGTCAATGGAAGGATCTTAATGCTACTAGTCAATAGTATGTGTACTGTAGGTGTGTGTGTGTAACATCTGACCTCATAGCAGTTGTGGCCCTCAGGCTCTGGCTCAGTGAACTGCTGATTGGTGGGCGTAGACACGGAGGCAGCCTCCGACCACGCCGAGGAGGAGAGCAGCCCATCCGGCCCCATGTGGAGAGTGGCATACACCACCGAGACATCAGTCTGCTGCTCCAAAAACACATACAACACACCTGTTTACCACACACACGCATTATTAGAAAACAGAGCATATCTAAAGTAAAAACACCCAATAATTTCTGTTCAATATACATAAGAAAATGTATATTTACCTGGTAGCAGCCAAGGGTCATGTCCACAGACGTCTCATGGCGGAGGTGAGAAGCATACTGGGTCACCCTGCCAGCCACATACTGACAGAGAGAGACGATATGTTAAGGCCAAATGGAATAAGTGAAGAAAGCCTAATCTTGTACTATTTCGGTAGTATTTACATCTTACCAGGATCCAAGTGACGGACTGAACCTTGGTGGCACAGTAGGGGATGCCCTCTGAACTAAGTCTGGCTGTCTCCCTGGAGATGGCCCACACCAATTGAGTCTCCAGGCCTCGGACCCTACTCACATGGTGCCTCCTCACCACCACCTGCTGTGGAGAGAAACAACATCAACAAAACAACATCAGCCATCGCTGTAACATATTTCCATCAAGATCACATGACTCTGGCAATGTAGATTAGGACTAGGTAGTAACAAAGACACATACCTGGGATCCCCCACGCATATAGGTGATAATGGGGCTGATGAACTGGAAAGTTCTCCAAGCTTTAGCCACCGGACCGGCATGGTTCTGCACAGGATATGGGTGACATTACAATACATTCAGGTTAGAAACAGCTAATTACAGGAATTGTAACAGTGATGTGTGTGGGGGGGGGGGGGGGGGCCTCTTACTCTGATCACAACAGGCCCACAGTACAGGGGGCTGAACCTAATCGGTATCAACTGCCAATTACCAGTGGCCTCCTAAAGCAGACAACAAAGATTTTTAGAATTAATATCTGGGATACTTTTCAAACATAATACCAAAAACGTTCTGAAAATTGTACCTCAAGGATAGTCGGTACATCTGGCACATCCTCAAGGATGATAGCAGCATCCTGGACATCAAGGATGACTGGCAGCAGTGGCACATCCAACTGGACCTCATCCAGTACATTTGATTCTAAAATTAGTAGCAGGAATACAAACAAACAATTGTCAGGAAGTAAAACATATCAAGCTAGCTAGTAACGTCACTACTAGTAAAAGTCCAACAGTGCTTCGCTTATCAACAATTATTAAAGTTAGCGTTAGCTTGCAAGTCTGTATTACAGAAATACACATTTCACAAATGACATTTTCAATGCTGAATGTGGTAAAATAAGAAGTTAGAACTCCACGTACCCTCTTCGAAGTCGCTGTCGCTGTCCACCTCCCGACGATCGCGAACCCTGCAAAACGGAAAAAGACAACAAAAACAACCCACAAATGAATTTACACAACCTGTCGACGCAGAAGGCTGCCCACGTCCTCGCACTCTCTCCATCAATCTTGAAAAACACCGAGGCATTTTCCAGTCGATTTTTCAATCTCAGGTCTCAAAAATCAGTCAAGTTTGTTGTTGTTAAACAGCAAATTGAAGTTGTTCTTGTTTTCGAACAGAAAACGTTCAATAGAACGCTGAGATGTTCTATTGGTTAGATGTCTCTTGGCAACACATATGTTAGAAAATTGCTGATTTAAAAATGGACAGCTGTGTTGCCATAGAAATGAGTTTGGAACTCTATGGTTATCATTAGAATCCTATAAAATTCCTGGTCATCATTGTAATTATATTCTATGTTGTTGGAATAATATAAAACAAAAATACCAAATGTTTTTTAAAGTCACTAGCTAGGTCAATGGCCCATTGAAATGTTTTAGCTTGTTTCATGGAAGTTGTTGTTGAACTTCTGAAAGTCTAGGCTTTGGCTCAGTGGGCTATAAAGACTTGTGGAGCACAGACAACCAGGGTTAAAACATATGACCACATTCAGACAAGGGGGGCGAAGCCAAAGCCCACTGAGGTTGGAGAGCACTGTAGGATCTGCATAATAATCATACCTCTTTTATAAACAGGATATTATTATCATTGATTATGTCAAAGTGTATGTATGAATAAATCTGAGTGAACTTTTTCATGGCAGGTTCACCTTTTGAAGCCGAGTGAGGTTCCCAAAGCGTGCTGCGCTCCCACCAAGCTCAGTCCCATCTCTAGACTCTTCTACAACGACAACGTGATCCTAAAGAAGCATGAAGACATGGTGGTCAAGACCTGTGTATGCCTGTGACACCTGTGGCAACCCATCTATTCTACATCATTTTAATAAACTTCACTACCTTTGTTCCAAAAGATATACCTTTGCAACCAGCAGTTGAAAGCAATAATCTGGCAATATGCAGATAAATAGTATGTATCTACACTGTACAAAAAAATTAACGCAACATCCAACAATTTCAACGATATTACTGAGTTAAAGTTCATATAAGGCAATCAGTCAATTCAAATACATTCTTTAGACCCTAATCTATGGATTTCACATGACTGTGAATACAGATGTGCCTCTGTTGGTCCCAGATACCTTTTTAAATGAAGACAGGGGCGTGGATTTGGGGCGGCAGGTAGCCTAGTGGTTAGTGTTGAGCCAGTAACCGAAAGATGCTGGATCCAATCCCCGAGCTGACAAGGTAAAAATCTGTCATTCTGCCCCTGAACGTGACAGTTAACCCACTGTTTCCCGGGAAGGCCGTCATTGTAAGTAAGGATTTGTTCTTAACTGACTTGCCTAGTTAGAAAAAGGATAACAAGCCTTCTACTGTGATGGAGAATGCCTATATCCTCTGGGTTCCTGCATGAACACCACTAACCACGCTATGATCCAACTAGTGGTCAGTATGCACTACTACACCCACTCACATGAACGCTAACATTGTTTTCAGTTGGAAAGATGCTAAATGGCTCAGACATTAATGGGAAATATGGCAAATTGAAACAAAAACACCCAAGATACCTGAGTCTACAATGGCAGACTCTTAATGTAGAGTACCGATAGTGAGAAGTTACATTCAAGACTGAAGCAATTGTGCCCTCTAGTGGTCGACTTTATACTATACCTGCTCTTTCCATGACAGACTGACCAGGTAAATCCAGGTGAAAGCTATGATCCCGTACTGATGTCACTTGTTCAATCCACTTCAATCAGTGTAGATGAAGGGAAGGAGACAGGTTAAAGAAAGATTTTTAAGCATTGACACAATTGAGACATGGATTGTGTATGTGTGCCATTCAGAGGGTAAATGGGCAAGACAAAATATTTAAGTGCCTTTGAACGGTGTAAGGTAGTAGGTGTATAAAGAATGGTCCACCACAGTGGGAATCATTGGAGTGAACATGGGCCAGCATCCCTGTGGACACCTTGTAGAGTTCATGTCCCGGCAAATTGAGTCTGTTCTGAGCAACAGGGGGAGCAACTCAATGTTAGGAAGGTGTTCTTAATGTTTTGTAAACTCCGTGTATGTAGGCCTACATATTTTTAAATAGTACAGAATCACACATCACAATTCAAAGCCATAAAGTGTGGGCCTGTAGTACCTGTAAATCACCTATACTTTGTTTTTCATTTCCATATGAAAAGAATAATGCATAATTGTTCATGTAATAGTGTAATATTAGCCTCATAACTCCAGGAATAGGAAATAGTGATGAAATAATCAAGTAAATGAAAAGACAGAGACAAATGCTTTTGAACTACTAGTTATTTTATTTAGAAATGTAAAATTCAGTGCAAAGTAATATAGTGCATTTGTGTCTAGACCCCTGTGTGGTGGCAAAGTGTCGCAAGAATCCTGTGGGGAGAGAAAACAAGAGAATACATTAATTCAATGGGTGTTAACTAATCAGGCTTCAGCGAAGCACTTCAAGTCCTCAATTCCTGAGAGAAAGAGAGAGAGAGAGAAATGTGGCCTTTCAGATGTCTGCAGTAGGACTACATGCTGGCCATTAGGTTCTCCAGGTGGTACTCCAGGAGGCTGGAGAGCTCAGTGACCAGAGACACTGGGTTAAAGTACCAGGCCAGCTGCTGCCCAAACATGTCATCTAGCAGAGCCATCAGCCCGCCCTGAAGAGAACACCACACAACACATAGATAATGGCTCTAAGTTACTAGCTTATCAAGAGCAGAGAGACAATGAGTTACTCCTCGTAAAATGGCATTGAAACCCTGTTATTCATGAAAAAGTAAAGAGGAAGTAAACTAGGAATAGGGAAGTAAACTCTTGAATCTTACATTGATCAGCAGCAGGTATCTCTCGGCCTTTGGCTCAATGCTGGCAGCTACGGGCAGGAAGGAGTACAGGAGAGCGTACAGACGCTCCATGAACCCACCAGGGTGCTAATGGAAACAGAGGAGAGAAGTTTAAGTGAAATTACAAATAGAGAGACATCGAAACATGTACCAGTGAGATGCTACTTACCACCATCAGGGACTTCTGAGCTGTCATCATCCCAAATAGCACCAGTTCAAAGAGGACATCTATCAGGTTAACATGATGGATCTAGGACAAGAAAACACGTTTGGAGAAAATAGGAATGATTTCAAATAGATCAGCTACTGTGATGTATAAAAGACATGCATGTGGAAGAACTCAAAGTGAGACTTGAAAGAGTTAATGAACTCACCTTTGCCTCAGCCAGCTCCCTCTCAATGTCAATCTGCTTGGAGGGGTCACTCAGGTAGTCCACAAAGTCGTTATAGGCACGGATGAATTCGGCCTCGTCCTATCACAAAGCAAAGAGCATTGACGTTAGTGAACAGAACACATTTCCCATCGAGGACGCTCTCTTTCCCTTGAATGAATAAGGAGTTACCATGTGGTGGGCCTGAACCAGTGCGCCCATTAGGACCTTTCCTGCCACAAACAGATGGTTCCTGCTCAGGGTGGAACCAAGCAGGGTCTAGAGAAGAGGCAAGAATTAGTGAGACACCCATCTTCCTCTTGGAGACAGACAGAACAAGAAGACACAGAGAGAAAAGGAAAAAGGAAGTCCACTCACAGTGAAGGCCTGGCGCAGGGAGACGAGCCTCAGGGCGATGTCCTCCACTCTCTTGGTGGTAAGGTAGAGGCTGTGGGAGGGAGGGAATGGAGCATGTCAACCATTAGGGTCAATGGAGATAACAGCATGGTGACCACTATCCTTCAGCATCTGGCAAGCCCAGACTACACAGACATTTAGAGGAACTCACTTTAGCAGAGGAACCTCCCTCTCCTCAGGCAGCAGGTCCTCCTCCCAGCCCTACAACAACAGAACAAACATGCAAGATCAGTGACCAATGCAATGACATGACAAACAATGGGTCAATGGAAGGATCTTAATGCTACTAGTCAATAGTATGTGTACTGTAGGTGTGTGTGTGTAACATCTGACCTCATAGCAGTTGTGGCCCTCAGGCTCTGGCTCAGTGAACTGCTGATTGGTGGGCGTAGACACGGAGGCAGCCTCCGACCACGCCGAGGAGGAGAGCAGCCCATCCGGCCCCATGTGGAGAGTGGCATACACCACCGAGACATCAGTCTGCTGCTCCAAAAACACATACAACACACCTGTTTACCACACACACGCATTATTAGAAAACAGAGCATATCTAAAGTAAAAACACCCAATAATTTCTGTTCAATATACATAAGAAAATGTATATTTACCTGGTAGCAGCCAAGGGTCATGTCCACAGACGTCTCATGGCGGAGGTGAGAAGCATACTGGGTCACCCTGCCAGCCACATACTGACAGAGAGAGACGATATGTTAAGGCCAAATGGAATAAGTGAAGAAAGCCTAATCTTGTACTATTTCGGTAGTATTTACATCTTACCAGGATCCAAGTGACGGACTGAACCTTGGTGGCACAGTAGGGGATGCCCTCTGAACTAAGTCTGGCTGTCTCCCTGGAGATGGCCCACACCAGTTGAGTCTCCAGGCCTCGGACCCTACTCACATGGTGCCTCCTCACCACCACCTGCTGTGGAGAGAAACAACATCAACAAAACAACATCAGCCATCGCTGTAACATATTTCCATCAAGATCACATGACTCTGGCAATGTAGATTAGGACTAGGTAGTAACAAAGACACATACCTGGGATCCCCCACGCATATAGGTGATAATGGGGCTGATGAACTGGAAAGTTCTCCAAGCTTTAGCCACCGGACCGGCATGGTTCTGCACAGGATATGGGTGACATTACAATACATTCAGGTTAGAAACAGCTAATTACAGGAATTGTAACAGTGATGTGTGTGGGGGGGGTGGGGTCTCTTACTCTGATCACAACAGGCCCACAGTACAGGGGGCTGAACCTAATCGGTATCAACTGCCAATTACCAGTGGCCTCCTAAAGCAGACAACAAAGATTTTTAGAATTAATATCTGGGATACTTTTCAAACATAATACCAAAAACGTTCTGAAAATTGTACCTCAAGGATAGTCGGTACATCTGGCACATCCTCAAGGATGATAGCAGCATCCTGGACATCAAGGATGACTGGCAGCAGTGGCACATCCAACTGGACCTCATCCAGTACATTTGATTCTAAAATTAGTAGCAGGAATACAAACAAACAATTGTCAGGAAGTAAAACATATCAAGCTAGCTAGTAACGTCACTACTAGTAAAAGTCCAACAGTGCTTCGCTTATCAACAATTATTAAAGTTAGCGTTAGCTTGCAAGTCTGTATTACAGAAATACACATTTCACAAATGACATTTTCAATGCTGAATGTGGTAAAATAAGAAGTTAGAACTCCACGTACCCTCTTCGAAGTCGCTGTCGCTGTCCACCTCCCGACGATCGCGAACCCTGCAAAACGGAAAAAGACAACAAAAACAACCCACAAATGAATTTACACAACCTGTCGACGCAGAAGGCTGCCCACGTCCTCGCACTCTCTCCATCAATCTTGAAAAACACCCAGGCATTTTCCAGTCGATTTTTCAATCTCAGGTCTCAAAAATCAGTCAAGTTTGTTGTTGTTAAACAGCAAATTGAAGTTGTTCTTGTTTTCGAACAGAAAACGTTCAATAGAACGCTGAGATGTTCTATTGGTTAGATGTCTCTTGGCAACACATATGTTAGAAAATTGCTGATTTAAAAATGGACAGCTGTGTTGCCATAGAAATGAGTTTGGAACTCTATGGTTATCATTAGAATCCTATAAAATTCCTGGTCATCATTGTAATTATATTCTATGTTGTTGGAATAATATAAAACAAAAATACCAAATGTTTTTTAAAGTCACTAGCTAGGTCAATGGCCCATTGAAATGTTTTAGCTTGTTTCATGGAAGTTGTTGTTGAACTTCTGAAAGTCTAGGCTTTGGCTCAGTGGGCTATAAAGACTTGTGGAGCACAGACAACCAGGGTTAAAACATATGACCACATTCAGACAAGGGGGGCGAAGCCAAAGCCCACTGAGGTTGGAGAGCACTGTAGGATCTGCATAATAATCATACCTCTTTTATAAACAGGATATTATTATCATTGATTATGTCAAAGTGTATGTATGAATAAATCTGATTGAACTTTTTCATGGCAGGTTCACCTTTTGAAGCCGAGTGAGGTTCCCAAAGCGTGCTGCGCTCCCACCAAGCTCAGTCCCATCTCTAGACTCTTCTACAACGACAACGTGATCCTAAAGAAGCATGAAGACATGGTGGTCAAGACCTGTGTATGCCTGTGACACCTGTGGCAACCCATCTATTCTACATCATTTTAATAAACTTCACTACCTTTGTTCCAAAAGATATACCTTTGCAACCAGCAGTTGAAAGCAATAATCTGGCAATATGCAGATAAATAGTATGTATCTACACTGTACAAAAAAATTAACGCAACATCCAACAATTTCAACGATATTACTGAGTTAAAGTTCATATAAGGCAATCAGTCAATTCAAATACATTCTTTAGACCCTAATCTATGGATTTCACATGACTGTGAATACAGATGTGCCTCTGTTGGTCCCAGATACCTTTTTAAATGAAGACAGGGGCGTGGATTTGGGGCGGCAGGTAGCCTAGTGGTTAGTGTTGAGCCAGTAACCGAAAGATGCTGGATCCAATCCCCGAGCTGACAAGGTAAAAATCTGTCATTCTGCCCCTGAACGTGACAGTTAACCCACTGTTTCCCGGGAAGGCCGTCATTGTAAGTAAGGATTTGTTCTTAACTGACTTGCCTAGTTAGAAAAAGGATAACAAGCCTTCTACTGTGATGGAGAATGCCTATATCCTCTGGGTTCCTGCATGAACACCACTAACCACGCTATGATCCAACTAGTGGTCAGTATGCACTACTACACCCACTCACATGAACGCTAACATTGTTTTCAGTTGGAAAGATGCTAAATGGCTCAGACATTAATGGGAAATATGGCAAATTGAAACAAAAACACCCAAGATACCTGAGTCTACAATGGCAGACTCTTAATGTAGAGTACCGATAGTGAGAAGTTACATTCAAGACTGAAGCAATTGTGCCCTCTAGTGGTCGACTTTATACTATACCTGCTCTTTCCATGACAGACTGACCAGGTAAATCCAGGTGAAAGCTATGATCCCGTACTGATGTCACTTGTTCAATCCACTTCAATCAGTGTAGATGAAGGGAAGGAGACAGGTTAAAGAAAGATTTTTAAGCATTGACACAATTGAGACATGGATTGTGTATGTGTGCCATTCAGAGGGTAAATGGGCAAGACAAAATATTTAAGTGCCTTTGAACGGTGTAAGGTAGTAAGTAGGTGTATAAAGAATGGTCCACCACTGTGGGAATCATTGGAGTGAACATGGGCCAGCATCCCTGTGGACACCTTGTAGAGTTCATGTCCCGGCAAATTGAGTCTGTTCTGAGCAACAGGGGGAGCAACTCAATGTTAGGAAGGTGTTCTTAATGTTTTGTAAACTCCGTGTATGTAGGCCTACATATTTTTAAATAGTACAGAATCACACATCACAATTCAAAGCCATAAAGTGTGGGCCTGTAGTACCTGTAAATCACCTATACTTTGTTTTTCATTTCCATATGAAAAGAATAATGCATAATTGTTCATGTAATAGTGTAATATTAGCCTCATAACTCCAGGAATAGGAAATAGTGATGAAATAATCAAGTAAATGAAAAGACAGAGACAAATGCTTTTGAACTACTAGTTATTTTATTTAGAAATGTAAAATTCAGTGCAAAGTAATATAGTGCATTTGTGTCTAGACCCCTGTGTGGTGGCAAAGTGTCGCAAGAATCCTGTGGGGAGAGAAAACAAGAGAATACATTAATTCAATGGGTGTTAACTAATCAGGCTTCAGCGAAGCACTTCAAGTCCTCAATTCCTGAGAGAAAGAGAGAGAGAGAGAAATGTGGCCTTTCAGATGTCTGCAGTAGGACTACATGCTGGCCATGAGGTTCTCCAGGTGGTACTCCAGGAGGCTGGAGAGCTCAGTGACCAGAGACACTGGGTTAAAGTACCAGGCCAGCTGCTGCCCAAACATGTCATCTAGCAGAGCCAGCAGCCCGCCCTGAAGAGAACACCACACAACACATAGATAATGGCTCTAAGTTACTAGCTTATCAAGAGCAGAGAGACAATGAGAGTTACTCCTCGTAAAATGGCATTGAAACCCTGTTATTCATGAAAAAGTAAAGAGGAAGTAAACTAGGAATAGGGAAGTAAACTCTTGAATCTTACATTGATCAGCAGCAGGTATCTCTCGGCCTTTGGCTCAATGCTGGCAGCTACGGGCAGGAAGGAGTACAGGAGAGCGTACAGACGCTCCATGAACCCACCAGGGTGCTAATGGAAACAGAGGAGAGAAGTTTAAGTGAAATTACAAATAGAGAGACATCGAAACATGTACCAGTGAGATGCTACTTACCACCATCAGGGACTTCTGAGCTGTCATCATCCCAAATAGCACCAGTTCAAAGAGGACATCTATCAGGTTAACATGATGGATCTAGGACAAGAAAACACGTTTGGAGAAAATAGGAATGATTTCAAATAGATCAGCTACTGTGATGTATAAAAGACATGCATGTGGAAGAACTCAAAGTGAGACTTGAAAGAGTTAATGAACTCACCTTTGCCTCAGCCAGCTCCCTCTCAATGTCAATCTGCTTGGAGGGGTCACTCAGGTAGTCCACAAAGTCGTTATAGGCACGGATGAATTCGGCCTCGTCCTATCACAAAGCAAAGAGCATTGACGTTAGTGAACAGAACACATTTCCCATCGAGGACGCTCTCTTTCCCTTGAATGAATAAGGAGTTACCATGTGGTGGGCCTGAACCAGTGCGCCCATTAGGACCTTTCCTGCCACAAACAGATGGTTCCTGCTCAGGGTGGAACCAAGCAGGGTCTAGAGAAGAGGCAAGAATTAGTGAGACACCCATCTTCCTCTTGGAGACAGACAGAACAAGAAGACACAGAGAGAAAAGGAAAAAGGAAGTCCACTCACAGTGAAGGCCTGGCGCAGGGAGACGAGCCTCAGGGCGATGTCCTCCACTCTCTTGGTGGTAAGGTAGAGGCTGTGGGAGGGAGGGAATGGAGCATGTCAACCATTAGGGTCAATGGAGATAACAGCATGGTGACCACTATCCTTCAGCATCTGGCAAGCCCAGACTACACAGACATTTAGAGGAACTCACTTTAGCAGAGGAACCTCCCTCTCCTCAGGCAGCAGGTCCTCCTCCCAGCCCTACAACAACAGAACAAACATGCAAGATCAGTGACCAATGCAATGACATGACAAACAATGGGTCAATGGAAGGATCTTAATGCTACTAGTCAATAGTATGTGTACTGTAGGTGTGTGTGTGTAACATCTGACCTCATAGCAGTTGTGGCCCTCAGGCTCTGGCTCAGTGAACTGCTGATTGGTGGGCGTAGACACGGAGGCAGCCTCCGACCACGCCGAGGAGGAGAGCAGCCCATCCGGCCCCATGTGGAGAGTGGCATACACCACCGAGACATCAGTCTGCTGCTCCAAAAACACATACAACACACCTGTTTACCACACACACGCATTATTAGAAAACAGAGCATATCTAAAGTAAAAACACCCAATAATTTCTGTTCAATATACATAAGAAAATGTATATTTACCTGGTAGCAGCCAAGGGTCATGTCCACAGACGTCTCATGGCGGAGGTGAGAAGCATACTGGGTCACCCTGCCAGCCACATACTGACAGAGAGAGACGATATGTTAAGGCCAAATGGAATAAGTGAAGAAAGCCTAATCTTGTACTATTTCGGTAGTATTTACATCTTACCAGGATCCAAGTGACGGACTGAACCTTGGTGGCACAGTAGGGGATGCCCTCTGAACTAAGTCTGGCTGTCTCCCTGGAGATGGCCCACACCAGTTGAGTCTCCAGGCCTCGGACCCTACTCACATGGTGCCTCCTCACCACCACCTGCTGTGGAGAGAAACAACATCAACAAAACAACATCAGCCATCGCTGTAACATATTTCCATCAAGATCACATGACTCTGGCAATGTAGATTAGGACTAGGTAGTAACAAAGACACATACCTGGGATCCCCCACGCATATAGGTGATAATGGGGCTGATGAACTGGAAAGTTCTCCAAGCTTTAGCCACCGGACCGGCATGGTTCTGCACAGGATATGGGTGACATTACAATACATTCAGGTTAGAAACAGCTAATTACAGGAATTGTAACAGTGATGTGTGTGGGGGGGGTGGGGTCTCTTACTCTGATCACAACAGGCCCACAGTACAGGGGGCTGAACCTAATCGGTATCAACTGCCAATTACCAGTGGCCTCCTAAAGCAGACAACAAAGATTTTTAGAATTAATATCTGGGATACTTTTCAAACATAATACCAAAAACGTTCTGAAAATTGTACCTCAAGGATAGTCGGTACATCTGGCACATCCTCAAGGATGATAGCAGCATCCTGGACATCAAGGATGACTGGCAGCAGTGGCACATCCAACTGGACCTCATCCAGTACATTTGATTCTAAAATTAGTAGCAGGAATACAAACAAACAATTGTCAGGAAGTAAAACATATCAAGCTAGCTAGTAACGTCACTACTAGTAAAAGTCCAACAGTGCTTCGCTTATCAACAATTATTAAAGTTAGCGTTAGCTTGCAAGTCTGTATTACAGAAATACACATTTCACAAATGACATTTTCAATGCTGAATGTGGTAAAATAAGAAGTTAGAACTCCACGTACCCTCTTCGAAGTCGCTGTCGCTGTCCACCTCCCGACGATCGCGAACCCTGCAAAACGGAAAAAGACAACAAAAACAACCCACAAATGAATTTACACAACCTGTCGACGCAGAAGGCTGCCCACGTCCTCGCACTCTCTCCATCAATCTTGAAAAACACCCAGGCATTTTCCAGTCGATTTTTCAATCTCAGGTCTCAAAAATCAGTCAAGTTTGTTGTTGTTAAACAGCAAATTGAAGTTGTTCTTGTTTTCGAACAGAAAACGTTCAATAGAACGCTGAGATGTTCTATTGGTTAGATGTCTCTTGGCAACACATATGTTAGAAAATTGCTGATTTAAAAATGGACAGCTGTGTTGCCATAGAAATGAGTTTGGAACTCTATGGTTATCATTAGAATCCTATAAAATTCCTGGTCATCATTGTAATTATATTCTATGTTGTTGGAATAATATAAAACAAAAATACCAAATGTTTTTTAAAGTCACTAGCTAGGTCAATGGCCCATTGAAATGTTTTAGCTTGTTTCATGGAAGTTGTTGTTGAACTTCTGAAAGTCTAGGCTTTGGCTCAGTGGGCTATAAAGACTTGTGGAGCACAGACAACCAGGGTTAAAACATATGACCACATTCAGACAAGGGGGGCGAAGCCAAAGCCCACTGAGGTTGGAGAGCACTGTAGGATCTGCATAATAATCATACCTCTTTTATAAACAGGATATTATTATCATTGATTATGTCAAAGTGTATGTATGAATAAATCTGAGTGAACTTTTTCATGGCAGGTTCACCTTTTGAAGCCGAGTGAGGTTCCCAAAGCGTGCTGCGCTCCCACCAAGCTCAGTCCCATCTCTAGACTCTTCTACAACGACAACGTGATCCTAAAGAAGCATGAAGACATGGTGGTCAAGACCTGTGTATGCCTGTGACACCTGTGGCAACCCATCTATTCTACATCATTTTAATAAACTTCACTACCTTTGTTCCAAAAGATATACCTTTGCAACCAGCAGTTGAAAGCAATAATCTGGCAATATGCAGATAAATAGTATGTATCTACACTGTACAAAAAAATTAACGCAACATCCAACAATTTCAACGATATTACTGAGTTAAAGTTCATATAAGGCAATCAGTCAATTCAAATACATTCTTTAGACCCTAATCTATGGATTTCACATGACTGTGAATACAGATGTGCCTCTGTTGGTCCCAGATACCTTTTTAAATGAAGACAGGGGCGTGGATTTGGGGCGGCAGGTAGCCTAGTGGTTAGTGTTGAGCCAGTAACCGAAAGATGCTGGATCCAATCCCCGAGCTGACAAGGTAAAAATCTGTCATTCTGCCCCTGAACGTGACAGTTAACCCACTGTTTCCCGGGAAGGCCGTCATTGTAAGTAAGGATTTGTTCTTAACTGACTTGCCTAGTTAGAAAAAGGATAACAAGCCTTCTACTGTGATGGAGAATGCCTATATCCTCTGGGTTCCTGCATGAACACCACTAACCACGCTATGATCCAACTAGTGGTCAGTATGCACTACTACACCCACTCACATGAACGCTAACATTGTTTTCAGTTGGAAAGATGCTAAATGGCTCAGACATTAATGGGAAATATGGCAAATTGAAACAAAAACACCCAAGATACCTGAGTCTACAATGGCAGACTCTTAATGTAGAGTACCGATAGTGAGAAGTTACATTCAAGACTGAAGCAATTGTGCCCTCTAGTGGTCGACTTTATACTATACCTGCTCTTTCCATGACAGACTGACCAGGTAAATCCAGGTGAAAGCTATGATCCCGTACTGATGTCACTTGTTCAATCCACTTCAATCAGTGTAGATGAAGGGAAGGAGACAGGTTAAAGAAAGATTTTTAAGCATTGACACAATTGAGACATGGATTGTGTATGTGTGCCATTCAGAGGGTAAATGGGCAAGACAAAATATTTAAGTGCCTTTGAACGGTGTAAGGTAGTAAGTAGGTGTATAAAGAATGGTCCACCACTGTGGGAATCATTGGAGTGAACATGGGCCAGCATCCCTGTGGACACCTTGTAGAGTTCATGTCCCGGCAAATTGAGTCTGTTCTGAGCAACAGGGGGAGCAACTCAATGTTAGGAAGGTGTTCTTAATGTTTTGTAAACTCCGTGTATGTAGGCCTACATATTTTTAAATAGTACAGAATCACACATCACAATTCAAAGCCATAAAGTGTGGGCCTGTAGTACCTGTAAATCACCTATACTTTGTTTTTCATTTCCATATGAAAAGAATAATGCATAATTGTTCATGTAATAGTGTAATATTAGCCTCATAACTCCAGGAATAGGAAATAGTGATGAAATAATCAAGTAAATGAAAAGACAGAGACAAATGCTTTTGAACTACTAGTTATTTTATTTAGAAATGTAAAATTCAGTGCAAAGTAATATAGTGCATTTGTGTCTAGACCCCTGTGTGGTGGCAAAGTGTCGCAAGAATCCTGTGGGGAGAGAAAACAAGAGAATACATTAATTCAATGGGTGTTAACTAATCAGGCTTCAGCGAAGCACTTCAAGTCCTCAATTCCTGAGAGAAAGAGAGAGAGAGAGAAATGTGGCCTTTCAGATGTCTGCAGTAGGACTACATGCTGGCCATGAGGTTCTCCAGGTGGTACTCCAGGAGGCTGGAGAGCTCAGTGACCAGAGACACTGGGTTAAAGTACCAGGCCAGCTGCTGCCCAAACATGTCATCTAGCAGAGCCAGCAGCCCGCCCTGAAGAGAACACCACACAACACATAGATAATGGCTCTAAGTTACTAGCTTATCAAGAGCAGAGAGACAATGAGAGTTACTCCTCGTAAAATGGCATTGAAACCCTGTTATTCATGAAAAAGTAAAGAGGAAGTAAACTAGGAATAGGGAAGTAAACTCTTGAATCTTACATTGATCAGCAGCAGGTATCTCTCGGCCTTTGGCTCAATGCTGGCAGCTACGGGCAGGAAGGAGTACAGGAGAGCGTACAGACGCTCCATGAACCCACCAGGGTGCTAATGGAAACAGAGGAGAGAAGTTTAAGTGAAATTACAAATAGAGAGACATCGAAACATGTACCAGTGAGATGCTACTTACCACCATCAGGGACTTCTGAGCTGTCATCATCCCAAATAGCACCAGTTCAAAGAGGACATCTATCAGGTTAACATGATGGATCTAGGACAAGAAAACACGTTTGGAGAAAATAGGAATGATTTCAAATAGATCAGCTACTGTGATGTATAAAAGACATGCATGTGGAAGAACTCAAAGTGAGACTTGAAAGAGTTAATGAACTCACCTTTGCCTCAGCCAGCTCCCTCTCAATGTCAATCTGCTTGGAGGGGTCACTCAGGTAGTCCACAAAGTCGTTATAGGCACGGATGAATTCGGCCTCGTCCTATCACAAAGCAAAGAGCATTGACGTTAGTGAACAGAACACATTTCCCATCGAGGACGCTCTCTTTCCCTTGAATGAATAAGGAGTTACCATGTGGTGGGCCTGAACCAGTGCGCCCATTAGGACCTTTCCTGCCACAAACAGATGGTTCCTGCTCAGGGTGGAACCAAGCAGGGTCTAGAGAAGAGGCAAGAATTAGTGAGACACCCATCTTCCTCTTGGAGACAGACAGAACAAGAAGACACAGAGAGAAAAGGAAAAAGGAAGTCCACTCACAGTGAAGGCCTGGCGCAGGGAGACGAGCCTCAGGGCGATGTCCTCCACTCTCTTGGTGGTAAGGTAGAGGCTGTGGGAGGGAGGGAATGGAGCATGTCAACCATTAGGGTCAATGGAGATAACAGCATGGTGACCACTATCCTTCAGCATCTGGCAAGCCCAGACTACACAGACATTTAGAGGAACTCACTTTAGCAGAGGAACCTCCCTCTCCTCAGGCAGCAGGTCCTCCTCCCAGCCCTACAACAACAGAACAAACATGCAAGATCAGTGACCAATGCAATGACATGACAAACAATGGGTCAATGGAAGGATCTTAATGCTACTAGTCAATAGTATGTGTACTGTAGGTGTGTGTGTGTAACATCTGACCTCATAGCAGTTGTGGCCCTCAGGCTCTGGCTCAGTGAACTGCTGATTGGTGGGCGTAGACACGGAGGCAGCCTCCGACCACGCCGAGGAGGAGAGCAGCCCATCCGGCCCCATGTGGAGAGTGGCATACACCACCGAGACATCAGTCTGCTGCTCCAAAAACACATACAACACACCTGTTTACCACACACACGCATTATTAGAAAACAGAGCATATCTAAAGTAAAAACACCCAATAATTTCTGTTCAATATACATAAGAAAATGTATATTTACCTGGTAGCAGCCAAGGGTCATGTCCACAGACGTCTCATGGCGGAGGTGAGAAGCATACTGGGTCACCCTGCCAGCCACATACTGACAGAGAGAGACGATATGTTAAGGCCAAATGGAATAAGTGAAGAAAGCCTAATCTTGTACTATTTCGGTAGTATTTACATCTTACCAGGATCCAAGTGACGGACTGAACCTTGGTGGCACAGTAGGGGATGCCCTCTGAACTAAGTCTGGCTGTCTCCCTGGAGATGGCCCACACCAGTTGAGTCTCCAGGCCTCGGACCCTACTCACATGGTGCCTCCTCACCACCACCTGCTGTGGAGAGAAACAACATCAACAAAACAACATCAGCCATCGCTGTAACATATTTCCATCAAGATCACATGACTCTGGCAATGTAGATTAGGACTAGGTAGTAACAAAGACACATACCTGGGATCCCCCACGCATATAGGTGATAATGGGGCTGATGAACTGGAAAGTTCTCCAAGCTTTAGCCACCGGACCGGCATGGTTCTGCACAGGATATGGGTGACATTACAATACATTCAGGTTAGAAACAGCTAATTACAGGAATTGTAACAGTGATGTGTGTGGGGGGGGTGGGGTCTCTTACTCTGATCACAACAGGCCCACAGTACAGGGGGCTGAACCTAATCGGTATCAACTGCCAATTACCAGTGGCCTCCTAAAGCAGACAACAAAGATTTTTAGAATTAATATCTGGGATACTTTTCAAACATAATACCAAAAACGTTCTGAAAATTGTACCTCAAGGATAGTCGGTACATCTGGCACATCCTCAAGGATGATAGCAGCATCCTGGACATCAAGGATGACTGGCAGCAGTGGCACATCCAACTGGACCTCATCCAGTACATTTGATTCTAAAATTAGTAGCAGGAATACAAACAAACAATTGTCAGGAAGTAAAACATATCAAGCTAGCTAGTAACGTCACTACTAGTAAAAGTCCAACAGTGCTTCGCTTATCAACAATTATTAAAGTTAGCGTTAGCTTGCAAGTCTGTATTACAGAAATACACATTTCACAAATGACATTTTCAATGCTGAATGTGGTAAAATAAGAAGTTAGAACTCCACGTACCCTCTTCGAAGTCGCTGTCGCTGTCCACCTCCCGACGATCGCGAACCCTGCAAAACGGAAAAAGACAACAAAAACAACCCACAAATGAATTTACACAACCTGTCGAAGCAGAAGGCTGCCCACGTCCTCGCACTCTCTCCATCAATCTTGAAAAACACCCAGGCATTTTCCAGTCGATTTTTCAATCTCAGGTCTCAAAAATCAGTCAAGTTTGTTGTTGTTAAACAGCAAATTGAAGTTGTTCTTGTTTTCGAACAGAAAACGTTCAATAGAACGCTGAGATGTTCTATTGGTTAGATGTCTCTTGGCAACACATATGTTAGAAAATTGCTGATTTAAAAATGGACAGCTGTGTTGCCATAGAAATGAGTTTGGAACTCTATGGTTATCATTAGAATCCTATAAAATTCCTGGTCATCATTGTAATTATATTCTATGTTGTTGGAATAATATAAAACAAAAATACCAAATGTTTTTTAAAGTCACTAGCTAGGTCAATGGCCCATTGAAATGTTTTAGCTTGTTTCATGGAAGTTGTTGTTGAACTTCTGAAAGTCTAGGCTTTGGCTCAGTGGGCTATAAAGACTTGTGGAGCACAGACAACCAGGGTTAAAACATATGACCACATTCAGACAAGGGGGGCGAAGCCAAAGCCCACTGAGGTTGGAGAGCACTGTAGGATCTGCATAATAATCATACCTCTTTTATAAACAGGATATTATTATCATTGATTATGTCAAAGTGTATGTATGAATAAATCTGAGTGAACTTTTTCATGGCAGGTTCACCTTTTGAAGCCGAGTGAGGTTCCCAAAGCGTGCTGCGCTCCCACCAAGCTCAGTCCCATCTCTAGACTCTTCTACAACGACAACGTGATCCTAAAGAAGCATGAAGACATGGTGGTCAAGACCTGTGTATGCCTGTGACACCTGTGGCAACCCATCTATTCTACATCATTTTAATAAACTTCACTACCTTTGTTCCAAAAGATATACCTTTGCAACCAGCAGTTGAAAGCAATAATCTGGCAATATGCAGATAAATAGTATGTATCTACACTGTACAAAAAAATTAACGCAACATCCAACAATTTCAACGATATTACTGAGTTAAAGTTCATATAAGGCAATCAGTCAATTCAAATACATTCTTTAGACCCTAATCTATGGATTTCACATGACTGTGAATACAGATGTGCCTCTGTTGGTCCCAGATACCTTTTTAAATGAAGACAGGGGCGTGGATTTGGGGCGGCAGGTAGCCTAGTGGTTAGTGTTGAGCCAGTAACCGAAAGATGCTGGATCCAATCCCCGAGCTGACAAGGTAAAAATCTGTCATTCTGCCCCTGAACGTGACAGTTAACCCACTGTTTCCCGGGAAGGCCGTCATTGTAAGTAAGGATTTGTTCTTAACTGACTTGCCTAGTTAGAAAAAGGATAACAAGCCTTCTACTGTGATGGAGAATGCCTATATCCTCTGGGTTCCTGCATGAACACCACTAACCACGCTATGATCCAACTAGTGGTCAGTATGCACTACTACACCCACTCACATGAACGCTAACATTGTTTTCAGTTGGAAAGATGCTAAATGGCTCAGACATTAATGGGAAATATGGCAAATTGAAACAAAAACACCCAAGATACCTGAGTCTACAATGGCAGACTCTTAATGTAGAGTACCGATAGTGAGAAGTTACATTCAAGACTGAAGCAATTGTGCCCTCTAGTGGTCGACTTTATACTATACCTGCTCTTTCCATGACAGACTGACCAGGTAAATCCAGGTGAAAGCTATGATCCCGTACTGATGTCACTTGTTCAATCCACTTCAATCAGTGTAGATGAAGGGAAGGAGACAGGTTAAAGAAAGATTTTTAAGCATTGACACAATTGAGACATGGATTGTGTATGTGTGCCATTCAGAGGGTAAATGGGCAAGACAAAATATTTAAGTGCCTTTGAACGGTGTAAGGTAGTAAGTAGGTGTATAAAGAATGGTCCACCACTGTGGGAATCATTGGAGTGAACATGGGCCAGCATCCCTGTGGACACCTTGTAGAGTTCATGTCCCGGCAAATTGAGTCTGTTCTGAGCAACAGGGGGAGCAACTCAATGTTAGGAAGGTGTTCTTAATGTTTTGTAAACTCCGTGTATGTAGGCCTACATATTTTTAAATAGTACAGAATCACACATCACAATTCAAAGCCATAAAGTGTGGGCCTGTAGTACCTGTAAATCACCTATACTTTGTTTTTCATTTCCATATGAAAAGAATAATGCATAATTGTTCATGTAATAGTGTAATATTAGCCTCATAACTCCAGGAATAGGAAATAGTGATGAAATAATCAAGTAAATGAAAAGACAGAGACAAATGCTTTTGAACTACTAGTTATTTTATTTAGAAATGTAAAATTCAGTGCAAAGTAATATAGTGCATTTGTGTCTAGACCCCTGTGTGGTGGCAAAGTGTCGCAAGAATCCTGTGGGGAGAGAAAACAAGAGAATACATTAATTCAATGGGTGTTAACTAATCAGGCTTCAGCGAAGCACTTCAAGTCCTCAATTCCTGAGAGAAAGAGAGAGAGAGAGAAATGTGGCCTTTCAGATGTCTGCAGTAGGACTACATGCTGGCCATGAGGTTCTCCAGGTGGTACTCCAGGAGGCTGGAGAGCTCAGTGACCAGAGACACTGGGTTAAAGTACCAGGCCAGCTGCTGCCCAAACATGTCATCTAGCAGAGCCAGCAGCCCGCCCTGAAGAGAACACCACACAACACATAGATAATGGCTCTAAGTTACTAGCTTATCAAGAGCAGAGAGACAATGAGAGTTACTCCTCGTAAAATGGCATTGAAACCCTGTTATTCATGAAAAAGTAAAGAGGAAGTAAACTAGGAATAGGGAAGTAAACTCTTGAATCTTACATTGATCAGCAGCAGGTATCTCTCGGCCTTTGGCTCAATGCTGGCAGCTACGGGCAGGAAGGAGTACAGGAGAGCGTACAGACGCTCCATGAACCCACCAGGGTGCTAATGGAAACAGAGGAGAGAAGTTTAAGTGAAATTACAAATAGAGAGACATCGAAACATGTACCAGTGAGATACTACTTACCACCATCAGGGACTTCTGAGCTGTCATCATCCCAAATAGCACCAGTTCAAAGAGGACATCTATCAGGTTAACATGATGGATCTAGGACAAGAAAACACGTTTGTAGAAAATAGGAATGATTTCAAATAGATCAGCTACTGTGATGTATAAAAGACATGCATGTGGAAGAACTCAAAGTGAGACTTGAAAGAGTTAATGAACTCACCTTTGCCTCAGCCAGCTCCCTCTCAATGTCAATCTGCTTGGAGGGGTCACTCAGGTAGTCCACAAAGTCGTTATAGGCACGGATGAATTCGGCCTCGTCCTATCACAAAGCAAAGAGCATTGACGTTAGTGAACAGAACACATTTCCCATCGAGGACGCTCTCTTTCCCTTGAATGAATAAGGAGTTACCATGTGGTGGGCCTGAACCAGTGCGCCCATTAGGACCTTTCCTGCCACAAACAGATGGTTCCTGCTCAGGGTGGAACCAAGCAGGGTCTAGAGAAGAGGCAAGAATTAGTGAGACACCCATCTTCCTCTTGGAGACAGACAGAACAAGAAGACACAGAGAGAAAAGGAAAAAGGAAGTCCACTCACAGTGAAGGCCTGGCGCAGGGAGACGAGCCTCAGGGCGATGTCCTCCACTCTCTTGGTGGTAAGGTAGAGGCTGTGGGAGGGAGGGAATGGAGCATGTCAACCATTAGGGTCAATGGAGATAACAGCATGGTGACCACTATCCTTCAGCATCTGGCAAGCCCAGACTACACAGACATTTAGAGGAACTCACTTTAGCAGAGGAACCTCCCTCTCCTCAGGCAGCAGGTCCTCCTCCCAGCCCTACAACAACAGAACAAACATGCAAGATCAGTGACCAATGCAATGACATGACAAACAATGGGTCAATGGAAGGATCTTAATGCTACTAGTCAATAGTATGTGTACTGTAGGTGTGTGTGTGTAACATCTGACCTCATAGCAGTTGTGGCCCTCAGGCTCTGGCTCAGTGAACTGCTGATTGGTGGGCGTAGACACGGAGGCAGCCTCCGACCACGCCGAGGAGGAGAGCAGCCCATCCGGCCCCATGTGGAGAGTGGCATACACCACCGAGACATCAGTCTGCTGCTCCAAAAACACATACAACACACCTGTTTACCACACACACGCATTATTAGAAAACAGAGCATATCTAAAGTAAAAACACTCAATAATTTCTGTTCAATATACATAAGAAAATGTATATTTACCTGGTAGCAGCCAAGGGTCATGTCCACAGACGTCTCATGACGGAGGTGAGAAGCATACTGGGTCACCCTGCCAGCCACATACTGACAGAGAGAGACGATATGTTAAGGCCAAATGGAATAAGTGAAGAAAGCCTAATCTTGTACTATTTCGGTAGTATTTACATCTTACCAGGATCCAAGTGACGGACTGAACCTTGGTGGCACAGTAGGGGATGCCCTCTGAACTAAGTCCGGCTGTCTCCCTGGAGATGGCCCACACCAGTTGAGTCTCCAGGCCTCGGACCCTACTCACATGGTGCCTCCTCACCACCACCTGCTGTGGAGAGAAACAACATCAACAAAACAACATCAGCCATCGCTGTAACATATTTCCATCAAGATCACATGACTCTGGCAATGTAGATTAGGACTAGGTAGTAACAAAGACACATACCTGGGATCCCCCACGCATATAGGTGATAATGGGGCTGATGAACTGGAAAGTTCTCCAAGCTTTAGCCACCGGACCGGCATGGTTCTGCACAGGATATGGGTGACATTACAATACATTCAGGTTAGAAACAGCTAATTACAGGAATTGTAACAGTGATGTGTGTGGGGGGGGTGGGGTCTCTTACTCTGATCACAACAGGCCCACAGTACAGGGGGCTGAACCTAATCGGTATCAACTGCCAATTACCAGTGGCCTCCTAAAGCAGACAACAAAGATTTTTAGAATTAATATCTGGGATACTTTTCAAACATAATACCAAAAACGTTCTGAAAATTGTACCTCAAGGATAGTCGGTACATCTGGCACATCCTCAAGGATGATAGCAGCATCCTGGACATCAAGGATGACTGGCAGCAGTGGCACATCCAACTGGACCTCATCCAGTACATTTGATTCTAAAATTAGTAGCAGGAATACAAACAAACAATTGTCAGGAAGTAAAACATATCAAGCTAGCTAGTAACGTCACTACTAGTAAAAGTCCAACAGTGCTTCGCTTATCAACAATTATTAAAGTTAGCGTTAGCTTGCAAGTCTGTATTACAGAAATACACATTTCACAAATGACATTTTCAATGCTGAATGTGGTAAAATAAGAAGTTAGAACTCCACGTACCCTTTTCGAAGTCGCTGTCGCTGTCCACCTCCCGACGATCGCGAACCCTGCAAAACGGAAAAAGACAACAAAAACAACCCACAAATGAATTTACACAACCTGTCGAAGCAGAAGGCTGCCCACGTCCTCGCACTCTCTCCATCAATCTTGAAAAACACCCAGGCATTTTCCAGTCGATTTTTCAATCTCAGGTCTCAAAAATCAGTCAAGTTTGTTGTTGTTAAACAGCAAATTGAAGTTGTTCTTGTTTTCGAACAGAAAACGTTCAATAGAACGCTGAGATGTTCTATTGGTTAGATGTCTCTTGGCAACACATATGTTAGAAAATTGCTGATTTAAAAATGGACAGCTGTGTTGCCATAGAAATGAGTTTGGAACTCTATGGTTATCATTAGAATCCTATAAAATTCCTGGTCATCATTGTAATTATATTCTATGTTGTTGGAATAATATAAAACAAAAATACCAAATGTTTTTTAAAGTCACTAGCTAGGTCAATGGCCCATTGAAATGTTTTAGCTTGTTTCATGGAAGTTGTTGTTGAACTTCTGAAAGTCTAGGCTTTGGCTCAGTGGGCTATAAAGACTTGTGGAGCACAGACAACCAGGGTTAAAACATATGACCACATTCAGACAAGGGGGGCGAAGCCAAAGCCCACTGAGGTTGGAGAGCACTGTAGGATCTGCATAATAATCATACCTCTTTTATAAACAGGATATTATTATCATTGATTATGTCAAAGTGTATGTATGAATAAATCTGAGTGAACTTTTTCATGGCAGGTTCACCTTTTGAAGCCGAGTGAGGTTCCCAAAGCGTGCTGCGCTCCCACCAAGCTCAGTCCCATCTCTAGACTCTTCTACAACGACAACGTGATCCTAAAGAAGCATGAAGACATGGTGGTCAAGACCTGTGTATGCCTGTGACACCTGTGGCAACCCATCTATTCTACATCATTTTAATAAACTTCACTACCTTTGTTCCAAAAGATATACCTTTGCAACCAGCAGTTGAAAGCAATAATCTGGCAATATGCAGATAAATAGTATGTATCTACACTGTACAAAAAAATTAACGCAACATCCAACAATTTCAACGATATTACTGAGTTAAAGTTCATATAAGGCAATCAGTCAATTCAAATACATTCTTTAGACCCTAATCTATGGATTTCACATGACTGTGAATACAGATGTGCCTCTGTTGGTCCCAGATACCTTTTTAAATGAAGACAGGGGCGTGGATTTGGGGCGGCAGGTAGCCTAGTGGTTAGTGTTGAGCCAGTAACCGAAAGATGCTGGATCCAATCCCCGAGCTGACAAGGTAAACATCTGTCATTCTGCCCCTGAACGTGACAGTTAACCCACTGTTTCCCGGGAAGGCCGTCATTGTAAGTAAGGATTTGTTCTTAACTGACTTGCCTAGTTAGAAAAAGGATAACAAGCCTTCTACTGTGATGGAGAATGCCTATATCCTCTGGGTTCCTGCATGAACACCACTAACCACGCTATGATCCAACTAGTGGTCAGTATGCACTACTACACCCACTCACATGAACGCTAACATTGTTTTCAGTTGGAAAGATGCTAAATGGCTCAGACATTAATGGGAAATATGGCAAATTGAAACAAAAACACCCAAGATACCTGAGTCTACAATGGCAGACTCTTAATGTAGAGTACCGATAGTGAGAAGTTACATTCAAGACTGAAGCAATTGTGCCCTCTAGTGGTCGACTTTATACTATACCTGCTCTTTCCATGACAGACTGACCAGGTAAATCCAGGTGAAAGCTATGATCCCGTACTGATGTCACTTGTTCAATCCACTTCAATCAGTGTAGAGTAGATGAAGGGAAGGAGACAGGTTAAAGAAAGATTTTTAAGCATTGACACAATTGAGACATGGATTGTGTATGTGTGCCATTCAGAGGGTAAATGGGCAAGACAAAATATTTAAGTGCCTTTGAACGGTGTAAGGTAGTAAGTAGGTGTATAAAGAATGGTCCACCACTGTGGGAATCATTGGAGTGAACATGGGCCAGCATCCCTGTGGACACCTTGTAGAGTTCATGTCCCGGCAAATTGAGTCTGTTCTGAGCAACAGGGGGAGCAACTCAATGTTAGGAAGGTGTTCTTAATGTTTTGTAAACTCCGTGTATGTAGGCCTACATATTTTTAAATAGTACAGAATCACACATCACAATTCAAAGCCATAAAGTGTGGGCCTATAGTACCTGTAAATCACCTATACTTTGTTTTTCATTTCCATATGAAAAGAATAATGCATAATTGTTCATGTAATAGTGTAATATTAGCCTCATAACTCCAGGAATAGGAAATAGTGATGAAATAATCAAGTAAATGAAAAGACAGAGACAAATGCTTTTGAACTACTAGTTATTTTATTTAGAAATGTAAAATTCAGTGCAAAGTAATATAGTGCATTTGTGTCTAGACCCCTGTGTGGTGGCAAAGTGTCGCAAGAATCCTGTGGGGAGAGAAAACAAGAGAATACATTAATTCAATGGGTGTTAACTAATCAGGCTTCAGCGAAGCACTTCAAGTCCTCAATTCCTGAGAGAAAGAGAGAGAGAGAGAAATGTGGCCTTTCAGATGTCTGCAGTAGGACTACATGCTGGCCATGAGGTTCTCCAGGTGGTACTCCAGGAGGCTGGAGAGCTCAGTGACCAGAGACACTGGGTTAAAGTACCAGGCCAGCTGCTGCCCAAACATGTCATCTAGCAGAGCCAGCAGCCCGCCCTGAAGAGAACACCACACAACACATAGATAATGGCTCTAAGTTACTAGCTTATCAAGAGCAGAGAGACAATGAGAGTTACTCCTCGTAAAATGGCATTGAAACCCTGTTATTCATGAAAAAGTAAAGAGGAAGTAAACTAGGAATAGGGAAGTAAACTCTTGAATCTTACATTGATCAGCAGCAGGTATCTCTCGGCCTTTGGCTCAATGCTGGCAGCTACGGGCAGGAAGGAGTACAGGAGAGCGTACAGACGCTCCATGAACCCACCAGGGTGCTAATGGAAACAGAGGAGAGAAGTTTAAGTGAAATTACAAATAGAGAGACATCGAAACATGTACCAGTGAGATGCTACTTACCACCATCAGGGACTTCTGAGCTGTCATCATCCCAAATAGCACCAGTTCAAAGAGGACATCTATCAGGTTAACATGATGGATCTAGGACAAGAAAACACGTTTGTAGAAAATAGGAATGATTTCAAATAGATCAGCTACTGTGATGTATAAAAGACATGCATGTGGAAGAACTCAAAGTGAGACTTGAAAGAGTTAATGAACTCACCTTTGCCTCAGCCAGCTCCCTCTCAATGTCAATCTGCTTGGAGGGGTCACTCAGGTAGTCCACAAAGTCGTTATAGGCACGGATGAATTCGGCCTCGTCCTATCACAAAGCAAAGAGCATTGACGTTAGTGAACAGAACACATTTCCCATCGAGGACGCTCTCTTTCCCTTGAATGAATAAGGAGTTACCATGTGGTGGGCCTGAACCAGTGCGCCCATTAGGACCTTTCCTGCCACAAACAGATGGTTCCTGCTCAGGGTGGAACCAAGCAGGGTCTAGAGAAGAGGCAAGAATTAGTGAGACACCCATCTTCCTCTTGGAGACAGACAGAACAAGAAGACACAGAGAGAAAAGGAAAAAGGAAGTCCACTCACAGTGAAGGCCTGGCGCAGGGAGACGAGCCTCAGGGCGATGTCCTCCACTCTCTTGGTGGTAAGGTAGAGGCTGTGGGAGGGAGGGAATGGAGCATGTCAACCATTAGGGTCAATGGAGATAACAGCATGGTGACCACTATCCTTCAGCATCTGGCAAGCCCAGACTACACAGACATTTAGAGGAACTCACTTTAGCAGAGGAACCTCCCTCTCCTCAGGCAGCAGGTCCTCCTCCCAGCCCTACAACAACAGAACAAACATGCAAGATCAGTGACCAATGCAATGACATGACAAACAATGGGTCAATGGAAGGATCTTAATGCTACTAGTCAATAGTATGTGTACTGTAGGTGTGTGTGTGTAACATCTGACCTCATAGCAGTTGTGGCCCTCAGGCTCTGGCTCAGTGAACTGCTGATTGGTGGGCGTAGACACGGAGGCAGCCTCCGACCACGCCGAGGAGGAGAGCAGCCCATCCGGCCCCATGTGGAGAGTGGCATACACCACCGAGACATCAGTCTGCTGCTCCAAAAACACATACAACACACCTGTTTACCACACACACGCATTATTAGAAAACAGAGCATATCTAAAGTAAAAACACTCAATAATTTCTGTTCAATATACATAAGAAAATGTATATTTACCTGGTAGCAGCCAAGGGTCATGTCCACAGACGTCTCATGACGGAGGTGAGAAGCATACTGGGTCACCCTGCCAGCCACATACTGACAGAGAGAGACGATATGTTAAGGCCAAATGGAATAAGTGAAGAAAGCCTAATCTTGTACTATTTCGGTAGTATTTACATCTTACCAGGATCCAAGTGACGGACTGAACCTTGGTGGCACAGTAGGGGATGCCCTCTGAACTAAGTCCGGCTGTCTCCCTGGAGATGGCCCACACCAGTTGAGTCTCCAGGCCTCGGACCCTACTCACATGGTGCCTCCTCACCACCACCTGCTGTGGAGAGAAACAACATCAACAAAACAACATCAGCCATCGCTGTAACATATTTCCATCAAGATCACATGACTCTGGCAATGTAGATTAGGACTAGGTAGTAACAAAGACACATACCTGGGATCCCCCACGCATATAGGTGATAATGGGGCTGATGAACTGGAAAGTTCTCCAAGCTTTAGCCACCGGACCGGCATGGTTCTGCACAGGATATGGGTGACATTACAATACATTCAGGTTAGAAACAGCTAATTACAGGAATTGTAACAGTGATGTGTGTGGGGGGGGTGGGGTCTCTTACTCTGATCACAACAGGCCCACAGTACAGGGGGCTGAACCTAATCGGTATCAACTGCCAATTACCAGTGGCCTCCTAAAGCAGACAACAAAGATTTTTAGAATTAATATCTGGGATACTTTTCAAACATAATACCAAAAACGTTCTGAAAATTGTACCTCAAGGATAGTCGGTACATCTGGCACATCCTCAAGGATGATAGCAGCATCCTGGACATCAAGGATGACTGGCAGCAGTGGCACATCCAACTGGACCTCATCCAGTACATTTGATTCTAAAATTAGTAGCAGGAATACAAACAAACAATTGTCAGGAAGTAAAACATATCAAGCTAGCTAGTAACGTCACTACTAGTAAAAGTCCAACAGTGCTTCGCTTATCAACAATTATTAAAGTTAGCGTTAGCTTGCAAGTCTGTATTACAGAAATACACATTTCACAAATGACATTTTCAATGCTGAATGTGGTAAAATAAGAAGTTAGAACTCCACGTACCCTTTTCGAAGTCGCTGTCGCTGTCCACCTCCCGACGATCGCGAACCCTGCAAAACGGAAAAAGACAACAAAAACAACCCACAAATGAATTTACACAACCTGTCGAAGCAGAAGGCTGCCCACGTCCTCGCACTCTCTCCATCAATCTTGAAAAACACCCAGGCATTTTCCAGTCGATTTTTCAATCTCAGGTCTCAAAAATCAGTCAAGTTTGTTGTTGTTAAACAGCAAATTGAAGTTGTTCTTGTTTTCGAACAGAAAACGTTCAATAGAACGCTGAGATGTTCTATTGGTTAGATGTCTCTTGGCAACACATATGTTAGAAAATTGCTGATTTAAAAATGGACAGCTGTGTTGCCATAGAAATGAGTTTGGAACTCTATGGTTATCATTAGAATCCTATAAAATTCCTGGTCATCATTGTAATTATATTCTATGTTGTTGGAATAATATAAAACAAAAATACCAAATGTTTTTTAAAGTCACTAGCTAGGTCAATGGCCCATTGAAATGTTTTAGCTTGTTTCATGGAAGTTGTTGTTGAACTTCTGAAAGTCTAGGCTTTGGCTCAGTGGGCTATAAAGACTTGTGGAGCACAGACAACCAGGGTTAAAACATATGACCACATTCAGACAAGGGGGGCGAAGCCAAAGCCCACTGAGGTTGGAGAGCACTGTAGGATCTGCATAATAATCATACCTCTTTTATAAACAGGATATTATTATCATTGATTATGTCAAAGTGTATGTATGAATAAATCTGAGTGAACTTTTTCATGGCAGGTTCACCTTTTGAAGCCGAGTGAGGTTCCCAAAGCGTGCTGCGCTCCCACCAAGCTCAGTCCCATCTCTAGACTCTTCTACAACGACAACGTGATCCTAAAGAAGCATGAAGACATGGTGGTCAAGACCTGTGTATGCCTGTGACACCTGTGGCAACCCATCTATTCTACATCATTTTAATAAACTTCACTACCTTTGTTCCAAAAGATATACCTTTGCAACCAGCAGTTGAAAGCAATAATCTGGCAATATGCAGATAAATAGTATGTATCTACACTGTACAAAAAAATTAACGCAACATCCAACAATTTCAACGATATTACTGAGTTAAAGTTCATATAAGGCAATCAGTCAATTCAAATACATTCTTTAGACCCTAATCTATGGATTTCACATGACTGTGAATACAGATGTGCCTCTGTTGGTCCCAGATACCTTTTTAAATGAAGACAGGGGCGTGGATTTGGGGCGGCAGGTAGCCTAGTGGTTAGTGTTGAGCCAGTAACCGAAAGATGCTGGATCCAATCCCCGAGCTGACAAGGTAAACATCTGTCATTCTGCCCCTGAACGTGACAGTTAACCCACTGTTTCCCGGGAAGGCCGTCATTGTAAGTAAGGATTTGTTCTTAACTGACTTGCCTAGTTAGAAAAAGGATAACAAGCCTTCTACTGTGATGGAGAATGCCTATATCCTCTGGGTTCCTGCATGAACACCACTAACCACGCTATGATCCAACTAGTGGTCAGTATGCACTACTACACCCACTCACATGAACGCTAACATTGTTTTCAGTTGGAAAGATGCTAAATGGCTCAGACATTAATGGGAAATATGGCAAATTGAAACAAAAACACCCAAGATACCTGAGTCTACAATGGCAGACTCTTAATGTAGAGTACCGATAGTGAGAAGTTACATTCAAGACTGAAGCAATTGTGCCCTCTAGTGGTCGACTTTATACTATACCTGCTCTTTCCATGACAGACTGACCAGGTAAATCCAGGTGAAAGCTATGATCCCGTACTGATGTCACTTGTTCAATCCACTTCAATCAGTGTAGAGTAGATGAAGGGAAGGAGACAGGTTAAAGAAAGATTTTTAAGCATTGACACAATTGAGACATGGATTGTGTATGTGTGCCATTCAGAGGGTAAATGGGCAAGACAAAATATTTAAGTGCCTTTGAACGGTGTAAGGTAGTAAGTAGGTGTATAAAGAATGGTCCACCACTGTGGGAATCATTGGAGTGAACATGGGCCAGCATCCCTGTGGACACCTTGTAGAGTTCATGTCCCGGCAAATTGAGTCTGTTCTGAGCAACAGGGGGAGCAACTCAATGTTAGGAAGGTGTTCTTAATGTTTTGTAAACTCCGTGTATGTAGGCCTACATATTTTTAAATAGTACAGAATCACACATCACAATTCAAAGCCATAAAGTGTGGGCCTATAGTACCTGTAAATCACCTATACTTTGTTTTTCATTTCCATATGAAAAGAATAATGCATAATTGTTCATGTAATAGTGTAATATTAGCCTCATAACTCCAGGAATAGGAAATAGTGATGAAATAATCAAGTAAATGAAAAGACAGAGACAAATGCTTTTGAACTACTAGTTATTTTATTTAGAAATGTAAAATTCAGTGCAAAGTAATATAGTGCATTTGTGTCTAGACCCCTGTGTGGTGGCAAAGTGTCGCAAGAATCCTGTGGGGAGAGAAAACAAGAGAATACATTAATTCAATGGGTGTTAACTAATCAGGCTTCAGCGAAGCACTTCAAGTCCTCAATTCCTGAGAGAAAGAGAGAGAGAGAGAAATGTGGCCTTTCAGATGTCTGCAGTAGGACTACATGCTGGCCATGAGGTTCTCCAGGTGGTACTCCAGGAGGCTGGAGAGCTCAGTGACCAGAGACACTGGGTTAAAGTACCAGGCCAGCTGCTGCCCAAACATGTCATCTAGCAGAGCCAGCAGCCCGCCCTGAAGAGAACACCACACAACACATAGATAATGGCTCTAAGTTACTAGCTTATCAAGAGCAGAGAGACAATGAGAGTTACTCCTCGTAAAATGGCATTGAAACCCTGTTATTCATGAAAAAGTAAAGAGGAAGTAAACTAGGAATAGGGAAGTAAACTCTTGAATCTTACATTGATCAGCAGCAGGTATCTCTCGGCCTTTGGCTCAATGCTGGCAGCTACGGGCAGGAAGGAGTACAGGAGAGCGTACAGACGCTCCATGAACCCACCAGGGTGCTAATGGAAACAGAGGAGAGAAGTTTAAGTGAAATTACAAATAGAGAGACATCGAAACATGTACCAGTGAGATGCTACTTACCACCATCAGGGACTTCTGAGCTGTCATCATCCCAAATAGCACCAGTTCAAAGAGGACATCTATCAGGTTAACATGATGGATCTAGGACAAGAAAACACGTTTGTAGAAAATAGGAATGATTTCAAATAGATCAGCTACTGTGATGTATAAAAGACATGCATGTGGAAGAACTCAAAGTGAGACTTGAAAGAGTTAATGAACTCACCTTTGCCTCAGCCAGCTCCCTCTCAATGTCAATCTGCTTGGAGGGGTCACTCAGGTAGTCCACAAAGTCGTTATAGGCACGGATGAATTCGGCCTCGTCCTATCACAAAGCAAAGAGCATTGACGTTAGTGAACAGAACACATTTCCCATCGAGGACGCTCTCTTTCCCTTGAATGAATAAGGAGTTACCATGTGGTGGGCCTGAACCAGTGCGCCCATTAGGACCTTTCCTGCCACAAACAGATGGTTCCTGCTCAGGGTGGAACCAAGCAGGGTCTAGAGAAGAGGCAAGAATTAGTGAGACACCCATCTTCCTCTTGGAGACAGACAGAACAAGAAGACACAGAGAGAAAAGGAAAAAGGAAGTCCACTCACAGTGAAGGCCTGGCGCAGGGAGACGAGCCTCAGGGCGATGTCCTCCACTCTCTTGGTGGTAAGGTAGAGGCTGTGGGAGGGAGGGAATGGAGCATGTCAACCATTAGGGTCAATGGAGATAACAGCATGGTGACCACTATCCTTCAGCATCTGGCAAGCCCAGACTACACAGACATTTAGAGGAACTCACTTTAGCAGAGGAACCTCCCTCTCCTCAGGCAGCAGGTCCTCCTCCCAGCCCTACAACAACAGAACAAACATGCAAGATCAGTGACCAATGCAATGACATGACAAACAATGGGTCAATGGAAGGATCTTAATGCTACTAGTCAATAGTATGTGTACTGTAGGTGTGTGTGTGTAACATCTGACCTCATAGCAGTTGTGGCCCTCAGGCTCTGGCTCAGTGAACTGCTGATTGGTGGGCGTAGACACGGAGGCAGCCTCCGACCACGCCGAGGAGGAGAGCAGCCCATCCGGCCCCATGTGGAGAGTGGCATACACCACCGAGACATCAGTCTGCTGCTCCAAAAACACATACAACACACCTGTTTACCACACACACGCATTATTAGAAAACAGAGCATATCTAAAGTAAAAACACTCAATAATTTCTGTTCAATATACATAAGAAAATGTATATTTACCTGGTAGCAGCCAAGGGTCATGTCCACAGACGTATCATGACGGAGGTGAGAAGCATACTGGGTCACCCTGCCAGCCACATACTGACAGAGAGAGACGATATGTTAAGGCCAAATGGAATAAGTGAAGAAAGCCTAATCTTGTACTATTTCGGTAGTATTTACATCTTACCAGGATCCAAGTGACGGACTGAACCTTGGTGGCACAGTAGGGGATGCCCTCTGAACTAAGTCCGGCTGTCTCCCTGGAGATGGCCCACACCAGTTGAGTCTCCAGGCCTCGGACCCTACTCACATGGTGCCTCCTCACCACCACCTGCTGTGGAAAAAAAATTAGTGTTGAGCCAGTAACCGAAAGATGCTGGATCCAATCCCGAGCTGACAAGGTAAACATCTGTCATTCTGCCCCTGAACGTGACAGTTAACCCACTGTTTCCCGGGAAGGCCGTCATTGTAAGTAAGGATTTGTTCTTAACTGACTTGCCTAGTTAGAAAAAGGATAACAAGCCTTCTACTGTGATGGAGAATGCCTATATCCTCTGGGTTCCTGCATGAACACCACTAACCACGCTATGATCCAACTAGTGGTCAGTATGCACTACTACACCCACTCACATGAACGCTAACATTGTTTTCAGTTGGAAAGATGCTAAATGGCTCAGACATTAATGGGAAATATGGCAAATTGAAACAAAAACACCCAAGATACCTGAGTCTACAATGGCAGACTCTTAATGTAGAGTACCGATAGTGAGAAGTTACATTCAAGACTGAAGCAATTGTGCCCTCTAGTGGTCGACTTTATACTATACCTGCTCTTTCCATGACAGACTGACCAGGTAAATCCAGGTGAAAGCTATGATCCCGTACTGATGTCACTTGTTCAATCCACTTCAATCAGTGTAGAGTAGATGAAGGGAAGGAGACAGGTTAAAGAAAGATTTTTAAGCATTGACACAATTGAGACATGGATTGTGTATGTGTGCCATTCAGAGGGTAAATGGGCAAGACAAAATATTTAAGTGCCTTTGAACGGTGTAAGGTAGTAAGTAGGTGTATAAAGAATGGTCCACCACTGTGGGAATCATTGGAGTGAACATGGGCCAGCATCCCTGTGGACACCTTGTAGAGTTCATGTCCCGGCAAATTGAGTCTGTTCTGAGCAACAGGGGGAGCAACTCAATGTTAGGAAGGTGTTCTTAATGTTTTGTAAACTCCGTGTATGTAGGCCTACATATTTTTAAATAGTACAGAATCACACATCACAATTCAAAGCCATAAAGTGTGGGCCTATAGTACCTGTAAATCACCTATACTTTGTTTTTCATTTCCATATGAAAAGAATAATGCATAATTGTTCATGTAATAGTGTAATATTAGCCTCATAACTCCAGGAATAGGAAATAGTGATGAAATAATCAAGTAAATGAAAAGACAGAGACAAATGCTTTTGAACTACTAGTTATTTTATTTAGAAATGTAAAATTCAGTGCAAAGTAATATAGTGCATTTGTGTCTAGACCCCTGTGTGGTGGCAAAGTGTCGCAAGAATCCTGTGGGGAGAGAAAACAAGAGAATACATTAATTCAATGGGTGTTAACTAATCAGGCTTCAGCGAAGCACTTCAAGTCCTCAATTCCTGAGAGAAAGAGAGAGAGAGAGAAATGTGGCCTTTCAGATGTCTGCAGTAGGACTACATGCTGGCCATGAGGTTCTCCAGGTGGTACTCCAGGAGGCTGGAGAGCTCAGTGACCAGAGACACTGGGTTAAAGTACCAGGCCAGCTGCTGCCCAAACATGTCATCTAGCAGAGCCAGCAGCCCGCCCTGAAGAGAACACCACACAACACATAGATAATGGCTCTAAGTTACTAGCTTATCAAGAGCAGAGAGACAATGAGAGTTACTCCTCGTAAAATGGCATTGAAACCCTGTTATTCATGAAAAAGTAAAGAGGAAGTAAACTAGGAATAGGGAAGTAAACTCTTGAATCTTACATTGATCAGCAGCAGGTATCTCTCGGCCTTTGGCTCAATGCTGGCAGCTACGGGCAGGAAGGAGTACAGGAGAGCGTACAGACGCTCCATGAACCCACCAGGGTGCTAATGGAAACAGAGGAGAGAAGTTTAAGTGAAATTACAAATAGAGAGACATCGAAACATGTACCAGTGAGATGCTACTTACCACCATCAGGGACTTCTGAGCTGTCATCATCCCAAATAGCACCAGTTCAAAGAGGACATCTATCAGGTTAACATGATGGATCTAGGACAAGAAAACACGTTTGGAGAAAATAGGAATGATTTCAAATAGATCAGCTACTGTGATGTATAAAAGACATGCATGTGGAAGAACTCAAAGTGAGACTTGAAAGAGTTAATGAACTCACCTTTGCCTCAGCCAGCTCCCTCTCAATGTCAATCTGCTTGGAGGGGTCACTCAGGTAGTCCACAAAGTCGTTATAGGCACGGATGAATTCGGCCTCGTCCTATCACAAAGCAAAGAGCATTGACGTTAGTGAACAGAACACATTTCCCATCGAGGACGCTCTCTTTCCCTTGAATGAATAAGGAGTTACCATGTGGTGGGCCTGAACCAGTGCGCCCATTAGGACCTTTCCTGCCACAAACAGATGGTTCCTGCTCAGGGTGGAACCAAGCAGGGTCTAGAGAAGAGGCAAGAATTAGTGAGACACCCATCTTCCTCTTGGAGACAGACAGAACAAGAAGACACAGAGAGAAAAGGAAAAAGGAAGTCCACTCACAGTGAAGGCCTGGCGCAGGGAGACGAGCCTCAGGGCGATGTCCTCCACTCTCTTGGTGGTAAGGTAGAGGCTGTGGGAGGGAGGGAATGGAGCATGTCAACCATTAGGGTCAATGGAGATAACAGCATGGTGACCACTATCCTTCAGCATCTGGCAAGCCCAGACTACACAGACATTTAGAGGAACTCACTTTAGCAGAGGAACCTCCCTCTCCTCAGGCAGCAGGTCCTCCTCCCAGCCCTACAACAACAGAACAAACATGCAAGATCAGTGACCAATGCAATGACATGACAAACAATGGGTCAATGGAAGGATCTTAATGCTACTAGTCAATAGTATGTGTACTGTAGGTGTGTGTGTGTAACATCTGACCTCATAGCAGTTGTGGCCCTCAGGCTCTGGCTCAGTGAACTGCTGATTGGTGGGCGTAGACACGGAGGCAGCCTCCGACCACGCCGAGGAGGAGAGCAGCCCATCCGGCCCCATGTGGAGAGTGGCATACACCACCGAGACATCAGTCTGCTGCTCCAAAAACACATACAACACACCTGTTTACCACACACACGCATTATTAGAAAACAGAGCATATCTAAAGGAAAAACACCCAATAATTTCTGTTCAATATACATAAGAAAATGTATATTTACCTGGTAGCAGCCAAGGGTCATGTCCACAGACGTCTCATGGCGGAGGTGAGAAGCATACTGGGTCACCCTGCCAGCCACATACTGACAGAGAGAGACGATATGTTAAGGCCAAATGGAATAAGTGAAGAAAGCCTAATCTTGTACTATTTCGGTAGTATTTACATCTTACTAGGATCCAAGTGACGGACTGAACCTTGGTGGCACAGTAGGGGATGCCCTCTGAACTAAGTCTGGCTGTCTCCCTGGAGATGGCCCACACCAGTTGAGTCTCCAGGCCTCGGACCCTACTCACATGGTGCCTCCTCACCACCACCTGCTGTGGAGAGAAACAACATCAACAAAACAACATCAGCCATTGCTGTAACATATTTCCATCAAGATCACATGACTCTGGCAATGTAGATTAGGACTAGGTAGTAACAAAGACACATACCTGGGATCCCCCACGCATATAGGTGATAATGGGGCTAATGAACTGGAAAGTTCTCCAAGCTTTAGCCACCGGACCGGCATGGTTCTGCACAGGATATGGGTGACATTACAATACATTCAGGTTAGAAACAGCTAATTACAGGAATTGTAACAGTGATGCGTGTGTGTGTGTGTGTGTGTGTGTGTGTGTGTGGGGGGGGGGGGGGGGGGGGGGGGTGGGGTCTCTTACTCTGATCACAACAGGCCCACAGTACAGGGGGCTGAACCTAATCGGTATCAACTGCCAATTACCAGTGGCCTCCTAAAGCAGACAACAAAGATTTTTAGAATTCATATCTGGGATACTTTTCAAACATAATACCAAAAACGTTCTGAAAATTGTACCTCAAGGATAGTCGGTACATCTGGCACATCCTCAAGGATGATAGCAGCATCCTGGACATCAAGGGTGACTGGCAGCAGTGGCACATCCAACTGGATCTCATCCAGTACATTTGATTCTAAAATTAGTAACAGGAATACAAACAAACAATTGTCAGGACGTAAAACATATCAAGCTAGCTAGTAACGTCACTACTAGTAAAAGTCCAACAGTGCTTCGCTTAGCAACAATTATTAATAGAGTTAGCGTTAGCTTTGCAAGTCTGTATTACAGAAATACACAGCATCTCACAAATTACAGTTCCAAAGTTTTAAACTCCACATGCCCTCTTCGAAGTCGCACAAAAACAACCCACAAATTAATTTGAACAATCTGGCGACACAGCTGACCGCGGACGTCCACGCACTCTCCACCAACCACCCAGGCATTTGAATCAGAGAGGTGCGGGGGGCTGCCTTAATCAACAACCACGTCTTCGATGCCCGGAGAACAGTGGGTTAACTGCCTCGCTCAGGGGAAGAACGGCACTCTGTTCACAACATTGACATCAGCAAACCGCCAACCCATGTGACGCGGGATTAATCCTTTAAGAGCACACTTCTTCAGCGTGCCAGTAGCCATTGAAGGCGAGCATTTTCCCTCAGGTCAACCTGGTGAGTACGACGAGCACGCAGATGGGCTTCCCTGCAACTTTTTCTTACAGTTTGTGCAGGAATTCTTCTGTTGTGCAATCCCACAATTTCTTCAGCTATCGGGGTGTCTGATCTCAAACAATTCCGCAAGTGAAGAAGGCAGATGTGGATTTCCTGGGCTGGCGGTTACACGTGGTCTGCTGTTGTGAGGCCGGTTGGACGTACGGCCAAATTCTCTAAAATGACATTGGAGGCGGCTTATGGTAGAGAAAGCAACAGCTCTGGTGGCCAGTCCTGCAGTCAACATGCCAACTGCGCACTCCCTCATAACTTGAGACATCGGAGGCATTGTGTCATGTGACAAAACTGCACATTTTAGAGTGGCCTGTTATGTCCCCAACACAAGGTGCACTTGTGTAATTATCATGCTGTTTAATCAGCTTCTTGATATGCCACAGCTGTCAGGTGGATGGATTATCTTGGCCAAGGAGAAATGCTCACTAACAGGGATTTAAACAAATTGGTGCACAACATTTGAAAGTAATATGCTTTTTGTGTGTATTGGACATTTCTGGGATCTTTTATTTCAGCTGATGAAACATGGGACCAACACTTTTCATACGTTGCTTTTATATTTCTGTTCAGTATAATATGTTGATTTTGAGTGTGAGAATGGTATATGAATAACACCCAATACCTCCTTCATTAAAGAAGGATCTTCGCATTTGACCTATAACCATACTTCACTCTTGATTAAACTATTCAAATCTACAGTAATTCAGATAATTACATCACCCTTTGTCATATATTTTATGTATCCAATCAAAGCTGTGAAGTCCTGTGACATAAGTGCAATGCTACATATCTACCATTTTGATGGCTGTCTTGTTGAACCATAATTTTCTAATTGTCTCTTTTATATGTACTGCACATGGTTCAATTAACTAGCTAAATATATATATATACCATAAGTGCATGGCAACAAAAAAAGATATGACTTTAATTATACTTTTTTTCCAGTACAATTTAGTAGCAATGGAAAATGTCATTGTCTTTTTTTGCCGTTTTTATATGTACAGAGGATCCAATACACAGGAATATGTCATTGACAACAGATTTCTGGAGGACTGTGCACTGCTATATTTGTAATAAAATAAACTAGAATATTAATGGCGGAGGTTGATTTGATGCAGAAGTGAGAGTAAATGCCAGTGAACACAGACCTTCAGAAACTGATCGACACTCTCCTCCTAGACAGTGTTACCTCTCTTCATCTACATAGCATTGCAGTGTATTGGAAATACATTTGAAAATACTTCTAAGTATGCATTTGTCTGGTATGAGGATAGACGGAATGGATTTTAAATTGCATTTGACATACTAATCATAGTGTTCCGTATTTACAGCCATGTGAAATTGTATGCACTCACTGATGTAAATCACTTTGGATTATTAAGTCTCAAAATCGCATAAATAATTATCAAGAACCCGGCACATTTTAAACCTTTTGATCAGCTGAACGCATTCATGCTACGTTTTTCGCAGACGTTTTACCAGGCAGGGGCACACAAAGTCAGTTCTAAGCAGTGCAGTACCACTCAGAGCAGTTTGGCCTCTACAAGGGTTCATCGAGATGGAAATACAGGCATGATTTAAATCTACATGCCTTCTACAATTGCTTAAGTCATTGTCATTTATATCATTGTAATTCTGCAGAAAAAAGTGGCTGACATTTTTTGTAAATGGTGATGACATTTCACAGTGAGGATAAGCAATATTTCTTCTGTCCCTCTTTTTTATTCCTTGTCATTCTCAGGTGTGTGGCCGAAGTGCACCACAACCTGTAGAGAAACTCTATGAGATGCTACAAGACCAAGAGCTGGTTCAGTCGCTGCAGATTCAGCTGAACATCGTGACAAGTATAAAGTCATCCTCTCGACATCTTCCAGAGCAGAAGCCGGTGACAGCAAAGATCTTTCAGTATTTAGAGGACTTGCCGATGAACATTGCAGCCAGCAAAGAACTACAGTATGAGGCTTGTTCACACTACTTTGACACAGTTGACGACTTGCCCTTTGCTGTGAAAACAAAAATCTTGAGCACTGATGAAGAGGCATACACCAATGCAGAGGAAAAACTTACAGTACATGTCAGGTGGTCAGCCTGCCCTGGAGTTCCTCCAAGAAGTTAGGGTGTTTGATCCACGTCACATTGCGTATATGGATGACCGAGTGTTCAGCTACAAGGCTATTCCAGGCTTCAGTAAGGTACCGAGAGATGAACTGGATGCCTACTTGACCAATGCAGGACCAGCAGCACTTAGAGCCACAGTGAGTGGGGTGGTAGATTTGAATATCTTCTGGGATGGACTTCAAGAGAGACTTCCTGTGCTGAGCACCCTGGCCCAACGCTACAAAGATGCAGTCTCAAACTCAGCTGATGCTGAGCGAAGCAACAGTATCTACAAGCTTGTGTTGTCCAGCCATAGGCGGTCAACCTCTAACAACCTACGAGCCTTGGTCTTCATGTACCACAACCAACAACTCCGCAGTGGAGGAATTGATATGGAGGAGGATAGGGAAGATGAAATGGAGGATTACATTGAGATATAGGCCTAGATGAGCTAGGCCCTTGGTCACCAACCCTCCTCTCGTTATGTTCAGAAAAAGAGCTGTGTTTGTTAAAAAAAATAAACAGCCCAAAAGATCACTTTGTCTCAAATATCACTTTTTTTCTTGGTAAAATAGCCCTTACACAGCCTGGAGGTGTATGTCCAAACCAGATGGGATGGCGTATGGCGTATGGCTGCAGAATGCTGTGATAGCCATGCTGGTTAAGTGTGCCTTGAATTCTAAATAAATCACAGACAGTGTCACCAGCAATGAACCCGCACACCATAACACCACCTCCTCCATGCTTTACGGTGGGAAATACGATAATTCGTTCACCCACACTGCGTCTCACAAAGACACAGCGGTTGGAACCAAAAATGTCAAATTTGGACTCCCGACCAAAGGACACATTTCCACCGGTATTAAATTCATTGCTCATGTTTCTTGACCGAAGCAAGTCAGTTCTTGTTATTGGTGTCTTTTAGTAGTGTTTTTTGTTGTTGCAGCAATCGACCATGAAGGCCAAGAGTGTGCAAAGCTGTCATCAAGGCAAAGGGTGGCTATTTGAAGAATCTCAAGTATAAAATATATTTTGATTTGTTTAACACTTTTTATTGGTTACTATATGATTCCATATGTGTTATTTCATAGTTTTGATGCCTTCACTATTATTCTACAATGTAAACATTTGAAAAATAAAGAAAAACCCTTGAATGAGCAGGCGTTCTAAAACCTTTTGACCGGTAGTGTACTTCAACAGACAAAACAAGCCTGTCAAAACAGCCGTGGAAAACTGAGAAAAACCCTGATGAGGCTCCTGACGATTTGACATTTCTGCCAGCCAAGCAGCCAGGAGTTTAACCAGAAGATCCCCTCACCTGACAGCACTCCTCTGGACTTATTCAATGTGAATACTGTCAGAACCCTCTGCCTCCACACAAACAAACAAGCTGATTCAGACAAACAACATAACACGAAAAGGGAGAAAAGAGGAAAAGCGTTGGTACAACCACGTTTTATCATTTCAATGGAATGGTCATCCTCCGAGGTCAGCTGAAGTTTAGAAATATGATGGTATTACAGGAGGGACAATATCTTCTCAATGAGGATGGGACTGCACCCATGACCCACCGAGCATTCATAGAAGAGCTTACCAACCAGATTTGTGGGGTGTCTGTTGAGCTATTAGAACAGGTGAGAAATGCACAATTGAGGATGAGAACTACACACGTACCTGTCCCTGTCAAAACACCTATCGCTGTCAAGAAAAAGGGTGTTGTAAAAAAGATAATAAAGAGGTGTCTACAATGCAGGAAGAACGGAGTCACTTTGGAATCTCCATTGAAGTGCCAACAGTGCCAGGTAGCACTCTGCGTCAGGCCTGACAGAAACGGCTTTCATGAAGCTCCTTTTGAGTTGAGCGAAGGACAGCAGTAAAAGAGAATCCGCTCATCTTATTTTAATAACAGATTGTCATTTTTTTTCCTGAGGTGGACAAATGTATTTTGAATGTGCTAGTGGTGCACATTTACTAGAGAGTATGGAAACCGCACCACAGAGTATGGACATTCAGCACCCCCCTACGAAAATACTTTATTTGGAGCAAATAAATGTACCTCGGTGACGATAAATTGTTAACCACAAGCAGGACAGGCTATGCCCAAACAAAGCTTTATGTGAAGGTTTAGTAAGTTTACTGATGTGATGTAAACATCTACTTAATAAAAATCACATTTGGTTAAGCATTGGAGCTACTTGTTGTGTAAAAGACCTTGTGTTAGCTGAGTATTGTAAATATGAGGAAGCAGGGGAAAGTAAGAACCTTGAACAAGTAAGCCTTGTCTGAGTCAGAAGGGCCCTGTAGTGAGAGGCAGCTTTATGTAGTCTTCCAAGTACACCCCTGGACAGGACGCGCAGGGCCTTACATCCCAATCACAATTCAATATGGAAGTGGTCAGATGATGCGGATGCTACGCTACAGGACTGTTTTGCTAGCACAGAATGGAATATGTTCCTGGATTCATACAATGGCATTGAGGAGTATACCACCTCAGTCATCGGCTTCATCGATAAGTGCATCGACGACGTCATCCCCACAGTGACCGTACGTACATATTCCAACCAGAAGCCATGGATTACAGGCAACATCTGCATCGAGCTAAAGGCTAGAGCTGCCACTTTCAAGAAGTTGGACAGTAATCCGTATGCTTATAAGAAATCCTGCTATGGCCTCAGACGAACCATCAAACAAGCAAATCGGCAATACAATTAAGATTGAATCCTACTACACCAACTCTGATGCTATTACGGACTATTACGGACTACAAAGGGAAACCTAGACGTGAGCTGCCCAGTGACGCGAACCTACCAGATGAGCTAAATGCCTTTTATGCTCACTTCAAGGCAAGCAACACTGAAGCATGCATGAGAGCACCAGCTGTTCTGGACGACTGTGTAATAACGCTCTAGGTAGCCATTGCGAGCAAGACCTTTAAACCGGTCAACATTCACAAAGCCGCGGGGCCCGACGGATTACCAGGATGTGTACTCAAAGCATGCGTGGATCAACTGGCAAGTGTCTTCACTGACATTTTCAACCTCTCCCTGACCGAGTCTGTGATACCTACATGTTTCAAGCAGACCACCATAGTCCCTGTGCCCAAGGAAGCGAAGGTAACCTGCCTAAATGATTACCGCCCGTAGCACTCACGTCGGTATCCATGAAGTGCTTTGAAAGGCTGGTCATAGCTCACATCAACAGCATCCTCCCTGATACCCTAGACCCACTCCAATTTGCATACCGCCCAAACAAAGCCACAGATGATGCAATCTCTATCGCACTCCACACTGCTCTTTCCAACCTGGACAAAAGGAACACCTATGTGAGAATGCCTTTCATTAACTTCAGCTCAGCGTTCAACACCATAGTGCCTACGAAGCTCATCACTAAGCTAAGGATCCTGGGAGTAAACACCTCCCTCTGCAACTGGATCCTGGATCCGCCCCCAGGTGGTAAGGGTAGGCAACAACACGTCTGCCACGCTGTTCCTCAACACTGGGGCCCCTCAGGGGTGTGTACTTAGTCCCCTCCTGTACTCAGTGTTCACCTACGACTGCATGGCCAAACACCACTCCAACACTATCATTACGTTTGCTGACGACACAACAGTGGTAGGCCTGATCACCGACAATGATGAGACAGCCTATAAGGAGGAGGTTAGAGACCTGGCAGTGTGGTGCCAGGACAACAACCTCTCCCTTAATGTGTGCAAGACAAAGGAGCTGATTGGGGACTACAGGAAAAGGCTGGCCGAACAAGCCCCCATTCAACCCTACCTCCATGTACAAATTACATAGACTAACTTGTACCCCCGCATATTGACTCAGTACTGGTACCCCCTGTCTATAGCCTCGTTATTGTTATTTTATTGTGTTACTTTTTATAATTTTTTACTTTAGTTTATTTGGTAAACATTTTCTTAACTTTCTCAAACTGCACTGTTTGTTAAGGGCTTGTACAGTAAGCATTTCACTGTAAGGTCTACACTTGTTGTATTTGGCGCATGTGACAAATAAAGTTTGATTTGATTTGATCTCCTTAATGCTGAGTGCCAAGCAGAGGCGTGTCAGGTCCCATTTGTAGAGTCTTTGTTATGACTCGACCAAGGCTTGAACCCCCAGCCTGCCAAAAACCACAAGGATACGGAGTCTGGGGGCTATCAACAACATAGCTCAGGCAGTAGGAAGCTCTCTCATCCATTTATATGCAGATGATACAGTCTTATTCTCAGCTGGCCCCTCCCCGGATTTTGTGTTAAATGCTCTATAACAAAGCTTTCTTAGTGTCCAGCAAGTTTTCTCTACCCTTAACCTTGTTCTGAACACTTCCAAAGGTCCCCAAACCTAACACATCCCTGGGTCGCTCATCTTTTCAGTTCGCTGCAGCTAGAACGAGCTGCAACAAACACTCAAACTGGACAGTTTTATCTCAATCTCTTCATTCAAGGACTCAATCATGGACACTCTTACTGACAGTTGTGGCTGCTTTGCGTGATGTATTGTTGTCTCTACCTTCTTGCCCTTTGTGCTGTTTTCTGTGCCCAATAATGTTTGTACCATGTTTTGTGTTGCTACCATGTTGTTGTCATGTTGTGTTGCTACCATGCAGTGTTGTCACCTTGTTATGTTGTTGTCTTAGGTCTGTCTCTGTGTAGTGTTGTGTTGTCTCTCTTGTCGTGATGTGTGTTTTGTCCTATATTTATATTTAATATAGTTATACATGTTTTATTTTTAATCCCATCCCCCGTCCCCGCAGAAGGTCTTTTGCCTTTTGGTAGGCCGTCATTGTAAAAAAATAATTTGCTCTTAACTGACTTGCCTAGTTAAATAAAGGTTAAATAAAAACATTTTAAAAAAGTGGTGTTAAAGAAAGGCCTACAATGAGGAGGCAAATGGCTTCAGGTTCATTTGACACATTTTTTGGGAAGTCATGTCTTTGATCTACTGAATGTATTCATAGTGGTGTATTTTGTTTTGGGAATACAGATCTGCATCCTAGGGCTCGATTCAATCCGTAGCGCAAAATATGTGTTTGAAATGATATACGGTTGAAATTGAAAGGCAATTTCCGACTGAGCCGACTTATGCAGCGTTTAACGTTAATGCAGTCTCTTTGAATGCGGAAACATTGCCTTTAAATGTCAATCACGCTATAATATCAGCGCCATGGCTTGAATTGAGTCTTTAACCTATTGAACACGTTTATACTTGTCTGAAAGTTGTGCTTGTGCTTCTACACCTGCATTGCTTGCTGTTTGGGGTTTTAGGCTGGGTTTCTGTACAGCACTTTGAGATATCAGCTGATGTACGAAGGGCTATATAAATAAATTTGATTTGATTTGAAAGGAAAATTAATTCAGTACTACCCAGTGTTTGATCAGTCTATTGTTTTTAGTCAATGGGGCCTCGCTTTTGTGTTATTGTTTTGGATTGCTAACAAAATAACCTGACTGAGTGTTCATGTTGCTTGTCAACACAGTCTTGCAGTACAGTCTTGAACTGTATAATTATTGGTTGTTAGAACCATTTTCTAGTCATTGATTAGATATTTTTTACATTTCATTATTTTACTTCCTTTTACTATTCATTGGTTACTGATATTTTTGTCCTATTTGACCTGTTAGTAACGTTTAAATTGTTATTTGGAACCATGCAATCACTTAAGAGATTTCCTTGTCTATTGATTAATAAATTCACTATCATTGAATGCAATTTCTCTGTGGTCAACTCACTGCACCAAAAATGTGTCTGCATAAAAACTCTTAGGCCGGGATTCAAATTGATCGCAGGTCCTAGGCATTGCGGATTTTTAAGTCAATGTTCCTGCGTTCGCGGAGATCCCATTCACCATAAACACTATGTCGGCTCTATTGGAAATTGCCTTCAAAAGCTTCAATGCCTGTAACCCGAGATCGGATTGAATCCCGGCTCTACACTTACTCATCAATAAAAGATACAGAAACTGTCATCTCTTTCTGCACTGCACAGTGCGCAATAGACCTCATGAGGGTGCCAAAGATCTGAGTTTAAAAGAAATGGGCATGTGGTTGCAACCGGGACCATTTCTTATTTTGAATCCCTCACAAAATATGGCTGTCATTCATCTCCAAGTATATAATCATAATCAAATTCTTGACATAACATTTCACAGGACATTAGACTTGGCTAAAATTATGACATGTTTTAGAAACTTCATATGAACATGCTTGGAACATCAGAATCTGACAGCTAAATTAACCATGTAAATTAGCCATTTGGATTTTTATAAAAGAAAGCAATTTTAATGTATGTTCAGACCAATTAAAAAAACACTGGACATGGTCCACTTGAAACAATGTGATTTATTCATTCCCTTAATCTTCACCTCGGGGCTGATTTCGATTTAGGAAATTACGCCTTCTTACACATGCCTTTCCTACGCACTTCTCAGTAGTTGTTGGCTATTCAGGCTTACATAACAGGCTTTGCAGGTGTGGTTCCCTTGCACATGCTGAATACATGTAATTAAACTGCTGAAAACCCTCCTACTTGCTAGCCAAAAGTTTTCCTTGTATCACGACTTCCGCCGAAGTAGGTCCCTCTCCTTATGAACTTATCCTCTGCAGCATTGGTAACTCTGTGTCTTCCTTTCCTGTGGCGGTCCTCATTAGAGTCAGGTAGCCTAGTGGTTAAAGTGTTAGGCCAGTAACCAAAAGGTTGCTGGATTGAATCCCTGAGCTGACAAGGTAAAAATCTGTCATTCTGCCCCTGAAAAGTCAGTTCTACTGTTCCTCAGTAGGCCGTCATTGTAAATAAGAATTTGTTCTTAACTGACTTGCCTAGTTAAATTTCATCATAGTGCTTGATGGTTTTCGCAACTCCACTTGAAAAAAGTTGTTGACATTTTTTAAGTAATGATGGACTGTTGTTTTTCTTTGCATATTTGAGCTGTTCTTGCCATAATATGGACTTGGTATTTTACCAAATAGGGTTATCTTCTGTATACCATCCATACCTTGTCACAACACAACTGAATGGCTCAAACGCATTAAAAAGGAAAAAAAATCCACAAATTAACTTTTAAAAAGGCACACCTGTTAATTGAAATGCATTCTAGGTGACTACCTCATGAAACTGGTTCAGAGAACGCCAAAAGTGTGCAAAGCTGTCATCAAGGCAAAGGGTGGCTACTTTGAAGAATCTCAAAGATAAAATATTTGTTTTATTTACTTAACACTTTTTGCTTACTACATGATTCCATATGTGTTATTTCATAGTTTGTCTTGCATATTATTCTACAGTAAAAATAAAGAAAAAACCCTGGAATGAGTAGGTGACCCCGAACCTTTGACTGGTACAGTATCTGTTTGGGCTTCTTGCAGTCAATTTCCAGTCTACAAATTATTTGTAATTATGTTCCGGCCCCCGACCAACCGCTCAAGAAGAAATCGGCCCCTGGCTGAATCTAGTTGATGATGCCTGTTGTAGCCTATACCAACTGAAGGGAACTAACAGTGAATTGGCAGTTTAATATGTATTATTAGGCCTACTGACAGAAATAGGAAACAGAGAAAGTCGGGGTAGCCTATAATTAAGAAATTCGAGAGTGCCCATCCGTGCAACTTCAAAGACCATACAGTTGAAATTCTGCATAACGGCACAGCATTTTATAAACTTTACTGTGGGAAAGGTGATATGTTGATATGTTTGAGTTTGCAGCCATATGACTGGTTTCACATTTGTCTCCAGAAATGATAGGGTAAAATATATCCAAAACAAGACATTTACAATTCCCTTATCCAAATGGATTACTAATGTACCTAGCTTTTATCATGTTGTAAATTACAACGCATGGAGAACGGTGTTATTTCTATCGGAAAAAAATAAATATGATTTTTGCACTTGGAATCGATAGGTTCACTAGACCATATTCATGGTTTCCTTGTGCGAAAGGTAGTGAAATAATTAGGGAATTAAGTCAAGGTCAGAATACGTCATACGATCGCCACCTGAACAAATAGCGGGATAATGGCACGCGATTGTCATGCTTAAATTCAAGGTGTCACACCCTGATCTGTTTCACCTCTCTTTGTGATGGTCTCCACCACCCTCCAGGTGTCGCCCATCTCCCCCATTATCCCATGTGTATTTATACCTGTGTTCTCTGTTTGTTGCCAGTTCGTCTTGTTTGTCAAGTCAACCAGCGTTTTTGCTTTTCCCCAGTCTCTCTTTTCTCTGGCCTGGCCTGACCCTGTACCCGTCCACCAGACCACTCTGCCTTTCCCTGACTCTGAGCCTGCCTGCCTGCCGTCCTGTACCTTTGCCCCACCTCTGGATTACCGACCTCTGTCTGACCTGATCCTGAGCCTGCCTGCCTGCCGTCCTGTACCTTTGCCCCTGTTGCTGTAATAAACATTGCTATTTCGACACTTTCTACATCTGGGTCTTACCTCGATACCTGATACAAGGTCAGAATACACAGAGAGAAAAGGGCATAAAAAGGAATTACGTTCCTGTGTTGTAATTGGGCCCCTATTGACTTGGTTTACGTACGACAGGTGCCACACAGTTGTATGATGTATTTGACACACATACAACATGCATTTGAAGATTCTTTTATTAGATATATTTAATTGTAGCGGACATACAGCTGTGTTTAATAGAATTCAGGAGCATCTGGGGCGAAGTCCACTTGTAAAAATAAACGAAATCACCATGGAGATGCAAGTGACTGCTGGTTTGCTATATTTACAAAAACAGTAAACCTCATTGGTCAAGTGAGTGAGGGGTATGATACATTAATAAGATGTCAAATGAAATACATTTTAGATGTATGTCAGAGAGCATTCTTCTGAAGGGATTTTTATAGCAATTGAAAATGCAAACATTGCATATAAACTCAATATTGGCATACAGTACTCAAACGTAACCAGTTTACATGAATCTATTCTAGCACCCAACTCAACTTTTTTTCTGTCAAAGTGGCCAGATGAGGGGATATAGATAACGTGGTTTTAGTGTTGTAGGCATTTCATGACGTGTCTTGCAATTGACATTAGCATTGAATTATTTGATATTTCTGTTCAACTTGAGGCAGAGAAGGTGCCAGTGCACACACTCAATCAACTCACTTGTTAACCTCAACGTAAAACAAAGTCTTGGTTCCTTGTACACACACACACTGCAGGTGCTATTTCTCTATTTAAAGGAAAATTCTACCCCAAAACTAGCTTTTGGTATTCGTTTCATTTGTCCATTGTTGACATATGCAAACATTTTAGGACTGTCAGCAATCAAGTTAAGCTATAACTTTAAAAACACAGAAATACAGCCGTATGAACTTGATTGCTGACATGCAAAACATTTTGGGGACTAGATCAACAATAGACTAATGAAACAAATACCAAAAGATAGCTTTGGGGTGGAATTTTCCTTTTACAGTAATAGCAAAGAAATAACTAAACCTATGGGCACTGTTAGCTCACTGTAGGCATCACTTCCGGCATCTTCAGACACCTACTTTATGTCCTACAATCCTGAGCTTCATTTGAATAGCATACTTGTTGGACCAGGCAATCATCAACCATCCAGCCCTTCTTGCAGCATTTTCATTTGCAAGTCCCTCAGCTAGCCTCTTTCGCCCCACACTTGGGGCTATATTTAATCCGCAGTGCGAAAATTCTGCTTTACAGCGTGATTGAAATTTAAATGCAATATTCCCGCTTTAGCAGACACTGCATTCGCGCTGCGCATGTCGGCTCAATGGGAAATTACCTTAACAATTCTATCGGAATCTGTAATGCTTCAGCTTTAGACTGAATAGAGCCCTTATTAAATACAATTTCTTTGTAAAGCAGAGTTAATGCCTCAGCCTATGTCCATACCATTTCAAACATATTTGAGAACTCTTTCAAAAACATGACACAGACCTAACATTGCTGATATACTTTCAGATCTACTCATCTTTTCCATCTAGCTCCTTTGTCATTAAATATACAGTATATAAAGTCTGTGCAGGAGGACAGATTTGAAATGAATTTGTAATGACAACAGAACGATGGAGACAAAAACAATACTTTTTTTTCCCTTTTCCACACCACATTATTAAATAAGGCACACATTAACACATACAAATCAAAGTTTGGCTAGTATTATTCCACAGATGCCTTTATTTACAACAACATCCACAATGTTAATAGCAATATGGTAAACATAATTACTGACTTTATTACACAGTTATTAAGGGCTTGTCCATAAGAGGGCGCTATGTGCCCATGAGTGATTTCTTGGGGCTCCGCTTTAAGACTTGACTTTTTAAATATAATTTTATAATGCTAATATAATACATAGCCTGAATGATTGCACCTCAATGTGGAACCAATTCTCACTAAGTGTTAAGGATGAAACAAATTGTTTTCGAGGTTGCAGTGTACTGCATCCTCTTCTTGAATGACAATGACAGTCATATTGGGGGCTTGTTAAATTCCTCTGGAGTTATCGTAGCATTTATGTCCAAAAAGTAAGAATTCCAAATGCAGGGCAAGGATTCTCCTAACTCATCAGGCCCCGAGGCGGCCTTCTGTCACAGGCTAGCGGAGCCCCCATCCACCAGGGACAAACATAATAGTAACGCTATGATGCATGATGGGTCTATACTGACGCCATGTGTCTCGTTCCTCAGCATCATTCCACTAATACAGAATTAATAATTTTCCAAGCATTATCAAAGTGGTCATTTCTTATGGTATGCTGCAAGAAGTATAATACTTACCCTTATATCAAGGGGTACAGTTGATACTTAACTGCACAATGGTAAGTTATTGCTAAATCCCTCGTTGAGGGATGTATATACCGAATGTGTGTACTGAGTGGGGCCTCCATGGTATTTCTGTCATATGAGGGTTAAGAAATGGCTAGGAGTTGACCATCTCACCACAGTTAATGTAGCTGCTTCATGGTTCCGCCCTCTGGTATCTTAACATGAAGTGCATATACATGTATACACACACGCATACAGTATACATACATTACAGGCAGGATGAGCACTGTTTGTGTTGTGAGGTGCTCTCTTAAGTTGAGGCCTTGGGTCCAAGCTAAAGCAGGCATTGTTCACAGCTTTGGTGGCCGACTGGCGATCTGTCCTTTACATTGAGTTTTGGGCCCCTGTTACTCTATTCTTTGGCCTCAAACGAGGGTACAGATCCTCCAAGTCAATTCAATACTACCACATGTTCTATATGCTGTTAATCCATCACTGTCCTGTGATCAAGTAGCATTGCAATAATACCAATATGGTATAAGGACATTCATCAGGTGTGGAGGCTATTGTCGGCCGTCTCGTCAAAAGATATGCCAGTCCTGGTTGTTGCCCCCTCGAACCCCACTCAACCCCCCCCGTCACAGGGGAGTTGCCCTAACTCTGAGAGGAGCGAGGTTACATCGTCTGCCGTTTTGGGGCCTCTCAGTCCGACTCCAAACTCTCAGTAGTTATAATTGCCTTGCTCGTTTACGGGCGAAGTGGCGGGCAGGAAGAGGGGCTTGGGGGGTACCTGGGGCTTGAGGGAGGCCGTGCGGCGTACAATGGCGGCGCGGTGGAGGTGGGGCGGTTCGCTGTAGCTGTGCTGCCGTGTCAGGCAGGCACTGGGGATGAGTGGCCGGTGGGCTTCAAAGCCAACCCCTCCCCCGCCGCCACCACCACCTCCAGAGTTGATCCGGGTGAGCAGCTGGTGGGGTGGTGGCCCAACCCCGCCCTGTCTGAAGCTGTGCTGGCGCGGGACGGCCCCTCCGTTCCCCATCTTGATCATTAAATGCCTCTGGGAGTGGTGGCGAGTCACTGAGCTCCGCTCGGGGATGGACTGCTGCTGCAGCGGGGAGGCGGCAGCAGCGTCTGGGGGCACGTCCAGGCGGCGGGTCAGACTGTCCCTGGGCAGGGTGGAGGAGCAGTAGTACTGGGCCGACTCCGTCTCGGGGATCTGGGGCTGGGATCTGAAGCTGCTCTGGCTGTGACTGTGGTTATGGCTGGAGCTGGAGCTACCCGGCAGGGGAGCACACGGTGAGGTCAGCACAGTGATGCTGTGGCTGCCTGAGGCGCTGACCTCGTGGATGTGCTTGAGGAGCTCGTCCAGGGCCGCCACATCCACCACCGTCTGCGGATAGCAGGAGGAGGACTGGGAGGCCGAAGCCCCCTTTGCACGCTCGTCATTGGGGATCTTCCTCTCCTCGGGCAGGTGCCCGAGGGCTTGGCCGTTGGTCAGGCTGTGGGAGAAGGGGAACACCTGCTGGGTGACCCCCGAGCTGGACCTCGACGAACCCAGGCCGAAACCGGTGCCAGGCGGTGCCTTAGACTCCTTTGCGTTGTTGCAGTTCTGGTTCCTCTCCCACTGGTTCCGGAAGGCCTTCATGTTCTTGATCGGCAGCTCCGGGGTGGAGTCAGGGGTGGGTAGGCCCGAGAGGTTCTCCCCCTGGGAGAGGTTAAGGTCAGGGTCTCCCAGGGACATCCCGTGCCTGCCCGGAGTGTGCTCCTTCCCGTTGGGAACGAAGGAGCTGTACATCTTGGGCGTGGACACATCCAGCTTCTCCTCTTTCGGCTGGCCGTCCAGCAGGCCATTTAGCTTGGCCAGGCTGCGCAGCGAGAGGGCGGGGTGGAGGGATGCCTCAGGGTCCTTGCCAAGCCGGTGGGCACGGCGGGCGTTGTGACTGCAGTAGCATGACACCAGGAAGCCGGAGAGGATGGCACCGAGGAAAAAGGCAACCAGGACGCAGGCGATCAGGAGGGTGTAGTGGACGCTGGGGCTGGACTTCTCCATGTCAGGGAGCCTTCGGACACCTAAAAGAGAAAAAGAAAGATAGTGAGGTCATGACTTAGCCCATACGAAAATAAAACCATTACCTTGTCAGATCCTGTCATGACATAAAAAGGATTTCACATTCAACCGTCCCCCCTGTTGTGACTGTAACAGCCTTGACTCATGCTAAATCAGGTTCCATCCGTATTGCAGAAGTATTGCAGAAGGCCGTGACAGACAAGCCTCCAGACAGTCTACTCGTTCATCATAGCAAACACCCAAATCAGCCCAGACTCTAAACACAGAGCACAAACAGCTTAGAAGACCCTGGGAAAGAAAGAGTTTATTTGAGTTCATACTTCACTGCAGGTGCACCTGGCTTCTCGCACTGGCCAAGATCAACACTTAGATATCCAGAAGCTTATCAGGGCTCAAACTGGCACACTGCAGCCAAGTATCGAGGCTTGGTTATGGGGAGGCTAAATGAGAACAGTGCCCTGGCATATCCAGCAGAGCAGCAGCTGGAGTTGGGTTTAGCCCAACAGAGGTAATGGTGTCTGTGTACTCTGGGGAGCTCCATTAAAATGTCATCAGAGGGATTAGGAGGAGTGGATGAACGTGCTGGACTGAGGTAACTAAAGGAAGCATAGCTTGCTGCTTCCTGAGAAAGGTTCTGGTCAGTCACTTTTCATTAATTAAAAAGATACCATGTAGGTTCATGGAATTTTGAATCCTTTGAGTAATTGGACAGTGTTAAAGTGTGAAGTATGAAATAGCACTTGGCCCGTGTCCTTGCAACATATCAACAGATTTCTATAACTGAAAGTTCGAGGCAGAACCATACATAATAATGATGTACTTTATGCAAAATTATACCGAAATAGAACACACACATCCACCCACCACTAATATCATCTGCCCCCGGTGAGCAGCAACATGTTCCGCTTGTTTTCACCTCATCATTCTCTTTTTTTCTCCAACATTAGTTAAAAATAGGATGGGGCGAGAGACACAGATATGGTAATTCGACTCAAACAAAGCGAATGTCTTTCTCTCGAAAGCCCTGTCGAGTAAAGGCCCTCTCATGTGGTTCTCATATAGACGCAGAAGTAGGTCACAGAGTTGCAGAAAGAGTGATGTTCCCAGAGGATTCCTTGCCTCTAATGGGAACCAAATGCATGGTAAGCCGCGGATTTCAGCACCGGTTTGAGATCCTGTGCTCCGAGCAATTATGATGGCACTGCCTGCCAACTAACTTTAGAGTAGCAATCAAGGGTTAAAACGTAGGGATCTGCGAAGTGAGTTATGACTTTTGTTGTTGTCAAAACAGTGCTGTATGTGTGCGGTACCTACCAACTCCAGTAAACAGATATTACAAGGGAAATGATTGGCTTGGATATGCTCCAGATACCATTTGACAACAAAGATAAGTCAATATACTGTACAATATGTCTTCTGCTTGTCACTAACTCAGAGTACAAATGACTTCTATTAGAAACCAAGCTATCACAAAATCAAAGACATGATGCCATTTTATGACAATGATTCAGGGGAAAGAACAGAGGAAGGAATATTCAGGGACTGAATATGTAAGCAGGCACAGGGACTCCAGCACTGGCATTAGATTCCACTCATAGGCCGATGCATTGGCATTCACGCACTGCGAGACAAGGGATGTTGACATTGCCTATGTTGCGGCACCCACTGTCCGTTGATAGTCTACCTTAAAGGTCACGAGCAGCTGACAGAAATGAGAAACTCTGTTACCTTAGGCCGAAGAGAGTGTGGTAGTGGTGGGTGATGGGTTAGGAGTGTGACGCGCACACACACACACACACACACACACACACACACACACACACACACACACACACACACACACACACACACACACACACACACACAGACTTGTGTTTTGAATTGATCTGAGACACTCTACAGAATAATAATCCGTGCATACTCCTTAAATTCCATTCAGCAACCAAATGTCTTGGCCATTAGCCAAGTTTGATAGATACACAGTCAAAGTAACCTGCACTTTATTCAGCCTTTTATCACTGACCATAACAGTTATGTAAAACATAGACTGGTTAATATTTCAACCAATCACAATGGACTCTTTGATGCTTCACTGCAGTGCTACTTCTGTTGGCAGGACAGCAATGCTACTGTATGTAAAGACAGACAATTACACGTTTATGAAGCATTCATCTTGGCGGGATTTTGACACGATATGGCACAAAGTGTAAGTATTATGGCTAGTGCTAATAAAGGGTGTGATCATCCCACTGTATTTGGCTTGAATGAACAGGACATATGCATATCTGCAGGGAGTGTGAGGTGTCCAGATTTCTCTGCTTAGTGCCAATGGATTCTAGACCAGGCCTCAGGACATGGCAGGATGTGCCTTTTGAAGGATTATGGAACTACCAGTGAGCAAAACATGCATCAGAATGTCTACCCTGCCTTGATGTGTTTTTGTGAACAAACACCCTCTGGCAGATACAGGTAACAGCCAAAATAATGGAAACACGTGAGTAAACGAGGGATACAAAGCACAGTATATTGAAAGCAGGTGCTTCTACACAGTTGTGGTTCCTGAGTTAATTAAGCAATTAACATCCCATCAGGCTTAGGGTCATGTATAAAAATACTAGGCAGGCCATTATTTTGGCTACCATGGCTATGCCCCCATAGGATGACAATTTCCCCATCCACAGGGCACGAGTAGTCACTGAATGGTTTGATGAGCATGAGAACGATGTAAACCATATGCCATTGCCGTCTCAGTCACCAGATCTCAATCCAACCGAACACTTAAGGGAGATTCTGGAGCGGCGCCTGAGACAGCGTTTTCCACCAGCATCAACAAAACACCAAATGATGGAATTTGGCATGGAAGAACGACACTTGTAGAATCTATGCCAAGGTGCATTGAAACTGCTCTGGCTCGTGGTGACTCAACATCCTATTAAGACACTTGGTTGGTGTTTCCTTTATTTTGGCAGTTACCTGTATATCCATATTGTTGTAGCCTATATTGCATACATTGTTGTATACATCCCAGTCAAAAGGTTCATAAAAGGTATTTTAACAGTAGCACAGATAGAGATAATTCAGGCAGAGGAATAAACATTTAGCACTCGGTAGAAGTGGAGTGCACAGTGAATGCTCTCTTAACTGAACTCCAGATAGTATTGTTTCGAGTGTTATTAAAACGGTGTATATGCACGTTGCCTTAACATATTTAAGGCATTTTGTCATTAGTGGTTGAGGGGAAAGGCATGATCACTAGAGCCCGCCAGGAAACATAATCGGAACAGTCAAACAGTTTGCATAGTACAATACGTTTCCTAGTTATACAACTAGAAAATAGTGCATTTTCACGTATCCAATTCAAATGGGGAGCATCTGGTATTTTCAGCAGGTCTTTAGGTTCAACAGAGCTCTACTTCAGGTTGCCAGTAATGTATTTCTGCCTGGGTTTATAGTCACACATTTATCTCCTGAACTTGGTTTTATGAGTACCCTTGAGCCAGGACAATTGGAACATTAGGTTTAAGTAATACAGAAAAATGCTGTATGCTGGAGAAGCTTGTGATTTGTTCAAATAATCCACATTTTAATAAGAGTATCGGGGAACCCTCTTTAATAAATCTTCTATGAAGACAGATCTGTAAAGCCTTTTAGTGAGAATGCAGAAAATAGACAATGTAATAACTAAAGCTTTAGTGAGGTCAAAGGTCAAAGGTCATTCTTTGCCATTCTTGTTTGTACAATATATATATATATATATATATATATATATATATATATATATATATATATATATATATATATATATATATATATATATATATATATATTCCTGAAAAGGAAAATATTTTCAGGTAAAATCTCCACCATCCCATCATTAAAGTGAATTCACCCCCAGTCCGGCAAATCTCTGCTTCCGACCATGACACATTGCTGTTGGTTCTGTACAACGCCTCGCCTATCTCTAGGATGCCACTGGAATCATTGACTTTCCCATATGCACACTTCGCTTGACGGGCAGGAAATTCATTATCTTGTTTTGCCCGTTTCATGCGGAGCACCCTCATGGCTGTAATGGGGGCTGCCAAGCCTAACACGACAGCGCTTCCCTTCAGGATTGATGTTACCTTCATGAATGTGCCCGGGAAATCACTGCGTCAACAAGTAAAGCCACTAGGCACCCCCAAGAGAAGCTGAATACATGAACATCTGAGCATGATAAGCAGCTATAATGACTCACTCACTCTCAGGGGTTAATGGAGGTCTGTGTTGTTCTTAGTGGTGAGAAAAAGTATAGTCAGTCTGGTCTCAAAAGACCAATCTTCTCTTTGGCTGACTCAATCTGAACGTCAACACCAACCGGCGATTCAATCATTTCCCCAGCCTTTTCAATACGGCGTAACACCTTCTACAGTATGATTCTCTCTGCCGTGGATTTCCACTAGGTGAAGACGTGTGTGTCGTGTGCGAGTGTTATTGATAGGGCCCCGGCCCCGCGTGGTGTATACTGTTACAAGGTGATAATAAGCCATAGGAAATAAACGTTAAGCTGTTGTAAAAGTAATTAGGATACGTGGACGTCCACATAACGCATGCACATGAGACAATCTGTTGTGATTTCTGCTACACCTCGGCCCCATAATTGCATACCACCACCCGAGCGGACGATCCACCGCCGAGTTCCTAAAGTGTTTTTAACGAGTTGAAGCACTTACAAATGGAGTGTCTCTGTGTTATCTTCCAAGCATTAAAAAGGGAAGGTCTATGGCATCGGTTACTGCCAAATAAGTCAAATTGCAGGTAATTCTGTTCCTTTTCACAGCGTTCGACTGCAAGACCTTTTCGAAGGCCTTATACGGGGCTCTTGTTCCTTTTAAAGACCTTGTCGAGCTTTCGGGACAAACCAAAGCCAATTTATGGACCGGACTGTTCGAGCCAGCTGGCAAAGCCAACAGAGATTTGTCCAATGTTCTACAGCCGCAGGACCAATCTCTTAGAACACTGCGGTCCACTTTGTTGAGTAATCATAGATGGGCACAAGGCCACTGTCATTTATTATATGAGCTGCAGTTCGATAACTAACTCTGCATTCACTATGTCCTATTGATGCACTGTATGTCTCTACATTATATATAAAGTCATATAAATATAAAGTAATATATAAAGAAATAAAGCTAATATGAAACAAGTCAAATATCTGGGCAGGATTCATCCTTATAACTTATGTAGGATAAATCTACATAAGAATCAAAGTCATAATCTATTAAATACTAATGTCATGGAAAGTTGTCATATGATATTTCCATCTCCCGGCTTTAACTAGGATCTGTAAAGCATTGCCTTCATTAAATGGATTTGTTCCAATGTTTGTTTCAAAGGCATTCGGAAATGACAGTCACTATGTCCATTACCTGGTAAAATTTTGGCATGCTCCCTACGCCTGTTCAGTGACTGGAGTCCCGACGTTTCTGCGTATTCATCAAGACCGTTTCAAGGTCTTTGGCATTGCCAGTGTTTCTAAAGGGTTTCAGTGACCTCCGCTATGTTCCCTGTGCTCGTGGAGGGCCACCTTGAACCCTGTGTGCTGCTGCATGATGGGATTGATTGCTAATGAGGCTGCGGAGGCGATACTGCCATGATTTTCCACACAGATTGCACCTGGGGGCTAGTTAAAAAGTTCACTCACTGGAATATGTTGTTCCGTCAACATGCCATCTGTGTTGACTTGATTGTACAGTTCATTGCAGCCACAAGATCCAAGGGGGAAATGTGCCCTAATATAAATGTGTTTTAAATGTTACTTTTTAACTAAGCCACTATTCCCAATTTGAAACTAAATTGGCATTACCAAAATGGCAGTATCCAGTAGGAATTGGGCTCTTCCACCAATTGAGAAATCACTCCCCTGACATGGACCTTCACGCTTGGCTGGCCTGCGCCAGGATGTTAATGCCCAACGTGCCTGTTGGCAGCTGAGGCTAGAGTCTCCATTAGCCTCTAATAGTGTCATTTACTCCATGGGTTCATCACAGTGAACGGTTAAGGCTGGGCTTATATTACATAATGAGGGTCTTCCCTGGTGTGAGGCTCGCTCTGTAATTAACAATTACGACGCTCAAGTATTATTAGGCCTACCTGAGGGGTTTATTGACTTGGGCATGCCCATTCATGAATTGTGAGATTAAAAGAACATCACCTATCGGTAACCCAAGGAGATCCATTTAATCTTGATCTCTTGGTTTAGGAAGTGTAACTGATCTTACTGTAACGGATTTCCTCCTCTTCATCGGAGGAGGAGTAAGGATCGGACCAAAGCACAGCGTGGTAAGTGTTCATGAGGATTTTAATTAAAGAAAGCACTGAACACTGAATCAAAACAATAAACGAATGACGTGAATTTCCAAAACCCGAAACAGTACCGTGTGGCCCAAACACTCACACGGAAACAAACACCCACAAACCAAAAGTGAAACCCAGGCTACCTAAGTATGATTCTCAATCAGAGACAACTAACGACACCTGCCTCTGATTGAGAACCATACTAGGCCGAACACAAAAACCAACATAGAAAAACAAACATAGACTGCCCACCCCAACTCACGCCCTGACCATACTAAAACAAAAATAAAACAACAGAACTATGGTCAGAACGTGACGTGGACCCCACTTCACCACAGTTTTTGTCCGCCTCCTCAACCGCCCCTGTGGTCTCTTACGAGCGGCGACCCTCGCCTCCGACCTCCGACTGGGGACCTTAGCCATGGGTCCTGAATGGACGGGAGATTCCGGCGGCGCCGGACAGGCGGGAGACTCCGGCGGCGCCGGAGAGGCGGGAGACTCCGGCAGCTCCGGAGAGGCGGGAGACTCCGGCAGCTCCGGAGTGAAGGAAGGCTCTGGCAGCTCCTGGCTGGCTGACGGTTCTGGAAGGTCCTGGCTGGCGGCTCCTGGCTGGCTGGCGGCTCCTGGCTGGCTGTCGGCTCAGGACAGACGGGAGACTCTGGCGGCTCAGGACAGACGGGAGACTCTGGCGGCTCAGGACAGACGGGAGACTCTGGCGGCTCAGGACAGACGGGAGACTCTGGCGGCTCAGGACAGATGGGAGACTCTGGCGGCTCAGGACAGACGGGAGACTCTGGCGGCTCAGGACAGACGGGAGACTCTGGCGGCTCAGGACAGACGGGAGACTCCTGTAGAGAGAAGACGGAGAGACAGCCTGGTGCGGGGGGCTGCCACCGGAGGGCTGGTGCGTGGAGGTGGCACCGGATAGACCGGACCTTGCAGGCGCACTGGAACTCTTGAGCACCGAGCCTGCCCAACCTTACCTGGTTGAATGCTCCCCGTAGCCAGGCCACAGGGCTGTGCTGGCGAACCGGGGACACCATGCGTAAGGCTGGTGCCATGTACGCCGGCCCGAGGAGACGCACTGGAGACCAGATGCGTAGAGCCGGCTTCATGGCACCTGGCTCGATGCCCACTCTAGCCCGGCCGATACGAGGAGCTAGAATGTACTGCACCGGGCTATGCACATGCACCAGGGACACTGTGCGCTCCACCGCATAACACGGTGCCTGCCCGGTCCCTCTCGCTCTCCGGTAAGCACGGGGAGTTGGCTCAGGTCTCCTACCTGACTTAGCCACACTCCCCGTGTGCCACCCCCCAATACATTTTTGGGGCTGCCTCTAGAGCTTCCAGCCGCACTGCCTCCTCATACCAGCGCCTCTCTGCCTTCGCTGCCTCCAGCTCTGCTTTAGGGTGGCGATATTCCCCTGCTTGTGCCCAGGGTCCCTTGCTGTCCAAAATCTCCTCCCAAGTCCAGGAGTCTTGTGTTTTCGGCCGCTGCTGCTGCTGCCCGTTACCACGCTGCTTGGTCCTCTTGTGGTGGGTGTTTCTGTAACGGATTTCCTCCTCTCCGTCTGAGGAGGAGTAAGGATCGGACCAAAGCACAGCGTGGTAAGTGTTCATGATGATTTTAATTAAAGAAAGCACTGAACACTGAATCAAAACAATAAACGAATGACGTGAATTTCCAAAACCCGAAACAGTACCGTGTGTCCCAAACACTCACACGGAAACAAACACCCACAAACCAAAAGTGAAACCCAGGCTACCTAAGTATGATTCTCAATCAGAGACAACTAATGACACCTGCCTCTGATTGAGAACCATACTAGGCCGAACACAAAAACCAACATAGAAAAACAAACATAGACTGCCCACCCCAACTATACTAAAACAAAGAATAAAATAACAGAACTATGGTCAGAACGTGACACTTACTCATGAGCCTCCATTTCCAAAAGCAGCAACATATGTTTAATCTTCTCTACAACATGTGGAACTAGAGGAATGTTTGTAGCTCTTAATGAGCGAACTGAACCTGTTCAAAACAAACAATACTTTGAATTACAAGTAACCCAAAACCTATAATGGTATGGTCTCCAAGTCAAAAGGTTTAACAGACACCGAAAAGATTTGTCTATTCTTTCATTTTCAAGTTGTCTAGTGTGAAACCTTAAGTGAAACTACAAATTGCCAATAGATAATGCAAATTCATTGCATGCAACTTAAAAGTGTTTATGCTCAGTCATACTGCAATAAAATAATGTGGAACCCAACACAGGGAGAAAGGAGGGAGAAAGAGACTGGGGGAAAAATGGAAACTGACCGTAGGCTGAGTCTGCCGCGGGGTTCTGGTTTCGCTTGGTCGCCAGAACATCTGCTGATGGGAGCAAAACACAGCATTACTACCGAAAACAAAAGACGGAGTGAATTACAATACCACTCACAAAGACATAAGAAAACAAATGTTTTTTTATGATGGCGTGACATGCAAGTAGGTTGGACTGCTCTGGATATTTCCAAACTGTGACCCAGTTGTGGATTCAAGTGTCATAAAATACTTTTTAGATGTGCTGTTTTCTCCCCAACAATACTTTTCTCCTCATATTCTTGTAGTCAAGTAAAATTGTTGATATAACTTTTGTGTGTACCTTAAGAACATACTACTTCAATGTTAGCTGGCAGATTGACAGGAAGCAAATGAAACATTGTTACATCAATTAAATCCATAACAGAGCAAACAAAAGGGGAGAAGGTATTTGATATTACACCATGGAAGCCTGTGACATCCACTCTTCCATGTACAGTGCCTTCGGAAAGTATTTAGAGCTCTTGACTTTTTCCACATTTTGTTACGTTACAGCCTTATTCTTAAATTGATTTTTTTTAAATCCCCCTCAATCCCTACACAATACCCCATAATGACAAAGCAAAAACAGGATTTTAGACATTTTTGCAATTCTCCCCAAAGATTTCCGACCGGGTTCAAGTCCAGGCTCTGGTTGGGCCACTCATGAACATTCAGAGACTCGCCCCGAAGCCACTCCTGCGTTGTCTTGGCTGTGTTTTCATCGAGGATCTCTCTGTACTTTGGTCTGCTCATCTCTCCCTCGATTCTGACTAATATCCCAGCCGCTGCAGCTGAAAAACAACCCCACAGCATGATGCTGCCACCACCATGCTTCACCGTAGGGATGGTGCCAGGTTTCCTCCAGACGTAACGCTTGGCATTCAGGCCAAAGAGTTCAATCTTGGTTTCATCAGACCAGAAAATCTTGTTTCTCATGGACTGAGAGTCCTTTTGGCAAACTCCAAGCGGACTGTCATGTGCCTTTTACTGAGGAGTGGCTTCTGTCTGGCAACTTTACTATAAAGGCCTGATTGGGAGTACTGGAGAGATGTTTGTCCTTCTGGAAGGTTCTCCACAGGTTCTCCACAGAGGAACTACGGAGCTCTGTCAGAGTGACCATCGGGTTCTTGATCACTTAACTGACCATGGCCCTTCTCCCCTGATTACTCAGTTTGGCCGGGAGGCCAGCTCTAGGAAGAGTCTTGGTGGTTCCAAAGACCACTGTGTGCTTGGGGACCTTCAATGCTGCATACATTTTTCTTCCCAGATCTGTGCCAACACAATCCCGTCTCTGAGCTCTACGGACAAATCCTTCAACCTCATGGCTTGGTTTTTGCTCTGACATGCACTGTGGACCTTATATAGACAGGTGTGTGCCTTTCCAAATCAATCATATGTTTTTTATTTTTAATAAATTTGCAGAACTTTCTAAAACCCCCTTTTCGCTTTTTCATTATGGGGTATTATGTGTAGATTGATGAGGACTTTAAAAAAAATCCTTTTAGAATAAGGCTGTAACGTAAAACAAAATGTGGAAAAAGGGAAGGGGTCTGAATTCTTTCTGAATGCATTGTACTTCCATGACGGAATAGACCCTTTTTTTACAGGGCTTATATTTAGATGATTGGCCTGTTGCTACTATATGGGGAAGTTGATGATCGCTCACCAAGGCAGTTCTCAGGGTAGAGCGAGTGGTCTCCCTCGATATCCTGCTCAAAGCCAGCCCTGGAGAGAGCAAAAGAGAAAGAGTAAAAAAGAAAGGCTCATCACCCGTTTTCCTCTTTGCTGCCACAAGCAACCACCTACCCAACTGTAATTGGGACTTGTCATTTAAAAAAATATATATTTCACCTTTATTTAACCAGGTAGGCCAGTTGACAACAAGTTCTCATTTACAACTGCGACGTGGCCAAGATTGAGAAAAACAGTGCGACACAAACAACACAGAGTTGCACATGGGATAAACAAAAGTACAGTCAATAACTCAATAGAAAAGTCTATATACAGAGTGTGCAAATGTAGTGAGATTCGGGAGGTAAGGCAATAAACAGGCCATAGTGACTTAATAATTACAATTCAGCAATTAAACACTGGAGTGATGGATGTGCAGAAGATGAATGTGCAAGTAGAGATGCTGGGGTGCAAAGGAGCGAAAACAAAATAACATGGGGATGAGGTAGTTGGGTGGGCTATGTACAGCTGCAATGATCGGTAAGCTGCTCTGACAGCTGATGCTTAAAGTTAGTGAGGGAGATATATAGTTGAAGTCGGACGGAAGTTTACATACACCTAAGCCAAATACATTTATGCAATTCCTGACAATTAATCCTAGTAAAAATTCCCTGTCTTAGTTCAGTTAGGATCAATACTTTATTTTAAGAATGTGAAATGTCAGAATAATAGCAGAGAGAATGATTTATTTCTGCTTTTATTTCTTTCATCACATTCACAGTGGGTCAGAAGTTTACATACTCAATTAGTATTTGGTAGCATTGCCTTTAAATTGTTTAACTTGGGTCAAATGTTTCGGGGAGCCTTCCACAAGCTTCCCACAATAACTTGGGTGAATTTTGGCCCATTGAGATCAGGGCTTTGTGATGGCGACTCCAATACCTTGACTTTGTTGTCTTTAAGCCATTTTGCCACAACTTTGGAAGTATGCTTGGGGTCATTTTCCATTTGGAAGACCCATTTGCGACAAAGCTTTAACTTTAACTGATGTCTTGAGATGTTGCTTCAATATATCCACATAATTTTCCTGTCTCATGATGCCATCTATTTTGTGAAGTGCACCAGTCCCTCTTGCAGCAAAGCACCCCCACAACATGATGCTGCCACCCCCATGCTTCACGGTTGGGATGGTGTTCTTTGGTTTGCAAGCCTCCCCCTTTTTTCCCCAAACATAACGATGGTCATTATGGCCAAACAGTTCTATTTTTGTTTCATCAGACCAGAGGACATTTCTCCAAAAAGTATGATCTTTGTCCCCATGCGCAGTTGCAAACCGTAGTCTGGCTTTTTTATGGTGGTGGTGGAGCAGTGGCTTCTTCCTTGCTGAGCGGCCTTTCAGGTTATTTTAATTAGATTTTTTATTTAATCTTTATTTAACCAGGTAGGCTAGTTGAGAACAAGTTCTCATTTGCAACTGCGACCTGGCCAAGATAAAGCATAGCAGTGTGAACAGACAACAACACAGAGTTACACATGGAGTAAACAATAAACAAAAAACAAGTCAATAACATAGTAGAAAAAAATAATCTATATACATTGTGTGCAAAAGGCATGAGGAGGTAGGCAATAAATAGGCCATAGGAATTAATAATTACAATTTTGCAGATTAACACTGGAGTGATAAATGATCAGATGAACATGTGCAGGTAGAGATACTGGTGTGCAAAAGAGCAGAAATGTAAATAAAATAAAAACAGTATGGGGATGAGGTAGGTAAATTGGGTGGGCTATATACCGATGGATTATGTACAGCTGCAGCGATCGGTTAGCTGCTCAGATAGCAGATGTTTAAAGTTGGTGAGGGAGATAAGTCTCCAACTTCAGAGATTTTTGCAATTCGTTTCAGTCGCAGGTAGCAGAGAACTGGAAGGAAAGGCGGCCAAATTAGGTTTTGTCTTTAGGGATGATCAGTGAGATACACCTGCTGGAGCGTGTGCTACGGGTGTTGCTATCGTGACCAGTGAACTGAGATAAGGCGGAGCTTTACCTAGCATAGACTTGTAGATGACCTGGATCCAGTGGGTCTGGCGACGAACATGTAGCGAGGGCCAGCCGACTAGAGCATACAGGTCGCAGTGGTGGGTGGTATAAGGTGCTTTAGTAACAAAACGGATGGCACTGTGATAAACTGCATCCAGTTTGCTGAGTAGAGTATTGGAAGCTATTTTGTAGATGACATCGCCGAAGTCGAAGATCGGTAGGATAGTCAGTTTTACTAGGGTAAGTTTTGCTGCGTGAGTGAAGGAGGCTTTGTTGCAAAATAGAAAGCTGACTCTAGATTTGATTTTGGATTGGAGATGTTTGATATGAGTCTGGAAGGAGAGTTTGCAGTCTAGCCAGACACCTACAGTGCCTTGCGAAAGTATTCGGCCCCCTTGAACTTTGCGACCTTTTGCCACATTTCAGGCTTCAAACATAAAGATATAAAACTGTATTTTTTTGTGAAGAATCAACAACAAGTGGGACACAATCATGAAGTGGAACGACATTTATTGGATATTTCAAACTTTTTTAACAAATCAAAAACTGAAAAATTGGGCGTGCAAAATTATTCAGCCCCCTTAAGTTTATACTTTGTAGCGCCACCTTTTGCTGCGATTACAGCTGTAAGTCGCTTGGGGTATGTCTCTATCAGTTTTTCATATCGAGAGACTGACATTTTTTCCCATTCCTCCTTGCAAAACAGCTCGAGCTCAGTGAGGTTGGATGGAGAGCATTTGTGAACAGCAGTTTTCAGTTCTTTCCACAGATTCTCGATTGGATTCAGGTCTGGACTTTGACTTGGCCATTCTAACACCTGGATATGTTTATTTTTGAACCATTCCATTGTAGATTTTGCTTTATGTTTTGGATCATTGTCTTGTTGGAAGACAAATCTCCGTCCCACTCTCAGGTCTTTTGCAGACTCCATCAGGTTTTCTTCCAGAATGGTCCTGTATTTGGCTCCATCCATCTTCCCATCAATTTTAACCATCTTCCCTGTCCCTGCTGAAGAAAAGCAGGCCCAAACCATGATGCTGCCACCACCATGTTTGACAGTGGGGATGGTGTGTTCAGCTGTGTTGCTTTTACGCCAAACATAACGTTTTGCATTGTTGCCAAAAAGTTCAATTTTGGTTTCATCTGACCAGAGCACCTTCTTCCACATGTTTGGTGTGTCTCCCAGGTGGCTTGTGGCAAACTTTAAACAACACTTTTTATGGATATCTTTAATAAATGGCCTTCTTCTTGCCACTCTTCCATAAAGGCCAGATTTGTGCAATATACGACTGATTGTTGTCCTATGGACAGAGTCTCCCACCTCAGCTGTAGATCTCTGCAGTTCATCCAGAGTGATCATGGGCCTCTTGGCTGCATCTCTGATCAGTCTTCTCCTTGTATGAGCTGAAAGTTTAGAGGGACGGCCAGGTCTTGGTAGATTTGCAGTGGTCTGATACTCCTTCCATTTCAATATTATCGCTTGCACAGTGCTCCTTGGGATGTTTAAAGCTTGGGAAATCTTTTTGTATCCAAATCCGGCTTTAAACTTCTTCACAACAGTATCTCGGACCTGCCTGGTGTGTTCCTTGTTCTTCATGATGCTCTCTGCGCTTTTAACGGACCTCTGAGACTATCACAGTGCAGGTGCATTTATACGGAGACTTGATTACACACAGGTGGATTGTATTTATCATCATTAGTCATTTAGGTCAACATTGGATCATTCAGAGATCCTCACTAAACTTCTGGAGAGAGTTTGCTGCACTGAAAGTAAAGGGGCTGAATAATTTTGCACGCCCAATTTTTCAGTTTTTGATTTGTTAAAAACGTTTTAAATATCCAATAAATGTCGTTCCACTTCATGATTGTGTCCCACTTGTTGTTGATTCTTCACAAAAAAATACAGTTTTATATCTTTATGTTTGAAGCCTGAAATGTGGCAAAAGGTTGCAAAGTTCAAGGGGGCCGAATACTTTCGCAAGGCACTGTAGGTACTTATAGATGTCCACATATTCTAGGTCGGAACCATCCAGGGTGGTGATGCTAGTCGGGCGTGCGGGTGCAGGCAGCGAACGGTTGAAAAGCATGCATTTGGTTTTACTAGTGTTTAAGAGCAGTTGGAGGCCACGGAAGGAGTGTTGTATGGCATTGAAGCTCGTTTGGAGGTTAGACAGCACAGTGTCCAAGGAAGGGCCAGAAGTATACAGAATGGTGTCGTCTGCGTAAAGGTGGATCAGGGAATGATTGAACCCTGTGGCACCCCCATAGAGACTACCAGAGGTCCGGACAACAGGCCCTCTGATTTGATACACTGAACTCTGTCTGAAGTGTAGTTGGTGAACCAGGTGAGGCAGTCATTTGAGAAACCATGGCTGTTGAGTCTGCAGATAAGAATGCGGTGATTGACAGAGTCGAAAGTCTTGGCCAAGTCGATGAATACGACTGCACAGTATTGTCTTTTATTGATGGCGGTTATGATATCATTTAGGACCTTGAGCGTGGCTGAGGTGCACCCATGAACAGCTCGGAAACCAGATTGCATAGCGGAAGAAGGTACATTGGGATTCGAAATGGTTGGTCATCTGTATGTTAACTTGGCTTTCGAAGACTTTAGAAAGTGTCGGAGTGTCGGGGAGTGTCACCCCGTTTGAAGAGGGGGATGACCGCGGCAGCTTTCCAATCTTTAGGGATCTCAGACGATTTGAAAGAGAGGTTGAACAGGCTAGTAATAGGGGTTGCAACAATTGTGGAGGATAATTTTAGCAAGAGAGGGTCCAGATTGACTAGCCCGGCTGATTTGTAGGGTGTCCAGATTTTGCAGCTCTTTCAGAACATCAGCTATCTGCATTTGGGTGAAGGAGAAATGGGGGAGGTTTGGGCAAGTTGCTGTGGGGGGTGCAGAGCTGTTAACTGGGGTAGGGGCAGCCAGGTGGGAAGCATGGCCAGCCGTAGAAAAATGCTTTTGAAATTCTCGATTATTGTAGATTTATCGGTGGTGACAGTGTTTTGTAGCCTCAGTGCAGTGGGCAGCTGGGAGGAGGTGCTCTTATTCTCCATGGACTTTACAGTGTCCCAGAACTTTCTGGAGTTTGTGCTACAGGATGCAAATTTCTGTTTGAAAAAGCTTGCCTCAATCACCTACAGCTCAATCCCATTTACCGCCATCCTAATACAGAACTTGCCCAACCTGCCAGTTGTCGATGAGAGAAGATTTTTCTTAGCCAGTACATTCACAACCTGAGAGACACATCCTGCACATGCATATGACGTCACCATCCACAGACAAGGTGGTCGAATCAGGAAAGAGAACATCCATTTTGCTGGCACCCTAACAAAGTTGGTCTGTTCTCCCCTTGTGCGCTGTCCAATTAGAAACCAGCGTCACGACTGATAAAGGTCAGATGATAATCAGAAGTGGAGCAGAAGTGGCCAGGATAGCCTGCATCAGTTAGTAGAAAAAGATAGCAAGGACTAAAGCCAAGGTCATTATCCAGACCCTATTCAAACAAAATAAGGAGCCAGACCCAGTGTTTTGCTTGTGCATATTCATTTTACATTTACACTATTTAGCAGACACTCTTATCCAGAGCGACTTACAGTAGTGAGAGCATACATTTTCATACTAGTCCCCCGTGGGAATCAAACCCACAACCCTGGCTTTGCAAGGGACTACTATATTCCAGAACACTTTAAAGGGAAGTGAAACACACGAGTGCAGGTTTAACTATTGGGGGCTGTATTTTGGGCCACTCTCCCCTCCTACCCACGGAGAAGGGGGGGTTTCAGTATTCATTCTCATTAGGACTTTTCAATCAGTGCCTGCCACTTGCACAGACAGCCATCTATAGATTTAGATTCAGCATGCCCGTGAATGAGAGAAAGGTCCATACACAACCAGATACATTTAGAGTGGCTGGAGGCTAATGGAATGTGGGGTTTGAAGGCGGCACACAAGTGTCCATTAAGGGAAGGGGAATGAATATGATTAAATTGGATCCCACTTCTGACACCAACGGGAGCTCATTCTCATTCACCCTTCAGCCCTTTCCGTCTCTGTGCTGCGGAGTCCTTGCTTTGTGTACATTTGTTTATTTTTGCTTTTTCTCTCCTCTCTCCGCTTCTCGTTCACTCGCTCTCCGTGTATCCATTTTCAAAAGTGTGGGATGCGTGAGTGCTATTCATTTCCCTCACTCAGAAACTGTAACGCTCTTCTATTTACTAGCAATGAACGAGGGGAAAGGACTAGGAGACATACATATGAAAATATGACAATTCTCAGAAATAGTCTCACTGACAACACATACTCGTAAAAAAGGAACTACCAGAGATGCATACAGGCAGTGAGACTGATATAAGTTTATACAAATGCTTGCTAATTAAAAGTCATATAAGAAAATAGTCACCCACTCATATCCAAATAAGGAGGATTCAGTTTAGGAGAAGGCCTAATTAGAGGTTTGAGTTTAAGAAGACAAACATCATATTTTAAACAGTGGTGGGCCAGGCTGCAGAGTTGCTTCGGGACTGGCAAAGCACTTCAGCTCCATTTTGTTTTTCGCCGATCGCCTCACTTGGGAGCTCTTTAGAGCATTTTGCCAAGATGGCCCGGTCTGCCAAAACGTCTGTCGCATTCACCTCTGGTCTGGATCAACCCGTTCGTCTCCAGGGAAACCACTGACTCGCTGCCACAACAACAAGGCCCATCTGCTGCTCATCTTAGGGAAGTGGCTGAACCACAGTGTCCTGGATAAGGTGTTTCCAGAACATTCTTCCTCGTCCACTGAACTCTAACTCTCTAACAAAAACAGAGATATTTCACTGAGATTTATACTTTGGAGGTGCAACTTTATGGAACTTCCAATAGTCTCTCAAAGTTCATGAATCCCCGTCTTAAACCACCAATTCCTGTGCTGCTGGGATTAGGAATGTCCCCCAAAATCCCATAACTATATAGATTACAGTGAGTGCCATTAGATCCATGTCGATGACTGACATTTAAACTGCAAAATGACTTTTTTCAGCATCTAAAAGATTTAATCAAGGCCTTCTACTGCGGACACAGCATGACAAATCGCGCTAAACCGCCAACCCTGGAAGCGCCATGTCGAACGTCACAGGATGGAAACTCAATTCTGCAGCAGTTAAAACAGACAGAATGCTTTCCGCTATTCTCCTTGGTTCCACAAATCAAAGACCTTTGCTTTTTTCCCCTCGACAATCTGGGAGATTGAGGGAGATGTCACATATCAGCGAAAGAACAACGGCAAATGAGTAGGAGAGGAGACAGGAGAGGGAGGAGAGATTTGGCAGCTTGCCAAAAGAGAGGTGTGAGAGTAGGTGTGAGCCACAACCTTGTTCTTTAGCACCACTTCACCAAAGGGGGGGGGGGGGGGGGGGGGGGGGGTGCTAGCCCTACACATACAGAGCCGCAGTACTGCTGGTTTTTGTCCGCGACTCTGCAGTGAAACACCGGATTCAGCTAATCAAGGTGTTGGCAATTAGTTTGATTAGTTGAATCGGGTGTGATGGCACTAGGCCGGGACAGAAACCGCGAGCAGGATAAATAATCACTGCTAGGGAATGGGTGGGGTTGTGGAACAAAGTGAACTGGTGGCATGGCCAAGTGAATCCCAGTAAGCTCTTACACAGCAACCTTTTCCACAGCACTGGAGAGCAATGATCATGAGTTAGTGTCAAATGACCCCTCTTCAGTTCATGAGAACTGATCGATGGCAACCAATCAGTTGTTCAGTCATTTCCTTTGTTTCAGAGAATTGAAGAGACTATTTTCATTTTCAGGAGGTCTGGGGTGACAACATTTTTTATTCCTGAGAGATTGCAGTATCTGTCAGCTCATAAATAAATCAATGGACTCAAGCCATTGTGGCTCAAGTGGTTGATTGTTCCTTTCACTTAAAGTGCATTGCAAAAGTGGAAACTGGCCCAAAGCCAGCAGATATAAAGAAACACATGGATGCATATTAGCATTAACTGCACAAACAGAGTTCCAAAGTGTATAATTTGCTGGTGTAAAGAAACTGACTATCGGGAAAACTCATCTTTGAAGAGCGGTCCTCATCTGCAGTACAATGATGTCACTTACTCAATACATTCTTCCTTAATATGACTTTCAAAAGGTTTTGAGATTTATTTCCCTTATATCTTCCACTCTCTACTCTCCTCTCCTTTTATGGGGGCCAATACTGATGGCAGATATACGATCACGCTCTCAAACCTTTATTACCTTTCAGATTGATGCCTTTCAGCGCGACAGGAAGGAAAGTGACACTTACTTGAACCCTGGCGCCATGTTGGCACAGCTCCCGGTCCGGAGCCAGATGCAGTACGGGTCGCGGGATGACAGACAACTCCTAGAAAATGACGAGGCAAGAGACGGTTAAATCCCTGTATGATATTGCTCCTTGGCGTGGAGGCAATGGGCGCCCGACTGTGTCTACGTTGACAAAGTGACACGCCACACACACACTTGAGGCAAGGACACTGCTGCGGTCTAGTGGAGCGCGGTCTGTTAGGGCTATTCCCCATCTGGTGTCTGCAGAGCGAGACTGGCCTGCGTGTGAACACAGAGAGGTGAATGTGTCTGACAGTGTGTTTTAGCTCATTCTCCAAGATGACAAGTATGCCTGTGAAAGACCTCATAAAGGACAGGTGTGTGCATCTGTTTCTAAATATTTCTGTGTGTGTCATGACGGGCAGCCTGGAGGAGTGAAGCCAGTTATCTTAGTGACAGGTGCCCCTCAGTCTCTCTCCTCCAGCTGTGGAGACATGCTGACAGCCAGGACCACAGGGAATGAGGGGGTGCTCCGAGGGGAGAATATGGGAGAGGGGGGGGGGGGCTGTCATACACTTGCCTAGGGAAGGAGGAAGAGAGGGGGTTGTCTCCTTTGGATTTCTCACTTGTCAATCAGTGCTCTATGTTTTCATGAAACCCTGCCTCCCTCACGTCCCACTAGTAGGAGTTTATGCACACGGCCTCTCAAAAGGTATTGTGGGCTGACCCAGACTGCGTTTGTATGCATGCACATGCGAGTGTGTGTCCGACTATGAAGGAGGCAGTGAATTTTTTTGTTGCTGTTTGAATGTTGATAAATTCCAATGGCAGGATCAGTCAACTATAATGATATTCTTGATGTGGTATTCTGTGCTAATGATATCCTGAAACATTTCCAACATTTACGGGCTGTTAAAATATTGATTCCAGGGGCAATTAAGCACCCATTTCTAATGTTTTGGTTGTTTGCCAAAATATACAAACAGGCTCTTTTAGAAGCTGTGCCAAATACATTTGGACAATTTGGTAATTTCCTCATGGCTTCCCTGTTCTCTCTAGCTCAATTATCTGACAAATGACTAGAACAAATATAAATATTTGTTGATACTGAAATCACTTGACCACAATTTGACATTTAAAGAGCTTGGTATACAGAGACTAAGTATTTGTTATAACACATTAGAGTAAACCATTTTGAGCAGTGCAAAAGCACAAAAAAATGCCAGGCCCCGTTTTTTCTAGGTCACGTAGTCAGGGAAAACTCGGCCCTAACAATACTGTATATCCTCCCATGTGTATTTTCACACAATCGTTTCCGACCTTGTTGTAACTCACTTTTTACAGGCGCCGTGCTCAGTGCAGCGGCTGAGTGGTACTCTGATGACACAGCTGGTGAAGGCCACGAACAAGGCATGATGGTCCTTATCCAGCTCCATTCCCAGAATCCTCCGGTCCTCCTGCCCCTGAATGTTACACCTGTGGGAAACCATGGTCACATGACACGTGAGAACACTTAAAGCACAACCATACTAACAGATTAGAGTTAGACCATAGACATGTGAAACACAGTACAATGACTCAGTCGCAGATAGAAATGGGAGCCCCATTTAAAGCCTATCTCTGTAAGAAATGTGCATTTAGGAAGTTGATATACCATTTGAACCCCTAATATAGTGTGGAGAATAAAATTACTCTGCTTGTGAACTACCATAGTAAAGATTTGGACCATTTGGTGGAAGTAATAGCATTATAATGTAGGTTACAGCTTTAAAGAGGGTATAGACATTCATTTTGGAGATTTTCCAGACTGATATTACAGTACTGTCACAATGGGATGCTTATACAGCAGTCAGGTTTTCATGCCATAACCAACTTTTGCTTTTACTACGCCTGCGTAGTTATGACCTATTCAAAAGTGGTTACACACTTACTTAAGTGGGGTTATAGACTGACTTATAGAGGTTTTGTGCTCACATTGAGGGGTTATACACATCTATGTCCTCCAGGAGCTGGGAGCCAAAGGAGGCGTTAGGATGAGTGCTGGACAACACCTTCAGGACCCTGCCATCCTCCGAGCCCAGGAAGACCACAGTGCGGTCTTTAGACGGCCCGGCAGAGGTGTCCACCGCAATCTGAGTCAGCTTGTACCTGGAGAAGTGAAAAACACAGTTAGCGCTGATTGTACTTCCGGAACTGGTAACTCGTCAGCCATAATGGGTCAGTCATTCAGAACAAGTGAACCGCCGTGACTGGCATTGAGACACAGGTCAACATAGGGTTATAAATGAAGAATTTTTCATCCCTTTTTGTGCTTTTCCTGATTTTAACTAGTATGGTTTTCTGTGCACCAAAAGACGGCGTGGATAGTACACTCAAATGGGGAAAACAGAATAGCTAGAGTGCAGCTGCTCTGAAAATTCCCTTTTGCTTTAGGCTACTTTCTGGGTGAGATTTGGCACTTTCCCGAATGGCTTGTGTTGGTTCCCTAGCAGCATAGCAGCTGTCAAGGAAGGTTTTGTAAATGAACTATGATTGTCTCCAAAATGTACATGTTCTTATCTTTGTGTGTTTACACATGCATATCTAACGCCAGTCATCTCTATTGGCTGCTGAAGACTGAAGCATAACCCCTGCATGTCATTTTCAGTTTTATAATAACCACTATGCTATAAAATGTTATTTCCTCGGGTTCATGAATGCAACACACTCGATGAGAACATCCTATGATTTAAGCCCCATTTTATCGCCAATATTTCCATGACTTCACTAGGACTTCGGGATATTTCACTAGGAGGTTTCGTCTCAGGATGTTTGGAGCAGTGTGAAATAACATGTTCCCTGTGCCCCCCTGGCTTCTGTTGTCATTTACCAGAGTATCACATCAGCTTCCTGTGGTGAGAAGCAGCAGGCCGGGCACCCAGGGGGTACGGCAGGCAGACTCAAACACCTCATATCACCTCTGCACCGCCAGTAAATGTCAAGCTTTGTGGATGAAGCCACAGTCTCCGGTCAAACAGAGAAGCAGTAGCTAGGCTGAGGCAATTTCTGGGTTTAGTTTCTGAGCGAGGACTCCAGTCGCCTGGTTTGAGTAAAGTGTCATTCACTGAGTCATTTGACTTACTGTACATAGTTGCACAAAAACTTTGCTGTCATACTGCTCATATGTCAGATTTGTATAACATTGTATATTATATTGCATTATTGCATATTTGTCTATGGTGCCGTTTGTCGACACAAAGATAAATAGTTATATTCTATTGCATGGTACTGCCCTACAGTACCTGCTGGTGGTGCGGGTGAAGCAGGGCCGGTCGTTGACGGAGGGCACCGCCTCGTCCATCAGAGGGTAAGACTTGATGAAGGTCAACGTGTCGTCGGGGAAGGTGGTGGACGACTTGTAGGCAGAGGCCAGGCCGTCACCGGCACAGGAACCAGGTCTGAAGTAGAAAATAGAGATTTGAGAAATTACATTTGGCAACTCTTATTCAAACAAAACATGGGTATGTACTGTGCTAGTCTAGCTGGTCCCAGATCTGTTGGTGCTGTATGGCCAACTCATATGGTTGTTGTCATATGTAGGCTAGTGTTTCCCCCCTTTATAAGGCAGTCTCATACCTAGGCTTGGGCACCTGTTCCTCTGGTACTGGGGTCCAGGCTGAGTCACTGGTTTTCTGCTCCTTAAACTTCCCATTAAAGGCCTTCTCTATGTCATCCATGTAGAAGGCACACACTGCTGAGCCAGGGATACTGACGAGGGAGACAGACGCAAAGAGCGTGTTCAAAAAAGAGCCTTGTGGGATTGAGTTATTGAAAAGGTTTGTTGAAACATGGTTGGCTAGTCAAACAAGGCAAACATTTTTTTAATCCAATGTTTATCTGGTGAGTGTAGAGCTCTGTGTATAATTCCAAATCAATATCAAGAAGTTTGAGGTAAAACTAAAATGTTCCTGTGCAGTAAGGCCGTCCAGTGTTTGAGTGATGTTGCATATTCTTGCAGTGTAACACCCATTTCAGACAGAAGATGTGGTATATTACCAGTAAAACCTTATAAGGCAATGTTTATATGACCCCCTTTCATACATATCAGTGGGTAATTGGCAAATTAGGAGAGGTGGGGGATGTAGTTAAAACATTGGGGTAGGGATGGGTTATACTGTATATTGAATTCATTTAAATTTATGTTTTAGCGCGACGTTCCAAATGCCTCTAGGTTTTTAGTTTATTTTTTACTAGCGTTCTGTCTTTGGTCTCGCCTCCTTCGCTCCTTACGTGCTGTGCGCACAGTGCAACTTCCCACTCGCACATAGACGCCAAGCCCCTCCCCTCTGCCGCTCACAACAACAAAAGACGAAAGATAAACTGCTTGTTGTCAGGGAGGAAGAAGTTAAAAACTCGCTATTTCCATTTGAGGTTTGGTCCAACAGAATTGGTCATATGGACACCGAAACGGTTACAAACATTATTTTGCTGTAATAGAAAAGAACTTAAACTTTCTAACTATACCCTTTTTTTTACTCCCAAAATGTAAAACAGATAAGACCCTACTAAAACGAGAGTATCAATTCACTTGATTGGGGAACATGTATGCTCAGTTTCTATCGTGCGCTGCATTGCGGTACCACGCACAGCTAGCAGCATTTTAGAGACAGAATGTCATGCGCTAACTTTCTAGTTTGTGTTTTATAAATGTGCAATGTGCCTAAAAATACACATTTATATAAGGAATTGGAACCTCTCATTCTGAGAAATAAGCAAATATAAAATTCAAATATAAAGATGAACTGGCTACTCACTAGCACGTGGGCTTGTGCTTGAGAGATTGTTCATGAGACCTGTGTTCATTTTCCTATAATGCCTGTTACAAGAAGTGGGTCATTATCTGTGGGTGTGCATGGTTCTAGTAAATGTTTTAACAAAAAGGGCATTTTCATAGACAGACTTGAAAGTCAGATCAGTGATTATTGCAACAACAAAAAAGCAGGTTCAACTATTTTGATCAAATAATGTAATATATTAGTGGGTCATATGGTTGTGGAAGGCTTATATTTAGCCTAGGTATAATTTTACGAGCCCTGAATTCATTAGATTATTCCTGACTGTTTGAAATGCGGTGTATTTACCTTAAATTGTGAAAAAAAAGCTTACTTAGAGAAAATCGAGATGTATATCATGCATGAGTTGCCCGTAAATTTGAAATAAATCGATATATGGTTTTTAGGCCATATCGCCCAGCCCTGAATTTCAAAATAGGGAGGTGTTGAACAATGGAAGTGTTAATGAATTTACCTGCAAAAAAGCAGAGAACTATTCACACAGACCTAATAGGTGTATTTTGGTTACAGGGTCTGTGAAAATGCAGGAATCATAACTAGGTCTTTAGGTGGGTTTAAATTGTCCATGTTTTTTAACCCCCTACCCCTTTCAGATGTACAAAAAAAACAGGTTAAATAAAGCAGGCACGGTAAAATCGTAGGAATGTTGTCTGTGTATGAAAGGGGTATAAGAAATGTATGGATATTGGCGTTGATGGAAGAGTGCCCACCACTACTTTCTTGGCCACTAGGCTAACCTGTTAGCTTGCGTAGTAAACACTCCCACCACCGCGGGGCGCTGGTTGATCTGTAGCACGTTGGTAAGCGACTGCAGCACGTCAAAGTAAAAGAACGAGTCGCCGGGCACCGAGCAGTTGAGCCGCGCCTTCAGGAAGGAGGTCCAGTAGCGCTCTAGCACCCGAGGAGAGCCGCCGTTGTCGTTCTTACACACCCGCGCCACACGAGAGAACACCACCTTGGAGCAGAACCAGAAAATTATACAATATAATAGAATAGTGCTTTATTATCCTAGGCGCTCTTCTCCCGACCCCTTGAGACAACAAACATGACTTAATAGGCTTGAAGCAGCACAGGATCAGCCACAGTGCTGGCTGTCTGGGGTTAATAAGTGCCTTGCTCAAGGACACAACAGTAGTAATGTGTACTGGAGATTCTGTCACCAGCTGTCATCTCATTTTCAACTTCTCGATTCTTCACCATAGGATTTCAATCCGCAACCCTCTGGATGCACTTACGCCTATCTAACCTCCAGACTAACCCCCACAAATGGACGTTATTTCCCATTCGTAATAGCTCAGTGGTTCCGGGACATAAGGCTGCAGACCTGTCATTATAGCTCATATCCTATGTCCAACCATAATGGTGCCTTCATCTTTCAAAAAGACCACCAGGAATTCAGCTAAAACTTTGATTAATTTAGGAAATTTGTTCCCAACTATTCTCACAAATAAAAAAGTGACACGTGACTGTGTCTCAATGTAATCAAGGTATGAAATTACTTATTTTTCAATATAATCTCTTTTTGGGCTTAGTTGTAGTCAATTTGCAGTGTAAAAATTATTAGAATTATGTTTCGGGCCTCGACCATCCGCTCCGACAAAAATCGGCCCCCGGCTGAATCTAGTTGGCTACCCCTGTCATACATCAATCTTATATAAGTGACACCCTCTTACCTTGCCCAGTGTGGTGTACTCCACTGCAATCTCACTGAGGAAAAAGTAGACATAATTTCCATACTCGATCGCATGGTGGAAATGGGGCTCTAGGAAGACAAGGAGACACACACAAGAGGGGAAAAGTGAGAGTTGAGATTGAATTAAAGTCATTATGGTGAGTCATACTTTTCTGGGGTGTATCAGAGATGGAGTCACTGCTGTTCAGGCATTTGTTCCAACCCAGTACTACCACCTGATCCAACTAATTAAGGACTTGATGACACGGTGATTGGTGGTGTAAGAGCTACACATCCCCAACCAGGACACAAAAGTAATGTGACCAACCTCGGAGCCACTTGGAGTCGTACTTGACGGTTCGCAGGACGGGGCTGTCGTCGCCAAGACTACGATAGATGACAGCGTCGCTGGCCAGGAAGTCGGTCATGGTGGCAGAGTAGAAATCCCCGCCTGAAAAATAAAGTAAGTAGAGAGAATATAGTAATTAATAAGTACAATAGTATAGTAGTAATACATAAAGTCATAGTAAAATACCAGAAAACATTTTCATAAATAATGCTATAAGAATGCTCAACTGATTAAGCTAATATTTACTATAAGCTAGGTACAGACTTTTATGACTCATCGATTTAACCAAAAGACTAGGCTTCCGTCTCGACCTGCCTAAAAGGCCTTACATTCAGTCTTTGGACAACATATTATTTGCTAATGGACTACGGACAAAATTTCATTTCAAATTCTACATTTACAAATTGAGCCACTCACCAGCAAAGAGGCCGAGGTTGGATTGACCCGACTCGAAGGGACAGCGCGCCTGACCCACCACCTCTTCGCCAACCTGCTCCAGGGTGGTCATCTGTGGGAATGAGAGGAGACTGTTAGTTCTCTGTTGCCATTGTGGCTCTGGGCATGGACTGAAACCTGCACTGCACAAACCCCTTAACTCCTTTACCTCCGCTGCAACATTAGCTGAATTGCTAACACAGCCATTGCTATTGCTAGCACGGCTGTGGACGTTTAGCCCCTCGCTGGCGCTCATAAATTACCTGGCTGCCTCTCCAGTCCCTCATGGGACGGTCTCCTAGTTGTGGCTAAGCAGGAGTTGGACTCCCTGCCCCCCCCCCCTCCCCCCACACACACACGCTAGGAAAAACAAAACAACATCTGTCTGGTTGGCTTCACCTCACTCTGCCTTCAATGAGCTCCAATTAAGTAGTTTCTAATATTAAATGACAAGTCCTCTTTCTTGCCTTTTCAACATAACTTCACACTATTGCACGTATGCAAATTGAATTGGTAATTGTATTGAATGCGAAAAACAGACAAATGTGTAATGTCATCTTGACTTTTATTCAATTGTGAGTCATGAGTGAACAAACCGACTGCTCGGGAAGCAATTATACCTTCTCAATGCAAGAGGTTTGAACACACAAAGGCTTAGCACTCAAGAGGGGGTGAATGAAGAGCCAAACTGTGGCATTGTGATAATGACTAGCTCGTTGTCTCTGCATGCCCACCAATCAGCAATCACAGCTTTATAATTGGAGTGACATTAACAAACGTCAATCATGGCTCTGTCGAATCTAAAGGTTTGATGAAAGAAGTTAACAGCACACATCAACACCTAAACTCACACACACGTACCTTGTAGTTACGGCAGGTGGGGTTGAAGGCATTAGTGCCGCAAGCAAATAGGGTCTCGTCGTTCCGCGGTACCAGCACTTTGACATAGTTGTAGCATTCATCCTGGAAAAACACATAGGCTCAGTCAGTATCACTGGGAACTCATGTACTATAAATACATTTGGAACAAGAACAGGCTGCCATAATAAAATAGCGCTGATGCATTACTCGTCCTCACAAGATAATTATGGTGCCTTTGAAACCATCTAATTATGTTATAGGGTGCACTTACATTTTTTAAATGTAACCTTTATTTATCTAGGCAAGTCAGTTAAGAACAAATGAGTATCTACAATGACAGCCTACCCCGGCCATACCCTAACCCGGATGACGCTGGGCCAATAGTTCGCCGCCCTATGGGACTCCCAATTGAGGCCGGTTGTGATACAGCCTGGAATCAAACCAGGGTCTGTAGTGACGCCTCTAACGCTGAGATGCAGTGCCTTAGACCGCTGCGCCAATCGGGAGCCCCCCACTTATGCTGCTAGGGAGTCGACTCTACCACTGAAGAATACCAAGCAGTAGCTAGTGTGTTCTCTCCTGACCTTAACATAGACACACATAGAACATGGTGGAGAAAGATACTCACGCTGTTTCTACCCCTCACGGTACACTTGGCCACATCCTTGGACCTCCATGTCAGCTTCTGCAATACATGAAAGGGGGGGAAACAAAATATGACACCACACCATGCTCTAGACCAGGGGCATTCGGTCAGGCATTCGGTCTTCAATAAGGTCCGGAGGGCCGCATTGAAAATTGGTTGTACTTCCTCGCCTTCAATTTGCTAAAAATGTTCCTTTTTCCCATAGCTTTCATTTTGGTGATTAGTAGCGAGCTGGACACAGTCAAGAAACGGTATGAATGTAGGTCTATTATCATTTATACACAGTTTCCATTTGGTTTTAGTCATTTTAAAGTATTATGAAAAATCACCGGATTGGAACCCCAAATGCCGGGTTTAGCCGGCATCTAGAGAAAGCGCCACCCCACCACACATAGGGTTACATGAAAGAGCCTGATGCAATCACAGAGTGCGTTCATGTGGCCATAACCGGTCAGAGGCCTCTCTGTGACCTTTGGGCAATCTTTGGATCTACCTGCTGAGAGCCTCGCTCGACTTCGCAACCCCATCCGGAGAAGTTGTTTCTGGGAAGCTGATATGAAAAGGGGCTTCCACGTAGAACTACTGCCATATTGGGGTTACCCTCGAGGGTCCTCCGGGTGGGGAGCAGCCAAGCTAAGGGCCATTGTTTGCAGGCTAGTCCATTAGTGAGGAAAACTCAGAAGAGGCCAGGCTACGGTACTTCTAAAAACAAATATAATTGACATTGCAAATAAATGATGGGTACTTTGGTGTTTAGAATATATATTTTTTTAAATCAAAAGTATGCAGTAATAAACCACATGGTCATGTTAGTTCCTGCTTGTATTATGTCGTATTCCATCTTGCATAGCCATGTGAGGTTTGATCGAATGTTTGATTATGTAACTTACCAGCTGGGGGACGAAGTCGTCACCAGCTGTGGTCAGGTTTACTGCAAAAACATGGTCCCTGTGGGGTAAAGATTAAGATTTAGTGTCATGGTGTTCTGTGCACAGTCTCATAAATAAAAACAAACTAAGGGTTGGTTTCCCGGATTCTGCATTGAAAAACCTTCAGTGTCTGGGAAACAGACTCTAGTTTGGTCAGTCTGGTAGTGATGTTTTATTGGTTGTGATTGTTAACATGTGGACCAGAACGGAGGCAGTGAATTGGCTGACTGACCTGGCAGCGATGTAGAGCATGTGGTTGATCCTCAGCATCCTCTGGAAGTCCAGGCCTAGTCTGATTGTGTCGTTGTCCGACACCAGCCCCTGGAACCCTGGGTACAGGTAGGAGTCTACAAAAAGAGAGAGAGAGACGTTGAAGATAAGAGTAGCTGAATTATCACATATATTTCAAGATTTTTCCAATTCGTGACCCCAACTCCTGGACAGCTCACAGCTTTACGGGAATGACTACTATCTCAAGTTGTCATTTATAATTGGTAATCCTGCTTGGTCCTGACAGGCCTCATTCTGGTGTTTAAATCTTTAATTACGTAGTATTTGTTGTATTTTCTGTTGCTTGTGGCAATAAATGGATACAGTGTAGGTTTGCAGTCGCTAAACTAAACCAGTCACTCTCTGGTCAGGCACGCTCCCATTCTAGTCATGTCCTGTTCTTCCTGTGAACGGTATCCAGGTTCGGGAGGCCTGGCTTGTTTCTAAAAGGTCAGACTAGGGGAAAGTTAATGAACAGAAACCTCTGCTAGTCCCTGCTCTCCTGCTCTAGCCGTCTGTGTCCAGTCCTGGGTCTTGTTCATTAAGGCACGCAAGAGAAAACGTGAGGGTTTCTTATATTGTCTGTTTTCTTCCGTTTGGTGCCCAATGAACACAACCCTGCTGAAGGGTAAATAGAGGTTTGATAGAGGCATAGTTTATTTGGCTTGGGATGAGTGAGCTAAGATTTTTAAAAAGTGTCTGCTATTGTATTTCTGTCGTAAGCAATTTGCATAATGGCAATTATTAAAGCATATACTGTAGCTGTACGATTAAACTCAATTCATCTGCCCGAAAGGCTTTGTTTGGACAATACAACAGGAAATCTGATGACTAGGCAAAAGTGTTCATTAAATGATAAGACTGTTGGCATTTCGTCGATGGCAAAGACGGCGTCAGCTCGCAACCTGCAGAGTGAGGAGCCGAATACGCTCTAACCCTAAACAAAATGCCCTTGAGAAGTCCACTCTCACAGTTAGTCTAGGTAGGTCTGATGGTGTCGTTTCCACTGTTCGATAAGTCAGGAGATATATCCGCAATGGATCTGCTTCAAGGTGTTACCTACTACATTCAACAGAGATGCGATGATATCAGTCTGAAATGTTCAGCATTTTACCTCGACTTTGATTTGTGCATACCGATAACACACTGTAAACTCCCTTTCGTTCTTTGTCCCCCTCTCTTTCCGAGATTCCAAGCTGTTGACCTAGCAAACCAACACCCATTCAATGCCATGATGCCAATGCCTCAGCGACTCTTTCCTTTGCCGCTCTTTATCCTCCTTTCTCACACCAATAATGTATTAGACCTGCCCGGCTCATTAACTATCATGTAAACCATACCTCCTGTAGCCGATAGACCCACATATAGTGGAGTACTTTAGGAAAACAATGCCCAACACCCACTCAAAAATCAATGATGGCCATTTTGAGTGTACATCTCTGTTCATAATCTTATTTGGGGTTTAATTTGCACAAGCCATTCATCCACACTCATCTCCTGTGCAGGCCAAATATACAGACTGAATTCCTGACTTTGGTCCATCAATGTTTTAACAAGGTAGCATTAGGGCTCTGAGCCAGCCTTAGGCAACGCAAATAGGGAATCTGTCTCCTTGCGTGCTGCTGGAGACAAATACCACAGCAGTCTTCCTCCCCTAACTCAGTGGTAGATCTATATGTCACATCATATTAGTGCACTCTAACTACCAGTCTCGTGCTACTAAATGAATCCCCTTATATCACTGAGGAAAAATATGTAACATGGCACCACTTGGCCTTTAAAATAATTTTAAGCCAATCAGGGGGCTGGTGGGACTACTCACGCTCCCATCGGACAACGTTGATTGGCTCCAGGTCTTTTGGGAAGGGCGGGGCTGTGGCTGAGGTGGACAGTAGACAGGAAGTGAGTGTGAGGGCTGCCAGCAGGAGGCGCCACCTCGTCCGTTCCGGAGGGACCATCTTCAAAGAGGAGAAGGGGGGTGGGTAAGCAGCAAGTGGGGATTCAGCAAGTCATGGTGTGTAGCTCAGATCCACGGGGGCCCTGTCTGTGGAAGGTAAGATTGAAGGAGAAGAGAGGAATTCAGTTCAGTCAAATGAAAAGGGGTCAGAATACAAACACATGTTGTTTGACTCTACATGATGAAAACCCATTTCATATCTCATACTGCAGATATGTAAATGTTCTGTCAAATATGTAATTGCTCAACTTAGGACATTTTCTCAATTGGCTAGTGGTTTTCACATATTCATCGACTATAATGAACACATTGAGGAATCGAAGTCTATTATTTGAATGATACAATTTCAGGACAAAAGATGCATTTTTAGCGTGCATTATCTAAGCAAAAAGCTACCATTATGATTCATCATAGCGTAATGGCATTTAAAGGTAACACAGGAGCTCAGATCTGGGAGCAAAACAAAATGGATTCATCATTACAATTTGGAAAGTAATGCACAAAAATAAATCTCACAGGACAATTGATTTATGTGATTGTGTATATGTTCTGGTCTATCAACTCATGACACCGGCAGCAGTCCAGAACTCGTCAAACTAATCAAAATGTTAACACTAATAAGTAAAATAAATAAATATCCAAGGTCAGACTGACACCAGGCTGTTTAGTCAGAAATATTAATGATCAACTTCAGGCTGTCTGCTTTCGTCAAAACAATATCAATGAGGAACGAACAGTTCAGGCTGGAACCCAGATGGTCTTAACGGCTGCTAATGTCAACATCTGCCTCTTAGAGTGCTAACATACTAAGACACACAACCAGAGTGATTGTGGGAAAGGTCATTCTGTCGGAGATACAGTACACATCAGTCCGATGGACCATAGAGATGCATTCATCTACATTTTTAATGAGTCAGTCCCACATTAAAAACCAAGTAGATTGCACAGAGCAAGATATACATGTTTTACAATTACTAGGGTAACATACTTGGGTATCATTCTGATTCTCTGACTCTTTCATGAGGAATACTGGGAGGAATGCTGCTAGCAAGAGGAAATGAATCCTTAAGTTAGGCCTGATTCTACACACACTAGAGACAGGACGTTAGCATGCCGCGCTAACTATATACCCACCCAAAGTCAACAAACAACAGGAGCACTCGCCATCAATATCAATTAGCCTATGCCATTCTCGTTTAGATTCCGAGCAGGTGTTGTGCTTAGCCGCGAGGTCAGCCAGTCATGGCCCCCCGCTATAAATTATAACGATTAGCGTCTAGTCGTGTTTACAGCGTGGCTCGCAGTAGCCTCTCTACTCTAAAGGATTACACCCACTCAGACACTAAATACCTACTGCTTCACTACTGTCAGACTGTAGAGAAAGTAATGGATGATGAGGCAACCTGAGTTGTCATTCAATCGATGTTTGGGAAAGTAAGTCTGAGATAATGTTTGTGATCACATTACACAAAGAGGGGAAGTGTTCAAAACTCCCCCCCCCCTGACTAGCATAATCAGTACGATCCATCACAGGTACTGTAGTAACTGCAATGTTGTTTTCCAGGCCAATATCATAAAACAAAAAGAAACAATGTTGTATATTTTTTCTGGGTAAGCCAAGGTCATATAGGGCTCCTGAGTGGTGCAGCAGTCTAAGGATCTGCATCTCAGTGCTAGAGGCGTCACTACAGACCCTGGTTCGATCCTGGGCTATATCACAACCGGCCGTGTTAGGGAGTCCCATTGTGCGGCGCACAACTGGCTCAGCGTAGTCCGGGTTAGGAGAGTGTTTGGCCGGGTTAGGCCGTCATTGTAAACAAGAATTTGTTCTTAACTGACTTGCCTAGTTAAATAAAGGTTAAATAAAAAAAATATAGTATGACTGTGTGAGCTAAGGCCCAGCTGATTTCAGTCCACCTTCAGCTGACCTCGCAAGCGACTTAAGGAGCTAAAAGTGAGAACATGCATTCCCATTTTCTCCAATAGAGTGGTTGCTACAGCACTGCTAAGAGCTCCCAGCTGGGAGACATAGACCCCTGAGACAAAAACTCACTCTAGCTCTTCAACTGGTTCTCTATTGTGGTGGCGCCTGCCTGGGTTGTGGCAGTCACAACTGTGGGGAGATATTGCAAGAGATCAGAAGTATTGTATGAAGCCGCAACAGGAGACGGCTGAAGCCATCTTGGATTGATTTAAGCGGTTTGCTTCTGTTTGCTATGCTAAGTGTTCTAAATGTATAAAGACCTGTCACCAGAGATTAACAATCAAAAGTTTAGTATTTGGTCCATATTCCTGACTAAATAAACTTTGTGACTCTACAAACTCTACAAATATGGGAACAAATACTACAGTATTGACTACTTTAATACACTAAGTGAATTTGTTTAAATACGAGATACACCATATATACAAAAGTATGTGGACACCTTCAAATTGTGGATTTGGCTATTTCAGCCGCATGTCCGAGCAGCCGCATACAAGCCTAAAATCACCATGCGCAATGCCAAGTGTAAAGCTTGCCGACATTTGGCTCTGGAGCTGTGGAAACGCATTCTCTGGAGTAATGAATCACGCTTCACCATCTGGAAGTCCGGCAGACGAATCTGGCTTTGGTGGATGACAGGAGAACACTATCTGACCCAATGCATAGTGTCAACTGTAGAGTTTGGTGGAGAAGGAATAATGGTCTGGGGCTGTTTTTCATGGTTCAGGCTAGGCCCCTTAGATCCAGTGAAGGGAAATCTTAACCCTACAGCATAAAATGACATTCTAAACGATTCTGTGCTTCCAACTTTGTGGCAACAGTTTGGGGAAGGCCCTTTCCTGTTTCAGCATGGCAATGCCCCCGTGGACAAAGCGAGGTCCATACAGAAATGGTTTGTTGAGATCGGTATGGAAGAACTTGGCCTGCACAGAGACCTGACCTCAACCCCATCGAACACCTTTTGGATGAATTGGAACGCCAACTGCGAGCCAGGCTTAATCGCCCAAACTCAGTGCCCGACCTCACAAATGCTCGTGGCTGAATGGAAGCAAGTCTCCGTAGCAATGTTCCAACATCTAGTGGAAAGCCTTCCCAAAAGAGTGGAGGCTGTTATAGCAGCAAAGGGGGACCAACTCCATATTAATGCCATGATTTAGGAATGAGATGTGGTGTCCACATACTTTTGGCCATGTAGCGTACATAAAGTGCTTTCATTCCTAAACAGTGAAACAGATATGTATGAAAATACCCTCAAATAAAAGGTGACATTCTGTACCGTTGCCTCACATGAAACATTTTTTATAGATTTCGTTTTTTTGGTACTTATACCCTTTTTCTCCTCAATGTTGTGGTATCCAATTGGTAGTTACAGTCTTGTCTCATCGCTGCAACTCCCCTACGGACTCGGGAGAGGCAGAGGTCAAGAGCCGTGCATCCTCTGATCGACAAATCAACCAAGCCGCACTGCTTCTTGACACAATGCCCACTTAACCCTGAAGCCAGACGCACCATGTGCACCTGGCGCCCATGTCAGCATGCACTGCGCCTGGCCTGCCACAACGTCATCCCTGCCGGACAAACCCTCCCCTAACCAGGATGACGCCGGGCCAATTGTGCGCCGTCCCATGGGTCTACCGGTCGCGGCCGGCTACGACAGAGCCTGGACTCGAACCCAGAATCTGTAGTAGCACAGCTAGCACTGAGATGCAGTGCCTTAGACCACTGCGCCATTTGGGAGGCCCGAAACGTTTGATCTCAAATCCAAAATGCTGGAGTATAAAGTTAAATGTGTTGCTTCACTGTCCAAATGCATATGGAGGAGAGTGTAACTAGAGGTTATTCTGTTCAAGCAAAAAGTTAGCTTCCCTATGTGGAAAGGGGACCAACTGCAGGAATGAACTATGAAGCAAAATCCTGGAAGGATGTGCAGGCTTTAAAAAGGAAGAGGAGATATGGCTCTCCCCCTGACATTCCACAAGAGGCATGGGTGTCAGTCACCCTACCGCTCAACTTCTCAACCCTCTCACTGCGGTCACTGGCGCACACCAGGGGTTTTGGAGCAATCGGAAAACCCCACTTAAGCTGAGACTGATTATGGTCCATGAAAATCACTCCGCACGCACCCACCAGCTTCACAATTACCTAAATACATCTCTGTTATGTACATCATAGTCCCAAAACCTCCCCTGCACTTTTGGTTTGTCAATGCATGGGAATGTGGCTCCTCAAACAGTGTGTAATTTCTTTCGAGGGACCAGTCCAATTTGTTTTCAGTCTTTTTTTTTTACTGTACTCTCTGCTCTGTGAAAAAAAACTATGGAATCGGGGATCGTTTCCCGCAGACTAAAACGGTGCCTTGGTTAAAAGGGGTTACAATGACACACAGACAAATAGTCTCCAATATACAGACCACAACACGGGTCGATGCACTCATGTTTGTTATTAGATCTAGAGACTTTAGAGTTTAGGGAATTGCTTCATTTCCTCTCATTTGCAACCCATATTACTGCAAAGGCTGAGGGTAACACCTGGTTTGAAGTCAAAGGCAAAAATTATAGTAGGGGAGGGCATCATGCTACATCAAGGAGTCACGGCATTTGTGAGTTTGTTAGTTAGTTAGAGAGGGGAAGAGACAAATTTGAGATCCGCATCCGGCAAAAACAAAGACTAACTTGGTTCGGTTCAGGCTGTCTTCCTATTTGACGAGCTTGCCTACGGTGGGTGTGTGTCATTCCATAGCATTAGATTACTCCCTGCTTTGACAGCAAATGTTCATTCACATGTACTTACGTCACTGTTATTCACTCGTCATTTGCAGTTTTTCTATGCAAACTCTACAAAACTCTCGAACACCCCACATATCTAAGCTAGCGTAAACACAGCACCTCAGGACATGCAATGTTATCTACAGTGGGGCAAAAAAGTATTTAGTCAGCCACCAATTGTGCAAGTTCTCCCACTTAAAAAGATGAGAGAGGCCTGTAATAGGTGCACTTCAACTATGACAGACAAAATGAGAAAAAAGAATCCAGAAAATCACATTGTAGGATTTTTTATGAATTTATTTGCAAATTATGGTGGAAAATAAGTATTTGGTCACCTACAAACAAGCAAGATTTCTGGCTCTCACAGACCTGTAACTTCTTCTTTAAAAGGCTCCTCTGTCCTCCACTCGTTACCTGTATTAATGGCACCTGTTTGAACTTATCAGTATAAAAGACACCTGTCCACAACCTCAAACAGTCACACTCCAAACTCCACTATGGCCAAGACCAAAGAGCTGTCAAAGGACACCAGAAACAAAATTGTAGACCTGCACCAGGCTGGGAAGACTGAATCTGCAATAGGTAAGCAGCTTGGTTTGAAGAAATCAACTGTGGGAGCAATTATTAGGAAATGGAAGACATACAAGACCACTGATAATCTCCCTCGATCTGGGGCTCCACGCAAGATCTCACCACGTGGGGTCAAAATGATCACAAGAACGGTGAGCAATAATCCCAGAACCACACGGGGGGACCTAGTGAATGACCTGCAGAGAGCTGGGACCAAAGTAAAAAAGCCTACCATCAGTAACACACTACGCCGCCAGGGACTCAAATCCTGTAGTGCCAGACGTGTCCCCCTGCTTAAGCCAGTACAAGTCCAGGCCCATCTGAAGTTTGCTAGAGAGCATTTGGATGATCCAGAAGAAGATTGGAAGAATGTCATATGGTCAGATGAAACCAAAATATCACTTTTTGGTAATAACTCAACTCGCCATGGAGGACAAAGAATGCTGAGTTGCATCCAAAGAACACCATACCTACTGTGAAGCATGGGGGTGGAAACATCATGCTGTTGTTCTGCAAAGGGACCAGGACGACTGATCCGTGTAAAAGAAAGAATGAATGGGGCCATGTATCGTGAGATTTTGAGTGAAAACCTCCTTCCATCAGCAAGGGCATTGAAGATGAAACGTGGCTGGGTCTTTCAGCATGACAATGATCCCAAACACACCGCCCGGGCAACAAAGGAGTGGCTTCGTAAGAAGCATTTCAAGGTCCTGGAGTGGCCTAGCCAGTCTCCAGATCTCAACCCCATAGAAAATCTTTGGAGGGAGTTGAAAGTCTGTGTTGCCCAGCAACAGCCCCAAAACATCACTGCTCTAGAGGAGATCTGCATGGAGGAATGGGCCAAAATACCAGCAACAGTGTGTGAAAACCTTGTGAAGACTTACAGAAAACGTTTGGCCTCTGTCATTGCCAACAAAGGGTATATAACAAAGTATTGAGATAAACTTTTGTTATTGACCAAATACTTATTTTCCACCATAATTTGCAAATAAATTCATTCAAAATCCTACAATGTGATTTTCTGGATTTTTTTTCTCATTTTGTCTGTCATAGCTGAAGTGTACCTATGATGAAAATTACAGGCCTCTCTCATCTTTTTAAGTGGGAGAACTTGCACAATTGGTGGCTGACTAAATACTTTTTTGCCCCACTGTATACCTAGAGGGTCCACAAAGAAGTTCTGTAAGCACAACACCAAGACTAACTCTTCACTGCTTGAATAGATTCAGACGGGCTTGAAAAAACATTTGTAATTCAATTTCTGGGACCTCTGGGTTGTAGTGAATTGAGGGGGTGAAAGGTTTTTACAATGCAGGAGCAAAGGAAGGAGAATTGGGGGCTTTGCCACTCTATTAGCTTAAAGACCTTGGGGAAAAGCTACATGCTCTTAAATCTGATTTGTGGTGATCATGGCTTAAGAATATAATCTTAAATGGGAGAGGGACAGCTTGAGGGTACTGTAAAGTGTAACTATCACTGGTTGGAAAGACCACCTTGAGGCTTAACGTAATCATTGACCTTCAATTGGCCAATTGGCACCTAATGTCGTGACTTATTTTAATGCTACCGAGGCCTAAATGCTCCTTATCTTCCATTCACAAAACATGTCGCCCAAGCCTAGCTTATACAGTTGAAGTTGGAAGTTTACATACACCTTTAGCCAAATACATTTAAACTCAGTTTTTCACAATTCCTGACATTTAATCCTAGTAAAAATTCCCTCTCTTAGATCAGTTAGGATCCACACTTTATTTTAAGAATGTGAAACGTCAGAATAATAGTAGAGAGAATTATTTATTTCAGCTTTTGTTTATTTCATCACATTCCCAGTGGGTTAGAAGTTTACATACACTCAATTAGTATTTGGTAGCATTGCCTTTAAATTGTTTAACTCGGGTTAAACGTTTTGGGTAGCCTTCCACAAGCCTCCCACAATAAGTTGGGTGAATTTTGTCCCATTCCTCCTGACAGAGCTGGTGTAACTGAGTCAGGTTTGTAAGCCTCCTTGCTCGCACACGTTTTTTAAGTTCTGCCCACAGATTTTCTATAGGATTGAGGTCAGGGCTTTGGATGGCCACTCCAATACCTTGACGTTGTTGTCCTTAAGCCATTTTGCCACAACTTGTAAAGGAAGTATGCTTGGGGTCATTGTCCATTTGGAAGACCCATTTGTGACCAAGCTTTAACTTCCTGACTGATGTCTTGAGATGCTGCGTCAATATATCCACATAATTTTCCTGCCTCATGATGCCATCTATTTTGTGAAGTGCACCCCCACAACATGATGCTGCCACCCCCGTACTTCACGGTTGGGATAGTGTTCTTCGGATTGCAAGCTTTCCCCTTTTTTCTCCAAACATAACGATGGTCATTATGGCCAAACAGTTCTATTTTTTGTTTCATCAGACCAGAGGACATTTCTCCAAAAAGTACGATCTTTGTCCCCATGTGCAGTTGCAAACCGTAGTCAGTTTTTTTATAGTGGTTTTGGAGCAGTGACTTCTTCTTTGCTGAGCGGCCTTTCAGGTTATGTCGATATAGGATTTGTTTTACTGTGGATATAGATGCTTTTGTACCTGTTTCCTCCAGCATCTCCACAAGGTCCTTTGCTGTTGTTCTGGGATTGATTTGCACTTTTCGCACCAAAGTACGCTCATCTCTAGGAGACAGAACGCGTCTCCTTCCTGAGCGGTATGACAGCTGCGTGGTCCCATGGTGTTTATACTTGCGTACTATTGTTTGTACAGATTAGCGTGGTACCTACAGGCGTTTGGAAATTGCTCCCAAGGATGAACCAGACTTGTGGAGGTCTACAATTTTTTTCTGAGGTCTTGGCGGATTTCTTTCGATTTTCCCATGATGTCAAGCAAAGGGGCACTGAGTTTGAAGGTAGGCCTTGAAATACATCCACAGGTACACCTCCAATTGACTCAAATGATGTCAATTAGCCTATCAGAAGCTTCTAAAGCCATGACATAATTTTCTGGAATTTTCCAAGCTGTTTAAAGGCACAGTCAACTTAGTGTATGTAAACTTCTGACCTACTGGAATTGTGATACAGTGAAATAATCTGTCTGTAAACTGTTGAAAAAATAACTTGTGTCATGCACAAAGTAGATGTCCTAACTGACTTGCCAAAACTATAGTTTGTTAACAAGACATTTGTGGAGTGGTTGAAAAACGAGTTTTAATGACTCCAAGCTAAGTGTATGTTAAACTTCTGACTTCAACTGTACGTACGTACGTACGGTCAATCGAGAGCAGGGGTTGGAAGCAAAATTATTTTCCAAATAGCTTTGTTCTGAACAGAAGCTTAATTTTTTTTAGTTCCACAGTTCCGACCCACAAAATAAAGTTCTGAACAGGCCCAAACTCCAAAAAATGAACATTTTATTTATATAGTTCCTTTCTGTTTTTTAAACCTCAAATCTTTATTTTTACATTAAGCTTGACATTACATTTACTCACGAATCAGTGTGGATAGACACAAGCTATAGCCTAGTTGTTTATATGCGTGATGGACAGATAAGTGTAAGGCGCGAGATGTGACTGAAATTTTGCGGGTGGGGAGAGAGCAAGAGAGGGTGAATGAGGAGGCTTGGCTTGAAGCATTGGGCATCTTGTTATGACATGCATGACCTAAATTAGGCCAACAATATTATACCTACGGAGGAGCGGCTTCTATGGACAAGCTTTGAATGTCTTTGTATTTCTGAGAGTTGGCTTAACATTAGACCAGAGCTAACGATAACAAGCTTGTGTGTGCAGAGCGGCACCGGAATTAAAAATATATCTTACCTTTTTGTAGTTAACAAATCCAATGTCAAGCGTGTTAACTATAGTATCCTTTAACTAGCATTGAAAAAGCGAATCCATTCTTCTCCAATTAAAAATCTCTCCCTACACTGGAATAGATTTCTGAGTGAGAGGGAGGGCTTTGCATAGGCACTTTGTTGCGTATTTTGTGTGACTGAAAAAAAAATGCCCGGAATATTATTAACAGGTTCAACTGATTTTAAAATAACGGTTCTGTTCCGTAACAGTACAGATCACTCTCGGTTCTGATTCTGTTCATCAAACAATTTCGTTCTTTTACGGTTTTCTGTTCTGTTCCCTGAAACGGTTCCAGCAGAAAGACAGAATCTCAGTGTCATGTGACAAAACACCGTAATCTTCTAATACCGTCTGGTGTATTTCTCTTGCCCTTAGTTACCCGTGGCAGAAAGTCCAAGGAAATCTTTCAACAGCCTAAAGGTTCTGTGAAAAGCTGTGGTGGGCCCCTAATGGTGCTGGTGGCTGCTAACATGAGTGAACTTTACGGGACCCTGGCAGACACCGTGGCTCACAGATTAGCAGAGACGGGGGTGTGTTGACAAGACTCTACCCTAGCAAAACGCAAATTAGCCTTGGAACGGTCAGATCTCAACTGGCAGAGACATAAATTAAGGGATAGGAAGGATAGCATTGGAATGGTGCTGATAGCAACAGCCTCTTACGAAGTATGAAGAGGAGTTTTAGTCTGTTCCCAAAGATATCTAATTAGCTTATCTAGTCCTGTGTGTGCGGACGTGTGAAAGCATTTCGCTAAATTAACGTAATGTCCTGTAAAAGGTTGAGAATATCAGTGGAAAATCTTCAGCGAGCATTAACATATTACACTCAGGGCTTATCAAACACGCACACAGCAAAGCAGCAAGTGTGTGAGAAGCTTGGCAATCATTCAAATACACTTTTGCAACTGTACTGGGACCTGTAAACCAAACCCTTAAGTGCACCAAAATAAAGTGTGCCATTGATATATTGACTGAAATATCCAAGATCCAGGCATCTAAACATCATGTTTAACATTTCTAAACTGCATGGGTACATTTAAAGATGGGTTTAATGAACCTGAGCCTGAAAATTAAACAAATGCAGTACACGTGCCCTGTGATGTCATCTAAATGCACACAGTTGCATTATGAGTGGTCATTAAAATAACTGATGGTATAACATACGCTTCTGCTTCCGAGAAAGTTGTTTGTGCTTGGAGACATCAATGTTGTCCGTAGCACAAATCAATTGCTGCATGTTCTATGCAAAATAAAAAGTACTTTTTTCGACAGGAACCACACTGATTAGATGGTATTGACCATTGCTTGTGTTGAACTTGAGTAACCTTCATGAATGAAGCTTGAAGTACCTATCTACTGCTATAGGTCAGTTTTTGTGTGTGAATTGATGCAAGGTGCCGCTATCTGTGTGTGTGTGTGTGTTACATGTCAGTGTTCAGCTCCATGTGTGTGTGTGCCTTGCACTGCTCTTTCCCGTTCTCTGATGATCTGTAGGACATGGCTATCCCCTTCGCTAAGCAAGTCAGCTGCCAATCTACTCCTAGCCAGTCGCCACCCACCTGCCAAAATCCAAGTATCTGCTTTGGCGGCAGAAACGAGATCTGTCACGGAACCCTGGCACGACCTGGGAATATCCCAGTGGTCAGCGGCTTTGGTGGGCGGCGTCTCCTTTTGTGCTAATTCCTCCATTTCCTCCCCACAGAGGGCCAGTACCCAGCCAGGCAGCCTTCAGGGATCATTAGGAGGCCCTTTAAAAAGATGAGTGCTAGCGTTTTCCTCTGAGCATCACAGCGTCAGCTCCACCACGCACACCTGAAACCGCCAGGTCCAGACAGGATCATTTTAGGATAATGTGATGTCTGTGTTTTGTCTTGTGCGTGTGTTTGGTTTTTCTCCCCGGGTCTCGCTTTCTCTTTCTCAACGGTGTCTGTTTCTCTCATTCTGTCGCTCTCTTGTGTTATCCTTGTTTTTCCATAAACACTTAAAGCTCGAACAAACACTGAGCGATTATAAATGCATATTTTCTCCGTTTCTCTTTCTCAGCCATGCTTGTTTGGTGTTTCACACTTAACAACGTAAGGCTTTTGTGCTCAGCAACAGAGGCATTTGCCTGTTGTGTCATAGAAGTAGAAATAAATAGCCTTGAAACCAAATCTAGTAAAACATGAGATGAAACAGGGAAACCCATAAAACACGTTTTGTTTCAAAAGATGGATAATCACTTTTTGCCTCACATTAAAATAGAGAAATGGCCTGACCACTGATCTAACAGAATGGTGTGGGGAGGGAGGGGGGGTGGAGGAATCAATGACCAGCCATGGCTGAGTCTGTAGTAATGTACTTTCACAAAGAGGCTTTGGAGAATCTCAAAGGCGCCATTAAACATCTGTACAGACTGCACTACCTTCCCTCCAGGATAAAGAGGTAAAGCAGAAAGGAGAGGGTTAGGTACAAAGCAGAGCTCCCCGCTTCCCGATATCCTCCTGACACAATAGAATGATCGCTTTGTACGAGTGCTTTTCCATTTTACCGCAGTCTATGCAAATTCACGCTATGAATCAATGGGATTTATCTGTGCACTTCTTAAGCCCTCCATTTTGAATACGGCGCTAGGCAGCGTAAAATGCAACGGCCTCGCCTGCTCGCTTCCTAGCGCTCTCCGCTGTGATGAAATACTTCATCATTGTGTCTGCTCTTACATTGTTGTGGCATCTTACAGACTTTACAGGGTACCAACTGGCAAGGCGTGTTGTTAACCCGAAACGCATAAGACTGTTTATCACGAATGGTCTCTAGGTGAGAGGAAAACCAGGTAAAAAGGGCTGATCAGAGTTAAACCTGATTAAAAAATGCAAGATCATTCCTCTGGCTCAATAGGCCTAAAATGGATTTGAATTTGGTAGAGACTACAGACAACACAAATCATATCAGTTCAGTTGTCTTGATATACAACAAAGCAATGCACTTTTTTTTGTGAATGCTTGCTCTTAAAAGTCCTTCAAAGAGAGAGAAGCTGTTTACTTTCTTTAAAAAAATATATTGTATACATTGAAGCTTTGGCAATATTTAATATTTATGCAATGTTTCTCAATAAAATAATTTGAATTTGAAAGAAAGTGTGTGTGTGAGAAGGAAAAAGAGAGAAAGAGAGGGAAATAATGTGTTCACTCTAAAATAGAGAGTGCCTTGAAACACGGCACTGGACCGTGAGAGAAAAACTGGGATAAGCTTTCATCATGACAGCTAATCCAGCAGCCATCTTTCACTGCGTGTGCTTGGTGTCACGCTGAAGGACAAACACCAAAATAACCTTCTCTCGTAGAAAAGAGACACAGAGAGGAAAATGGGAGAGAAAGGAGGGATGGAGAGATAGAGATGGATGACATCAGGATAGAAAGAAAGAGGAGTGCATTGGAGAGAGACCACATGAGAAAGAGAGAGAGTGATCATCAACAATGAAGACAGTACACTCCCAACCACACACATACACACAGCTGCAGAGAGACGGTGGAGATAAACAGTCCTGTTTGTAGCAGGCGGCTAGCAGGCGTGGCGTTAAAGCCGTGGCAGAGGGACCATTAAGTGTGAGCATGTGATAAATGCACTGGGCTCCACAGGCCCAAAGATCTCATTACTCTGTGTGCAGTAGAGACCTGCAGAGGCATCGCTCATGAAGGGTGGGGGATCCATTGGCTGTGTGTGTGTTTCTGAGTGCATGCGTATGTGTGTCTGTGTGCAAGCGTATGTGTTTGTGTGTGCGCGCGCATGTCCACCTGTGTCCAACACAATGCCATTCATATCAGTCATTGACTCCCATTCATATTTCTTCGGCACCGGAGGGTGTAGCCTTTTGGGCAATAGGGTACAGTGAGAGGGGAGGTGGCGTGGGCCTCTCTTGGAAACACAATTTATGGTCTTAGCGTCTCATTCCGTTGCCCCTCCTGAACTCTATTTCTGCCCTTCTCTTCTCTCTTGGCTGACATCTGTGGAATTTCCACAGGCGACTCCAAAGTCGCCAAGCAGAACCACTTTGGGGACCAGGGAGGGCTGCATCAGACAAATAGCTAGCGGAAAGAAAGAAAGAAAGAGCCAACGTTGCCTGGAGGAAGGAGGCGAGGGGGGTTTTGACATTATATGAATTAAATATTTGAAGCCAGTTGCCCTCAAGAGGGCCAGGTTAGAAGGGAAATGTGGATACCTAGTCAGTTACACAACGGAATGCATTCAACCGAAATGTGTCTTCCGCATTTAACCCAACCCCTCTGAATCAGAGATGCGGGGAGATTCCTTAATCAACGTCCATGTCCTTGGCACTCTAAAGTGTCTTTCATGCAAATGTAAGAACAGAGTGCGAGAGCAGGGCCCAAGAAACGACCAAGTCACTATGATTCAGATATCATTTCATGACTATTTTATGAACTTTGTTTGGGGAAGAGAGAAATAATTCAATTTTGGAAATAAACGGGGGACCTCGTTTTGCATCGCATCAGTCGTTCCCCTCTTCGCTTGTCAGAGAGAAAACATAAAAAAGGGGAGGGCAAGAGACTGTCAGTAAACTGTTTGAAAGAGAGAGAAACTCAATGGAAACGAGGATGCCAAACAACGAGTGACGGTCGCTAAAGACAAGAGGCGAAAGATGAACGCCAGAACTCCGAGGAATGATTAGACAGATGAAGGGTTTTAAAAATAGCCCCTCACTCATCAGGGAGAGATGAAAAGCAGGTCCCCCCCATCCTCTTTTTTTCCACTTTCGGATACTCTGACATTTTTCTACCTCCCCCTCTCTCTCTCTCTCAATGCTATTTCTTCTGCTTCTCTTTCTTCAATCATCCTTCTTTCAAATTCGGATCATTCCTCAATGTCTTTTGAACTCAAATCGCCAGTCTTTTTGGCTGTACTTCTGTTGTTTTTCTCTCTTCTCCCCATGTCACTTTGCTTTCTCCCCTCTCATTTTGACCTAGAGCCTGCTGCTTTGGTCCACTTCGTTTGATGCCTTTGTACTCAGAACAGCCTATAACACCACGCATGTCATGCAATGTTATGTTATACAACCCTGGTTTCTGATCCCAGGACAGTTCCAAACACATTGATCCTCCTCAGAGCAGCCAGCTACTGTACCAGTCTCATCTAGGGCATATTAACTCTGTCAACAAAGGATGACATTGTCTTTCTGTACTCAGCCAAGCCTCTAACCACGAGTCCATAAAACACTGTCTGTGATAGTAGAGCTATCATAGATAGGTAGAAAGGATTGACCGTCCTCATTCTCTTGAAACGACCGACACCCAACTGATTCTGCAACCTTCCTGAAAGTGCACGTCTCTGAGCCTTACCGTTTGTGAGAAAGTGTGTGTGTGTATCTCTTTGTGTACAGCAAGTGTGTGTTTGTGTGAGCCCATAGATTGCTCCATTTTCCGATAACTTTCCGCATTCATCAGTCTCCTTTCACAGTTTGTCAGCGTGTGTCTGTGAGCAGATAGGGACAGAAGCTGTGGCCCCATTTGTTCTAAAAATAGACCAGTCTTTAGTGTCCCTAACACTCGGCTGGACCGGCTGACGCAGCGATAATTGGGGGGAGCTGAAGGCAACAGTGAGACATGGGAGTGATTACCGAGCAAGAGGGCTTTGAATCACAGAAGTGCTTTTCTTTCTGGGCTCTGCTCCCTGGTGGAGATGCCACCTAACAACTAGCCCTGTCAGACTTTAGCAAGATTTCAAGTGATTGGTGTGGGTCAGTGTGTGTTTGTGTCAGAGCAAGTGGATGTATGCATTTCTGTGTGTATGTATGCATGGTGTGTGTTAGTGTGGTTGAGAGCCTCAGTCCCCCTTCTGCGTCACTTTGAGAAAAAGGTTGTGTCATGCCCCGTGATGAGGACATCCCAGAACTGGGTTTCTGTGGTTACTCTCTCCCTGGACAGCCGGTTGTTGGGGAATCAATACTTTGACCTCCAGTGCTGTTCTGTGCCAACGTAGAAGTGCATAATGGGAGTGCTCCAGGTGCTAGAGTGTGAGAGCTAAGTGCCTGTTATCACCAGAGATGTCATCTTGCCACCTGCATCGGAAGCCAAAACGTGACTGCTCTCAACTCCTTTATCGCTATACTATTGCATAGTCTCGTTCTTCTTCTCCTTCAGCCTTTTCCACTAAGTCATCCTCCTCTTTTTCTCATTGCTATTTTGCGTTAGCTCTGCTTACCATGGGCCGGATTCACAAAACATTATTAAGGAAAAAAATAAGAAGTTCATAAGATAGTAAGTGCAATTCCTCAAAATGTTCTTAGGAATTCATTGTTTTCTTAGGAACTTCATAAATATCTTTCCTAAGAACTTTGGAAATATCTTCTTATGTGGCATTGACATTAATGACATGCTTGAAACCAATAAATAAGTCTTTTTGACAGAGATGATAGGATTTGGCCCACTATAATAAAGTGTTGATATTTACATTTTATTACATTTATTTATCTGCTTTATGTCTCAAGATTTATTTATTTTGCCATCAGACTAGCTATATCAAAAACAAAAATGGATTACCAAGGAAAGCACAATAAAAACTTCAGCAAACAAGAGCTTGAAGAGATGGTGGAGGAAATAGCAGCCAGGAAAAAGATTGTTGTTGGGGACACTCGAAAACTGCCGGGTCACTGCAGTGACCAAAAAGAGAGGATGGGAGAATCTGTCTTTGACGTCGGGGGTATGGAAAGGGACATTGACTCCGTCGTAAAAAATAGTGGTCCGACATTAAGTCGGCAGCTAAGAAGGGAGCTGAGAAACCATTCATGTGAACCAGCTGGAGTAGAAGGTGTTGTCCATGATAGTAGAGAAGGTGGTAGAGGGACTATACGACTGGTAAGTTACTTACAGTAGCTACGTTAGCTAGCTAATGTGTAACGACATTATAGCCAACATAACTAACGTTAACGTTAGCTAAGTTAGCCATGTTCTTCTTTACAAATTAACGAGCTAACGCTAGCTATTTAACACTTCTACAATATTGGAATATATTGTTAATTACGAGCTAGCTAGATAATGCACGTTTAATTTGTTTTCTTGCTGCTTTTAAAATGTCCGGTAGCCAACTGTGTCTGTGGCAGTGGTGCAAGAAAACATTCATAGTTACAAAAGTATCCATTCGTCACAAGACAAGGGTTTAGCTGATTGAAAACCTTGTAGAGGACAGGTGTAAACCCCATAATCAAACAAATACAATATTCAGAACGTACAAAGTGGACATTCTACACAGGGTCAGTATAATTTCAATGTCCTCCCTTTTGGCTTAAGGTATGCCCCATTTATCAAATTATTTAAAACTAGGGATGCACGATATATCGGTGAACATATCGGAATTGGCTGATATTAGATAAAAATGCCAACATTGGTATCGGCCCGATGTCTAGTTTAACGTTAAATTATTATGTGACGTGCAGTCATATTCAGGTCCTGATTGGTCAACAAGCTTATTTGACATGACAAATAGTGTACATGCAAAGACCCAAACGGCGTTCCATAGAAATCCTGGTTGAGAATGAAACGACTGAACAAATGAACAACGCAACAGCACAGCAAGTAAGTGAAATAAATAGGTTTGGATGTTTTACTGGTAATGGGGACAAACGTAAATGCCAACAAAATAACTTTTTGGTCAGTGTGGTGTGTGTGTGTGTGTGTGTGTGTGTGTGTGTAACCTTTATTTAACTTGGCAAGTCAGTTAAGAACAAATTCTTATTTACAACCCGGACGACGCTGGGCCAATTGCGCGCCGTCCTATGGGACTCCCAATCACGGCCGGATGTGGTACAGCCTGGATTTGAACCAGGGACTGTAGTGTCGCCTCTTGCACTGAGATGCAGTGCCTTAGACAGCTGCGTCAGTGTGTGTGTGTTAACTATTTAACTGTACTAGAATGCTTAAAAGGCCGCTAAAATGTTAAATATCAGTTATCGGTATCAGGTTTTTTGGCAAGGAAAATATCGGATATCGGCATCGGCCAAAAATGCCATATCGGTGCATCACTATTTAAAACTGACCCTATGTTAACCACTCAACTGGTTGTTAGTGAGGAAAGGCTAGCCCTGCAATTACATTTGAGAATAATCTCATGTGCTTTTCCAGTGGCCTGATTTAGCGTCAGCACAGCTGAAAATTCAGGTGAGCCAACATTCTATCCAAATACTGACTCAAATTAATTGCTGTGGCACAATGGCTGACAACTCGTCAACACTCTGGCCCAAAACGAACAGGGTTTCCCCACACCTGGGCTGAATGGTCTACCCATGACTCTGTTGAGTGTTACCGTGTCTATTTTCACCTTTACTCTCGGCGACCTTCCCTGTACAAAGCTGACCTCGGCACACCTATAAGTGCAGCAGTCTCATTCAAGCCCACACAAAGGGTTCTGCCAACATGGCTGATAGGAGGACAAGAGCCGCGAAGAGACCCGTCTGTCCGCAAAAATAACCTCGCCACAGCCCGTTAGCAAACCAAGGCCGTCTAGTCACTCAAACAGACTTAACGAAGGTTGAGGGCAATGGAGTAGTAGAGCTGACATTGAAGTGTGCTGCTTTGTGTGCCTGTGTCATTGGGCAGCCACGTCCTTGCGTGTGCAAACTAGTGATGGTGGGGCAAAAAATCTATAGGTACATGTCAGGATATTTTTTTTTTTTACAATATATCGTATCATTTTGACAATAATCTCAATATTATTTGTGCGCTAATTGGTTGCACCAAAGCTCCCAATATTTTTATTTCATAGCTTGTTCTCCATCTTCTTTTTAAATATGGCGGCAATTTGTTTTAAGCACTTTTTTTCCCATGGCGGATAAAAACTTGTTTTCTCATGGCTCTCTCTTTTCCCTCCGCAGCAGACACATGGTGAGCAATATGTTTGGAACATCGAATCGCAATAAAATCACAGTATCAAATCGCAATACATATAGAATCATGAGAATCGCAATACATATCGTATTGGCCCCTAAGTATTGTGATAATATCGTGAGGTCCCAAGGCAATTCCCAGCCCTAGTGCCAACTTTGAGAGAGATCCGAGTAATATCGTTAGGGCCACACACAATGGACTTAGCTAACCATGTCTCCAGAGCTTATACAAGTATTATCACTTTAGATATTGTGCCAGTAACTACATCACAGTTGTGATCGACATTGCTATAGAGTGATTACAATACTTTGGCTTTGGGACTTTGCTGATCGAATAAAGTGCATTATGAAATAAAAATTGCTAGGCTGAGAACAGAAGTGCTCAAAGTGAAATCTAACCATGTCCTGCAATAGGAGAGAAACTAGTTGATACTCACAGTCTAGAATCAGCTGAGACTGGCAGATGCAGTGTCCAATCAGTCACTATCGTTGAAGTTCACAATGGTTCAGGAAGAAGAGAGGGAGGTGGGGGTGGACCCCCGCAGAGTGGTCCTCAGCAAGGTCCTGTGATAACAAGAACAACATTTAATCAGAAACGTTGACTTTTATAAACACACAACAAAACGGCCCCATCTTGTTTTCGCTTCACCCCTCTGACTGTCCAATCCAGGGTTTGCGATTGTGGTTAAGGAGACAGAGTGGGAGTGAGAGGGCCTGCTAATGTAGTATATAAACATCCTGATAAACAGATAACCAGGAGACATTAACAAATCCATCTGTTTGAGGTGCAATGGAGGCCAAGAGTAGGGCTGGGCGGTATACTGTATTTTACGATATACCAGTATTGATGCACGGATTGGTTTGGTATTTGAATGTTTGGTTTATTAAATGCGATGCACCATGTTTAATGTACATTTTTATACTTTACTTCGCTACTTGAGTCATCTCCCTCCGCTCTCGCTATCGCCATGCCGCTTTCAACAGACCTAGCCCCGCCCCCTGTCACTCAAGGATCGCATTTGTTGTTCCTCTACCACGAGACACTTGCGTTCAGTCTGCATGGTCAGTGCAGCACATGCAACAATGTTGATGACAGCGATGCTGTTTTCACTTTGCTTCTTAATATAAATTCACTAGCGTTCTATAATTACACTGTTAGTTTGTGTTTCTTACATCTGAAAACAGCTGGTTTGTCTTTTCTTAGCAAGTTGGGCCTAAATCTTGTTAGCCATTAATGCTAATCGCTAGTCTACTGGCTAACTAGCTAATAAATGTCAGAGCAAACGTAATTTGCTATACAGACTCATAATACCAGTGATGGTGTAGACATAAATCAGCATGTTGTTTGTGCAACAGCATTTTCAAAATCAAAAAGAGGAATACTGTACATGAAGCATGAATATGTAAGCTACATGAAGTAGCTAAGAGAAAACATTCAATGTAGTCAAAGATTCTAAGGTCCTCTAGGACAGACAACACTTTGGTACCTACCCTGACACAATAACTCCTCCCTGGCATTTTCCTTCATTGTCATGTCAAACACCGTATTCAAGTGCCCACTATTATTAATTATTATTATTAAAATAATAGTTATATTTCCATGATTCCATGGTTCACCCAAGTGTTTTTCTCTAAATCGCAAGTCAAATTGAAATTGCACCATTCGATTAAGAATAAGGCCTAGATTGTTTGCCAATACTGTGCAGCCCTACGTGGCAGTGTGGAAATGATCTCAAGTGAGTGCAGAAAAGGCTAAAAAATTACTTTTGGTTGAAGATGAATTGAACAGTATAAAATAATCAGAATGGACAAAGACCCATTGAAATCACTTAGAATTTATGTGTTGTCACTGTATGGTCACACACTACTCAGAAAGCAAATTTAGAATTTGTACTTTTAAAAACATAAAATACAGTCATTTTTTGGGGTAAATACCGTGACATGATATTTTAGCCATATCGCACAGCCCTAGCCAAGAGTGGATGACAGTCAAAACCTCAATGGTGACCTCAACATGGTCCACTATTAGTAGGGAATGGCGGTCAGTGGCATTAGGTTTGACTGACGACATCCAAGTAAATAGATCTGTATCATAAAATGATGCCACAATCTGGTTGTCGGCAAATTTAGCTATTTTAATTCCAAAAAAGATAAAGAACTATCATTAGAATAACATAATTGCTTACTGAGCTATTAGATGACCCTATTAAACAAAAACAATCCATGTTAAAAGTAGCCTATTTCCTGGATTTGACATACTAACTTTTTACTGGAGGGAACTTTTTTGTTGAATAACCTTTACTAATCAGATTTTTTAAAGGAAGTCTTGGTCCAATTATAATTGAACTTGACTAACGAGCGTGAGCTCAAGAGTTAAACACACAACGAAGACCCACAGGAGACTGGCTGAGGCTCTCTAATCTAATTTTACCAGAGGGAAACATGACCACTGAGGTGAGTCCAGAGAAAACCTGCTACCGTAGCAACCTGCTAGCAACGGCAACCCAGAGAGACCACCTGGCCAATAGGAAGCCGAATAAGAGACGAATCCAAAGGCTCTAAGCCCTCAGGCCTGTAATGGCCCCATTGTTATGATCCGGCATCCAGCTGTATTATCCTGTCACTGGCTTTTTATCTTGTGCTTTCTCCAACAAAACAATGTTTTGGAAGGTTTTATCCTGATATGACCTGCCATTGTTTGGGCGTTTTGCCCATGTCACCCTTTGCTGCCTTTCCCATTCTCAAATCGGTCCGTCAGCTCGACTTCCTCTGAGTCAGGATTTGTAATACCATTTTGTAAAAAAAAAATATATTTCACACCGAGCCTAGTTGTTGCCTTTCTGTTGCCTTTCTGTTGTACCATTTATTTATCAATCAGTCTTTCACCCAAAGTACACACTCTTTCTTCGTTCCGGTGCCCTTTCATTTCAGAAATGCCTTTGTTTATATCTCTTGTCCAACGATAATGGCGTTCTCTTTATGATCTTTTTACACTGCCAATGGGTTTTTAGTACAGCATGTCAAAACTTAATTGAGTGTTGGATGTTGTTGTTTGATTACTGGATTAATTGGTTGTTTGGCTATCGCCGGGGCAGTTGTCCAGAGCTGTGCTTTCAATGGCTTAATGTGTTTGGCCAATGAATTACTCCACTGATGTATTTTGGAGATTTATTGAGAGTGGTTTGACTTTGGGAGGAAATAATGGCATGTTAAGACAGAGATCAATGCAGCTTGCTTGGTCATATCTCCAGCCATTCCAAAGACATTCTGCCTGTCCTCATAGACGGAACGTTTGGGTCATGGAGACATTTTTCCTGTTGATTCCCAGTTTCACTCTAGGCAAGGCAGTAGAAAATCCTCTACAATAGGTCACCAATCTGAGAGCGGGATTGTGTAAAAGGGTGTGCCTGTGACATCCACCTCTCATGGACAACACACCTAGAGTGAATCTATCTGGATTGTTCCATGAGCTGAGACAAAGACCAATAAATAAAGGAAGAGCGGGAGAGAGGCAGAGAATAAGAGCAGGCAGCAATGGGTTGATGCAGAGGTAAAGAAAATGGAAATAAGAAAAAATTACGCAATGGACTTAAAGCAGCCTTTCTTAAAGTATGGGTCACGAACCACTTGGACCTGTTAATGGTGGGTTGCGACGTGTCAGAGTAAATGTATAATATTTCATGAATTACTGGAATTGATTTGGCCAAGGGCATCTGCACTCTCTGTTTCGCAGCGGTCTCTGCTCAGTTTGGCAGCTGCGCGAGAGGGAAATGCCCGTGTACTTTGCAATTCACCGGATCTTTTTTTCTGCAGTGTTCTTGAAGATCACTCCGCGACACACGATGCAGCGCTGTCGTTCAGCAGCAGATGATGCGCTGTCAGCCACTGACTTGTCCTTCCCACTCGCCATCACTCACCGCTGTCATCAAATGGACTCATGCTAGCCACATGTTCTGACTGAGCTCAATTGTCATGAAACACAAACACGGGGATGAGTTTCTCTCTCTTTCATACAAACTTTGAGAATTAAACGAGGAGCACCCACAAAGTGTTTTGTGTGGGGAAGTGGTGAATGTTAGTAATAATTCTCTCAAAGCAAACAAATTAATAAAATGACACGTCCTGACCGAACATCCACAGCACGATGGTAAACCCAGGGAGTTCTTTCAGAAAAGGGCAGAATGCTTCTGGAAACAGTGCTTCGGGAAACAGTGCTTCCACAGTGGAAAAGTAAGTCAGCTAGCAAGGCATTGTTGTCATTTTATAACAGGTGATGATAAGCATAAATAAGGGAGTACTAACTAACTCTCATAGTAGTAGATATCTTTCAAACAATCCCCTTGTCTTGTACACAGCTAATAGCTAACATTCACCAAAGCAAGCTAGCTAGTTACTGATGTGCAACCCTTATTAACAGTATAGATGAAAAATGATCAAGCCTACTGTACATCTCACTGTAAAAAATTATTGTTGAAAACTAGTCTAGGTGGGAACTGTTGCTGTCAAAATACAAGTACTAATTTGTATTCTGAACTGGATTCAACTGATTGAAGCAAGATGCTTTTTGAGGCAAACGCACTCACACAGTCCTGGGTTGCTCATCTACAGCAGGAAGCGGTCTCCTGCCTGACTGAGAAAGCAGTAACGTTATATGTTCTGGTCCAGTTTGGCACCACATACCTATGCGAGTCAGGGTTCTCAACTCTGGCATACTTAAAAAACAAGTACAGAAACCGTTTCAAGGCTGAGCATGACCTCAGTGTTACACTGTCAAAAACAGAGTCAAGAATAGACATGTTTGTTGAAAACTTCAACCAGACCCACACCTCTCATTAGGATTGTGTGTGTGTGTGTGTGTTTTCTGGTCTACATCTGTGTGATGTGATCAATCAGTTTACTCCAGTTCAGAATGAAAAAGATGTATTGTATTTTAACAGTCACAGTTCCAACCTAGACTTTCTTTTAACAATCATTCATACAGTAAGATGTACAGTAGGCCTGAACATTTTTCATCTGTACTGTTACTTAGGGTTGCACTATCAAAAAGCCTGTGTGTGTGTTCTGTTACTCATCTGAGTGATGTGATCAGTTTATTCCAGTTCAGAATGAAAAAATACGCATTGTATTTTAACAGCAACAGTTCCAACCTAGACAGATATGTAAGAGTGTTTTTAATGCGGAAAATAAACCTGAATATATATTTATATGAATATGTAGTTTCATTATTATTTGTTTTTCTCTAGATTGTATTTGTTTTAGGGCATAAGGGCAATGAAATGTACCGACATTTACGTATAGTTGCATATTTTCCTTGGGTCCCAGGAAAACACAACATTTCTAATTTAGGTCCCAGGCTGAAACAGTTTAAGAACCCTTGACTTAAAGAGAGATGTGAGGAAGGGGGGGGGGGGGCAAGAAAGACTGGAACAAATAAGACGAGACAGAGAAGTTGAAGAAAAGTTCAACTGAAAGAGGGCAAATAGAAAGACAAAGACAATCTACATACAATAAAGTTCTGAGGAGGCTGCAATCCTAGAATGGGTTTACAATTGGCTGATGCAGTGACAGGTGTGTGTGTGTTTAATACTTTGCTGCAAAGTCACTACAGAGAGTTCAGAGAGGGTTCATCTGATCTTGGGTTTTTAAGCCAAATCATATCAGCACAAAGAGATGGCGTAGCCCAACACAGACAGCATCTCTTTGCGTAGATCCTGGACACACTCCAGCTGACTAAACTGAGCCATACAAGATTTTTCATCAGCTATCAGTACAAAATACAATAGCAATGTGTGTAATGACAGTGTCTTTGTTCAACTGTTTTGTTCATCTCCATTTAATTAACGCATTTCAAGTTTGATATGATAGGGCTCGATGCTGTGTATACCATCAGAATAATAATTTTTAAAAAGGCTACAAAATGGAGAAGTTTTCGTCAAGTGAGCCCTTAGAGAAATTTTTAATGGCGTCTGTCAGACTTCCACTAAAGTGAGTGCAAAGACGAATGGGTGTTCCAGAAAATGTACTCTGGATTAGTCCAATGTTCAGAAGTGACCTGTCTGGGTGTATGAGCACCTATCTTTCCCGCTAGTTTGAGTTCCTAGTTCCGAGGTGCCCATTTTCTCATTAATCTTCGAGCCCATCTTCTCTTCAATCGGACTTAAACCACAGGTACACTTCTCTCAATGTGTCCCTCAAGAACAAAAATGTCTCCTCAAGAAGATTGGGCCTGAACGCTAGCAGACATGATTACGTGACCAATGATAAATGAGTTCTAACGAGTATCCCAGCCTGCCTTAACAGATTCCCTTTTCTCAATCCGTCCCCGTAGCAACACTGGGTCGTAATGAGGCTCATCCTCGTTAGGCCATGATTCATTGACTCCACTCCTTCTCCGACTTAATGAACCTCCACTTCCTTCCTCCTCTCTTTTCCTTTCCACTCAACTCCCCTCTAAATGTCCATCCCTTTTTCTCAAGCACGCCCTCCTCGCCAATCCTTCTGTTTGTATTAGGCCTCCTGACTTTCTCCCCGTCTCACTTTCTCACCAGTGTTCTGTCTATTCTTTCATTCTTTCACTACTTTATTCCCCTCTTTTTTCCTCTCTCTGCCTGTTCGGTCTGTTGTCATCTTTTCTGTAATTTCTCATCCATCAGCCTGACAGTTAGGTCGGAACCGTCACTTGTGATCAATGGGTGTGACCTCACTTCCTGTTAAGAAATTCAATTATTCACTTCTTCCTGTCGCCCAACCAATCAGGCCATTTCCAGTCTGTCACAGAAGACATTAGTTCCGACTGAAGAGTGCTGAACATCCTTGCGGAATAACCATAAACAATCCCAATGACTCACAAAACCATGGCAGAGAGCATTTTATCATGGGAGGAATGTTACAACTTTACACTAGACAGTTCTAATGATACAATACCGCTGATATTTTGTGGATGGGACTCAAAGGGGAGAGAATGTGTGTGTGCGTGTGTGTGTCCGTGTGTGTGTGTGTGTGTCCAATGGAGATGATGCATCTCAGTCCCTCTTGAAGCCATTTGCTTGTTGCCCTTGGTAACAGGTGGTGAGGGACCTCTGCTTAACAGGGTGTAATAAGAAATCAAAGTCATCACTGCACACCGGGTGGAATGATCGATACGCCCTCCACCAGCCATACTGGAAGGACACGGACACACACACAGACACACACACACACACACGTCAGCACTTCTACTATAACCTCATCTTAACAGATGTCGTGCTCAGCTAGGGTCAATGAGGGGATTACAATCATAGTAAAGGCGGAGAGCAGAAAGGGCATGGTTTACCCTCCCATGAACCTACAGAGCTTTTAGGCGTCGTCTTGTGGTTGAAACGATGGTGGGTGGGTTATTCAGGTGGTTGGGCTTAAGCAAAAATGTTGTCGACATACATTTTTTGCTTTTCTACTTTTCAACTCACATGCTGACCAAACCGGACAAGCGCCTGCATGCGCCTTCACGCGCATGTTGATTCTGTACCCCCACACCAGACACGATCAGGACACGCAGGTTGAAATATCAAAACAAACTCTGAACCAATTATATTACATTTGGGGGCAGGTCAAAAAGCATTGAACATTTATGGCAATTTAGCTAGCTAGCTTGCTGTTGCTAGCTAATTTGTCCTGGGATATATACATTGGGTTGTTATTTTACCTGAAATGCACAAGGTCCTCTACTCCAACAATGAATCCACAGATAAAACGGTAAACCAAATTCCTTTCTCGACATCTCTCCTCCTTCCTCAGGCTTCTTTTTTACTTCTTTGGACTTTATATGGCGGTTGGCAACCAACTTTATGGTGCATTACGACATCCAACTGGCGTGTAGACGTCAGTTCAACTTTCAATCACCCACGTGGGTATATGCTCCTAAACACCAATGAGGAGATGGCACATGCTCTTAAAAACCAATAAGGAGATGGGAGAGGATGGACTTGCAGCGCATTGAGCGTCACAAATAGAATCTATTTCTATTTCAGCGCCTGGCCACACAGACGCAGATGTGACGCGAGCGGTGTGGTCAGCATGTCACACATAGGCTGTTGTTCTGTTTAAAAAATATACAGGCTTCATGACGAGTCAGTCCTCATATTCTCTGCCCCAGTTCTAAAGGGTCGAAGACTAAAAATACATGCCTATATATACCAACATCAATAAAGCCTGTTTTCATACACAATGTAGCAAAGATATGCCACAGGGGTTCATCTAGGGACCCCTCTGTTTACCACGGGCTTGTTTGTCTGTGTGTTACCATTTTGGGACGTCGCAGGAGATACTGTAGCGATGAGACAAAGATGATGAGATGCGCTTTCACTGTGATTTTTTTTTTATCGTCAGCTGGGTAATCAGAATGGCTTATTGCCTGATAACAAACAATGGCCGGGAGAACAGACACAATGGAATTGAGAGGTTACTCTTGATTTTTTGTGAGGCAGATTCCGGGAGTGTATGTGGCAGAGGGATTGAAAATAAACAACAATTTGTGGCTGTAAAGTGTTTGAGTGTACACCTTGGGCCTCCTATTCCCGAATTTGCAACCCTTTTCTAAGAAACGGCACAGTATCTGATAGGAAGAAAACAACATCATGGGTTGTACGATACAAGGGTGAATTTGTTTTTATGTGTGTGTGTGTTCCCATCTAAGTACAGAGCAATGCCATGGTGTCTTACTGGGAAACGAGACTGTGATCAAAGTGATGTAAAAGCCAGACACGACTGAGTCTGACACGTTTAGAATCAAACGTTTACATTTAGCTCAACATAGATTGTGGATACACTTTTGGAAGGATTTCTTTTATCAGCCTTTGAAGTGTTGTGTTCAAAAGGAGGGAAAGGGATGTTTTTTTCTTCTGAGGCGCGCAAAGGGGGAATTTTAAAAGGTATGTTAAAGCCGTGTAAAGAGCGTCCATTTCAGGTGCCCCCCGTGGTTCACACACCCCATAGTCACCTGCAAATATTTTATGTCAATACCACACAGACATTGACATAGACCCAGAGACAGACAGACAGGCAGGCACTCACAGCCCATCCATTTCTCCTATAAGCATACCTGTTTTTCTTCCATTGGAGCAGACTTAAAGGTGGATGCATTCCAACAGTAAGGGCTTGAACAAGATGTCAATCAGGATTGAGCAATTAACCCCATTTGCGGGGCAAATTGTGATAAGGGGATGAACAAAGCAAGGTCTCATAGCTCTTTTGTTGCCACCTGTCTCTCCATAACTCTCATACACCGCAGTCCAATAGAGGAGAGAAGAAGAAAAAACACGGATTTGAAAAGATGCGAAGAGAGGATGAACAAAGATGTCATGAGAAGAAAGAGGGAAGATAAAGATAAGAGCGAGTGTAAGGAAAGGAGAGAATATTGAGAGGGGTGGAAGAGTGCAGAGAAATGGAGATGAAGAGGAAGAAGAGTGATAGAGAAGAAGGGATAGGAGGAAAGAGGGAGAGAACGAGGGAGAGTGGAGAGGGAGAGAGGCAGAGAGAGTGAGAGAAACAGAGCAAGAGAGCAGCCAGCCAGAACTAATTGAAGACCTACCGCTGAGGCAGAGTGAGCGTGGGTGCCTCTGTGTTGCCGGGAGCGACTGCTCAAGGTGGTTGTTGCCCCTACAACACCCCACCCCCCTCCCTCCCCCTCCTCCCCTCTATGGCTGTTGATGGAATGTGCTAATTGGATCAAACGGATTACAGATGTCTACAGGCGCTGGCTAAGTGTTTGTGTGTGTGTGTGTGTGTGTGTGTGTGTGTGTGTGTGTGCATTATTGTGTCCCTATGGGTGGTTTTGTGACTTTTGGAAAATTGTGTGTCTAATTCTCAGAGAACGGTTTCAGATGTAACCACTACTCACAAGAGGGACATTGTGTATCATGCGATATTGTGAATATTTGTGTGTGGGTAGGCATGCATACCATGTCTGAACATTGGAGCAAGTCTCATAATAAAGTATTGTATTAAAAGAGTTGGTGCGTGCCAGTGTACCAAATGTGTATACAAGTATAATATTACAGCTCACACACACACACACACACACACACTCATGGTCCATAACAATTTATATCCTATGAAAAAACAAATTATCCTCAGTGTTTCACCGTATAGTTCATTGAATGCTACCATAAGCCACATTTAAAATCCATAGCTCATTAAACCAATGCTCCTGCACACTATGTGGGCTAGCCAAAGCCTCTCACCTCTGCAACTATGTGCATGGGCAGCAAACCCACAGGAAAAAGGACACTTCCCTTACAGTAGTTCCACATCTGTTGGCCAGATGACAGTAATACTACAGAAAGAACTCTATCCCATTAGCTTTCATCACTCCAACTCGCTGCCATATTTAACATTTCAGCAACGAGTATTTGAATAACAGTTAGCACTCAGCTGATATGAATAAACAAAGCTCTGCTCAGTTGGCCACTCTAAACATCAGCTGTGACCTGCTCTGTGAGCTCTTTGTGCAAGTGCTTGGTCCGGCCAACCCTAACACTCACTTCCACAGGATCTTTGTCTTTACCATTTTCAGTTGAGTTATAGGCTAATGGCTGTACGTCCTGCATAAGATCCTCGTCGTTAAAATAGCTGAATAACATAGAAAATCATGGGTATAGAAATCCCCAAAAGACATAACGTGAGATAATGTGAATCCCTAATCCAGTTCCCACATTGTGTCATCTTAGCAACTCAACCCTCTAAGCCCTCCCATTAACAAATACACAACTACATTGCTATTATCAGCTCCGTGTATAATTGGCCCTTATGCACAGATCTAAGATCACCCTTTCCACATCCTAATCTTAACAAATTAGTGATCAAATGCACAACTGACCTGAGATCAGTCTATCGATAACTAACTCCAACTGCCTATGGCTATTATGATGTTGTGAAAGATTTAGGTCTACTTCCTGGTAAACGACTGAGGATATATCAGGCTTTAGTAAATCTCTATACAAGACTATAGCAGAGATTATGGCCTGTAGTGAATTAAAGGGGATGAGGGGAAACTATCACTGAGATTTGAGTCTGTCTCAGAAAGCCTATATTTAATGCCGTTGTGATGTTTCTTAAAGGGATATGGAGATGTTTATGCATGCATTTAGTGAATGAATGACAGTTACTCATGATACTTAATCTGTGTATGTGTTGTTACTTAAAGGACATTCATGTTCTACAGTACATTAAAGACATACTGAACGAATGCACATTTACACGCAGACATGCACGTCAAGTTCCCGGTCTACATTGTAAATACATAATTTACAATGTCCATATGTGCACTCACAACCATGAAGAAGACAACTAGTCGTGCACCTTTAAATTAACCTGCCACAAACCATGATGCATCTTCCACAGGTGAATCCAAGATGTCAGAGAACCAGAACGAAGTGAGCCTGGAGTTCTAAATCGTCATGTCCTCTCTTGACACACACACACACACACACACACACACACACACACACACACACACACACACACACACACCACAGCCTCAAGCCTCACTGCTTCCAAAACATCCCAAAACAATTGTCACCAACCAACACAACCCATAATAATAAGCGCCCTCTTTTAATTGGCTCCTCAGGAGTTTGAGGCATTTTCTAAATTGGCTGAGAGAGTAGGTGTGAACTGTCTTGAAGAAAAGGCCCCCCTAGCAACCCCATTAAAGAAATGCTGCCGACTGACAAGAAGACTTGCCACTGCTGGTGACAAGGCTTGTTTGTCGGTGTCTGGAGTTTATTGGACGAAGAAAATGAAAACAACAATAACATCTGCTTTGCTTGATGTCACAAGCAGCATGTGTCAAAGAAACTTTTCAGACACAATGCCATGTTTTGACAGGGTCCACTTTATGGCTGCTTTGTCAAGGGGCCCTGTCATGCCAAATAGTGTCCCCCAGCCAAATAGTGCCGGTGAGTTCTAGCATCTGTTGCTAGGGCTGTTGCTAGAACTTGAAACATTCTTCTGACCGGATTACGTAATGAACCAAAGCGTCCGTTGCTATGCTTGTTGCTTGGCTCTATTTTACCTCGTAGCGGTCGCGAAGGAAGCCAGGAGGACGCGGGCAGTTCTAGTTCTATTTCACCTCGCAAAATTATTACCTCAGAATTGCTCTCCAAGGATGGTGTTTTTGACGGTGACAACCTGCTGACTACCTGCTGCTTCAGAGGACCGAAAAGACTGGAAAGAGAGCACTCGTTCTTAACCGTATATGTGTCTTTATATGAGAAACTATTGTTAAATATGAATAAATAATTTAAGCTGTTTTTAGATTGACGTTGCTAGCTTCTGTACTTATAGCGTTAATGTTTCCAACCAGGGAAGTACTATGAAGGCACCACTGATCTCGACAAGAGGCGCAACATTCAGAGAAATTCACAATTCAGGGTAACAGTTCCGTTCTATAAGATAACTGGACGGATTTAGCTATGCACAACCATTTTCACAACAATTTTCCATCTAGCTAGTTAGTCATCTACATGATGCTAGCTATACATAGTTCAGTGCTGGCTGCTGAGGGGAGGATGGCTCATAATAATGTTTGGAATGGAGTACATGGAATGGTATCAAACACATGGTATGTGGTTGATATCATTCCATTCGCTCCATTCCAGCCATTATTATGAGCTATCCTCCTCTCAGCAGCCTCCACTGATATAGTTATATGTCTGTCATATTGAGGTTTCTAGCTATAAGTTAAACCTGATCGATCAAATGGATAGGTGTAAGCAATTAGGGTAATTCCAAATTCCCATTAACTAGGTTTCTTCGCTAGACTGACACAGATACGGGGTGGGGGTAGGGGGGGGGGGGGGGGGGGGGGGGGGGGGGGGAGTTAGAAAGAAAATATGAAAGTGAGAGAGAAAGACAGCAGTGGAAATGTACTTAGACTTGAGTATTTCAACAACTCTTCCCAACTTGTTAGGCAATCATATGTACCTCCGGGGATAGATGGCCAGCTACACAGGAGGGTGATTTTTACTAAGGAGGAGAAAGAGGCTGTGCTGACTGAGATGCATACTGGTCATTTCGGAGTAAAAGCGCATGACTACCAAAATCAACCTTATGCTTCTTCTGACTGGGAATTGTCAAGGAGGTGGACAGCTGGGCAAGTGAAATAACTTTTTGTTTATCAATCACATTCTATTACATCAGAAATGATTATGATTTCAATGAATGTCATATCAGAGAGCACACAATGTTTACATGGGTTACTTTCTGCTTAAAGGTCAGTAACCTGTCTAGCCTGCCAGAAACGTGAGAGGGCAAGACTGTGGCGCCGGAGATGAAGCCCATCTGTAACGACGTGCGCTGAGAGTCGGGAAGCAAGTTCATGGGATTGAGTGTTTCAATGAAATAAACATAATACAAAACAAGAAACGCTAACAGCACACAGACATGAAACAGAAACAAAAAACGCCTGGGGCAGGGTAATCAAAGAGAGTGACATATATAGGGAAGGTAATCAGGGAGGTGAGTCTGATGATGTGCAGGTGCGCACAACGATGGTGATAGGTGTGCGCCATAATGAGCAGCCTGGTGACCTCGAGGCCGGAGAGGGAGCACATGTGACACCATCAAAGTTGTTTCACTGTGGCACATGATCGGTAAGTGTCCCAATTCAAATCTTGCCCTAATAAATTGTTTTTTAATGGTTGCTTTATTTGACCACAGCAGAGTTTAATATTACAGAATGTGTGTGTGTCAGTATCCTTACAAATATGACAGTTTGCATACTGTATGACACAGATACGGGTAAGAATACAATGATCTTCTCTCTAACACTTTAAATGTCAGGGGTGGACCTCAGACTCTCCACGAAATCCCGCAATGGCAACAGCTGGTGTCTGACGGTGACCGATCACTTTACCGAGTGGGTGGAGGAAATAGCCATTAAGGTCAGTAAATGAAGAGTATGTGGTTAACCCTAAATTCCATTCTGTAATCCATTAAAAAGGGTGCTTGGAACCAAAGATAGATTTTCGTTTTGTATGATACCCATCAAGGACGAGACTAGCGAGGCCACCCACTGTTCTCCTGAGGTCATCTTGAGTGACTGAGGTCATGAACGCTGGAACAAGATACGGATGTTATAGGTTATATTGTGTCACCAATGGTTTGTTTTATTTATTTTTTACAATTTGTTTTTATTTTTCCATGGCACACAATCAGACAGATTTCAATATCTTACATTGTCAATAGATATGGCTTTCCTACCCCCTCCAGGTTTGGTTAATGGACCAACCAGACCCACCTTCAGACACGGAGTGAGAAGGATGGGGAGGTTTTTGACCAGGTAAAAATTATTGTCCGCTGTTAATTTATTTTCTGGCCCTCCAAGAGATATGTAAGAAATGTATTTGTAATATGACATATAATTGCATTTATTCCTGTTATCAATCAAGGTGAGACTGAACATGGACAAGGCGCAGGATAAACAGAAGGAGATCTACCGGAGCAGAATCAAGAAGGGGACCAAGTGCTAAGACCGGGCGAATGACTTGGGTTTGGAAGAAGGACGAAAGGAAGTTGAGACCTGGAAAACCTCGCTGCTCTTTCTCCTTCTAGTTGTGGTCACCATCCCTTAAGGTGAATATAAAAATCTCAGATAATAACTATTGAAGCTAGTTTAAATTGAAGCTAGTTTTAGTTTCCCTAACACTAGGGTTACCTCGGTGGAAGCCAACAATCTTCTCCAGTTGGAGCAGCTGCACGGTCAACCACGGTCAACCACTGACGCCCTACACTTCGGTGAAGCCCAATAGACAAAGTATGTTAGGCTTTGGTTGACATTCAAAAAAGCAAGAAATTGTAGTTATTTTAACTAGGCAAGTCAGACAAGAACAAATTCTTATTTAGAATGAAGGCCTACCCCGGCCAAACCCTACCCCAACCCGGATGACGCTGGGCCAATTGTGCGCCGCCCTCTGGGACTCTCGATCACGGCCGGTTGTGATACAGCCCGGGATCAAACCAGGGTCTGTAGTGACGCCTCAAGCACTGAGCTGCAGTGCCGTAGACTGCTGCACCTGAAGGTGTTAGGTGTAAGACCCCATACCTTCTAATGGGTTAATAACTTATTAACAAACTGTGAAGTATCCTTATGAGACGTGTGTGTTAACCTGTTGTGAGTGATGTGCCCTGCAGACACTGTCAGAAGGCGGAAACCGCCTACGCTCATACTCTTCCTGTCTGGGTCCCACCGTGGCTGGCTGAGAAGACGACTGGTTTTCTGAGAATGCAAAGTCACCGCAGGCCTTATGGAATTCACACCTGTCAGAAGATGCTTAAAGACTCGCTTGTTGTGATTGTCACCTTGTTGTGACCCTGTGTCTGTGGTGAAGTGTCGGATTTCGGTCGAGCATGCTTTTGAGCTATATAAGTGGCCAGATGTCTTAGACACCATGCAGAAGCTGGGGAGACCTATCATATACTGTACTCTGTACCAACTTCTGCCTACAATTTATTTACTAAAGGAGAATTGTAATACTTAAACAAAGAGTCTGTGTTTCCTTTCTACTACTAATATATATATACACACACACACACACACACACACACACACACACACACACACACACACACACACACACACACACACACACACACACGTTTAATAATTATATAGACCTGATCATCTGTTGAAGAAATTGACCAACACACCACTCTGGAGGCCTAAAATGCTGAGCTTATAAAAATGTACCTCTTCAAATAAATTTACCTCTCCTGTGATTTGAATGAGCAATACCCATTGCGTTATCAGCAGCACAATTTCCCAGATCAAGACTAAATAAATCCAGGTACATTTGGCATTGGCCTGCACCGCTCTCTGTGTAAGTGTTCCATTTTGAAGCGCCGAAGTGTTCCACTGTCAACAGTCGATGGTCCCCAGGAGGTATCCCATCCACCAGAACCAGTGAGTTCAGATCAGTCTAATTCTCTGTGCTCTGAGTCGGAAGGGGACCAGCTTGAGGAAGGCTATGCCTTCCAAAAGTGTTGAAAAGTACATGTCTCCCATTTATAACACTGCACTAATCCATCAAATTCTCACAGAAAAGTGTAACCTGTGTGTTTGCTTGTTTACGTCTCTGTCTCCTACCCTGTTCCCTTTAACTCTGCTCCTGTTCTCCACGACCTATGGATTCTGTCCAACAACAAGACGTGGATCCACATGATGTCACCCATTACCAACCATCCTTTTCATTGCATCGGCTACTGTTATTGTCATGTTGAAGTTATCTGCTAAGCAATGTTCTTGCTCATACTGGGCACATAATGTGTGAGATACACAGATTAACTAAAAACACTAGCACTGCAAAACACTCAGAACAAAGAGAACAGCAGTGCCTGGATTTTGAAGTCACCCTCTTCAAGTCCCCCTTCCCAACTGGCTGTCTGTTGAGAACAACCTCCTATCCACACAGCAACCACCTCCTCAATATTCCACACACCAGAACTCAGTATTGTAGTCTGATTGCCATGTGAGTGTACAAAACCCCCCAGAAAATATATTAAATGACTGTACCAAAAAATATCAACGTTTATGTATGAAAAATATTCAACATTGCCGGGTTGGTTTTCACAGCTGTTTCACAAGGTGTTCATTATTGTAAGTTGTAAGGTATCCTTTGATGGTGTTTATTTGTTCCACATTATGTATTGTTGTATCCAAGGACCTACAATATATATACACATCTTTCCCATAGACACACACACACACACACACACACACACACACATATACATATAAGGTTGTGCTAATGAGCTAAGCAAAATATATATTTTTTAAAACATAAGAGGACTACTGAAATGGTATTATTTCAGTGTAGATAAGGGGAAGGGCATGTTAAACTAAAACATGACAGCCAGACAAGCCAGTGTATGAATCAAACGGATTTTCATATGAACGGAGTGGAAATCAGCTGACTTCGTGACCTGTAAGGTAAATAACTTGTCAAGCAGATTACACGTTTTCTTTCCCATTTCTGAAACATAGCAACGTTTAAGACATGGATTTAATGTTAACAATGCACACAAAAGTAGTTCATTTTATTAGCAGTAATTTTATTTTCAAAAGAAAACGTGTTTAAACAGCGAAATTGTCACAGAAATCAGCCTTGTTTGCATAGCGATGATGAAAAGAACATAATTTAGGCTGTAATGATCTCCAAAATTCTAATCATTAGGTCATCACGCCGTTCGATATAGCAACGGACCCTAATAGTTTATTGAATCCCATTGTGACATAGAGGGGAACACTATTTGGCCGGGGAACATTATTTGGCATGACAGGCCCTCTCCGTACTGATTCAGTATGGTGGCAGATGTGAGATTGAAACCAGAGCCCCCTGTGTGTGTGTGTTTCTGTTAACTGTATGCCCTCAGTGAATATTCACACCCACGCGTTGATATTTACTCAAACTCCTGCCGATGCATCCCATTACCCTTCTAAAAAGCCCCTCACTGTCACCCGGCAGTCACCTGTATAAACAGACAGTGCAGGTGCCAATGCAAACACACACACAGATGCACAAAAAGTCACACACACAGATGCACAAAAAGTCACACACACACACACGCAAAAAAAACACCCCCACCTATCTGTACCACTGACTACACATAGGGCTCTGGGCTACATTACAGAGACGAACTGATGCTCACTGGAATACAATCATCACGATAGGTCATTTAAAAGTGCCTGCTAAATGATGGCAACATATATTCAGAACTATTCTTGTGGAATAGTGTGGAATCTTTAACTCACTGCCCTCCCTGCTAGCACCTAACCTACTGAGCCATATGATCCATAATAGTTCCACAAAAGACTCACAATAGATCTCAGTTATAATGGTCTGAGGAGAGCGGTTATATTGTTTCCCAAACTCATTACTTAGGAGGTGTAGTGGATTCCGCCAAGACAAAATGCACTGTTGTGACCACTTGAAGTGCCCAATTGGTTTCAGTTGAACATTTATCCCACCCTCCAACAGGGTGTAGAACACACAGTAACAACCGCTTTCTTCTGGTTTCAACTGAACACGTTTTCTCGATGTGGGTTTGGGGGCCAATTTGAGCAAAAAGTCCACATGGAAGTAAAAAGACGAGTAAAGTATACGTTCCCATTCAGGACACGTTACCCCATACCTTCCTCCCTAAAACAACCCTGCAATCGCCACTGCACTTGCTCTCTGTCCAGACTCCAGACAAAGCTAAGATAAGATTGTTGGCCAAAACAATCTCAGGCAGTGCGTGTGTTTGTGTAGGCGGTGTGTGTGTGTGTGTATATAAACAGATAGGTAGATATGTGGCAATATGCTCCTGCAGTCAACGTCCTTCGGCTTGAGACAGTTAATCTCCACGTTGTGTCTTCCATCTCTGCAAACTTCATAAACATGCAACACTCTCTCTCTTCCTCCTCGCAAAGACTCCTACCGGTCTCTGCTTCTTTTCCTCCTCCCTCTCTGTCCGTCTCTGCCCTCCCACTCACCTTGACATCTCTCTATCCATCTCTCTGTTACCTTCCTCCTGTTCCCTCCCTATCCCTTCCCCCATCTTTCCCATAGACACACTCCAATCTCCCTGTAAACATGGCTGAGCCAGAGACAAAGCTCCCTATAATCCTCCCTCCATCTACACTGGCTGCATGAGATAGATATGGTCTGTCTTGTTTTGGCATTTGAGATGGAGATCTTCACTTTCGCAATCACTGATGGCTTACAGTACCTAAGCTGAGACATGAATGCCAACAAGCTTGACAAATCTCTATAAGCAAGGCCCAGAGGTTCAAAGGTAACAGGATGACCTAGGACAGCGTGTAGAGTGGACCTAATTGCTCCTCTGTTTCCTGGAACTGACTAATTTATGGTTGAAGTGAGGCAATCAGAAACCTCCCAGTACTGATACTGAAAGCCTGTTTATGTGTCGGTGTGTGTGAGACACCATGAACGTAAGTGTCATTCTTCTCAGTCCGTGCCTGAAGGTGGGTCTGGTTGATCCATTCACCAAACCTGGAGGGGGTAGGAAAGCCATATCTATTGACAATGTAAGATATTGAAATATGTCTGATTATGTACCATGGAAAAATAAAAACGTAACATTACAGCCTTATTTTAAAAGGGATTAAATATTTTTTAAATTCTCATCAATCTACACACAATACCCCATAATGACAAGTTGAAAAAACAGATATTTAGAAATGTTTTAAATATAAAAAGAGAAATACCTTATTTACATAAGCATTCAGACCCTTTGCTATGAGAATCGAAATTGAGCTCAGGTGCATCCTGTTTCCATTAATCATCCTTCAGATGTTTCTACAACGTGATTGGAGTCCACCTGTGGTAAATTCAATTGACTGGACATGATTTGGAAAGGCACACACCTGTCTATATAAGGTCCCACAGTTGATAGTGCATGTCAGAGCAAAAACTAAGCAAAAACTAAGCGTTCTCTGACCAAGAACGCAGCGGTCACTCTGACAGAGCTCCATAGTTCTAGAAGGACAACCATCTCTGCAGCACTCCACCAATCAGGCCTTTATAGTAGAGTGGCCAGACGGATGCCACTTCTTAGTAAAAAGGCACATGACAGCCCACTTGGAGTTCGCCAAAAGGCACCTAAAGGACTCTCAGAAACAAGATTCTCTGGTCTGATGAAACCAAGATTAAACTCTTTGGCCTGAATTCCAAGCATCATGTCTGAAGGAAACCTGGCACCATCCCTACGGTGAAGCATGGTGGTGGCAGCATCATGTTACGGGGGTGTTTTTTAGCGACAGGGATTGGGAGACTAGTCACGATCAAGGGAAAGATGAACGGAGCAAAGTGAAGAGAGATCCTTGATGAAAACCTGCTCCAGGGTGTTCAGGACCCCAGACCGGGGGCGAAGGTTCACCTTCCAACAGGACAATGACCCTAAGCACACAGCCAAGACAACGCAGGAGTGCCTTTGGGACAAGACTCTGAATGTCCTTGAGTGGCTCAGCCAGAGTCCGGACTTGAACCTGATCGAACATCTCTGGATAGACTTGAAAATAGCTGTTCAGCGACGCTCCCCATCCAACTTGACAGATCTTGAGGATCTGCAGAGAAGAATGGGAGACACTCCTCAAATACAGGTCCGCCAAGCTTTTAGCATCATACCCAAGGCTGTAATCGCTGCCAAAGGTGTGGCAACAAAGTAATGAGTAAAAGGTCTGAATACTTATGTAAATGTGATATTTCCATTTTTTTTTATACATTTGCAAAAATATAGAACCTGATTTTGCCTCGTCATTATGGGGTATTGTGTGTAGATTGATGAAAAACAAACAACAATTTAATACATTTTAGAATAAGGCTGTAAATTAACAAAATTTGGAAAAAGTCAAGGGGTCTGGATACTTACAAAATGCACTGTATGTCTGCCTATTTCTCTGTGTGTGTGTGACAGGCCACATCTGTCTGTAGGCGTGAAGAGAAACACAAATAGAAACCTTCTAACACACACAATGCTTTCTCAGAGGTGGGGAATGTAATGTTAAAAGGCAGCCTTGGCATGTGTAGCATTTAGTCAGGTTCCAGGAGGAACCGAAAGCAAATGGGGCCCTCGTTCCACCCTAACACACATCACATGGACACCGTGACATTTCCTGCGTTGCGGCATTCTTTGTCTTCCTGTCAACAAGATGTGCCACCTCCACAAAATCCAATACAACAACGACTGTAAGGTGGAACAAGGTTCATAACACCACAAAAGGTGTGGTGACGTGAGGAGACCTGTGCGGTTTCTGATAGGGTTTGTGAGAGACTTGGATGCGTTTTAATTGAAAATGTTATCTGCTGGTCATCTTGGACCGAGGATCAACTATTCTGTCGACTTTTTGACATTGATAAAATGCTCCGAGATGTGCAGAAACCTCTATTACTCACAGCACTGAACATGTCAATCGATCTTTTTACGCTGTCCATGAGGGGCTGATTCAAAGTGAACAGTACATAAACAATGAATGCACATGTGATAAAATCACAACCTCGTATTCCGAACTCAGTGTGTCATCCATTAAGTAGTTTATCATAACATGGAAATAAACAGGTGTCAAATTCCCCATTTTCATTGTACGACTAGGATAGCCACCAGAACTCTTTAAATCCCTTTGAAAATGTCGTCAAAGGTCATCCTCGTGTTCAACTTGAACAGCTGATCCGAGATATTTTGTTTAAAAAAATGTCCATATCTGCCTTTAACAGAGCTCCCAGTCATGTTTTAAATTGAATAAGCCCTGAGCAGCCGACCATAGAGCAGATGCCACATTTGGAAAGCTCCATTACTTTGGGCTTCCTATAAATGTCAGCTTTAGAGCCTCTTAACTACTGGATCAGTGTCTCGAAATAGGGACAATTGCTGCTCAATATGCGATATTTGACTAGAATGGCGTTGTAAACAAAAGCCACATTTCTGGGACATAGACATGTCTTATATGGTCAGAAAGCTTAAATGATTGTTAATCTAAGTGCAGTGTCCAATTTACAGTAGCTATTACAGCGAAAGAATACCATGCTATTGTTTGAGGGTAGTGCACAACAAAACACTTATTAAGGCAGCTGGTTTGATACATTCACCTCTGACAGCAAATAATGTACTTACATTCAGTAACCTTGATCTAATTTGTCATCATGAGGGTCCCAGAGAATTTTTTGGGGGGTAGTTTTGTTTGATAAAATCTATTTTTATAACCCCTCACAATCCATGTTGTACACAGCGTTTCGCATGACTTCCGATTATTTCAACAAAACAATCAATGAAATCTAACCGGCTAAACATTGTTTCATCCGGCCAAGTTCGGTGCAATCCTCAGACACTCTAGAAGGCAACCAAACTTTGTTTCATAATTTTACATTACGTATTGGCTACACAACATGTCAATTAGCCCACAAAGGACAGCCATCATTATGTCGGGCAGTGTTCACTTGATTGACAGTCTCTTGGTCCAAGGACCACCTATCGTTTTGAAACATAGCTGGCTAGATAGCCAATGAGCTGGGCTTTACATGAGTATGTGATGGTCCTTTGTAGGACTAACGCCCATTGTCCTATGGCTGCGTGCAATGCGATTCATTCTCCATTGAAAATCCAAAGGACGCAGGGGAGCTTATGTTACTCAGCGCTCGCCGTCTTCTACAAAGTTTTCTCAAAACGTAAAAAGTACGACATGGCTACTAAGAGTATAAACACTAAATCGAACTTCAAGTATACACATTTGGATGAGATTATTGCAGAAATTTAACAGGAGAGGGCATGAGGAGTCCTGCACGCAAGAAAGATTGTAAGGAGAAGGTAATGTTACTTTTAGATCAGTAAGTAAAATACGATTTTTGCTTCTCATGCTAATCCAATTGTTTAAATGGTTGCATATTCATATAAGATATTTGTCTTTGATTTCTCTCTCTCTATATATATATATATACAGTGCCTTGCGAAAGTATTCGGCCCCCTTGAACTTTGCGACCTTTTGCCACATTTCAGGCTTCAAACATAAAGATATAAAACTGTATTTTTTTGTGAAGAATCAACAACAAGTGGGACACAATCATGAAGTTGAACGACATTTATTGGATATTTCAAACTTTTTTAACAAATCAAAAACTGAAAAATTGGGCGTGCAAAATTATTCAGCCCCCTTAAGTTAATACTTTGTAGCGCCACCTTTTGCTGCGATTACAGCTGTAAGTCGCTTGGGGTATGTCTCTATCAGTTTTGCACATCGAGAGACTGACATTTTTTCCCATTCCTCCTTGCAAAACAGCTCGAGCTCAGTGAGGTTGGATGGAGAGCATTTGTGAACAGCAGTTTTCAGTTCTTTCCACAGATTTTCGATTGGATTCAGGTCTGGACTTTGACTTGGCCATTCTAACACCTGGATATGTTTATTTTTGAACCATTCCATTGTAGATTTTGCTTTATGTTTTGGATCATTGTCTTGTTGGAAGACAAATCTCCGTCCCAGTCTCAGGTCTTTTGCAGACTCCATCAGGTTTTCTTCCAGAATGGTCCTGTATTTGGCTCGATCCATCTTCCCATCAATTTTAACCATCTTCCCTGTCCCTGCTGAAGAAAAGCAGGCCCAAACCATGATGCTGCCACCACCATGTTTGACAGTGAGGATGGTGTGTTCAGGGTGATGAGCTGTGTTGCTTTTACGCCAAACATAACGTTTTGCATTGTTGCCAAAAAGTTCAATTTTGGTTTCATCTGACCAGAGCACCTTCTTCCACATGTTTGGTGTGTCTCCCAGGTGGCTTGTGGCAAACTTTAAACAACACTTTTTTATGGATATCTTTAAGAAATGGCTTTCTTCTTGCCACTCTTCCATAAAGGCCAGATTTGTGCAATATACGACTGATTGTTGTCCTATGGACAGAGTCTCCCACCTCAGCTGTAGATCTCTGCAGTTCATCCAGAGTGATCATGGGCCTCTTGGCTGCATCTCTGATCAGTCTTCTCCTTGTATGAGCTGAAAGTTTAGAGGGACGGCCATGTCTTGGTAGATTTGCAGTGGTCTGATACTCCTTCCATTTCAATATTATCGCTTGCACAGTGCTCCTTGGGATGTTTAAAGCTTGGGAAATCTTTTTGTATCCAAATCCGGCTTTAAACTTCTTCACAACAGTATCTCGGACCTGCCTGGTGTGTTCCTTGTTCTTCATGATGCTCTCTGCGCTTTTAACGGACCTCTGAGACTATCACAGTGCAGGTGCATTTATACGTAGACTTGATTACACACAGGTGGATTGTATTTATCATCATTAGTCATTTAGGTCAACATTGGATCATTCAGAGATCCTCACTGAACTTCTGGAGAGAGTTTGCTGCACTTAAAGTAAAGGGGCTGAATAATTTTGCACGCCCAATTTTTCAGTTTTTGATTTTGTTAAAAAAGTTTGAAATATCCAATAAATGTCGTTCCACTTCATGATTGTGTCCCACTTGTTGTTGATTCTTCACAAAAAAATACAGTTTTATATCTTTATGTTTGAAGCCTGAAATGTGGCAAAAGGTCGCAAAGTTCAAGGGGGCCGAATACTTTCGCAAGGCACTGTATATATATATAATATGAGGCATACAATATATCAGTATAGTCTGTGTCTTATTGCCTATTTATCCACATTTTATTATAGTGATTGTGTTCCCTATACTCACTCACACACACTCACACATACATGCATACATTTATAGATAAGGTTTGTGTATTTAATGTATTGAAGCAGTGCTCACCCCCAGCCAAAATAAAGGTGAAATAAAATACGTAATAGTAAACTTGAGTTCTAACTGATTTTTAAATCCTCAATAGCGGTAGAGAGTCAGATGACCTGTGGGAGCCAACTTCAAAGATACCACAGTCAAGCCCTCCACCCCCCACTCATTCAAATGTAGGAATTGGTACCTCCAAGGTTAGTACCTTTTTATGTAGGGAAGCTAATGATCCATCATGTATGACATTCCTGGGAGTGTGTAAAGGTACATTATTTATTGCCACAGCATTGTTGTATGTTCTCTATAGTTATGTACTTGGAAATGTATCAATTGACCAATTCAGCCCCTTGGGTACATTTGAGCAAACTCGTGAGGAACACATGGGGAGACTTCATACAAAATATATTTTTAATAGAAAAATAATAGAACATTCATTCACCCACCTGGAACGGCTGCCATGCGATCTGGCATCTGCCCGTGGCACATAAAAAGAGCCGGCCAGTAGTCTGTATGGTTGGCACCTCTGTCCTAAAGATAAGGCTGAGCCCCATAAGGGTGAATGGGGGTGAGACTGAGAGAACGCCTCTATGGGATGGATCTGATAAGTGGCTTCTCACTATGATTTGGCTCTCCGTATAGTCCAGGAATAGACACAGGCGAGACAGTGTTAGAATAGTCTAGTGCTGACTGATTCAACAACATTTCTGGGGTTATTAAACAACTAATTGACCTACATCGGTTTATTTACTTGAATTCCCTTTCAGTTTGTTTTTTTGTAAAGGGAGTTGCAGTTTTCATGAAGCAAATGTTCAACCTAGTTCTGCGCAGAAACGTGGTAATGAACTACAATGACCATAAGCCTGTTCTTTCCGGCTCGGATAGAGATGGATACACTTTTATGCCTGCTATGTTAGGTTAGATACACAAAGACCGCATAAGAGAGGAATGTACACAACGACAAGGATGATGTAATTTTTTTTTGTAAAAGTATGTCTTATCTACTTTGAAGAACTAGTAAGATGATTTTGTCAGACAGCTCTGTAGCATACTTAGGAAGGCTAGCCTAGCTAAATTGGATGGCTAAAGACAGTATAGTATGGGGAGCAGTGACAGAGATAACAGAAGGCCTGGCTGGCTGGCTGCCACTGCTTGGTCAGAGATGAGATGAGGCCTTAAGTAATGAAAAATAATAAAGTTATCAAATAAAAATGTTTAAAAAAATGATATACACACACATCTGAAATATTTTATAATTTCATAGTAATTTCCTATTTTTATATTGATGTCTACCCAATGTGGACGAGACAATGGAATTGAATGTTCACTATTTGTGGCTTTGGAATTTCCATTAAAAAGCTCTAAAATTATGTTGTCATTATCTAATGATGCATTTAATGTAAAAAATAATAATAATCGAAACCTAAAATTGATAATCGAACTGAAACTGATCTCAAAAAGCACTAATCAGGGACCTGCCGAGTGGCACAGTGGTCTAAGGAACTGCATCGCAGTGCTAGCTGTGCCTCCAACACATTGGTGCGGCTGGCTTACGGGTTAAGCGGGCGCTGTGTCAAGAAGCAGTGCGGCTTGGCAGGGTCGTGTTTCAGAGGACGCGCGGCTCTCGACCTTCGCCTCTCCCAAGTCCGTACGGAAGTTGCAGCAATGAGACAAGACTGTAACTACCAATTGGATACCACGAAATTGGGGGAGAAAAGGGTGAAAGTAAAATAATTTAAAAATAATACCCTCAGCACTAGAATAGTATCACCTAGATAGGAGTAAATCTCTTATTGAGATAGCTTGATAGGGCTTGTCGAGCGGCTCAAGATTAATCGGACGGAGACTGGGCTTTTGGAGGTGTGAGAAATGAGGAGGATATGTATGGGCATGTGCACAAGTACACTCATGAACGGACACTCACCTATGAAGACACACACAACCTCCTTCGGTGGGGAAACCTCTAGCAGGGAAATATAGCTGTGTCCCATGTGAAGTGATTTCCTCCCTGCATAGCCACTGGATAACCCAGCCCGATATTTATCGACTTTCTCATTGTGTTCTCGTCAGAGGATCAATGTCCTCTACCTTGGCTTGGGTACTGTAGAAAAGTCCTCAGAACCTCACCCAGCCACCTTATCTCAAAGACTGAAGCTTCAAATGATTCCTAGAGACACCACTCCCTGTACAATAAAGTTAAGTTTAAACTGAGATCTTGTTTAGTTGGATAAGCCCAACTAAGTATGTACAGTTTGCACATACAAAGTAGTTTACAGTGTCATTGATCACCAAATGATCTACTAATGAAACTTTTGCATTCTCCGAACTCTTGGAATCACATGGCCTCAACACAATTCACTTGTGTTTGTATTTGTATTTATTAAGGATCCCCATTAGCTGCTGCCAAGGCAGGTCCAGCAAGGTCCAGGTCCTGAGGTCCAGCAAAATTAAGGCAGTTTATGAATAAAATTTAAAAAAATACAATACATTCATAACAGATTTCACAACACACTAAGTGTGTGCCCTCGGGCCCCAACTCCACTACCACATACAGTGGGGCAAAAAAGTATTTAGTCAGCCACCAATTGTGCAATACTTATTTTCCACCATAATTTGCAAATAAATTCATTAAAAATCCTACAATGTGATTTTCTTGATTTTATTTTCTCATTTTGTCTGTCATAGTTGAAGTGTACCTATGATGAAAATGACAGGCCTCTCTCATCTTTTTAAGTGGGAGAACTTGCACAATTGGTGGCAGACTAAATACTTTTTTGCCCCACTGTATCTACAACACAAAATCCATGTGTTTGTGTGTATGTGATCATGGGTGTGTATGCATCTGTCTGTGCCTATGCTTGTATGTACGTGCATGGGTAAGTTTGTGTGTAAGGATGTGTGGGTGAGTATGGATGTGAATTTGTGTACGCAAAAAAGTGTGTGTGTGTGCGCATTTAAATGTGTATGTTTGCGGGTGTGCCTTCGCGTGGGGCATCCCTCCCGTTTCTCCCTAAAAACAACGAGCCAAGAGGATGGAGAGACACACCCCGGGAATCTGATTGCGAGGGCTCGGAAAAGCAGCGGGAATAGGCCTTTTGAAGGATATTTCCTGTTGCCTAATCCGCTCTTCACCTCCCCAATGTGGGATTAGGCAGGAATTCTGAGATCCGATAGGAATAAGTAGCCAAACTCTCCAGGCTCACATGAACGCAGTTTACCCAACCTGTCGCCATGTTTCTGATCCAAATTGACCACACACACACACTCAAACACAGACACACACACAGAGTGCTAAAACAATTCCAAGCATTGAGCTTCGTTGTACAATAGTTATGTTAATCCCTTGTGCTGTTAATTGCTCAATTACATTTTCTAATTGCCTTAGACAAAAGGATCAGGGGTCTAGATACACAGACATCATATTTGACGACTACATACACAGTTTACGACACTTCTTCAATATGAACTACAGTCAGCGAATTTGGATTGAACAGACTTTATCTACAGAGAAGCATCAGGAAATTAGTATGCCAATTAAAAGAGTATTTTGTTCTTAAATTATATTGTAAATTGGAATGGTAGAGTTTTGTCCTTCATGGAGTTATCAGAATTGTACGGGAAGGTCTGCTCAAGAAGAGTACAACCAATTGATTACAGCATTACCCCAAAAATGGAGGAGGCAGGTGGCAACGGGAGGAGGTGGGGAACTGGTCTGTCTGCTCGCCCAATATAAAGTATCAAAACTGGTGGAGGAATAAAAATAGCATAAATAGGAAAGCATACCAGTTTCATTTGAGGACCAGGATGTTAACAACTGTGCCATACAGATTGCAAAATAGTTGGGAAGAGATTTTTGATGTACCGATTCCATGGTACAGGGTGTATGAGTTGATATACAGTATAAAACAACGCAAGATTCAAGACTTTGTGCTTTTCAGCTAAAATTATTATATAGAATTCATGCCACCAACAAAATGTTGAATATTTGGGGCATAAAATCATCGAAGTTCTGCAGATTTTGATGTGAGGATACAGAAGCAAAATACCATTTATTTTGGTATTGCCCTCAAGTAGCCTGTTTCGGTCTCAGGTTCAGGAATGGCTGAAAATGCATAGCATTTAGTAATACACTAATACTCTTTGTAAAAGTATTTATCTTCAACTCGCAATCTGTGGATTCTATTCGATTAGATAGATTGAAATTGTACATTAAACATCACAGCATAGTTGAAAGATATGTGTTGCGTAGAAACCCGAAGTGGGTGGCCAGCAGAGATAGATGGGATGGGCTGAGGGAAGCTGAGGGTTGGGATGTGGAATTGGAGACAAGTGGGAGTGGAGTTGCTGTGCAGGAGATAGAATTATGGTCAAAGATAAAAGTCAACAAAAAATAAAAATAAAACATAATAAAAAGTATGTTTGAATGACACTGAGGGGCAGTGTTTGTACAACTAATGCTGGTTTGCCTGAGGCTGATGCCATGCAGGTGTTTGTACACATGCATATACTCACACTCTCATTCAAATCAACATAAACAAGAACACACACATACATGTAATAGTGCCAGACATGCACACAAACATATACAATTGGCATTGCTGTCATGATTTTAGTTGTCATTGATGTGCTTTGTTTTAACCTCTTGGGGCTAGGGGGCAGAATTTTCACTTTTGGATAAATAGCATGCCCAATTTCAACTTCCTGCTACTCATGCCAAGAATATAAGATATATTATTAATAGATTTGGATAGAAAACACTCTGAAGTTTCTAAAACTGTTTGAATCATGTCTGTGAGTATAACAGAACTTATGTAGCAGGCAAAACCCTGAGGAATAACTGTTCAGAATTTGTTTTGTTTTTTTCTCCTCTCTGTTACCTGAATTGTCTTTGCTAAGGGATATTTCATAGGAACCTGTTTTCAGTTCCTACCGCTTCCACTGGATGTCACCAGTGTTTGGAATTTGGTTGAGGTTATTCCTTTGTGCAAGAATGGACTTAATTGTATTTTTTATTTTTCTTCTTGGGGGGGGGGCTCAAATGGTTGAGGGACAGCTATTGTGAGACTATGGGGGGGATCTTGGAGGGTTCGGGTTCATGTTTTTTGGCCTGGTGGGAGGTCTGTCAACATGCCCTTGAGCAGGGCATTGACCCTGGATGCTTCTGTGTGTCGCTCTGAATGCGAGTTTGTTGGATGACTGGTATGATGTAGTTGTTGAGCGGCTTCACTGCAAGTATATTGTATGTTTCGGATATTCAATAAAATAAAAAAATTAATTACAATTTTTTTTTTTTAAGTATGCCAATTTACATTAGTGCTTGGGGTTTCGTAATACTGTACTTCAGTTATCAAGTGGGGCAATAAAGTTACAGGCAATAGACCTATTACGTGTTATCTGGGCTCGGTCAGTAGGGCACAACATTACGGAACATTCATATGTAGTTGACCCTGCAGCTTTCCAACTCTCTTGCAAAAGATAGTTTATAAATTAAAGGTCCTTTGTTATCTAGTGAATAAGTAAAAAGGGCAAAGATAACTTGTGAGTCATGACATCATTGCAGTATTCCACCACGATTGATGCACCATCTGTCAGATTAGCCATAGCCAGCAGGCTAGCAGGCATACCTCCACCAAATAAATAGGCCCCTTTCTTTCTAAATACTCAGTATAAGGCTATCTTAGTTAACTGGTCCTTGACTGCCATCAAAAAGTACCCTCTAAATATAACCAAGTAAAAACCTCCTATATTAATCGCTGATGTCAGTGATAATGGGTGAATGCACTTATCCTTGCTTCCTTAATGGCTGAAGGGGTTTGTGGGTAGCTGCTACCGCAAAAGCTGCTGAGCCACAGCCCCCCATTGAGAACCTGATCCCATGTGCACTCTGCACTCCTTCTCCACAAGACTCCCCTCGTGGGGACCATATGAGCGCGGCCCCCTGGCGAGAGCGTGCCGGTGTGGCTAGAGCGCACGGTATCCTTACAGACACACAATGATAACACACACATTCAGGAACTAATAGTGCAGAAAGTGAAGTAGAAAGGATTGCAACCTGTGAGAGGTGAGACCAGGGCCACAGGTGATTCATCAGAAAGAAATAGAAAAGTCTAAATTAGTCAAGAGAAAGAATTCCATGATACTGTACAGGTATTCACATGAAAACAAACCCACTCCCTTTTTCCGGGATAAATAACTGCGAGAATCCGGCAAATTATTATAAATTATTTCTAATCAATGCGAAATGGAACTGTTAAATTATACGTGATGTCTAAATCTGGATTCTCTATGGCCACCTCTCTGCATGATTAATTATCAATGCTCAGGGTGGGGACAGACAGCACATCACAGTAGAAGCGCAGTTTACAATGCATGCATCTCATCATGGTCACTTTTTCTCCTGAGACAGGTAGGCCTACATTTGCTGCAGCATAGCCTATGTTACTGTAATATAAATGACTGAATGCGAGTCTAATTTACACATCTCCATCTGCCTTTCAGGTTTCACTTTATAATGTTATTATAAATATGTTTTTTTTTATTGCAGCTGCAGAGATTTAAAACAGCCCATCACTCGAATATCGTTGCTTTAAAATCAGTGCATAAGCAAGCACTCTCTCGCCATCTTTCTCTCGCTCCATCAATCCAATTGCATCCAAAATAGATAATTCTGCTCAAGATTGAGACACACACACACTTCAGAAAGTATTCATACCCCTTAACATTTTCCACATGTTGTTGTGTTACATAAGTATTCACACCCCTGAGTCAATACTTTGTAGAAGCACCTTTGGCAGTTGTGTCTTTCTTGGTAAGTCTCTAAGAGCTTTCCACACCTGGATTGTGCAACATTTGCCCATTATTATTTTCAAAATTGGTTGTTGATCATTGCTAGACAACCATTTTTCAGGTCTTGCCATAGATTTACAAGTAGATATAAGTCAAAACTGAAACTCGGCCAACATCCACTGTCTTCTTGGTAAGTACATCCAGTGTAGATTTGGCCGTATGTTTTAGGTTATTCTCCAGCTGAAATGTGAATTAATCTCCCAGTGTCTGGTGAAAAGCAAACTGAACCAGATTTTGCCTGTGCTTGGCTCCATTCCATTAATTTTTTTATCTTGCAAAACTCCCCAGCCCTTAACAATGTCAAGCATACCCATAACATGATGCAGCCACCACTATGCTTAAAAATATGGAGAGTGGTACTCAGTAATGTGTTGTATTGGATTTGCCCAAAACATAACACTTTGGCAAAGCAATTAACTTTTTCTCCTGAATACAAAGCTTTTGCAGTATTACTTTAGTGCCTTGTTGCAAACAGGATGATTGTTTTGGAATATTTTTTATTCTGCACAGACTTCCTTCTTTCCACTCTGTCAATTAGGTTCGTTTTGTGGCGTAACTACAATGTTCTTGATCCATTCTATCATAGCCATTAAACAAACTGGTTTAAAGTCACCATTGGCCTCAGCACAAGAACTGTTCGTCGGAAGCTTAATGAAATGGGTTTCCATGGCCAAGCAGCCACACACAAGCCTAAGATCACAATGTGCAATGCTAAATGTCGGCTGGAGTGGTGTAAAGCTCACCACCATTGGACTCTGGAGCAGTGGAAACGAGTTCTCTGGAGTGATGAATCACGTTTCACCATCTGGCAGTCCGACGGGACGAATCCGGGTTTGGCGAATGTCAGAAGAACGCTACCTGCCCTAATGCATGGTGCCAGCTGTAAAGTTTGGTGGAGGAGGAATAATGGTCTGGGGCTGTTTTTCATTGTTCGATCTAAGCCCCTTAGTTCCAGTGAAGGGAAATGTTAACGCTACAGCATACAATGACATTCTGGACGATTCTGCGCTTCCAACTTTGTGGCAACAGTTTGGTGAAGGCCCTTTCCCATTTTAGCATGACAATGCCCTCATGCACAAAGCGAGGTCCATAAGAAAAGGTTTGTTGAGATCGGTGTGGAAGAACTTGACTGGCCTGCACATAGCCCTGAACTCAACTCCATCGAACACCTTTAGGATGAATTGGAACACCAACAGCGAGCCAGGCCTATCGTCCAACATCAGTGCACGAATGGAAGCAAGACATAACGATGGTCATTATGGCCAAACCGTTCTATTTTTGTTTCATCAGACCAGAGGACATTTCTCCAAAAAGTACAATCTTTGTCCCCATGTGCAGTTGCAAACCGTAGTCTGGCTTTTTTATGGCGGTTTTGGAGCAGGGGCTTCTTCCTTGCTGAGCGGACTTTCAAGTTATGTCGATTTAGGACTCTTTTACCTGTGGAAATAGATACTTTTGTACCCGTTTCCTCCAACATCTTCACAAGGTCCTTTGGTGTTGTTCTGGGATTGATTTGCACATTTTGCACCAAAGTACGTTCATCTCTAGGAGACAGAACGCATCTCCTTCCTGAGTGGTATGACAGCTGCCTAGTCCAATGGTGTTTATACTTGTGTACTATTGTTTGTACAGATGAACGTGGTACCTTCAGGCGTTTGGAAATTGCTCCCAAGGATGAACCAGACGTGTGGGGGTCTACCATTTTTTGCTGAGGTCTTGGCTGATTTCTTTTGATTTTCCCATGATGTCAAGCAAAGAGACACTGAATTTGAAGGTATGCCTTGAAATACTTCCACAGGTACACTTCCAAATCAGAAGCTTCTAAAGCCATAGCATAATTTTCTGGAATTTTCCAAGCTGTTTAAAGGCACAGTCAACTTAGCGTATGTAAACTTCTGACCCACTGGAATTGTGATACAGTGAATTATAAGTTAAATAATCTGTCTGTAAATAATTGTTGGAAAAATATACTTGTGTCATGCACAAAGTAGATGTCCTAACCGACTTGCCAAAAGTATAGTTGGTTAACAAGAAATTTGTGGAGTGGTTGAAAAATGAGTTTTAATGACTCCAAGCTAAGTTGTCGTGTCTTTGGCTATGTCGGATTAAGTGATATGACATGATAGTCTATAAAATAATTTCTCCGTAATTAATATTACCTGATTGAGCTAATCATGTAAATTTAATTAACTAGAGAGTCGGGGCACCACAAAATAATATTTATAGAGCTGTTATCTTCCGAATAAACTCTTAAAGACCTAGCAATATTTTACATCAATAGCAGTCAATATTAATTGTCACCTTAATTCAGTCTCACTGAAAGTTGTACATTTTTGGTTATGTTCACGAACCCTGGCTAACAAGTTGAATCAGCAATACAAAATTGGGGTTAATTATTTATTTACTAAATACCTAACTAATCACACAGAATTACATATACACATAATTAATCATAACTTGATTACAAATTACGTCATAAAGAAAAACGTCCCTAGCGGGCGGAACAGATATGACAGCTTGTTACACAAAAGAAAAGGGGCTGGGTTTGAGTGAAAGAACAGGAAGACTGAGGAACAAAGGGCGAAGCTGTGCTATCGTAAATACAGTATATTACAATTCTAAATTTAGAATTGCATTCTAAATTACCGCCCATTTGGAAAAGGAAAAAGCAATAAATATTTACTCTGAGCTGCGCTTCAGTAGGTTGGTGGTAGATGGAAGGCCGTGTTGCCAAACCGAGTCCTTTGAATAATGTCTCTGGTGATCAATTGGATACGTTGTAGTAACATCATGGTGTGATAGACGGGATACTCTGTCTGTTCCTTCCTAACCCTCATTTGCAGTTGCTGTTGCTAACTCAACGGCTAGGAGGTATCACTTCTGTAGTAAATAAGAGTTCAAAGTTCATACCATTCGCAACCAAAGCTCACGCTGATGTTGGCTTTGTTCTGTAGTTATTATCTGAACCATTCTGACATCGGACCGTCGTCCTCACATCCTCGGAACAGGAGGTTATATTGTCATCAAGGCTTTATATAGGAAGGGAGAGGAGGGCCTGTCCCTTCACAGGGGCGGGCCACTGATTGAGCAGAGCCCTAACCTTATGAAAACCCAAATCTCACATTTTAGAAGCTAAAATCACATTTCATCCCATCACGAATAATTTCATATTCAAACATTTCAATTGAACAACAATTCCATGTAAATCCGATAACTCTGATGTGTAGACTTTCCACTGTAGAGTTTATGTCATCTTATCATTGATGAGAATGTCTCAGATGACAACCGAACTGACATCATATTCATTAAGTACCACCGCATATGTTCAATTGGTCAGATTACCAGAATATAGTCAATTTCCCCCCACCTTCTGATGTTCCCAGATTCTCTATGTTAACCAAGGGGTTTGCAAATGTCACATCAGTAGGGTAGAGAGAGATGACTGTCATAAACCTATCCCCAGGCCAACGTCATGACAAAGTGTATGTAAACTTCCGACTTCAACTGTATATGCATTCATAAATCAAGACCTTTCTTGAGTTGGGCTCTGGGATGTTGCAACTGTTGAGAATCTTAGTCTATGGTTGTTGTGGGGGAAAGGGGTTGAGTGTGTATGAGTGTGTGAATCCCACAACTGTTGCGAGGGAGTAAAATATGTTAGGGACAATTTAGGATGATTCACAATAATCCTGTATTCACAACCTAAGTGTATGTAAACTTCCGACTGTATATATAAACACACACACACGCACACGCACACAGAGTATACGAAATTAAAAACACTTGCTTTTTTCATGACAGACTGACCAGGTGAATCCAGGTGAACGCTATGATCCCTTATTGATTTCCCCTGTTAAATCCACTTCAAATCAGTGTATATGAAGGGGAGGAGACAGGTTAAATAAGGATTTTTAAGAGACAATTGAGACATTGATTGTGTGTGTGTGCCATTCATAGGGTGAATGGCCGAGATAAAATATGTAAGTGCCTTTGAACAGGGTATGGTAGTAGGTGCCAGGGGTACCGGTTTGTTTCAAGAAGGGTCCATGCCCCGACTAATTGAAGGCAAAGACTTTTCAAAGAGGGATGTGAGTTTGAAAGAAGAGAGAACGTGTGATGGCGGTAGGCTATAGCAGTTATTTATTCAGATAAGTCACCCATAACCATTCAATCTTCATGGAGAGAAGTGAATATCATCTACATCTTATTCTAGTCCCATATTACTCAAGCATGTCATTACAATGATGAAGAGGGATGCCAGCTCTTGTTTGCTGATGTTAAAATACAGCAGCCAATTCAACTCACGGGACGTTTGAATTAAGAAAGAACACGCGATGGCAGTAGACTAGCAGTTATTTATTCAGACCAGTCACCCATAACCATTCAATCTTCGTGAAGAAAAGTGAAAGCTGTCTACATTATTCTAATCCTATATTCTAGTCCTAATGTTGAAAGCAAGGAAGAAATGTAACAGGAGGCTAATATGCACGTTTCACAACTTTAGGGGAAATATTGTGAAAGATATATGCTTCAGACTAATTATACTCCTATTATCTTTCAAAATTAAAATCAGATTTGCTAGCCTATAATTGTAACTTTGTAGGACACAAGTCCTGCACCAGCGTCCCATGTTCTCTCCCAGCTTCATGGTTTGAACGAGGTGCGTAATTCATGTCATATAATACAATACAGTAATACACTCCCCATTCAAAAAGATTAGCCTATTGGAGCTTGTTTAATTTATTTCCTAAAAGAGGATAGCTACATCTATGGACTTTTATGTTTTTCTTTCATGCGTAATTTGTGGTTGCTTATTCAGTATATTATATATGCTGTATTGGATAACGGCACTATGATTTGGGCTTTTTTGGGGCTTGGGTTCATAGCATGTATTTAATATATGACTCATCAGGCTCAGGTAGCGTCAGGCTTGAATTTTTATGCTGATCAACGCTCTAATCAAATCCAGACATATTCATATGCTTTATAATGCTTTAGAATGGCACTTGCGGTTTTGGCGGGACATACTGGTTACCCGGGAGAAAAGTGATTTACTTTCCTGAAGAAATATTTGCAAAAAATATTCAACCCTAGTCACATTGCTGGTTGAAAAACACACCAACACTGATCAGGGGGTAAACCACATTGCTGCGGCTGGTGCAACTGGCTAGGCTGCTTTTCAGTGACTGTGTTTAGTGGAAATACATGGTGCAAAACAGTGTAAGGTTTGGTATGTGCTGTGCACACCGAACTGACACCTATTACAGATACACAAAGCAACCCCTTCGAGTTTGATCAGCAAATAGGCCTTGTGTTAGAGACAGAAGACAGCCTTGACGCCTTCCCATTTCTAAAGCGCTAGAAGAAAGTTGCTCCGAATTACTAATGCAGGGTAAGATATTTTTTCGTGTCCTAATGGTTTAAGTTAAAATTTTGGGTAGGAATATCTGATCCTAGATCTGTGGTTATGGGCAACATCTACAATGTCAAGCCATTTTCGCACCATGTCCCTTTAAATAACGGCAAATGAATGAAAAGGCCAATCAAATGTCTCCCATTACAGAGTGCCAATGCGCCGTGCCAGCGATAATGACCCTCCAACAGAAAAGTAATTATGCTAATGATCCATGCATAACCCTAATGGCAGCCCCAGCCCTAACACTTGAAGTGTCAGAAGAGTGACAAAAGAGACACACATACACAAGCGTGTGCGCGCACACATGCACATTCACATGTATATACACATACACACTCATGCCCATAGGGAATGAGAACAGCCTCGGGGCAAGCGTGGCAGTTCCCACAATGAACGGACCTAGCCACGCAAGCGAGAGTAAAACCAGAGACGGAAAATGAAGAGGTGCAGGGAGAAAGGAAGGTCTTTCAAGTTTAAGCTTTTGTTGAAACTTTCCGCAAGTGAGTCACTTTGTCTGAGACCTAAAGATGTATCTTTACCTCTAGGTCCCAATCTAACCATTTAGCTAACTGGGTAAAACTAAATTGGCTCAGATGTAGTCTTTATACATTCATCGCTGTTAAATTTCTTGTTTTGCAAACAGTGTCGGTGTGAGAGTGGGTGTCCAGAATTAAATAAAAGATCTCTCTATGGGGGCTACCTGAATTACCCTTATTCACCCTAGTTCACCCCACATACACTCCTATTCCCTGAGATGAGCCCGAGGGCACTGCCTCACAGAACACTACAGGGTTGCTCCTGTTAACTGGGTAACATCACTCCCATCCCGTCATGTGACATGGCTACACCAAACAAAGTCAAGGGATAAGAAAAATCTTCAGAAGCTGCATGTTAAATAGGGAGAAACGTTCCATTAGCAATTTCTAGCATCTACCATCCCTCCTTCCACAGCCACAGTCTAACATCACTCGCTCCCACTGGCCTCTAAACAATCTCCCACCCATATCTCCTCCAATCCAGAAGCTTCTAAACTATATATCTTCCACTATATTCTCTCCCTCAAGTTTCTTTCAACCATCTTAATTTGCACTCCTATTGCTACTTTTAGCTTTTTCCCCCCTACCTCCCTTCCTCCCTCTTTTCATCTTTGGTCTCTTTCAACGACTGATCATCACTCCCACGCTGTACCCAGCCACAACAAGCTTCATCTAACTGTACCCTCTGGTCATTCCAAACTACTGTACAGTATCTCTCTCAGACCACTCACTCCATTCAGCTTCTTTCAACAATCAAGCACGACAAACCCTCAGGACTACATCTATTTTTGCACAGCTCTTTCTCAAGTCACTTTCAACGGTCGAATATGTGTCATTCTGGATATAGATTGCCTAAATGACTGCAATATAGTGTAACACGATGTAATGCTATGTCAACTAGCTAAGTTAACTGTCAAATAAGGTGACATCTTCTCTATTCAGGCCATCAAAGAGCTCCTCTCAGCGGAGGCTCGTCTTTCAGTCAAGCCAAACTCCAAAAGTTTTGAGAATAGGATCTGACTGGTGAGTATGTTTCTTAGTACCCAGTTTAGATATCAAAGCCAGTATGCTAGCAGTGGTCCAACAATACAGCCTTTATGCAACTTTCATTGGGAAATTAAGCTTTGAAGCAAGCATTTGCTTTCTTGTTCTGTATCATAGGCTATATTTTTCCTAGAGCTACAGTCCTGTATTTTGATATACTGTGACTGTATGTTACTCCGTTTTCTCAACCGAAACCCCAACTTGTCATATATAAATATTTAGACCTAACATGCATTTGCTCTCTGGTTTCTAATCTGACAAAACTTCACAGCAAAAGTTTGCGTTTGAAATATAATAAATTAGCTAATTTAGGAGATTTCCGCTTTGAACTCGAGTTGCCGCTTGCTGTTGCTCTCCCTTGAGGACGTCAAAGGAAAAATTGGACGGTTTTCAGTTAATATCTTAAGAGCATCCTTATATGTACTGTAGTTGGAAAAAAAACCCTGCTAAATCACTTCCTCTGTTACGTTTTTTCATAAAACAGTATTTTCCCTTACCCTCCAAGATTTTTGCAATCGTTTCCCAAGCTTCCTCTGACTTTTCAGTTTCCTACATTTCCTACAAAGCCTCAACATTTCGTTCTCTCACCCCTCCTCTCCTTTCTGAATATGGGGCATGCATATTTGGAGGTGGGTTGTGAAGTCGCATGCAAAGTTTGTCATCCTACTGCTTGAGTGAAGATGCAAAGTTGTTAGCACTGCCGTGGTGTGCAGTTCCTGGGTGTGAGAAGTTTTTATTTATTTATTTAATTTAACCATTATTTAACTAGGTAAGTCAGTTAAGAACACATTCTTATTTACAATGACGGCCTACCAAAAGGCAAAAGGACTCATGCGGGGACTGGGATTAAAAATAAAAATAAATACAATATAAATATAGGACAAAACACACATCACAACAAGAGAGACAACACAACACTACATAAAGAGAGACCTAAGACAGCAACACATGCAAGGCAGCAAGACATGACAACACAACATAACAACAACATAATAGCAGCACAAAGCAGTCAAAGCAAAGTCGAAAGGAGTGATATTTCATAGTTTGACGGAATCGGACATTCCAAGATGCATGCAATAATTAGTTACAATACGACATGAATACACCTGTATCACTGTACATCAACATTTGCGTATGTAGCCAGCATTTTCGACCAGAAAACTACAAAACCGATATGCAAGCTGAACTTGTGGGAGGGACACCAAAAAAACACTGACAATGCGGTTTCATCCATATTTCCCTTTTCCCTGAAATGCCCGGAATTGGACGACCAAACAACACAAAAGAAGAGAATTCATCACAAAGTAAATGAAGATGTTTCGTTACATACTATTTATCTACCCTACTAATACCACCTAGCCATATATCTAAAAAAATCTAGCATGTCTTCAGGCTACAAAAAGGCATATGTCGTGTGCAAGTTATCAAAGCTGTACCTAAACTAGTCAAAATGCTCATAAAACCCTCCATTTTCCTTTGGTCATCATGGATGGAGATTATTGAGAAGGATGTAGCTAACTAGCTAGATAAATGTCTCGCTCTGTTTTCACCTTTAGTATTTGCAAAGTGTGACCACCACCTCTACATTATCGCCAACAAAATCACCACTACAACTGAGGGTAAATAATGTTATGCAATTCGTCACCACAGTTACCTTTGATTTCTCTTGCTACGATTTGTACCACTTATCTCCACAAGAATACACAGCTTTACCACATGCATTTGCCACTTGAGTCATAATATTATCGTAAGTTGCCATTTAGCTCTTAGAATGTTTGATAGTGGAATAATCAAGCTAGTCTCCATTTCTATTATTGTCTTATGCACTGTATCACACGGGACCAACATGAACCCAGTACAGCCCAGCCAATGACGTCAACACCCTCCAAAAGAAGTGGACTTCAGATATTGCAGTGAGGAAGAGGCTCCAGACCCCCGCGATACAAGCTATAGGGCTGGAACAAGTTCAAGCTCGTCTTCAGACTGACAGTGCTCCCAGGAATAGAGGAGGAGTACAATCTCCAGAGGAACATTTCGCTGGCAAGGCTGTCCACCCAACAAAGACAAGATGACCAAAATATTAAAAACTTTGTAAATAAAACTGTCTCGCAGCAGAGCTTGGAGCAAAAACAGAACCTGTAAAGGCATCCGCATACATAGGTTCAGTTTACTCCTATCAGAACTCGGCTAGGCGACGTGAACGTCTGTGCTTGCATACTCCCTAAAGACCTTCACTTGAGAAAGGAGGAAAATAGCAGCAATATTACGGTTTGTTCCTCTTGAGCCACCGTAGCAACAACATAGTCATAACACCTCCTCAAAATAGTCAGAATTAATAAAAAAATCGCTAATTCATTTTGACATTTTTCCAGAGGAAGTCTTAGATGTAGAATTGCGATATTTGCTGGAGTATTTCAGTGAAAAAAATGTACACGAAAGCTAGTCGTCTCTCACTGAATGACAACAAACACGTAATTGAAGAATCCCGTCCATAGTTCCCTCTCCTACTAGGAGTAGTACTGTTGACCAATCACAGAAGGGGCGTAGACTTTGACTACGTACAAACGTACAATAAAAACCTGCTGAACAACAAAACAAACAAAAAAAACGTCATAACATTTTCACAAATTGTTTTGACTGGGAAGCAGGCGACAGGCTTTCTATAGAAACAGATGTCCCACAAATCCATCAAGAGCCTGTGTAATGTACACGCTGCAGCAAACCCCCAAAAGCAATTTTTCGAGATAAACATCGACTCGCTTGCATGTGCGTGCCTGTTTCAATGAGTTTCTGCATTCCAGCCCCTCTGAAGATAAACAGACACATTAAACATGCAATTAATAGGGACGTGCTCATGTAACGACCCCTCTTAAAAGGAGGGAGAGAGAGGGGAAGGGGGAAGAGATGGAGGGCTGAGGGTTGGAATAAAAGACCTGTGCTGACGGGGCTAATTTGAATATCAAATCATGATGTAAAACGGTGAATAAAAGTCAATTAGGGAGGGGGACAGGGTGGGGGGAAAGACATAGACAGGGGGGCACAGAGGGAGGCAGAGAAGCGGAGGATGATCATATGATATGATGACAGAAAGGCGAGAGAAGATAGAGGAATGTAGAAAGAAAGAGTGAGAGAAGAAGTGAAAGAGAGTGGGGAAGACCAGTGAGGAAGAGAGGGGGGAGAGATTGATGGACAGGGCGGCGACTGCAATCAAAATTGAGACTCATATTGCACAGGCCATGGACTCAAATCAATACAATCACGAGTCCAAATGACAAAAACCTTTATCATCAAATCAACCCTAACCGATACACAGCCATGGGGCATTCTTCAGAAGCTCAGCTCAGACTGTCACAGGACCTTCATAGGATGGTGTGTGGAGGTGTGTGTGGGTCCTCTAAGTGGTCCCTGAACACCATATTCAAATAGTTCCATAATGCGGTTGGCCCCGCCGTGATCCAAAGCCAGTCGTCCGACGCCCATTGATCCAGTTTTACTTATTTCTGCAGGCATAATGAGGGCTGAATATCAATTCTCACAGTGTGTGTGTGTAGGTCTGTGTGAGACAGAGAGGAAGCGAGAGAATTTGAGTGGGTGTGTGTGACAGTGAGTGAGTGAGAGAGAAAGAGAGAGAACGCAGGTGTGTGTGTATGTGATAAAACCTGTGTGTGTGTGTGTGTGTGTGTGTGTGTGTCTGTCTACACAAGCAACTGTGGGTCTGAATACAGAAGCTTTATTATGGAAGCCACTGGGGAGAAAAGCTCCGAAACGCACATCACGACAGCATCGGGCACCGCGGGAGACTGAAATGTGGATTTTAAAACGCCAGAGAGAAGCTTTTCCTGACAGGCTGGCAAGCAGGCAGCGATCAGCCAAACATGCACAGGCTCACTAGCGCATACATGCACACACCCAGTCACATGAACACACACACACACACACACACCTGTCTCCTAAGCTGCCTGCCACCAAGGACACCCAAAAATGCTGTTAACCCCCCTTGCATTAATTATTGACAGTCATCCTGAAGGGACACATATGAATAATACAAAAACGTCACAGTGCCTGGCAGCCCCCAGGCCACATGAAAGGAAAGCGCACTGCGCTAAACTAGCATTTTACCTAGAGTCTATTTGAAGCCCCTGTCCCACAACAGTGGCTCCGCTTAGAACTCGGAGACATAGGATGCAGGCTTTAACTTGACTTGAGTCAAGTCGGTTGGCAATAGATGAGGGTGGAGAACATGTAAAAAATGTAAACCTCAGTGGGTAAATATATCCAGAAATAACCAACATTTTCTGCGAAGAGGAAGGACTATAGTGGCTCCAGAAATTGTCATTTTTAATGTTCTTACTGAGGAATGTGTAGCTAAAACCCACTGTGAATGCTGAGGAAGGGCTGGTCGACCGAAACTGGAGAGAACTCCACAAACAAACAATAGAGCTGTATGTTTGTTGTTTACCATCTGCGTTTTGTTTGTTCTTTACCCTGGTCCTCGGGAACACAAGAGAGGGGGTTGCTGGGTATCTGGACGGCCCTTATCGGTTTGAAAAGCCGTCCCTGGAAGCCTGCAGCAAATCAACAGTTTTCGCAATGATCCCCTATATAAGGAAGAAGAGGTACTGATTCTGCTGAAGAATACATTTAGGGTGCTTGGTAGGGAGCCTCAGCAGAAAGCTTTTGATGGCTCTCTGTTGTGTTCAAAGCACAGCAACTTTTTCCAGTTTAGCTATCTCAGTTGTGTTCAAAGCACAGCAACTTTTGCCAGCTTAGCTATCTCTGTTGTGTTCAAAGCACAGCAACTTTTGCCAGCTTAGCTATCTCTGTTGTGTTCAAAGCACAGCAACTTTTGCCAGCTTAGCTATCTCTGTTGTGTTCAAAGCACAGCAACTTTTGTTCATCTCTGTTGTGTTCAAGCACAGCAACTTTTGCCAGCTTAGTTCTCTGTTGTGTTCAAAGCACAGCAACTTTTGCTTAGCTATCTCTGTTGTGTTCAAAGCACAGCAACTTTTGCCAGCAATCTCTGTTGTGTTCAAAGCACAGCAACTTTTGCCAGCTATATCTCTGTTGTGTTCAAAGCACAGCAACTTTTGCCAGCTTAGCCATCTCTGTTGTGTTCAAAGCACAGCAACTTTTGCCAGCTTAGCTATCTCTGTTGTGTTCAAAGCACAGCAACTTTTGCCAGCTTAGCTATCTCTGTTGTGTTCAAAGCACAGCAACTTTTGCCAGCTTAGCTATCTCTGTTGGGAGTTTTTATTTTGAAGCTTAGGTTCTTAAGTTGCTTTTTAAGTGTTCATGAAGCAGCCCCTGTGAGGGAAGGCTAAAGGTGCCTCTTCGCAGTCTCATTGTAGCATAGAGGCTTCGGAAGATTTTAGTCACAGCTCAGGGACACAGCTGCAGAGGCAGGCTAGGATGGACGGCCATATTTGGTTAGCGTTTGTGCCGGTTTCACACGGAGAGACCGTTGGAGGAGGGATGTGGGTGGGAGGAGGTAGCTGACCCAACAGCAAGGGGTCGTTATGATTGGTTCTCAGACTCATTCCAGTAATTAACATTTGATTATTTATTTCTTCCCCTGGAGGTGATTGGGCTATAGCCTAGTTTTTTGTTGGGCACTGTGTATGTGCGCGCATGTGTGCATTCGTGCGAGCGTGTGCTCGTGGCCGAACAAACTACCGTAACCACACCACACACACACACATATCCTTCCCATGCACACACAGACCACACACTTTCACCGGTCCTCACTGCTCAGTCATCCCTCAAACAACTGCACTTCCTCGTAGAGATGAGCTGATAAACCGGAAATGATCGACATCGATCAAACCAACCACTTATCGTGGACCTTTTACTGATATCGTTCATTATGATAAATAACCTTTAGGGTCTTACTAGAGAAATCTGAAGTTTGAAATGAAATAAGTTGGCAAATATGGGTGATTGTTAATGGGAAAATGGATAGCTGCAACATTCAAAGTAGTAGTAGTAGTTTTAAGTGTAAAATCAAAAAATAACAATGGTGCACATTCATATTAAAAACGTTAACTGTATCGTTATAATTCAGTCCATTTCTCATGATATGTAATTTTGCTCTACGTCGTCGCCTCCCCTACCCTCCAACCACAGAACAAACCAGAAATGTGAGCAACAACAACGATGCATCTGTGCCGCACCTGTTTTCTTAGCGGTCACGTGTGTAATGCTTTCATACACCCGGACCCTCCTCCCGCCACCAATCACCAAACACCCCCCCCCCCCCCCCCCCAGCAGTTCACCACATAGACATCTGTCAGAGAACAGTCGGTAGACTTTCAACAACAGAAAACAGAAACATAGATGGTGATATCATCAGTGTGACAGACAGTTCTTACTTTGATTGCCAAAGACTACAGTACCTTCTATGGCTGGGTGATATAAAGGCCATTGTCTTTGCCTCACGGATGAAGCAATATGGCATGTCACCAGTTGGCACACTTTTGCAGGGGTGACATGTGAACTAAACGCTGTTCTCACACACTGCAGCCAAAGCCACAACTTCAATAGCTTCCAAATTAGAAGGTGTGGAACATGGATGTTGTCCAATTGGAAAGAGCATTTAAAACGTAAAAAAAAAAAAATTTCTTTAAAAGTATTGATATGTCAATATCAGTCAGCCTGACAAAGATTCTCGGAGTAGGAGGGATCAGTTATACCTTTCAGATCCGAATGATGAATAAGATATTTTTTGACAGGAGGGAGCTGGTCCTAGATCAACACACTTGCTCAGAGAGGCTTTTTGAAGAGGTATGCTAGTTTTTCTCTTCTTCTCTCATTCTTTAATCTCTACAATAGCGCAGACCAGCACACAGTGTCCGGAATCCAGCTACGCAACCCCAGTGTGACGCCTGCCTCAGGATTCCTGGGTTGTATCGACTTATCAAGATCGTATTACAGACAGTGCACCGCGCTGGTTCACTCTGACATCCCTGTGCACATTCTTGTTGAGATGTCTGATGTGATGCCTGTGATGGTTGTGTAGGCTCATGTGTTACGTGAAGCTAATATCCACTCCAAGTATGTACAGTACAGTAAATGTGTGCATTCACATGTGAGTTTTTGTGAGGACTTGGTTCGGGGGTAAGACGAGATGTCGTCCTACCTGTAGACGATAAGACAGAATTAACATAACCTAAAAAAAAACATTGACAGGTGTGGCCGTAATAACAAGATAAGAAGTCGTAACAACAAGACCGTCACTATCGCACCTGTCATCTACTGTCACACCAGTCATCATGGGAGGGGCTGTCAGACAGGTCGGGCCACATGTAGTGCGGGGAAAGAGGAGAAGAGAGAGGGAGAGAATGAAGAGGTAGGACAAGAAGAAAGGGTGAGCAGAAAGAGGAGATAAGCAAAAAGAGAGAAGAAAGACCATTAAGGACGGAAAGAGCGAGATAGTGAGAGCAAGCGAGAGAGAGAGCAAATATCAAGAATGCACCCAAAGCTGAAGAGAAGCGAAAAGGCCAAGGAAGAGGCATTCTTTTTAGGAGAACAGACATCACGTGCGAAAGGAGGGAAGAAAGGAGAGCTAAAGAGGCCCCTCCGGTGAGACAGGGGGATGAAGAAATGGAGAAGAATGAGACGGGGGAGCAGGAGAAGGAGCAGGGAAGAGGTACTCTCTGAAAAGAGGCAGTGAACAGGTGAAAATGGGAGGTGGGGGAGAGTGGGGGTACAGGGACAATCTTTGGAGTTGACGAGGACAAACGGGTTCTTGCTGAGTTCTGCTCAACCCAGTAAAACACCACACCACCCCCTTCCTCTCTACCTGCCCCTCCTCCCTGGCTTTGCCGCCGGTCTGTCCTTTCAGCTCCACTCGCAAAGGTGCAGATATTCACTCCAAAGCAGAATCATACAGACATATAGTGACACACGCACACGCACACACACGCACACGCACAGAGACACACACTCACACACGCACAGAGACACACTCACACACGCACAGAGACGCACTCACAGAGACACACTCACACGCACAGAGACACACTCACACGCACAGAGACACACTCACACGCACAGAGACACACTCACACGCACAGAGACACACTCACACGCACAGAGACACACTCACATGCACAGAGACACACTCACATGCACAGAGACACACTCACATGCACAGAGACACACACATAGAGAAACACACAGACAGGCACAGAGGAAGGGGAGCTGGCCCCACTGTAAGGGAAGATGTATGTGTCTCAGTCACATGCATAGCGAGTGAACAGCACAGGTTCCCCAATGTTGTAGAATAGGTGACTGTGGGTGTTTACAAACGATGCTCCACAGTTTAACACTGCAAACAGGATGGCTAAAACTGTACAGTCAGACCGGGACTGCAGCAGAACCAACAGGTCCTTTTTACAAAGCAAATGGCTCTCTGTGTGTGTGTGTGTGTGTGTGTGTGTGTGTGTGTGTGTGTGTGTGTGTGTGTGTGTGTGTGTGTGTGTGTGTGTGTGTGTGTGTGTGTGTGTGTGTGTGTGTGTACATCCGACCTGCGCATGCCTGTGCGTACATGAGTGGATTGTAAATGAAAGATACACACAGGCAATACACTTCTTTTGAGGGGCATTATGTCCTTGAGACATGGGAATATTATATGTGACAGCAAAAAAATGGTAGCCAATGGGATTGTGTGTGCATGCAGAAGAAAGGGAAAGTAAGGAGACCCTCATTTCTGCCTTGAATGTCAATTAGCTTGAGGAATATCCCCAGGAAAGCTTGCCATCTCTATTTGTAAGGTCATTATTTCGCTAATTGCATTCCAACCCTCATCTGTTGAAGCTTTGTTCATGGAGACACTTTGAGGAATGAACCCCATAAAGTGTTGGCCCTTAGGACACAGACAGATAAGGGATGTTTAGTTATGAATTAACCCAAAAGATATGGCACAGTATCTCACATTTGCTTGCTGCTATCATCACATGGGACGTACTGAGAGAAAGTCCTTTGAAACTCCTTTTAATAAGCTCAGTCATTGTAAATGTCAATTGTCTTGTGTTAAGGACAACACAATAAGTCAAATCCCTTATAAGTGTGTCTCTCTCTATACACGCCTGTGTGCACCTACAGTCTAAGGAGCCAAAACACAACTCCAATCTACACCTTCCTAACAAGTCCTGTCATTGACAACATTATAGCCAAAGGAGCACAACCAGACAACGAGCAATGTGGTCACTTACGTTCCTGGAGGAAGGGGTGGAGAGGAAAAGAGTCCGGAACCCTGAGGGTCCACTTAAGCTAATGAATGGCTTTTGAGGGAGCTCTAAGTCGTCTTCCATTAGACAAATGAGCAGGCGGTAGCCTTCACGTGGGGAGTAATGGCTGCCACACCGTAATCACTCTTTCATTCTAATCAGGGTTTTCTTTAATGAACACGCAATCTCTTGTGCTCAGGAAACAGAATAGCTGTATTTCATTAAAATAACTTAAATGAATAGCTAGGGAAGATGGACAATAGGTCTGAGATCAGGTAATAGAGTAGGGCTGTCCTTGAACCCGCTTTTCTTGGAAATCTTGGAAGTCAAAATTTGTCTTTGTCAACTGCTTAATGTTGTGTAATTTGCATATGCTAAATTGAAAAGCTTTATCAAATTCAGCCACTCGGCAGACCCATGATATTTCTTGTGTGGGCATTGGGCAATGTTCAAGAGCGAAAAAATGTATATTCACGAGTCAAGGTTCGGAGGTCAGCCATTTTGTGCCATGATCCAAACATGCTTATCCAATCATGTTAATTGCAGAGTGTAAATATTGGATAGGCGTTGCCTTAGCCAGTGCACTGCTGGTACGTTTTAACCATGAGAGTGACTCTTGGCAGAGATGGCACTGTATCAGGTGTCAGTGCAGAGATTCCCAGAGGATATTGTAGCTCAAAAAGGGATACATAAAAAAAAAGGGTTGCACAATAAGTTACGCTGGTGACGTCAATCAGCGCATCATCTTGTATCAGTCATGCTCTACTTGATTGGAGGAGAACACTACCAGAACTAATGTCAAATGTCTGGGAAAACCCCTGCAGGGAGAATAAGGATGGTGAGGCTGCAAGGACTATAGGTTAGAGGTCATGGTGCATTGCCTTGGCAAACCAGGGAAACTTGAGATGCCTGAGGAGTCTGATGAGATGGATATTGGTTCAAGCTCATAGCACAATCCAAAAGAATCGGGTAAAAGCTTACAGGTTGAACAACTGAGGTTTTTTTTTTATTTTATTTTTTAAATGAATGCAACATGTGCAGTTTCATATCTGCGCTGCTTTTCTGCACTGTCAAAATGTCATCCCAAAACTCCAAAGTAAAAAAAAAACATATCCTCTAAGGTTCACAGGATCAAGAAGGGCTAGGCTACGTTTGGAGAGGGAAAAGTTCAGGCTGGCACTATCTGGTGCTTGATACAGTATCTGGCATAAAACGGTGATGTGTACTGTACGAGGCTAAGAGCTATAAGCTACTGAATCGCTAAAGGACGCACAGGTACGTGACACAGGATTAAATGGGAAGCGTACGTGAGGGTGTAAAAGCCAGAAAAGACTGTGGTATTTTTGGAGTCTTTTAGAAATACACTACATAACCAAAAGTATGTGGACACCTGCTCGTTGAACATCTCATTAAAAAAACATGGGCATTAATATGGAGTTGGTCCGCGTTTGCTGTGATAACAGACTCCACTCTTCTGGGAAGGCTTTCACTAGATGTTGGAACATTACTGCGGTGACTTGCTTCCATTCAGCCACAAAATAATTTGTGAGGTCGGGCACTGATGTTGGTTGATGAGGCCTGGCTCGCTGTCGGCATTCCAATTCATCCTAAAGGTGTTTGATGGGGTTTAGGTCAGGGCTCTTTGCAGCCCAGTCAAGTTCCTGCACACCGATCTCGAACAAACCATTTCTTAATTGAACTCGCTTTGTGCACGGGAGCATTTTCATGCTGAAACAGGAAAGGGCCTTCCCCAAACGTGTTTTCAGTGCTCCGGAGTCCAATGGCGGCGAGCTTTACAACACTCCAGCCGACGCTTGGCATTCCGCATGGTGATCTTAGGCTTGTGTGCGGCTGCCCGACCATGGAAACCCATTTCATGACACTCCCGACGAACAGTTCTCGTGCTGACGTTTTTTACACGCTACATGCTTCAGCACTCGCCGGTTTCGTTCTGTGAGCTTGTGTGGTCTACAACTCCGTGGCTGAGCCATTGCAGCTCCTAGACGTTTCCATTTCACAATAACAGCACTTACAGTTGACTGTGGCAGCTCAGTAAGGCCATTCTACTGCCAATGTTTGTCTACCCCCCCCCCCCCAATAGATTTTAAAATCCCTTGACGTTTAATAAGGGCTCTACCTTTAAGGAATGGAGAACGCTTCCTAAAAATGGTTTGTAGGGGGTTTAAAGACTTGTTTGCCTTCTTTCACTTGCCCCCCCAAAAAACAAGGTGTTCAAAAGTGTAAGGTTTACCCGAACCCAAATTTCTGGAACACCCTCAAACTGGTCAATGATCTGGTCACATACCTTTGACCTTCATTTCTACCTCAGAACATGTGTATCCCTCCCTAGCCCACTCTCTTAATGCCACCAAACAGGGCAGTCTCCAAGTGAGGCTAAAATCAAGCCAACCCAGGAAAAGTACACCATCACCCCATTGTCTATGCCACCACAACTTGACAGTGCCTGTTTAAATTAGGGGAAATACCTTCACATGGCAACAGTCCATCTGCCGTTCTGGGCTCAAGGAGGTGGGGCTTAGAGCACTTTACAGGGGGGCACTGATCTGATCCGGTTTAATCCACAGACAGAAGTAGACCCACCCTGACAACTGGACTGAGCAGCTCAAGCTTCTATCTCCCCCTTCCTCAAGTCAAGCCCTGCCCAGGGAGCCAGACCTGTCAGCTTAACCCCCTCCTCTACCTGACTTCCACCATTAAAGACTTTTAGATCAGGCCTTTACCCACCATGTGCTTTCAAAAGGTTTGGAGAAAACATGGAGACAATGGGCGGTTGATGGCTTCCCCTGATAATACATACACTTTTACCAAATAGGAATGGTAGATTGACATGGAAGTATGAGAAGGCACACCGGAAACAACTTGACTACTTGCGGTTAAACCCATGCAACATTATAATAAGTGTAATGTCCTCTCTGACTCCCCACATTGTGGTTCACAATTCCCCAAAGCCCCTTCTCACACAGGTGAGAGGTCACATGACATGGTAGGAGGCTTGTTGCCATGGACCCCAGGCTCTCCCCGACATTACCTCAATTATACTTCCAACCCATCTAAACACAACAGTCATTTCTGAGAGAAACAACAGAAGGATTCTGTGTTGCATTTCCACCACAAATACTAATTTGTGAGTGAGCTATATCTTATCAACTAGTCACTTAATGGACACCCTTCAAAAGTCTTGGAAAATAAATAACAAGGATGCACTTCATGCGCAAAAAGCCAAATGAAAGAGTTGTGGAGTGACATAAGTTGACTGACATTTGAAGAATCACAAGCAACAACACATCTCAGTTCTGTAGTGAGGTTAATGGTTTCTTCTATCTCCACTCAGTAATGGTCAAAATGGCCGTCTAACCGAGGCGTATTAGGCCTATCTACCCCTGACTGGAGTTCAAAAGGCTTAGCAGCATTCGTCTCCGTTTCCCTGTGTGCATCAACTCACCCCAATTATGCAGCTGACGCCTCCCCTCTCCCACGTCTCCCCTTCTTCCCTCGACCCCGCTAAATCAGATTAGCTCACAGCGGGCAGGGCTAGCTTTTCACCCCCACATTTTTGATGGATATGACTAGTCTGAAAATATCAACAAAGCGTACCCCCCTTAACCCACCACTCCCTGTTTGTCCGTTACGAGAGCTAGGAGCTGAGCAGAAGGGGAGACGAAATTAGCGACAGGAGGTCAAAGGTCAATGGATTTGAACTGTCCCCCCCCAGGGGAGGATGACTTCCCCTCTCATTGAAGCCACGGCAGTTCAAGACCAACCACGGTACCGCAGGCATTGTTAGCAGATAACAGGATCCCCATTATAGTGAATGGAAAAATTGCGATCTTTGTAGTCAATCTTTGTGTAAAAAAAAATACATCTGAAGACAATCATGGTACCACAAACTCGACTTCATTTGGCTGCAATGCGCCGTTGAGTCGTCACGCAGGAATGAATGGTGTCACGTGATCGATGGCTTTGTCCATCCATTTGTCTATAGAGACAGTCATTGGTCCCCCAATCACCACCTTCCTCTGTCAGTCTCTAAGCTGTGATATCAGCAGCATGTTCTTAGGTATGCCTTCCCCTATAAAAATGCATCTGAAGCACAAAAGCTAGCACTATATTGACCTACAGGCCAATAGATATGGCACTTAATGCCTGCAATCTATTCAATTTCATGTATTCAATTTTATGAATACTTTTACCTGAAATGTAAAATATCAGACTATTTTGTTTTGTCCTGAGTTGTCGCTAAAATGATGTAGAGTATCTGAGGTAAACCTGAAATTCACTGAAGTGTGCAGTCATCCAAATCCCACTAGGAAAGTAATGCACATGGAGAAAGGAACATTTTGTGCTAATAACTGTAAAATAGGCAGCAGCGATTGACAGTAATGGTTCCAGACGATAATGGCTCCACAGCATAAAGCCACAATGCTTCAGCCCTTTCATCTGTGAGAGGAAATTAGGAAATGGAGCATTACCTGTGGAGCTGCTAGAAAAGAGAACATCTACAAAACGGCACAAATAATGGGTCTAAAAGACATCTAGTTAGGCAAGTTAGATTCACAGGAATCCGTTAAAAAGGATCCCTGACACTTTGGTTCCTATGTTATTTAACCATTATCATAAAGTGTACAGCAATTAGGCCTACATTCTACATTTCATACATTCGGAATAATCTGAATTCAACCTAAAAGGTTTGCAGTAAGGGACGTTCCATTTGATTTCAATCACTTTTTAACCGCACCCCTTTTGATTTCAATCACTTTTTAACCGCACCCCTTTTGATTTCAATCACTTTTTAACCGCACCCCTTTTGATTTCAATGAAAGCTTCTATAAATATTTGCCGATGATAGAAGCAGTCAGAAAGTAACTTTTTGGACCCGAATGCCAAAACATTTAGGAGATAGAGGTGCTCAAAGTTGATCCATTTCGCACACCCTATCCTACCATGAGACATCCATGTCTTCATCATTGGAAAATATAAACGGTTGAGATTGATGTAATTTAAAAGCTTACAAACGGTCACGCCCTGACCTTAGTTATCTTTGTTTTCTTTATTATTTTGGTTAGGTCAGGTTGTGACGAGGGTGCTATATGTGTTTTCCCTGTCTAGGGTTTTTGTATGTTTATGGGGTTTTCCAGTCTAGGTGTTTTTATGTCTATGGTTGCCTAGATTGAGAACTAATCAGAGGCAGCTGTTTATTGTTGTCTCTGATTGGGGACCATATTTAGGTAGCCATATTCCTTGGGTATTTTGTGGGTTATTGTCTATGCGTAGTTGCCTGTTTCAGCACTCTTGTTATATAGCGTCACGTTTGTTGTTTTGTATAGTTTGTTTAAGTGTTCTTTCTTTCATTAAAGAAGAATGTATTCAAATCACGCTGCGCCTTGGTCTCCTCACTACAAACAGGGTTGTCAAACTTTTTATAATTTCTTTAAAAAAAATGTGTTTCAATAAAAAAAAATTACCTTCAATGTACATTTTCTTAACTCATAAACTATTCAGCATTTTTGCACATGTTGTAGTTTAGACCCAAATTTACATCTTCTGAGGTTTTTATGTTGTGCCCACCATCAGTTCATTGTATTTTTATTTAACTAGGCAAGTCAGTTAAGAACAAATTCTTATTTACAATGATGGCCTATCCCGGACAAACCTGCACCGCCCTATGGAACTCCCAATCACGGCCGGATGTGATACAGCCTGGTTAAGAGAGAGCATGCTATTGAAAACAGGGTAGGGTGGGTGTCATGTTTTGGCTGATACATTGGAGAATCCGCGTATTTGGAAAGGATCATTTTTTCCCTCACTTTTTATTTTAAAAGGTATTTGCAAGACATTATTAAATAGTTTGACAACCCTGTTAAATTATAGAAAACTTAACCGTAGGGTTGGGTGATATCATTTAACAGGGTTGTCAAACTATTTAATTATGCCTTGCAAATACTTTTTTAAATAAAAAGTGAGAAAAATAATAATAATTCCTTTCTAAATGCGCGTAAACTCCGATATATCACATTATTTAAACAAAAATGGACGGTATTTGACGTTTTTTAATAAAACAAATAAATGTTCTTAATGAGTAGTGTGTGACCCGAGGGTGATAAATACATTCTCAGTGATTTCAATGGGTCTTCCTTCATTCTAGATGTTCAACTTCAACCAAAAGTCATTTTTCAGCATTTTCATGCATTTCTGCACTCATTTAAAAGCATTTCCACACTGCCTCATAGGTCTGCACGAGGTATTGGCAAACAATCTAGGCCATATTTTTAACCAAATATTGTAATTGCAATTTGACTTGCAATTTACAGCAAAACAATTGGGTGAACTGTTGGAGTCATATAGAATGATTATTCTAATTCTATAGTTAGAATTTAATAGCGGGCACAGCTAGTTTTTATTTCCTTATCAAGTTGGGCCTAAATCGCTAGCTAATAAATCTACTGAATCAGAGCAAACCTAATTAGCTATACAGCTGTTTGACAATTAAAATGCCAGGGAAGAGTTGTGACAGCGTAGGAACCAAAGTGTTGATAAGTGTTTCATAGGGGACCCTATAATCTTTGGATACATCGCATGTTCTCTCTTAGCTACTTCATGTAGCTTTCATATTCATGCTTCATTCCTCTTTGATTCTGAAGATACTGTTGCACAAACGACATGCTGATCTAGGTCTACACCATCACTGGTGTTATGAAGCTGTATAGCTAATTATGTTTGCTCTGATTTAGTACATTTATTAGCTAGCCAATTAACTAGTGATTAGTATTACTAACACGATTTAGGCCCAACTTGGTAAGAAAATAAAAACCAGCTGTTTGCAGATGTAAGAAACAAACTAATAGTGCAATTATAGAACACAAGTGGATTTATAATAAGAAGCAAAGAGAAAACAGCATCGTTGTCATCAACATTGTTGCATGTGCTGCACTGACCATGCAGACTGAACGCAAGTGTCTCGTGGAGGAGGAACAACAAATGCGATCCTTGAGTGACAGGGGGCAGGGCTAGGTCTGTTGAAAGTGGCATGGAGAGAAAGCTTCTTGAGGTGACTCAAGAAGCGAAGTAAACTATAAAAATGGACGTTAAACACAGCCTATCACGTTTAACAAACCAAACACTCAAATACCGTTATAGAAGGTAAAGTAAAAACGCAAACCGATCCGTGCATCAATACCAATACCAGCCCTACTCAACCATTTATATTTTCCAGTGACGAAGACATGGGTGTCTCATGGTAGGGTAGGGTATGCTAAATGGCTCAACTTTGAGTACCTTTATCTCCGAAATGTTTTGGCATTCAGGTCCAAAAAGTAACTGTCTGACCACTTCCATTATGGGCAAATGTATGGAAGGTTCACATCTAAAGGGGTGCGGTCAAAGTTATTGAAAATGAACGACAGTTTATGGTTGCAAAATGGGAATTGCTGCTTGACTTGATGTGACCACACTCTGCACCTGAGAGGCACTTCACATGGCTAACACGGTTCACATCAGGAAAATGGCCCGACAGCAGAAAAACAAAAATGTGCAAAAAAATTTGATTTGTAATCCGATGCCCTAGATAAGGGTCCCTTGCTTAAACAACAAATGTTGCTGGATGTGTTCCAATGCTCTTACTCAAAACAGGTCAGAGCCTTTCCCATGGGATCCTCGTTGCGCCCTGAGGCAACCTCAGAGATGCAGCACAAGTTCAACCCAATTACAGGAGAAAAGAGGCTTGTTGAGACAAGCATTTTTCTCAAAACACAAGTTATTGGGTGGCCGCATCAAACAAATAGGCCAGCTTCGTACTTGGACCGATTAATCTGGCTGCCACAGGGCACATTTGTACAAAGAAACCCCACAGAGGACTCTAAAAGTACAGTAAGCCTCAAGTCTCCACTAGTAGGTCTATTTTTTCAGTGTCTCCTCGGATTTACTTCACTATGTCACATTAGCATTCTCGCTGTCATTCTCTATTCCTTCAAGGACAAAGAATGACTTACCTCAGCTTCTGAATCGTCCAACAACGGCAGTGGGATTCGATGAGCCAATCGGTACAGAGTGAACATCCAGTAGGAATCCCAAATCAGAGGACAGAACAGGATTCTGAAGGGTTCTGAATTTAAGAGGTATGGGCTGAATTCTTCCTCCCAACTGACTGATTACCTGTGAGGAACAAAAGTAAAGAAAACAGAGCGAGCATTAGAGAGTGCTTGAGCATGCCAAGAGGCGGCACCTCCACATTTATTCTTATCCTAACTCATTCATTTTTTTATTTTTTTATTTCACCTTTATTTAACCAGGTAGGCTGGTTGAGAACAAGTTCTCATTTGCAACTGCGACCTGGCCAAGATAAAGCATAGCAATTCGACACATACAACAACACAGAGTTACACATGGAATAAACAAAACATAGTCAATAATACAGTAGGACAAAAGAAAACAAAAAGTCTATATACAGTGAGTGCAAATGAGGTAAAAAAAGGGGGGGGGGGGGGGGGGGGGGTTAAGGCAATAAATAGGCCATGGTGGCGAAGTAATTACAATATAGCAATTAAACACTGGAATGGTAGATGTGCAGAAGATGAATGTGCAAGTAGAGATACTGGGGTGCAAAGGAGCAAGATAAATAAATACTGTATGGGGATGAGGTAGGTAGATCGCCCATCTGTAAACCGCCCATCTATGTACAGGTGCAGTGATCTGTGAGCTGCTCTGACAGCTGGTGCTTAAAACTAGTGAGGGAGATGTGAGTCTCTAGCTTCAGAGATTTTTGCAGTTCGTTCCAGTCATTGGCAGCAGAGAACTGGAAGGAAAGACGACCAAAGGAGGAATTGGTTTTGGGGGTGACCGGTGAGTTATAACTGCTGGAGTGCGTGCTACAAGTGGGTGCTGCTATGGTGATCAGTGAGCTGAGATAATGCGGGGCTTTACGGATGGCACTGTGATAGACTGCATCCAGTTTGTTGAGTAGCGTGTTGGAGGCTATTTCATAGATGACATCACTGAAGTCGAGGATCGGTAGAATGGTCAGTTTTACGAGGGTATGTTTGGCAGCATGAGTGAAGGATGCTTTGTTGCGATATAGGAAGCCGATTCTAGATTTAATTTTGGATTGGAGATGCTTAATGTGAGTCTGGAAGGAGAGTTTACATTCTAACCGGACACCTAGGTATTTGTAGTTGTCCACGTATTCTAAGTCAGAACTGTCCAGAGTAGTGACGCTGGACAGGCGAGCAGGTGCGGGCAGTGATTGGTTGAAAAGCATGCATTTAGTTTTACTTGCGTTTAAGAGCAGTTGGAGGCCACGGAAGGAGAGTTGTATGGCATTGAAGCTCGTTTGAATGTTAGTTAACACAGTGTCCAAAAGGACCAAAAGTATACAGAATGGTGTCGTCTGCATAGAGGTGTACCAGAGAATCACCAGCAGCAAGAGCAATATCATTGATGTATACAAAGAAGAGAGTCGGCCCGAGGATTGAACCCTGAGGCACCCCCATAGAGACTGCCAGAGGTCCGGAGAACAGGCCCTCCGATTTGACACACTGAACTCTATCAGAGAAGTAGTTGAGAGGTTTTCAGTAGCCCTGTAGCGGAGTCAGATTCCTCCAAGGTTGTTTATATACCAGCCCAGCAGCGGTCACTTTTACCATCGTCCTACTAAAAAGCCAGACGCCTTTAGGAACCATAGTCCAGGTAAACACTGAGCTCAGAAGTGGGAAATTCTGCCCCTGAATGGACTCCCTGTCTTGTTTTTTTCTGTCAGTTCGGCCCTTCATGGATTGCATTAGGTCAGTTGCAAAGATGTAGGTGAATGAGTTCCTATTAGTGATGTGCGGGTTGACTCATAACCCATAATCCCTGGGGCGGACGTATCTGTGTGGCGGACGGGTTTAGAGTCATTAAATATTGTGTTGCTGAATGGCGGAAAGGGTGGCTGGCGGGCGGGTTGAAGAAAGAGAAGCAATACCTTAAAAAAATACATCAATGTATAATTATTGTGTAATTTATATAGGCTACATTAAGATTTTTCTTCCATTATTTTAGGCGATCTGGTATTAGTACATAAACCTAAAAATGTAGGGCTTAACTCTACGTGCACCAAATAGCCTACACAGCGAATCGTGTGTGATGTGTGATGACTGTGAGGCGCTATCCAAATTTGACAGTCACAAGATGAGACTTCAAATACAGTAGGCCTATGACACGTCATGGGAACTGTAGCCTACTATTTAGATGGGTTGAATGGAAACTGAAATCTGGGCACTGACTGTAGGTGTATAACCTCTCACATAGCTTTAATATTAATTCCTTCAGAATTAAGCATTTCTTGTAGTAAAATTATACACCAAATGTAGGTAAAACCTGGACAAGAACAGGACTGGAGAAATATGATTTATTTATTTCTGCATCTTGAGAGAATACAATGCTCAAAGGTGCTGTCTTTATCATAAAAGCTGACAGTATTTCAACCACATAAAATATGCATCGAAGCCGAACTGAAATCTTATCAGAAACGCCTTGGGTTGTTTTCGCAGCTTTCTTTTTCTTTACAACCGGTCAACCTGATGTCCTTTTGACAATTTGCACAGCAAATCTTTCCTGTTTTTTTTAATTATATTTTCTCCCCAGTCCCTAAACGTATTTGCTCCGTGAAAGATGACAGAAAACTTTACCGATGTCAACTACTATAGATGGAAGCATTCTATTACATTATTCTGTTAAAAAAAAGTCCTTTATGGAAACATATAATGATAAAAGAGAAGCTACATGCATTTAATTATCAACAGGTTGACTAACAAATATCCTTACCAAAACTTCAGAAATGATGAGCAGAAACAGATCTAAATCCGGCAACAACAAAAAATGCACACTGTCCAAAAAATTCGGCAGTCTTTGACTATAGCCTATAGCGCATTTTCTATATTTGTAGGTTGGGTACGGGCCTCAGATTTCCACTTTATCACATACAGTCAGGAGGTTGCGGATGGGTTATTAGCAATTGCGGGCGGGTGCGGATGCACAAACAGCTGACCCACAGACCACTAGTTCCTATATTGAGAGTAGCCCCCCCAGGAGCACAGCTACATATCAGCCAAAAAGGCAGAACGTCTTCATGTTCTGAAGAGAATGAGGGGGAATTGGGGCAATCGGCAGTGTGTCTTTTGGATCAGATACGTTTGTGCTGGAATCCAACCGACTATGTCTTTCCAAAGTGAACCAGATCTGTTTTATACAGCATGGGCCGCTTTTCCTGGCTAAACCGTCGCTAGTTAACAATACACAGAAAGACAGAGGCCTATTCCATGCGCAGCCCGGGCCAAGTGGAATGCAACTGACTGCCATCTGGTGTCAGGGGGGCAGGGCCGCCCACGTTTGACGTTTCCAGAGGGTCTATCAAATGTGCCGTGGCGCTTGCCTTCGCCCTGCCAAAAACACGCTGCCTCCCCCGTCGACTTCCTGATTGTGTTTAGCACATGCTCTCAGCACAGCTGCTTGGGGAGTTTTTTTTCCTCTCCCTCGAACGCAGCTCAACACAACACGCTTACTGAGCGCAAGGGGAAATCATTCTCTGAGCAGGGCACCCCAGCCAGACTCGGATATCAGGCGGTTGGCCCCAACCCACGGTGGTTAAGCGTTGAAGCCAGCCTTAAGCGTTGAAGCCAGCCAATATGTCATGGTCTCTTCCTACATAGAGGAAATGTTGGAAAAGGGCATTCTGAACACTGATAGTGTCATCATTGTTCAGGGTGGTGCCATGCTTCAGATAAGTGCCACTAGTAGGGGGTCTATACGTCAGGCCTTTGAAAATGAGCCCATTGGTTGGTATGCGATCTAAAATGGAAAGCTGCTGGGAAGTTGTGGAGGCCAAAATACATCCTCTGCAATCAGAAAACACCACAGCCGGAATAACCAAAGTGGTAGAGTACAGAGAGAGATGATTAAAAAAAATGGTACTGAGAAGGGTGCGGGCAGCTGAGCGTGTTCTCCCTGAACAGTAGAGCTTGGCAACCTGTGCCCCAAGACACAAACCAGAGCCTTGGAGCTCAGCTGAGATTTATCAAAACCATGCCCGTGTGTTCTGTGCTAACAGTTGAACTAACCTCAAACTCAACTCTCCCCCAGTTTTAGAGGTTAAGGGGAGACACAGCAAACCTTTAGCAGGAGAAATGAGCTATTGTCATGACTTTAGGAAACCTACTTCCACTACCCCAAAATCCTTGTTTTTCCCCTTAAATCTGTTCCTGGGTCAATTTAAGCCCTTTTCCAAATAAACCATTTCTCCTGTCATGGCTTGTTACCTTGTCAATAGGGGGTTTCTTGTTTCCCTCCTAAAGTAGCTAGCCCATCAACAAAGGATCTGTCATTGGGAATTAGCCTGGGGCAGGACGTTTCTAGTTTAACTGAATCCGGCCCTTGTTCTGGGTCCTAAGTGTGCCCATTGTAGTTCAGATCACCACAGAAAACCAAAAATGTGATTAAATCTAAAAACCCAATCACTCCTCCCTCGCTATAAGACCAAAGCATGTTTTGCTGTGGGCAGACTGAGCAGGAGGTCAGCCAAGCAGGTCGAGGGTTGAAGAACATTTCAGATCTGTGTTGTGACCGAATTGCCTACTCATAACACTCTAGGACTAGTTAGATGTTTGCCAAAAAAGCATGTTCAACAATGGGTGGGATTACGGTCTAAAATAACAGAACAGTGAAGAATAATTTCAAGATTTCTGTGGACCAGGTTTGAAAGTCTTTGACAAACATTTTTAATTAAATACTTGAAGATTCTGATTACAAAGCCAAAATATAAAATGGCAAATTATTTCATGAACATTAAAATAGAGAGAATGCCAAGAGTGTGCAAAGCCATCATCAAGGCAAAGGGTGCCTACTTTAAAGAATCTCAAATATAAAATATATTGATATGTTTAACACTTGTTTGGTTACCACATGATTCCACATATGTTATTTCATAGTTTTGATGTCTTCACTATTATTCTACAATGTAGAATAATAGTACAAATAATGAGAAACTCTGGAATGAGTAGGTGTGTCCAAACTTTTGACTGGTACTGTGTATATTTATTTATGTATTATTATAGCTTCTATTCATCAAATTGTTATGTATTTCACTTCGCTTTGGCAACATTGACCTTGTCAGTCATATATAAAGCATATTGAATTAGAATTTAAGCGAGAGCGAGAGAGAAAAGAGAGAGAGATGCATTGCTTTGACCATACTTGACCGAAGGACTGGAGTGCTTCAGGGCAAAGCAGCTTGTTTTCGACATACACTTCTTACCCCATCCCAAAGAATTGTGAGATAATGAACAGCATAGCCCTGCTTCATGTGAACAATCCACCTCTCTCACCACCAGTCCAATCTACTACCTGACTAGAGATATCGAGAGGCTCTTCAGATTTTCAACATGCCAACCCCCCTGGCCTAGACAAGAGTTGACCTAGGTATGCCCTAAGATAGTGTGTGCGAGAGAGAGGGAGCGAGAGAAGCAGAAAGAGAGCGGTAGAAAAGGAGCGAGCGAGAGAGACGTCAGGGCAAATCAGTAGCTGGTCCAACGATACACCTACACAGTTGACTTATGGCCTGACAGAGCTTCCAGACAGAAATGGGACCCATAGGAACTAGCGTTGTCACGATAGCAGAATTTTGACTAACACCGATACCAGGTTTAGTATCACAATGCTTTATACCATCACGATACAACAGTGAAAAAAATGAGGCATATTAGCCAAAATCCCAGAATGGCATTTGATCCAGACAGATAAACACAGCTACTGCTCTGTTCAATCGTTGAGCATCTTTTAAGTTCAATATCATTCGATTTGAACATTTCTATGCCACATTATTTTTGACAGCTATGCATTAATGAATCAATTATACAATCATTCAATAAATATGACTTTTTACAAATCCAATTTCAAAACTACAATGGCAATAATTGATTTTGTATGGTACATCTCTATTGATAAACTGGGTAAATAAAGATGTAGTCTAGGTCTATTCACAATCCAGGTGAATGCATATTATTTCAACAGGAGTGTGTGCATGCATTGTCTTGAGTTTGTTTTAGCTAAGAAGCAAAAGACAAACAATCCCTTCCATTTAAGATGTATTTTATTGTTAACTAGGCTTGGGCGGTATATTGTATATACCGTATACCGGGGTATTTGGAAAAAGCCACGAGATGGTTTTTCAAACCCGACAATAATATTTGAAGTTTAAAAAAAAAAGAAATTACAATACATGTAGGTACTTTAAGTAAATACCTGCTGTCAACTTTTGTAATATCTTAGGAGATAAAGAACATTGCGTTCCACATTTCAGCTGTCACATTATTAGGAATCTTACCGTAGTCCCCAGTCACGCGTCACATGGTGTTTGTTTACATGCACAAAACTATGAGAGAAGGGAGCCTTGTGAGTCACTCACTGTTGTGCAGCATGTGCTAGGCGATCAAATTAAAGTATGGAATTCACAGCTAGATATTTATAACTATTAAATTAACTGTTTAAGATGTGTTAAATGCTGTGCATGGCGGGCAGGTAGCCTAGCAAGCCAGTTACTGAAAGGTTGCTGGAACGAATCCCAGAGCCGACCAGGTGAAAAATCTAACGATGTGCCCTTGAGCAAGGCACTTATATCCAGAGCGACTTACAAGAGCAATCATGGTTAGGAGAATCTTCTAAAATATAAATGTAAACATTTGGTTTGGTTTCCTAATTTAGTAGCTGGCTAGCTTCTTCAAAAAGCATGCATTCACTTGGTAACAGAAGGGAATCCCCTCCAGGATCAAGAGCCTGGCTAGCTAATAATTGTTTTGACATGCAGCAAACGGGGAATAGCATTGTTGAGCTACTTGTATAGTTTAGGTCAGAAACTGTACCAAAATGTTTGCAATGCACTTTAGAGTATTGTCCATTCTGGTTCATATAAGGCCAAAACAGACTAATTTCAGTCTACTTCAGAGTCAGACAAACATGAGCCCAGACCCACTCCACATGCTCTTAAGCGATCAGCCTCAATAGATGTTCAGAGTAATAGAAAAACACAGCGGGTAACATCATATAGCGGTGCAAGGCAGTCCAGCTCTGCTTACCCCGCACTGTTCCATTTCTGATACGTCTTTCCAAGAAACTAGTTAAAATAATTGAATGGTGAGGGATTGGCAGAATACCATTCCCACTAATGGTGTGTTTCGTATGATAATAGCTGCACGAGCACTACGAGAATCTGATTAGTTACTCCCACTACTCTGACATGATCATGCTAATCTAGGCCTTAAAGAAACTGGGCCTGCTGAACATTGATTTCCATACTGGCAGGGAAATGAAAACTCTGCTAACCCAATATCTATCCCAGTGACTCGAAACAGCCGAGTATATGGAAAGAGGAAGACATTAGTGCTAACTGTTAATTAAGAACATTACTCTCCGTGAATGGAAGGATGGAGACCTGATTTGGACCACCGTTTTCACTACAGCCAGGCAAAATGATTGGTTCCAGTGACACAACCTCTTTCTTAGTGGAGTGGATTTAGGCCTACTTCGACAACAATTTATTTTTCGAAGTGTATTCTGTTGCAATTCAATAGGCTAATTACACTGAACAAAAATATAAATGCAACATACAACAATTTCAAAGATTTTACTAAGTTTACAGTTCATATAAGAAAATCAGTCAATTGAAATACATTTATTAGGCCCTGATCTATGGATTTCACAAAATGGGAATACAGATATGCATCTGTTGGTCACAGCTACATTAAAAACGTAGGGGTGTGGATCAGAAAACCAGTCAGCATCTGGTGTGACCACCATTTGCCTCATGCAGTGAGTGACATCTCCTTCGCATAGAGTTAAACAAGCTGTTGACCGTGGCCTGTGGAATGTTATCCCACTCTTTAATGGCTGTGCGAAGTTTCTGGATGTTGGCAGGAACTGGAACATACTGTCTGTCGTACAGTACACGTCAATTCAGCGTATCCTAAACATGCTCAATGGGTGGCATGTCTGGTGAGAATGCAGGCCATAGAAGAACTGGGACATTTTCAGCTTCCAGGAATTGTGTACTGATCCTTGCAACATGGGACCGTCATTATCATACTGAAACATGAGGTGGTGGTGGCGGATGAATGGCACGACACTGGGCCTCAGGATTTCGTCACTGTATCTCTGTGCATTAAAATTGCCATCAATAAAATGTGTTTGTTGTCCGTAGTTTATGCCTGCCCATACCATAATCCCACCATGGGGCACTCTGTTCACATCATTGACATCAGCTAACCGCTCACCCACACAACGCCATAATTGTTTATTTATTTAACCTTTATTTAACTAAGAAAGTCAGTTAAGAACAAATTCTTATTTACAATGACGGCCTACCCTGGCCAAACCCGGATGACGCTGGGCCAATTGTGCGACGCCCAATTACAGCCGGATGTGAAACAGCCTGGAATCGAACCAGGGACTGTAGTGATGCCTATTGCACAGTGAGATGCAATGCCTTAGACCGATGCGCCACTTGGGAGCCATCTGCCTGGTACAGTTGAAACCCGGATTCATCCATTAAGAGCACACTTCTCCAGCGTGCCAGTGGCCATCAAAGCTGACTATTTGCATACTGAAGTCGGTTACAATGCTGAATTGCAGTCAGGTCAAGACCCCGTTGAAGACGACGAGCACGCAGATGAGCTTCCCTGAGACGGTTTCTGACAGTTTGTGCAGAAATTCATCGGTTGTGCAAACCCACAGTTTCATCAGCTCTCCGGGTGGCTGGTCTCAGACGATCCTGCAGGTGAAGAAGCCGGATGTGGGCTGGCGTGGTTACACGAGATCTGCGGTTGTGAGGCCGGTTGAACGTACTGCCAAATTCTCTAAAATGACATTGGAGGCAGCTTATGGTAGAGAAATTAACATTCAATTATCTGGCAACAGCTCTGGTGGACATTCCTACAGTCAGCATGTCAATTGCACACGCCCTCAAAACTTGAGACATCTGTGGCATTGTGTTGTGTGACAAAACTGCACATTTTAGAGTGGCCATTTTATTGTCCCCAGCACAAGGTGCACCTCTGCAACGATCATGCTGTTTAATCATCTTCTTGATATACCACACCAGTCAGGTGGATGGATTATCTTGGTAAAGGATAAATTATCACTAACAGGGAAGTAAACAAATTTGTACACACATTTTGAGAGAAATAAGCTTTTTGTGCGTATGGAACATTTCTGTGGTGTTTCATGATCTCAAATAAAAGATGGGATCAACACTTTACATGTTGCGTTTATATTTGTATATTTTCCGTCAAGACCTTTTTACTTCATTTTTAACGTTTTGACGTAAACAAATGAAACGTGACAATGGCCGATGGGGCTAAACCCCACGCTGTAACTCCCATACCTACCTTGACACTTCAAAGGGCAGTCACCTAACGAGTAAAGTCGTTACTTTTAGCTCTTATTCTTATCTGTATTTTTTAAAACTGCATTGTTGATTAGGGGCTCGTAAGTAAACATTTCACTGTAAGGTCTACTACACCTGTTGTATTCGGCGCATGTGACTAATAAAATTAGATTTGATTTAAAGTTTGATTGCCTGTTGCATTTCCCTATTCCCAAGTGTAGTTTGTTTTTATGGCCTTTTACTGCCCCTTGTGATGTGGGTGTGAGGTATATCTCCTTGCTCAAATGATTTCCTGGATGCACCTAAATACAATTTTAAAGACAAGCCATTTTATTAAAGGTGCCACATGCAAAGACTTTTGGTCAGAGGGCAACATTTTAGCAAAAGGTGAGAGTTTATTCTGGATGCACTGTTTTAGGAAAGACAAAAACAAAGTGAATCAGTCACACACACACTTAAAACTGCTCAATATAGCTCCAGCCAGATCAAATACACTATTGGTCTTTGAGACCTACAAGCTGCTTCAGGTGAAAGAGTGGCAATGATGTTTACAATCCTTATAATCCAGAGTTAGCAACATAGCCAGTTATCTTCCCCCATCAGCGCTCTCCTCATTAGGAGGCGAGGTTTGGGTACAGGCAGTGCTTCAACCGCATTGCAACCTCTGCACCTCTTGACCCTCTGTCCCCTTCACGCACTCCCAGGTTTAAACATAACCCCTTTTCCAAACCGAAGCCCGAACACCAGTCAAACCCCTCTCTCCTCATATACTAAGTCCCCGCCACCAAGTCCTAAGACACAAACCAGATGTTTGGTTCTGGTCCAGCATGAGTTAGACAGAAAGGGTGGAGGAAGAGAGAGAGCGAAGAGAGAGAGCGAGAAGAGGACATGGAACACTCCATCTTTGTCACCTGCTTCCTGTCCTCCTTCCAGTCGCCAGGCTGTCAACTGCCGTTCCATCTCTTACTGGTGACGCCATTGTTTGCCAAAGCCAGATAGACTGAATGTGGATCAGTGAATTAAACATCTAGGCTAGGTCCTGGTGTAAACTATTTGTACACAAGAGGTAATTGAGGACCTTTAAGAATAATGGGAGTCATGTGCAACACATGCTGGTAGGGATTGAGGAGATAGGGGAGCAATAAATGAATATGAAACCCATTGAACAGCTCTGAAGTGCAGAAATCCAATCTCTGGCTCCTTCCATTTTATGCCTCATTTCATCTCTCAACCTGATTACAGATTTTTTTTTTTTTAATGGCATCAGCTGGCAATTTAACCACACCAAATCATCTGTTGTGTGTATTCTGACAAAGTCAAATTTCTCTGTTGTCTAACCGCGCTACTGTAATTATTGTTCCATTAATTGCCATAGAGAGGCCTTGGAACACTTACAGAGACCATCTTTTCCACTAAGCTCCATGTGTTGCAAAAAGGCGTTGTTTCTGCAACGTTTTAAGTGCTTGGAAGAGACAGCTTCCAGCTGTACATTTTGGAGAGCTCTTTCTTCTCCTTTTTTGGACTTTTCTCAATCCTCATCAGACTGGGACAAAGTTAAAGATCTTGAGCGTCCGTGGCCTCTCAATCTTTCCTCAGCACGGCTTTTCTCTCTCTCTCTCCCCCCCTCCTCCTCCTCCCCCCTCTTTCGGAACACTAAGGAATTCCGCGGGATCTTTCTTAAAATAAAAATCCCCCCTCCCTTCACCCCACTTTGCTTGCTTCTACTTTCACATTCCTGGAACGCTTGTGCTAAGGAGTTTGAATGTTGTGTTTGTCAGCACCTGCACTTCAACTTCAAGCAAGCAAGTGAGCAAACAAGCAATGAGGCAACAAAAAAAACAGTAGGAGCAAGACAGAGGAAAAAAAGAGGGCACGAAAGAAGCAAGAAGTTGATAAAAACTGGCAAGCCTGCATCCGCAAAACCCCCCCTACAGAATAGGCCTTCCTCCACGCAATGACTTGTGTTATCTCCGCGCCTCACCAATAAAGCTCATAAAACAGTCTCTGTGCTGCATATCAGCAGACACCATCAACCGTAAAACTGATTTAGCTACCCCCGATCTCCCTTTGAAGCAGGCCAGTCGCAGAAATGACTCTTCAGCCATTTTATTTGCCAACAGCTAATCAATGAAGCAGGAAAGAGATACACTATCATTAAGTGAATAAAAGTAGAGATCATTTGGCACAAGCACCCCGAAGCCCCTTTGAACCTTATTTATAATTTAAACCTGTCCCTGGCTTTAAAAGTCAGCCGGTTTTTAAAAGGAGCAAAGCAAATAAGCTGGCAAGTCAGGCAAGTCAGTTAATGAACAAATGATTTTTTACAATGATGGCCTACCTTGTATGGAGGGCATGTGTTGACAACTAACCCTTTGACACATACGATCACATATTTGTGGTCATTGTTGAGTAATCCCTGCAGCGTACCATCGCAAATATGTGATTCGAACAGTAGAAACAGAACGTGCAGTGCATTCAGAAAGTATTCAGACCCTTTGACCTTTTCCACATTTTGTTATGTTACATCCTTCTTCTAAAATGGATTAAATATCAATCAATCTACACACAATACCCCATATACAATGCGAAAACAGGTTTATAGAAATACCTTATTTACATATGTATTCAGACCCTTTGCTATGAGACTCGAAATTGAGCTTGGGTGAATCCTGTTTCCATTGATCATCCTTGAGATGTTTCTACAACTTGATTGGAGTAAATTGATTGGACATGATTTGGAAAGGCACATGCATGTCTATATAAGGGCCCACAGTTGACAGTGCATGTCAGAGCAAAAACCAAGCCATGAGGTTGAAGGAATTGTCTGTAGAACTCTGAGACAGGATTGTGTCAACGCACAGATCTGGGGAAGGCTACCAAAAAATGTCTGCAGCATTGAAGGTCCCCAAGAATACAGTGGCCTCCATCATTCTTAAATGGAAGAAGTTTGGAAGCACCAAGATTCTTCCTAGAACTGTCCGCCCGGCCAAACTGAGCAATCGGGGGAGAAGGGCTCGGTCAGGGAAGTGACCAAGGACCTGATCGGAGCTCTGAAAGACATCCTCTGTGGAGATGGGAGAACCTTCCAGAAGGACAACCATCTCTGCAGCACTTCGCCAATCAGGCCTTTATGGTAGAGTGGCCAGGCGGAAGCCACTCCTCTGTAAAAAGGCACATAACAGCCCGCTTGGAGTCTGCCAAAAGGCACCTAAAGGACTCTCAGACCAGGAGAAACAAGATTCTTGGTCTGATGAAACCAAGACTGAACTCTTTAACCTGAATGCCAAGCATCACATCTGGAGGAAACCTGGCACCATCCCTATGGTGAATCATGGTGGTGGCAGACTGAGAGACTAGTTAGGATTGAGCCAAAGATGAACGGAGCAAAGTACAGACAGATCCTTCATGAAAACTTGCTCCAGAGCGCACAGGACCTCAGACTGGGGGAAGGTTCACCTTCAAACAGGACAACGACATTTAGCACACAGCAAAGACAACACAGGAGTGACATTGGGAGAAGTCTCTGAATGCCCAGCCAGGGCCCGGACTTGATGGGCAGTGACGCTCCCCATCCAACCTGATAGAGCTTGAGGGGATCTGCAGAGAAGAATGGGAGAAACTCAAATACAGATGTGCCAAACTTGCAACGTCATACCCAAGAAGACTTGAGGCTGTAAATGCTGCCAAAGGTGCTTCAACAAAGTACTGAGTAAAGGGTCTGAATACTTATGTAAATATGATATTTCTAAAAACCTGTTTTTGCTTTGTCATTATGGGGTATTTTGTGTAGATTGATGAGGGCGGAAAACTATTAAATCCATTTTACAATAAGGCTGGAACATAACAAAATGTGGAAAAAGTCAAGGGTTCTGAATACTTCCCGGATGCACTGTATGATGCAACAAACAGCATTGTTTTCTGAAAAGCATCTAAACAATGTTTTGTTCTGATGGGAAATAAATGTCTTCACAACTTTATTCCACAATCTCACCTTTTATTGTAAAAGATAAATGTGAACGTCATCATCTAAGCACCACACGGAACTTCCACAACCAAACTCATTTCATAAACCAATCTAAATAACAGGCTGCGCCGAGAGAGGGGGAAAAAAAATAAAAACATTGGCGACCTAACAGCTAGACTTGTTTACAATGTACCACGGCTCTTATGAGCCCAAGGGAGAAATGTAATATTGTTTAGAAAATAAGTGTGTGTCAGCTAAGCTAACAGCAGCTAAATGCTTTATGATGTTTATCCATGTTTGTTTATGTTTTTTATTTTTATTTCACCTTTATTTAACCAGTTAGGCTAGTTGAGAACAAGTTCTCATTTGCAACTGCGACCTGGCCAAGATAAAGCGTAGCAATTCGACACATACAACACAGTGTTACACATGGAATAAACAAAATATACAGTCAATAATACAGTAGAACAAAAGAAAACAAAAAGTCTATATACAGTGAGTGCAAATGAGGTAAGTTAAGGAAATAAATAGGCCATGGTGGCGAAGTAATTACAATATAGCAATTAAACACTGGAATGGTAGATCGGCAGAAGATGAATGTGCAGATAGAGATACTGGGGTGCAAAGGAGCATAAATAAATAAATAAATACCAGTATGGGGCTGAGGTAGGTAGATAGATGGGCTATTTACAGATGGGCTATGTACAGGTGCAGTGATCTGTAAGCTGCTCTGACAGCTGGTGCTTAAAGCTAGTGAGGGAGATGTGAGTCTCCAGCTTCAGAGATTTTTGCACTTCGTTCCAGTCATGGGCAGCAGAGAACTGGAAGGAAAGACAACCAAAGGAGGAATTGGCTTTGGGGGTGACCCGTGAGATATGCCTGCTGGAGCGCGTGCTACGGGTGGGTGCTGCTATGGTGACCAGTGAGCTGAGATAAGGCGGGGCTTTACCTAGCAGAGACTTGTAGATAACCTGTAGCCAGTGGGTTTGTCGACAAGTATGAAGCGAGGGCCAGCCAACGAGAGCGTACAGGTCGCAATGGTGGATAGTGTATGGGGCTTTGGTGACAAAACGGATGACACTGTGATAGACTGCATCCAGTTTGTTGAGTAGAGTGTTTGAGGCTATTTTATAGATGACATCACTGAATTCGAGGATCGGTAGGATGGTCAGTTTTACGAGGGTGTTTGGCAACATGAGTGAAGGATGCTTTGTTGCGATATAGGAAGCCGAATCTAGATTTAATTTTGGATTGGAGATGCTTCATGTGAGTCTGGAAGGAGAGTTTACAGTCTAACCAGACACCTAGGTATTTGTAGTTGTCCACATATTCGAAGTCAGAGCCGTCCAGAGTGGTGATGCTGGACGGGCAAGCAGGTGCGGGCAGTGATCGATTGAATAGCATGCATTTAGTTTTACTTGCGTTTAAGAGCAGTTGGAGGCCACGGAAGGAGAGTTGTTTGACAAGCAAAAACTCCCTAATCCCATTCACTATAAGATGCAAATAAACAAAGTCAAAGTTGGTTGCGCCTATTGCCCAGAAAATAGTTAGTTTGGCCACTTTTCAGCATATTACAAATCTTCAATGTACTTGTTACAGTGTATACCAGAACCAGAGCACATGACTTGAAAAAATTCATTTACAGTTTGACAAATCACAAAGCAAATAAAATGTTATCACCTCACAGATCATCACCCCAAATACAAGCCTATTGCCTAGCCTAACCGTAGAGAGAAAGCTAAACAGCGTTGCCAGATTTGGGTGAAACCATTTTAACCTCTTTAAGCTAGGGGGCACTATTTTTATGTTGGGAAAAATAACATTCCCAAAGTAAACCGCCTATTTCTCAGGACCAGATGCTAGAATATGCATGTAATTGACAGATTAGGATAGAAAACACTCTAAAGTTTCCAAAACTGTCAAAATGTTGTCTGTGAGTTAAACAGAACTGGCTAGGCTAAAACCTGAGGAAAATCCAATCAGCAAGTCCCCTGTTTTTGAAACCCCTCTGTTTTTATGCATCCCTATTGCCCATTTAAAGGGATATCAACCAGATTCCTTTTTCTATGGCTTCCCTAAGGTGTCAACAGCCTTTAGACATAGTTTCAGGCTTTTATTTTGAAGAATGAGCGTGAACGACCCCATTGGGTAAGTGTAGAGGTGAGGGCTCTCAGAGTGAGTTGTGCGCAAAAGAGAAAGGTTACTCCCAGTCCTAGTGAAAAGCCAACTGTCCCGGTTGATATATTACCAAATGGATATTTGAAAAACACCCTGAGGATTGATTATAAAAAACGTTTGACATTTTTCTGTGGACATTATGGATATAATTTGGAATTTTTGTCTGCGTTGTTGTGACCGCTTTTTCCGGTGGATTCCTGGGCATAACGCACCAAACTAACGGTATTTGGATATAAAAAATATCTTTATGGAACAAAAGGAACATTTGTTGTCTAACTGGGAGTCTCGTGAGTGAAAACATCTGAAGATCATCAAAGGTAAACGATTAATTTGATTGCATTTCTGATTTTCGTGACCAAGTTACCTGAACCTAAGTGTACTTATTGTTTTGTCGAGCGATCGATAAACTTACACAAACGCTTGTATTGCATTCGCAGGTGGATTAACAAAAGGTTAAGCTGTGTTTTGCAATATTGCACTTGTGATTTCATGAATATGAATATTTTCTAGTAATATTATTTGACTGTGGCGCTATGCTATTCAGCATTGCTGATGACAGTTATAGCGGAACCGGGATGGGTGGTTCAGAGAGGTTAAGGGGGTTTGTTGAGGATTTCAAGTCCATAGGGGATAGAAATGGGGGAAGTTATCGTGGGGGTATATGACGCAGTAAATATTAATATGACGGGGGATTTATCCATAAATGGGTGGCAAACACAGGAAAGTTTATAAGTTAAATAAAAATAAAACACCTGGAAAGGGGTGTCTAAACTGGAAACCCTGAGTAATGATAGATTGTAACTAAGTCAGTCGGGTGAACCATCCCCTTTACCTCATTTTGTTATATACCTCATTTTGTTATATCTTTGGTCTGACAGACGACAACCAGAGTGCATTGTATGACGTCAACAAACATGGTGCCACGAATAGCTGGCATTTTGCTTAGCATTGGCTCATCATAAATCAGTACAACCTTCCAAAAAGTATTTTATACACATCATATGTGTCCATTACAATCTATGCAAGAATCAGAATGCATGATTTGTCACCAGTACTTGAAAACATGTGAATGAAACAGTAAATACATGATGCTCCATACATACTTACGGTGTGCTACAGTAGAAACAACACGATATACAGAAACTATAATGATAACATAATAAGGTACTTACTTTGATAGGAACACACACATGTCCAATGTTATTATTAGCAAGGAAAACAACAAGAAGGCAATGCTGGACACCAGCCGGAAAATGTGCCAGGGGGAAAAAGTTTGTGCAAGTTATGTTCTGACTGGAGATGCGCAAATGCCTGCGTACTTGTTCTCGGGAAACACTGGGGAAGTGCTTGGGCTCTCGTCAAAAGACAGCTCAGTAAATCCTCAAACATAAATTGTCCGCAATAGTTAAATAGGCTACTTCTGTGTGAATTAACGAGGAGGCGGAACACACCTAAAACTGTTGTTGGAAAATAAAACTTGTTAGAAAATCATTTGAAACTGACAAGTTGTATCATAGCCTATAGATCCTTTTGCAGGCAGCGTGCCTTGGTTTTGGAACAGTGAGTGCATTCTGACATTAAGCACATAAAAAAAAACTCACACAGGGGCGACCGTTAGAGATGTTTGAAACTCACACGTGAAAAGGTTAATTAAGTCATTTGGGGAGAGTGTGCTGTGTTCGTGGATCGCGACATTAGGTCAAAGCTAGCTAGTGAGTGGCAAACTGTGAAAGAAGTCTTCCGATAGATTTGCAGAAATGTTTTCATCGCATGCAGCAGAGAGGATCATGGGGAGTCTACACAGGCATGCGGAGATTACAGCTGAGCTACAACACTAGGCGTCAACCGAAATCCCCCGACCATGACGACGGAGCAGCATTTCACAGATCCTTAATTTCTACAGGAGGCAATTGCATCATGGTATTTATATACTCTGACATGACTTTACACTGGGCAGAGACCCGTTGCTGCCGAATTGGACAAACTATCATCTCTTACCAAATACATGCCTATAGCAATGCTAAAAGCAAAACACTATAAAGATCTGGCTTTCTGTTCCTCCCACGTAATGCAATAAAAATAGTGTTATGGATATGTGTGGACAGAACCAATAATAGGGCAATAGAATAGAGTGGAAGAGATTAGGAAATTGTGGGAGAAATTTGGAGATAGATTGAAAAGCTGGTGGGACAAGAGAAGAAGAGAATAGATAAAAGTTTATGATGTGAGAAGAGGTAGGGCTGTCAGTCAATAAATAATATAATAATACTCATAGGAAAGGTTTTCATCTTCAGCTCACAATCTGTGGATAATACACGATTAGAAAGGTTCAAACTTTTTGTCAAACATCACAGCACAATTGAAAGATTTATGGCACATAGAAACCAAACGAGGGTGGTCTATGGTGATAGGTGGGATGGGCTGAGAGTGGCTGAGGGGGTGGGATTAAAGAGCTGATGTTTGGTAATGTATTATTGTTATGTGACTGCTTTATATAAAAGTATGTAAAATGTAAAAATATATGTATATGTAGCAAATGAAGGTGTAAAAAAATGATGATATTTGTCCTCCGAAGAGGGGGGGTGGTGGAGGGTTTAATAAAAACTAAAGAGTAGGGCTGGTTAAATTCCAGAGAACTCGTGATACAATAATAACACGATAGTCTATATGTATTGTGATTCTCACGGTTCTAAATGTATTGCGATTCAATTTATTAGCGATTGATTTTATTGCAATTTGATGTATATGTCTGCTGCAGAGAGACAAGAAAGAGCATAATAACATTTGTTTTGATCAGTCATGGAAATAAAAAAGTGCTGAAAACATGTCGGCTCACTATTTAAAAAGAAGAAGACGTTTTATACCCTTCCCCAAATATACAGTTGAAGTTGGAAATTTACATACACTTAGGTTGGAGTCATTAAAACTCATGCAATCTTTCCAACAATTGTTTACAGACAAATTATTTAACTTATAATTCACTGTATCACAATTCCAGTTGGTCAGAAGTTTACATACACTAAGTTGACTGTGCCGTTAAACAGCTTGGAAAATTCCAGAAAATGTCATAGCTTTAGAAGCTTCTGATAGGCTAATTGACATCATTTGAGTCAATTGGAGGTGTACCTGTGGATCCATTTCAAGGCCTACCTTCAAACTCAGTGCCTCTTTGCTTGACATCATGGGAAAATCAAAAGATATCAGCCAAGACCTCAGAAAAATAATTGTAGACCTGCACAACACCTGAAGGTACCACGTTAATCTGTACAAACAATAGTACGCAAGTATAAACACCATGGGACCACACAGCCGTCATACTGCTCAGGAAGGAAGGGCGTTCTGTCTCCTAGAGATTAACGTACTTTGGTGCGAAAAGTGCAAGTCAATCCCAGAACAACAGCGAAGGACCTTGTGGAGATGCTGGAGTAAACCGGTACAAAAGTATCTATATCCACAGTAAAACAAGTCCTGTATCGACATAACCTGAAAGGCCGCTCAGCAAGGAAGAAGCCACTGCTCCAAAACCACCATAAAAAAAGCCAGATTACAGTTTGCAACTGCACATGGGGACAAAGATCGTACTTTTTGGAGAAATGTCCTCTGGTCTGATGAAACAAAAATAGAACTGTTTGGCCATAATGACCATCGTTACGTTTGGAGGAAAAAGGGGGATGCTTGCAGGCCGAAGAACACCATCCCAACCGTGAAGCATGGGGGTGGCAGCATCATGTTGTGGGGGTGCTTTGCTGCAGGAGGGACTGGTGCACTTCACAAAATAGATGGCATCATGGGGTAGGAAAATTATGTGGATATAGTGAAGCAACATCTCAAGACGTCAGTTAAAGCTTTGTCGCAAATGGGTCTTCCAAATGGACAATGACCACAAGTATACTTTCAAAGTTGTGGCACAATGGCTTAAGGACAACAAAGTTCAGGTATTGGAGTGGCCATCACAAAGACCTCAATTCTATAGAAAATGTGTGCAGAACTGAAAAAGTGTGTGCGAGCAAGGAGGCCTACAAACCTGACTCAGTTACACCTGCTCTGTCAGGAGGAATGGGACAGAATTCACCCAACTTATTGTGGAAAGCTTGTGGAAGGCTACCCGAAATGTTTGATCCGAGTTAAACAATTTAAAGGCATTGCTACCAAATACTAATTGAGTGTTTGTAAACTTCTGACCCAAGGTGAATGTGATGAAAGAAACCAAAGCTGAAATAAATCATTCTCTACTATTATTCTGAAATTTCACATTCTTAAAATAAAGTGGTGATCCTAACTGACGTAAGACAGGGAATTTTTACTAGGATTAAATGTCAGGAATTGTGAAAAACTGAGTTTAAATGTATTTGGCTAAGGTGTATGTAAACTTCCGACTTCAACTGTATGTTCCAACAAGACAATGACCCCAAGCATACAGCCAAAGCAATGCTGGAATGGCTTTAGAACAAGAATGTGAAATCTCTGGAGTGGCCCAGCCAAAGTCCATACTTGAATCTCATTTCAAATCTGTGGAAAGACTTGAAGATTGCTGTTCACCGCCGCTTCCCATCAAATGTAAGAAGAGCTTGAGAAAATCTGCAAGGAAGAATGGGAGAAAATCCCCAAATCCAGATGTGCAAAGCATACCAAAGACAACTCAAAGCTGCAATCACCACCAAAGGTGCTTCTACAAAGTATTGACTCAGGTGTGAATACTTATGTAAATTAGATCTGTAATTCTTCTAAAATAAAATTGACTAAAAACATGTTTTCACTTTGTCATTATGGGGTATTGTGTGTAGATGGGGAAGAAAAAATATATGTAATCAATTTTGAATTCAGGCTGTAACACAACAAAATGTGGAATAAGTCCAGGCGTATGAATACTTTCTGAAGGCACTGTTACTGTATCGATTTACCCCCATCTTTAGAGGAGAGAGGGAAAGGAGACAAAGAGAGGAGAAAACATGAAGTAAGATAAGAACGAGGAGCAGATACTAGAGGCACTTGAAGGGGAAGGCTATTTCAGCACTCATTACCTCTGGGGGCATTAGGAGCGATGGGCCTTTGAGGACCTCTCCACCGGCGACACAATTCAGGAGTCTGGAAAAGAGACAGCCAGGAAATAAAAATCACACCCTCGACAAAACAGCCCATTTCTCAGGGTGTTTCTGCGTCTGCAGACCATCAGTGAGGGGGACACAATCTTTGAATGAAATGGAAAAAAGCTACGATGGCGGGGTCATTTTTAGCCATCATGGGCTGGTGAGCAGAACCCAACTCGGCTGGTGAATGGAGAGGCTACTAATGACAAACAGAGGAAGTGGGACTTTTACAGATCCTCTGGAGTTACAGAGTGGAGCAACATACTAGACGTAACAGATTGATACAGATACTAGGACAAAAAGACCCATGCGCACAAAGCAACTGTACATCAGGCGGAATGACAATCACACAGGCCTGTGCTCACTTCTTAGTGACCACACTATAATAGTTGTGGCTGCTTCGTGTGATGCATTGTTGTCTCTACCTTCTTGCCCTTTGTGCAGTTGTCTGTGCCCAAGTTGTTGTCATGTTGTGTTGCTGCCATGCTATGTTGTCGTCTTAGGTCTCTCTATGTAGTGTTGTGTTGTCTCTCTTGTCATGATGTGTGTTTAGTCCTATATTTTTAATCCCAACCCCCATCCCAGCAGGAGGCCATTTGCCTTCTGGTAGGTCATCATTGTAAATAAGAATTTGTTCTTAACTGACTTGCCTAGTTAAATATCATAAAATATATATATATATTACATACACTGCTCAAAAAAAATAAAGGGAACACTTAAACAACACAATGTAACTCCAAGTCATCACACTTCTGTGAAATCAAACTGTCCACTTAGGAAGCAACATTGATTGACAATAAATTTCACATGCTGTTGTGCAAATGGAAGAGACAACAGGTGGAAATTATAGGCAATTAGCAAGACACCCCCAATAAAGGAGTGGTTCTGCAGGTGGTGACCACAGACCACTTCTCAGTTCCTATGCTTCCTGGCTGATGTTTTGGTCACTTTTGAATGCTGGCGGTGCTTTCACTCTAGTGGTGGCATGAGACGGAGTCTACAACCCACACAAGTGGCTCAGGTAGTGCAGCTCATCCAGGATGGCACATCAATGCGAGCAGTGGCAAGTAGGTTTGCTGTGTCTGTCAGCGTAGTGTCCAGAGCATGGAGGCGCTTCCAGGAGACAGGCCAGTACATCAGGAGACGTGAAGGAGGCCGTAGGAGAGCAACAACCCAGCAGCAGGACCGCTACCTCCGCCTTTGTGCAAGGAGGAGCAGGAGGAGCACTGCCAGAGCCCTGCAAAATTACCTCCAGCAGGCCACAAATGTGCATGCGTCTGCTCAAACGGTCAGAAACAGACTCCATGAGGGTGGTATGAGGGCCCGACATCCACAGGTGGGGGTTGTGCTTACAGCCCAACACCGTGCAGGACGTTTGGCATTTGCCAGAGAACACCCAGATTGGCAAATTCACCACTGGCACCCTGTGCTCTTCACAGATGAAAGCAGGTTCACACTGACAGAGTCTGGAGATGCCGTGGAGAACGTTCTGCTTTCTGCAACATCCTCCAGCATGACCGGTTTGGCGGTGGGTCAGTCATGGTGTGGGGTGGCATTTCTTTGGGGGGCCGCACAGCCGTCCATGTGCTCGCCAGAGGTAGCCTGACTGCCATTAGGTACCGAGATGAGATCCTCAGACCCCTTGTGAGACCATATGCTGGTGTGGTTGGCCCTGGGTTCCTCCTAATGCAAGACAATGCTAGACCTCATGTGGCTGGAGTGTGTCAGCAGTTCCTGCAAGAGAAAGGCATTGATGCTATGGACTGGCCCGCCCGTTCCCCAGACCTGAATCCAATTGAGCACATCTGGGACATCATGTCTCGCTCCATCCACCAACGCCACGTTGCACCACAGACTGTCCAGGAGTTGGCGGATGCTTTAGTCCAGGTCTGGGAGGAGATCCCTCAGGAGACCATCCGCCACCTCATCAAGAGCATGCCCAGGCGTTGTAGGGCGGTCATACAGGCATGTGGAGGCCACACACACTACTGAGCCTCATTTTGACTTGTTTTAAGGACATTACATCAAAGTTGGATCAGCCTGTAGTGTGGTTTTCCACTTTAATTTTGAGTGTGACTCCAAATCCAGACCTCCATGGGTTGATCAATATGATTTCCATTGATAATTTTTGTGTGATTTTGTTGTCAGCACATTCAACTATGTAAAGAAAAAATATTTAATAAGAATATTTCATTCATTCAGATCTAGGACGTGTTATTTTAGTCTTCCCTTTATTTTTTTGAGCAGTGTATACACACACACACACACACACACACACACACACACACACACACACACACACTAGCTACTCATCCAAGCTACACACGCCATAAATCGAATACAACACAAGCATTGTTATATCTTTCACCCTCACACACAAATACATAGACTCACAGAACACATACACACAATCTCACCAGAAGCTTCCCACTCTGAGAACATCCCACATCCTGCTCTTCTAATTCACTCATCTCAAATCAACAAGCGCCATGTCAACAACGCAACTGGCTAGATCCAGTTCCCCTGTCATGGTGCTACGGCTCTCCAGCCGTAACCTCACCACTCCCACTGTGTCACCCTCAGTCACAGCAGAGGGACGGGGAGACGGCACTGCACTCAGAGGGGTGGTTTCACATCCAAGCTGAGATAAGCCTGTTTAGGTTGTGTGCTGGATATTCAGGCAGGCAGATACAACTGTGCATGTTAATGCTTTTATAACCACGCAGACAAAACACTGTAGAGGTTCCATGCTGATTAGGCCTAGACTTTGTGTACGTGCAAACACATTCAACGAAGTACTGATGTTTTTCAACCTTTGTCGGAGCCATGTTTAAACATTAGCGAAGACAGAATATGGCATGATCCGTGTGCTCAAATACAGCTACATACATAACACTCATTTCCAGCTACATGAAGTTATCTGTCAACAAAAGCCCACTAAATAGATGCAAACATTACACACAAGCAGAGGTATAATAGCTCGAGCCATCTGGAAACCTATTAATTGCCAGCGAGATAGAGATGTTGAAATTAATGAAGCCACACGCTAAAGAGACAACTCTCACTAAGGGGGAACGGGATCGACGTAACACCAACTACAGACAACTGTCACGTACTCTTTCTCTTTGTGTTTTTATTTTTTTGTGGTATCCAATTTGTAGTTACAGTCTTGTCCCGTCGCTGCAACTCCTGTACGGACTTGGGAGAAGTGAAGGTCGAGAGCCATGCGTCCTCCGAAACACGGCCTTGCCAAGGCGCACTGCTTCTTGACACACTGCTCACTTAACCCGGGAGCCAGCCACAACAATGTGTCTGAGGAAACACTGTACAACTGTCAACCAAAGTCAGATACAGTAGCAGGTGCCCGGCCCGCCACAAGGAGTCTCTAGAGCGCGATGGGACAAGGAAATCACAGCAGGCCAAACACTCCCCTAACCCGTGCGACGCTGGGCCAAATTGTGCGCCGCCTCATGGGTCTACCGGTAACGGCCTTAGACCATTGCGCCACAAGAGAGGCCTTGAATTCTCTTTTAAGTGAGGTAAAATCTTTAAGGCCCATTTTCCTTTAGAACAAAAAAAAGAAGAGATGTGGTTCGATGATGCAACGGCACCGAGGGTTTTGTTGTGGCGCCAGTTAACGACACCCTTGAGGTTGTGAACCCAAACTCCTAATTACCAGTTAGCCAATTAAGGCTGTCGCCAAAACCTAGAGCGCGTGCCAGAAAATTGGCTTCAGTTCAGTTAGATCAGCTGTTCACAACACTGATTCACTGATCTACAAATCAACTGCCTGAGCACCTGAGGTCTACCGTGATGGTGCTGAGCTGTAGGGTAGAGACCTGGTAAGGGAGAGATTTATGGTAGGCCCACCGACATGCTGTGGCAGTGATGGAGGGATCTTAGTAGAGCAAGGCCACCGATTCACAGCATCAGTAACTTAATCAGTCATGCACCAGGTGACACGCACACAGCGAATACATATGCACACACATGCAAGCCAAAAATGAAACTGTGCTTTCATTTACACGCACACACACACGCACGCACGCACGCACGCACACACACACACACACACAGCGAATTACAGGGGGCCTAAACCCCCCTGAATGAAAGAGGAATCTAAATGCAAAGTCCATCTTTGGGGAGGGGTCTCCAAATAATGCAATTTACTGCTACAGTGATAAATATTAAAATAAAAGTTTATTCTAAATTAACAAACACCCCCACATCTCTGACATGGTTTTAAAAAATACATTTCCCATGTGGCTGCACTTGTCATCCTGGGACAGTCCCGTATTTCAGCCCCTTTTCAGGTTTCTCAACTTGACTTTTTATAAAAACATATCAACTAATTCGGGCTACATGAGTGTAGGTCTAATGAAAATCGCAGAATGTCACTTGACTTGTTGTTTTGCACCCAATGTCTCTTTCTAGTCATCAAATGGGCGTGTGCCCAGTACACTGTTCAGATGCTGGAAGTATTTTGGAGTGGATGAACTTGTGCAGGTAGTGGTTTGTTTGACAATCAGATGAAAACATCATGACTGGTTGTGTTCATGCCACATGTTTACCATTTAATGACATGCCTTTCCTATTAGGCCCAAATAGGATGGTCCCATGAAACAAATAAAGTCCCCCCCAACCCCCCCCCCCTAATTCACACACAAACACACAGCTGCTGGCTCCAACACAGCATCCTGCTGAGGTGAGATATGACGGCTATGCTGAGGTGAGATATGATGGCTAAATTTAGGTGAGATATGATGGCTAAGCATGGGGTTGACACATGATGGCTCTCTCCTCCAGAGAATGGGCAGTGTGGTCCATTACAGTAGCCCGAGTGCATTGAAGCCTAGAAGATCTTATACAATTTTAACAGTGCATAAATGTTTCAGATAGCTCTGTCCAAAGATAACATTTCTCTTCTACTTCAGGTTGCCAACTGCAGAATTATGTGTAAGTGAGCATTCATTTTGTAGCCTGCTGTCTACTTCATTTACACTGAACTTTATTGAGCTTGAAATAAGTCTTTCCATGTTACAATTGCATAATATATTTATGTAGGCCTATGCCCAAATGCAAAAGACAGAAAATTTGAAGCATAGGCATAATAGCGTGAAGACAAAAGATGCTAAAAATATTTGCGGGAAAGACAATGCGCAAGTCAATTAACCACCTGAAGAGAGCAAGCAAATTCGATTATATTGCCCCTTATCTGCCAAAACAATTGTCATACAATCTGTTACCGCGTAAAGGCATTGTTTGAATACATGCATAAAAATGTGCTAATTTGGACTGTGTTTTCGCAGGCAATTGCAGATGGCCAGACGTCACGGAGTACTAAATCGCTAAATCCTGTATTTTGATTGTGAACCAGTACGGTGAGGGAAACGGATTAGGACAAAAGGCGAGTCCCGCGGCAGAGATTTCAGGGGAAATAATAGGCGCATGGCAACCGGGGGTTCAGTAGAACATCTTTCCTATGGTTGTCTTGTGTAATAACATTATTGTTACCACCCGTCTGTGTGTTTAAACAGGATTTTTATTTTTAAAATATCAAGTTAGGTTTTTTTTAAATGGTAGGCGTATGACTAGATTATATATATATATATATATATATATATATATATATATATATATATATATATATATATATAAAAACGATCGTTTTTTTTAAAGATACAACTACAACATAATTTACATAACCTGCACAAAGCATTTCATAACTAATATGATAAACTTTGAAAGCCTCAAAATAAGGAATGGCTATTGACTACAATTCACTAAAACGAGAGGTAGGCTTTGAAAGCCTCAATATAAGGAATTATTATTGTCTACAATTCCCTAAAATGATAGATAGGCCTATACGTCACTTCAAGTTGACGACTTTATAGGCTAAAGCAACATTACACAGTTGACGCTTTCGATATTGTGTCAATTCTATTTATCGTGCACTGACAACCCTGTGAAGTTGCCCCCATCGATATTAATTGATGATTTGGGGTAGAATGATGCGACGGACCTTTATGGGCAACTATGACTATGACCCCGCACCCTTTAAACTAGCTGGAGAAATAATTTGACATAAATTATAATCACAAACTACAATAGTGACCATCAATCTGGCAAGTTATCAAGTGCCCTAGAAAATATATATACAACCTGGAAAATACGAACCTAATAAAATAGGCTACCATGTAGCATAACAATAAAGGATGCATGCTACAAATCGGTCACTAGAATAAATGCAATGTTTTTCTCATTCAAATGTTTAATTTGACACCTTGTGTGACAGCTCTTTAATTGAGACCTCAGACCTGTCAAACCAGAAAGTCGCAGTCATGTCGCCAAGTCGTGGGATGAAGGTTGTCGACATTTACTTCGCAAATTCAGTTCAGTGGGTTTGCAAAGACCGACAACCCACATACAACATAATGGTCCGCATGAGGACTGACTTTTCAAACATTTGAACCAAACCAAATGTACAGAGGGAGCAGATGCAGATTGTCGGCAACATATACCGCACAGGGGCGACAACAAGGAATTTACCTTATCTCCAAAATAAATTCCGCGAGATATTTCCGAGGGAAATAGTCCAAAATTCAGCAAGTGTATTGACGAAGAGGTAACAGTCTGAAAATAATCACTATTTCACTCCTAGAACGTCGTAATTCCCAAGACGCACGCTGTTGAGTTTGCATTGACTATACACTGAAACAGGCGGAGATCTACCCAGGCGCGCGACTGTCGTCTCGTCCAGGACACACCCTCCTCGTTTGCATGAAAGACCCTTACGGCCAATTAAGGGTCGCAGCACGGTAGACTACGCAGCTGGCACCTCCCACACCGTTCAAACCACGGTCCAGACTTCAGACCCCAGTCCAGACTGTAAACATAAAATGGTTCTCAGAATGGTTTTCCCCTTTCTTTTTAACACTGTTTCGAATTATCTCTCTCTCTCCGCGTGAGTGTGTGTGTGTGAAATCAACAATAGGGTAAATCATGAACTCAAACATGAAGCATCTTATTATGATAAGCATGAACTATGATATACCATGTCATCTTATTATGATATGATAAGAATAAGGATAGTTGCAAGTAAGTAGGAATAACCAGCAACAATATTAGACAGAAGAAAAATGCCTAATTGTGCATTGCATAGTGTTTGACATGGATTTCTCGCTTCTCTTTTGATCAAATGCAAATCCAATCTACTTCGACCATAACACATTTTCTCCCTATGCCATGAATATATGTGAGGCCTTGCACAGTCTCACTTGGAGGGTTTTTATCGAACACTTAGGCACACCTTGAGAACTGAGTCATTAAGTGGTATTATTCTACATTTTAAACTATAGTCCCAAACCTTGTTTTTCCAGCAATCAAAGCATTTAGAGCCCACCGCTCAACTCCCAATTCAATCTCAGGGATCAATGTCCCAATGTCCCCGGCTGATTTTCCTGCCACCTCCATTTTCCATTTCCCAACAACCTCTGGTGAAACAGCAAGAAATGACGTGCCCTTTAGCCCCATGCTGAACCCACTTTGTGTCACTTTATGTCAAAGTCAGCCGATAATTTCAACAAAAGTTAATCATTTAAATGTCATTGTCTTTTCTCCAGAGTAATTACATGTAAAGACGCGGTTTATCCAGAGTGAGACAAATACCTCTGTTTTTTTTGTTTTGTTTTTACCAGAGCCACACAATGTAGAAAAAAGAAAAAAAAAGATAGGCCTATTTATTATGAGAAATGTTGTATCCTGGGAAATATTGGTTTATTTGTCGAAGTCAAAGCTACTGTTAAATGATTATACCGTAGTCTTATGATGTTGATTTCCCCTTCCTCTCTCCATGGTGCTGTATATTCATAAAAAGGGAATGTTGTTATGTGGACCCCGATGCAGTGTTTGTATTGCATTGTTAACCCAAGCATGTAGGATCAGCGTCCATTTCATAATTGAGTTATCCAGACTGATGGACATGTTTGTGAATGTAAATTTAACACAAGTGCCAATAAGGTAGGAGAGCCATTTGCCGGCGCCGCTAATGGTATCAGTGACAGGAGAGAGATGACTGTGTTTTGTCAAAGCCACCAGACCATAAACTATCAGCAGCAGCCGGAGAGGGGGGGGGGGGGGGGGGGGAAAGAGAGAGAGAGAGAGAGAGAGAGAGAGAGAGAGAGAGAGAAAGTGAGAGAGAGAAAGAGAGGGGGAGAGAGAGAGAGAGAGAGAGAGAAAGAGAGGGGGAGAGAGAGAGAGAGAGAGAGAGAGAGAGAGAGAGAGAGAAAGAGAGGGGGGGGGAGAGAGAGAAAGAGTAAATATCTATCTGATGATCTGAATGCACTCTGAAAATGACAAACTGAAACCTTGTAGTGTCCATTGGTATTTACAAATTGCCTGTATTTTAATAATGAAAGTGAGATAATTGGATAGCCTATTTATACAAAAACTTTGTCATATGAGTGAAGCTATTACCAGAGTTAGAATTGCAGACTTGCCTGGGGGAGCCGATGGACACTCCTACAACAAATCAGGACATTCTAATAAGCAAAATAATATTAAATACATCCTCATATTCTAATAAGCATTATAAACTGGGTGGTTCGGGCCCTGAATGCTGATTGAATGACAGCCGTGGTATATCAGACCGTATACCATGGGTATGACAAAACATTTATTTTTACTGTTCTAATTACGTTGCTAACCAGTTTATAATAGCAATAAGGCACCTCGGGGGTTTGTGGTATATGGCCAATATACCACGGCTAAGGGCTGTATCGAAGCACACTGCATTGCGTTGTGCATAAGAACATCCCGCAGCCGTGGTACATTGGCCATATACCACACCCCCTCGTGCCGTATTGCTTAATTAGAGCACCCCAAGAGTCAATGATACATCAACACATTGGTTACTGGTTAGTGTCACAGAGGTGGTTCGGTGAACTATGCTCATGTGATGATGAGTAACCTTGCTTTATGAGAAGACGTGTGTTAGCTCCATGAGCTAATGCCTTTGCTTTAGTTCAGCATGCTAACACAGTCTTGTGGTGCATTGGCCACATTAGCCCACATTATATCATGAATGTTGATTCAATAAGTAAATTAAATGCTCAACATTAATTGAGTGCATTCTGTTCTGCTCCAAGTGGGGCTCAACCAGCTGCACAACAATTCACACTACTCAAAGCCAACTGTCTGAGTCAACAGTGTAAGAGACTATTCTGTCACTCCAATGACAGTTGGCTTTAGGTCTCAGGGAAGGTGACATCAGCCAACATGCTACAGACAAGTTTCATATCCATCACACATGCTCACTGGGCACCAAAATCTGGCAGCACAAATAACATCCCATTGCATTTTGCCAAGGCAAACAGGTAGAGGGACTTGATCATTATGAGCCAAAAAACTTGCTAACTTCACTGTCTCTAGTTTCTGGGATTGCTAAAGCGATAGAGATGGTGATTATTTGATGGTGATCATTATATCTCTCCCTGACCAGTGGGTCACTCAGTCAGCATTTCTCTGGACCATCAACATAATGAATCAAGATCCATACGTTTATTGATCAAATAAAAGAAGATGTTTCGTCACAAACACCACATAAGTGCAGTGAAACATTAATAGACTATGTGATCAACATGATTTGGAACAAATCAATGGTTTACACTTTAGCAAGTGTTGACCAACACAAGTCAGCAAACTCTATGACCCTACATGAACTTGAATTTCCATCAACTTTACTCCAAGGTCCTGCTACATGGAGATGAATGTTCTCAGTTATATTTTTTATTTTAATTTAACCTTTATTTAACTAGTCATGTCGGTTAAGAACAAATTATTATTTACAATGACGGCCTACCCCGGCCAAACCCTAACCTGGACGACGTGGGGCCAATTGTGCGCCGCCCTATGGGACTCCCAATCATGGCCGGTTGTGATACAGCCTGGAATTGAACCAGGGTCTGTAGTGATGCCTCTAGCACTGAGATGCAGTGCCTTAGACCGCTGTGCCACTCGGGTGCCCAATATCAGGCCCCCCCCCGTACGAGACCCTAGATGGGCTGCAAATTACTCCCTATGTTTTTAAGAAAGCAATCACTAAATATTTCATGGGTGCCTTCGTTTGTTCTGTGGGAGGCGGGAGGAGGCCAGTTACAAATTCATTTTCGCGAAGGTCACCCAATCCAAATAAGACAAGTTGACACCCAACTCCCAGATGGATTACAATGAAATCCAAATTGATTGGCCTCATGTCCCAACCAAAAAGGTAGTGGAGAGGAGTCAAGGGCATAAACATAACTGTTTTAGAGAAGGCACAACACATTTCTACGTGCAGAGTAGACAGACAGAAACACACACATGTTACCTGTAGCCTTTAGACTTCCGTGCATGACTGACTCGGGACATCACTTTGTTCAATAACCAACCTCAAATCTTTTTAGAACCACTTTAACCCAATGAAGTCTGTATGTTATCTCACGCGTAGGCTTATAGATAAATAAGACACACAGTCAGACACTAGAGCGAGGAAGGGAACTGGGCGCCCCCAGAATAACATCATCAGACAGGCTGCAGACAGAGGGTGACACCGTGTTAATTAAAACACGCCGGCCAATGACCCCCCCCCCGCCCCCCCGTGTCCCTAATCCACAAATCAGAGGGGCAGGACCGCTGTCTCGCCCCCCACCCCCGGGGTCCCACCCCTTCACCCTAGCAGAGATGTCACAGTGTGCTTGGGTGTTGTTAGCCGTTCTGAGCTAAATAAGGCTAAAGAAGCTGTCACTGCTTTTTCCTATGTACTGTATTTTAGCTTCACTCTTACAGTGCCTTCAGAAAGTTTTCGCACCCCTTAACTTTTTCCACATGTTGTGTTACCGCCTGAATTTAAAATGGATAAAATTGAGATTTTTTGGGTCACTGGCCTACACACAATAACCCATAATGTAAAAGTGGAATTATGTTTACAAATTAATAAAAAAATGAAAAGCTAAAATGTCTTGAGTCAATACGTCTTCAACCCCTTTGTTATGGCAAACCTAAATATGTTCAGGAGTAATAATTTGCTTGGCATGTCACATAGTAAGTTGCATGGACTTACTCTGTGTGCAATGATAGTGTTTAAAATGATTTTATAATGACTTCCTCATCTCTGCACCCCACACATACAATAATCTGTAAGGTCCCTCAGTCGAGCAGTGATTTTCAAACACATATTCAACCACAAATACCAGGGAGGTTTTCCGATGCCTCATAAAGAAGTGCACCTACTGGTAGATGGGTAAAAAAAAATACAAAAGCAGACATTGAATATATCCCTTTGAGCATGGTGAAGTTACTCATTTCACTTTGGATGGTGTATCAATACACCCAGTCACTACAAAGGCACAGGCGTCCAGAGCGGAAGGAAACCGCTCAAGGATTTCACCATGACACGGTATAATGGCTGTGATAGGAGAAAACTGAGGATGGATCAACAACATTGTAGTTACTCGACAATACTAATCTAATTGACAGAGTGAGAAGAAGGATGCCTGTACATAATAAAACCATTTTTTTAATGCATCCTCATTGGTACAAGGCGCTAAAGTAATACTGCAAAAAATGTGGCAAAGCAATTAACTTTTTGCCCTGAATACAAAATGTTATATTTGGGGGGAATCCAATACAATACATTACTGAGTACCACTCTCCATATTTTCAAGCATAGTGGTGGTGGCTGCATCATTTTATGGGCATGCTTGTAATCATTAAGGACATGGACATTTTTCAGGATAAAATATAAATGGAATGGAGCTAAGCACAGGCAAAAACCTTGTTCAGTATGCTTATCACCAGACACAGGGAAATTAATTCACCTTTCAGCAGAACAATAACCTAAAACACAAGGCTAAATATACAGTAGAGTTGCTTACCACGAAGAGAGTTAATGTTTCTGTGTGGCTGAGTTAGTTTGGACTTAAATCTACTTGAAAATCAATGGCAAGATTGTAAAATGGTTGTCTAGCAATGATCAAGAACAAATTTGACAGAGCTTGAAGAAGTTTGAAAAGAATAATGGGCATATGTTGCACAATCCAGGGGTGGGAAGCTCTTAGAGACTTACCCAGAAAGACTCACAGCTGTAATCATTGCCAAAGGTGCTTCTATAAAGTATTCACTCAAGATTGTGAATACTTATGTAAAGTACATGTTTAATTATTTAATATTCAATACATTTGCAAAAATGTCCGACTTCTTTTTACTTTGTCATTATGGGATGGGGTGGGGTGAATACTTACACTACTGTTCAAAAGTTTGGGGTCACTTAGAAATGTCCTTGTTTTTGAAAGAAAATTAAAAAAAATGTCCATTAAAATAACATCAAATTGATCAGAAATACAGTGTAGACATTGGTAATGTTGTAAATGACCATTGTAGCTGGAAACAGCTGATTTTTAATGGAATATCTACATAGGCGTACAGAGGCCCATTATCAGCAACGATCACTCCTGTGTATCAATGGCACGTTGTGTTAGCTCATCAGTTGTACTGATTAAAGAAGTAATAAAACTGGCCTTCTTTAGACTAATTGAGTATCTGGAGCATCAGCATTTGTGGGTTTGATTACAGGCTTAAAATGGCCAGAAACAAAGTCCTTTCTTCTTTGACTTCCAGTTTTGCACACCAGTTTCAAACAGCTGAAAATACAATATTTTTGGTTATGGACAATATATTTCACAGCGGTTTAGATGGTACAATGATTCTCTAGACTATACTTATTTGTCTTGTCATTAGGCAAACTATTAGAAATTTAGCAACCAGGAAATGGCAGAGCGATATCTGCATAGTGCATCTTTAATCCATTTTGAATTCAGACTATAACACAACAAAATGTGGAATAAGTCAATACACTGTATGTGTTACATTTGGCATGGTGTCTGCATTCCTTTATGTTTTACAGTTCTTCAAAACAAATATATTGGATTGATAAAGTGTACATTGGAGAAGTGCAAACACTCACATTTGACTCCATTGGTCTTTCTCGCAATGTCATTATATTCCCCATGTGTTGTTTGACATCCATTGATAGTGAAATTATACTGTGAAAAACATGAGTATAATTTCAAAATGTACTGTTACACCAAAAGTAGGTTGGTGGATCTCTGTGGTATAGTTGCTCCCTTGATCCAGATTCCCTTTTCAACATTCACAGTGCGTGAGTACCCTTGTATGTGGATCAGTTAACTGTCCGTAGAATCCTTTGAGAGCTCTACGCAATTACAAGCATCATTCATGGGTCCCTGTATCTGACCAAAAAGATACTTAAGAACTCACTGGCTCACATGCACACCACTACTTCCTCACAGAAATAGAATGCCATTGCTCACACCTACAATGACACAAAAGTCCTTCTTCTTGCATTTGTACAGCGATATACTCTCCTGCTTTCATGTGCCGAGCTTCTCGCGCATGCGCACCTTCACTCTCATTCTCTCTTAGACATGTCCAGCCATGATTTGGACCACCGTTTTCATTACAGCCAGGCAGAATTATAGGTTGCGTGTCTGGAACCACTTTCTGACTGAAGTGAACTTAGGCCTACTTCTACCACAAATTATTTTTCTAAGTGGATTCTGTTGCAGTTCAATAGGCAATACTTTTTGACTTGTCAAGTTTTACATTTTGACGTAAACAAATGAAACTTGACAATGGCCGATGGGGCTAAACCCCACGCTGTAACTCCCATACCTACCTTGACACTTCAAAGGGCAGTCACCTAACGAGTAAAGTCGTAATGTTTGATTGCCTGTTGCATTTCCCTATTCCCAAGTGTAGTTTGTTTTTATGGCCTTTTACTGCCCCTTGTGATGTGGGTGTGAGGTATATCTCCTTGCTCAAATGATTTCCTGGATGCACCCTAAGTACAATTTAAAAAATGAGACACCTCTTATTAATCTGCCAACTTGCTGGTTTAGTAAAAGGTGAGCTTATTCTGGATGCACTGTCCTAGGAAGGACAAAAACAAAGTGAATGAATTCTCTCTCTCTCTCTCTCTCTCTCTCTCTCTCTCTCTCTCTCTCTCTCTCTCTCTCTCTCTCTCTCTCTCTCTCTCTCTCTCTCTCTCTCTCTCTCTCTCTCTCTCTCTCTCTCTCTCTCTCTCTCTCTCTCCCCATTATTCACTGCAGTCAGGCCCAGAGTGGTGACATCACAAAGATAGATATTTAGGGAATACTGTGAAGTTAAAAACATTAGGTCAATCACCACATTACCGTCAATTTGAGCAAGCAGACAAAAACCATGAACAAACATGTTGTCTGTCTGCAGCATAGAAATGCAAGGCATGCTGTTAGTACACTCATTAACACTTATGACTTAAAACTGCTCATTGGGGCTCCAGCCAGATAAAATGCACTATTGGTCTTTGAGACCTACAAGCTGCTTCAGGTGAAAGAGTGGCAATGATGTTTACAATCCTTATAATCCAGAGTTAGCAACATAGCCAGTTATCTTCCTCCATCAGCGCTCTCCTCATTAGGAGGCGAGGTTTGGGTACAGGCAGTGCTTCAACCTCTTTGCAACCTCTGCACCCCTTGACCCTCTGTCCCTTTCACACACTTCCAGGTTTAAACATAACCCCTTTTCCAAACCGAAGCCCGAAAACCAGTCAAACCCCTCTCTAAGTCCCCGCCACCAAGTCCTAAGACACAAACCAGATGTTTGGTACTGGTCCAGCATGAGTTAGACAGAGAAAGGGAACAGGGGGTGGGGGAGAGAGAGGAGAGAGAGAGAAGAGGACATGGAACACTCCATCTTTGTCATCTGCTTCCTGTCCTCCTTCCAGTCACCATGCTGTCAACTGCCGTTCATTCTCCTACTGGTGATGCTATTGTTTGCTAAAGCTAGGTAGACTGAATGTGAACCAACTTCCTGGTTTAGTAAAAGGTGAGAGCTTGTTCTGGATGCACTGTCTTAGGAAAGACAAAAACTCTCTCTCTACCGCTACCTATACCTCTCTCTCTCTCTCTCTCTCTCTCTCTCTCTCTCTCTCTCTACCTCTCTACCTCTCCCTCTCTCTCACACACACGCCAAATCCAATTTTGTTTTAATATCTCACAGATGCTCATATGCAATAACCAACACCCCCCCTTAGTTTCCCTCGGGATCTCCCTGTTCATTTGCGAATAAGGCCATTTATTGGTTCTTTATTGTAATTCTAATCAGATTCCAGATCAGTTGGTCTTGCTGACGTTCTCATAATCACTGCACCATGAACCGAAAGCGGGCCTCAAACGGAACAAACTTGACAAAAAGGAAAGGTTTTCAGATGGCATTTAAGGTGACGATGATTGGGGTTTGTATTTGGTATGGGGGTGGAGGTGGGTGGCTGCATGGGGGTTGTGTCAGACCCAATATTATGAAATACAGCACAGCTCAAAGCATTCTGAAATAGGTTAGAATGACTTGCAGTAATACGATTTTGTACGATCCCTAGCTGGCTCTCAGTAGTTCTCCTAAGAGAGAATGTCGCTCCCTCTGCCAACATGATATGGGCTAAAGGCTGAATCCCAACTTGAGATGCATGCGCTTAACTCAGATTTGAGCATACATCATGCATCGACTTTCAATGGAAGACCTGTGCGAAAACTCAAGTTACGCAAACATTGGGAAACATTGGGGCCTATGTGATTAGCTAAGGGAGGGGTGGCAACAGAATGGAGGGTTGTCGGGAATGGGGTTAGGGTTGTTGTTACAACCCTCAGTGTTGACCTAACCCTTTGATCCACTGCTGCCCCTGACAGGACAGGAGGGGAAGCAAAACATAACCAACTCCTGGACATGTCTAAAATAATTAGGGGAGATTTGTATGCTGAATCTGTGTGTGCCTGTGTTTGTATGGCTATGTGAAACGGTCTGTTTTTCCGCCCTACAAACCTCGACAGAGCGTGAAGGAGGGGATTTGAAGGCATGCAAGATCTATGACTGTTAAGAATGGAGAGACATGCGGTACCCCAATGAACGCAAACACACTCATGTGTGACATGTGTGTATATGTGAGAGAGGGAGGGAGAGAAGTGGACTCCTCTAACCAAAGTAGTCCCCTTGGTATTCATACAGAGATGCATCGCTCAAGGGATTCACTATTTCAGTGCACCTTATTTAACTTCAAGAAGACATGCGATGGAGCTGCCTTAGCATATTTCCATCTCAAGGGTCAAAAGTCAGAGCCATTTTTACCTGAATCAGCAGCATATTGTGCAGTAGTACTTGTTATCTCCCACTATTCAACTGTCTTCCTTTTGGTCACACTTTCAACATTATGTATGATATGGAAAATATCAGAAAACAGCAACAAAAAAATATGTGTAAATCAAAGATGACCTTGACAACATTATTGTCAGATTGTGATAGGTGGGATGACACTCCACCACCCTTCCCTGAAGGCTAGGGATTCTTGCCAGCACACCAGGCAAAATAATTACGTCACAGTAATCTACCAAATCTGACCAGACCACAGCCAACCGCTTGACCAGTGACCACCCAATACCATTTGAGGCTTAACTGGCCAAATCTTATTTGACTTTTCCAGAACATTACAAATATCTCCAACATCTGACACAGAACCAAATCAAATCAAAATCAAAATCAAATGTATTTATATAGCCCTTCGTGCATCAGCTGATATCTCAAAGTGCTGTACAGAAACCCAGACTAAAACCCCAAACAGCAAGCAATGCAGGTGTTGAAGCACGTTGGCTAGGAAAAACTCCCTAGAAAGGCCAAAACCTAGGAAGAAACCTAGAGAGGAACCAGGCTATGAGGGGTGGCCAGTCCTCTTCTGGCTGTGCCGGGTGGAGATTATAACAGAACATGGCCAAGATGTTCAAATGTTCATAAATGACCAGCATGGTCAAATAATAGGTCTGGGACAGGTAGCACGTCCGGTGAACAGGTCAGGATTCCATAGCCACAGGCAGAACAGTTGAAACTGGAGCAGCAGCACGGCCAGGTGGACTGGGGACAGCAAGGAGTCATCATGCCAGGTAGTCCTGAGGCATGGTCCTACAGCTCAGGTCCTCCGAGAGAGAGAAAGAAAGAGAGAAAGAGAGAATTAGAGAGAGCATACTTAAATTCACACAGGACACCGGATAAGACAGGAGAAGTCCATCCGATGATACCCCCGGACAGGGCCAAGCAGGAAGGATATAACCCCACCCACTTTGCCAAAGCACAGCCCCCACACTACTAGAGGGATATCTTCAACCACCAACTTACCATCCTGAGACAAGGCCGAGTATAGCCCACAAAGATCTCCGCCACGGCACAACCCAAGGGGGGGCGCCAACCCAGACAGGAAGATCACATCAGTGACTCAACACACTCAAGTGACGCACTCCTCCTAGGGACGGCATGAAATAGCACCAGTAAGCCAGTGACTCAGCCCTTGTAATAGGGTTAGAGGCAGAGAATCCCAGTGGAAAGAGGGGAACCGGCCAGGCAGAGACAGCAAGGGCGGTTCGTTGCTCCAGAGCCTTTCCCTTCACCTTCACACTCCTGGGCCAGACTACACTCAATCATATGACCCACTGAAGAGATGAGTCTTCAGTAAAGACTTAAAGGTTGAGACCGAGTTTGCGTCTCTCACATGGGTAGGTAGACCATTCCATAAAAATGGAGCTCTATAGGAGAAAGCCCTGCCTCCAGCTGTTTGCTTAGAAATTCTAGGGACAATTAGGAGGCCTGCGTCTTGTGACCATAGCATACGTGTAGGTATGTATGGCAGGACCAAATCAGAGAGATAGGTAGGAGCAATCCCATGTAATGCTTTGTAGGTTAGCAGTAAAACCTTGAAATCAGCCCTTGCCTTGACAGGAAGCCAGTGTAGGGAGGCTAGCACTGGAGTAATATGATCAAATTCTTTGGTTCTAGTCAGGATTCTAGCAGCCGTATTTAGCACTAACTGAAGTTTATTTAGTGCTTTATCCGGGTAGCCGGAAAGTAGAGCATTGCAGTAGTCTAACCTAGAAGTAACAAAAGCATGGATTAATTTTTCTGCATCATTTTTAGAGAAAGTTTCTGATTTTTGCAATGTTACGTAGATGGAAAAAAGTGGTCCTTGAAACAGTCTTGATATGTTCTTCAAAAGAGAGATCAAGGTCCAGAGTAACGCAGAGGTCCTTCACAGTTTTATTTGAGACGACTGTACAACCATTAAGATTAATTGTCAGATTCAACAGAAGATCTCTTTGTTTCTTGGGACCTAGAACAAGCATCTCTGTTTTGTCCGAGTTTAAAAGTAGAAAGTTTGCAGCCATCCACTTCCTTATGTCTGAAACACAGACTTCTAGCGAGGGCAATGTTGGGGCTTCACCATGTTTCATTGAAATGTACAGCTGTGTGTCATCCGCATAGCAGTGAAAGTTAACATTATGTTTTCGAATGACATCCCCAAGAGGTAAAATATATAGTGAAAACAATAGTGGTCCTAAAACGGAACCTTGAGGAACACCGAAATTTACAGTTGATTTGTCAGAGGACAAACCATTCACAGAGACAAACTGATATCTTTCCGACAGATAAGATCTAAACCAGGCCAGAACTTGTCCGTGTAGACCAATTTGGGTTTCCAATCTTTCCAAAAGAATGTGGTGATCGATGGTATCAAAAGCAGCACTAAGGTCTAGGAACACGAGGACAGATGCAGAGCCTCGGTCTGATGCCATTAAAAGGTCATTTACCACCTTCACAAGTGCAGTCTCAGTGCTATGATGGGGTCTAAACCCAGACTGAAGCATTTCGTATACATTGTTTGTCTTCAGGAAGGCAGTGAATTGCTGCGGAACAGCCTTTTCTAAAAATGTTGAGAGGAATGGAAGATTCGATATAGGCCGATATTTTTTTGTATTTTCTGGGTCAAGGTTTGGCTTTTTCAAGAGAGGCTTTATTACTGCCACTTTTAGTGAGTTTGGTACACATCCGGTGGATAGAGGTTTATTATGTTCAACATAGGAGGGCCAAGCACAGGAAGCAGTTCTTTCAGTAGTTTAGTTGGAATAGGGTCCAGTATGCAGCTTGAAGGTTTAGAGGCCATGATTATTTTTATCATTGTGTCAAGAGATATAGTACTAAAACACTTGAGTGTCTCTCTTGATCCTAGGTCCTGGCAGAGTTGTGCAGACCAGACCCTGGTTAAAGTATATGGGCTTGGGGAAGTTTATGCTAAAGGGTCAGAGGTTACAAATGGGTCGGGGGACTAATGACCGAAGGTTAAAATAACGCCTTAAACTGACAAGTCTCCAGTATTAGGAAGTAATCATTTCAAAACATTTACAAACTTTTCAACTAACAAAACCACTATTCTCTCTCTAATTACCCTAAAGCTGGGAGGATTGGAGTATTGATAAGGGACCTGATCATTTGAGCTAAACACCCTGCACATCTCTGAAGTGCCCAGTTTTTAACGGCTTAGCTGGACTTTGCTAATGTGTCCAACTCCAAAATGAGCACAGCGGTTAGGATTAGAGTGATAGCTGAACGGTAGATTCAACAAGAGGGCATAAAAAACAAAATAAACACTGAACCCTTCAACAGGGTATACCATTCACCTCCTCTCATGGGCTGCCTGTCCATCATCCTCCTCGTCCAATTTTCATTTCATTTTCATCACTCATTCATTTTTGTTTTTTTTAAAGAGGGGGAGAGTAGCAATTTAGTGGGATTTATAGGTTAACCTTACCTAAAGTCTAGTGGCTGAAAGTGGATGTGACTACTCCACAATGACACAGAAGGACATGCGTAATTTACGGGAGCCACTGTAGGGAGAAGAGAGAGAGCGAGTGAGAGGGAGAGACAGAGACAGAGACAGACAGGGACAGAGAGATTGGAAGAATTGGTTATTAAGGAAAACAAGGTAACAGAAATGGAAATGGAGTTAATGATGACTGAACAGAGGGGAAGTGGGAAGGTGATGAGAGAAGCATATAGCAGATATCAGATAGAAAGTGTTTGGGGGAGGCGGTTGGGCACAGAACACAAAGGGAGAAATTAGGTGTGGTAACATCAGCATAAATTATCCATTCAGGCTTACATGAGATTACAAACTTCACATGAGGTATAACCCTAATTATAAGGACTTCCCGGTGTGTTGCCATGTCAGCTACAGTCGCATGAGCACACACACACACACACACACACACACACACACACACACACACACACACACACACACACACACACACACACACACACACACACACACACACACACACTCTCTCAAGAGGACAGTTCGGGGAATATCACTAGTGGAAAATCATTTCGAAACACTGTGATGCTGCCATAACAATACCATAACCCAAGACTGAGAAGCCAGAGAACTCACTCTATCCTAATTAAGGGCGACGTAATAAGGAGAATCGTTCTTTCAGCAGTAAGAAGAATGATAATTAGTCCTATTTTGCATTTCTGGTCTCAGAGTAATGAGGACCCACATGGCTAGCTTCTATGGTAACCAGACAGAGGGCGGGTGAACTTCAAAACAGATAAACTTTTCAAGGTGAGGCAGAATGGAAGGCACAGGCCCTCTCCCAACAGTTATCCATAAGGTGTGATGCGGGGGCAGGAACAGTTGGGTGGAGGGGGGATCACTGAAGGGAATCTGGCTTTCTTCCTTTCATTTCCTCCTCCATGTTTTACTTTCTTTTCTTTCTTTTGTACAGGGGATAGTGCAAATTCAAACCCCTTCAAGATTCTTCCCACATTTGGGTAAGTTGCACGGGTCACTGTAGAAAATAGCTGAACCAGGGCTACGTTACAGTATCCACACATGCCACTTGATGCAATGTATTGGGCATGCTTTATAACTGGTGTGCTATTATGGAAATTGGAACTCAGCCTATTTCTTGAGTCAACCGCCATCTTGCTCAAGAGGTAGACTAGTAAAAATGCTCAGTTTGTTAAACAAATTGATAGCATCACTTTAGGGATTGGTAAACAAAATGCTGCCTATATAATCTACTACTGTGCATCTTCTGACATTGAATGACTCCAACAACAATTCATAGCGTCGCTGCAAATGTCCAAAAAGCCTACGGGTGATTGATTATACTCTGCGTGAAGCCTTTCTAATATGAATATATCATGAAAATGACACAAAAAGTGCCATAATGAGTCATGGCAGCCATCTTGTCATTTTACGACATCAAACACCCCCCAGTACTAAAGCACAAAGTGATTGTGGTGACACCCGTGTTAGATAGTCTTTATGTTTGAGGCCTCTAAGCGAAGAGTTACCGAATTATTTATTTTCAGTCTTACATGGGGCAGTAGCATACCGGCTAGCAGACTAACGGCTCCTTAAACATATAACTAACCCATGATGAGATAGGTGAGTAGCTCTACCACTGACCATTACGTTAATGTAGGTACATTTAGTAAGGTCTCAGGGTGAGAGAAAGCAGGAGGCAACCGATTCCATTTGTAACCATTGATTACCCCACCATTACTGCATGTTCGCACAAGCCCATTCAACTTGACACTGCCACCATGCAGGACACTCAGTGGTGCACAGAACGGGAGGCACTAAGGGTTAACAACCTGGCTTAACATTCGTCATCATCTCAGCAACGCTTCAGGGGTAGGAGTTTACAATTCTCGTGGAATTCAGTCTATAATTCAGTATAGCTGTGTGTGCTGTTCTTCTCACGACCACTAATCACAGACTATAGGCGTTTAGAGGAAATACACAAATTGTTCTTGTAGCCTATAGTAGCTCAAATGGTTCAAAGTTCTTAACCAAACTGGATTTCTCAATGGACATAAATATTACGGAACATACTTACTGCTCACAAACACGCTATTATTCATTGGATTAGCGTTAGCAATTAGTGTTAACATACACAACTCTCATCAGAACCTCTGTTCTACTTTCGCATGTTTTGGTCTTTGAATTAGGTTGGAAATTCTTAATGACATTTCATTATTCATTAGTAGGCACTCAGGGTTGTTTTTAGTTATGGTAATGGCCTCTTTGGTTTACGGGAACGCTCAATGACAAACCACTCTGTGCGCTAATATAACTCCACAGATGGTTAGCGGTGGGCTATTAACCATATACTCTATAAAACGGTGGATGGTTTTTGGCGGTTCCCTCCCACCCACTGCCTTGGGGCAGGGTCTCATTAAATAAAAAGCTGTGGGACCACGCTAACCAAACATGCCACTGAATTCACATAGCGTGGATCATTTATACGCAACAAACACTGGCATGATGCGCCTCACACATGGAGAGCTGATGTAAAGTATGTTTTATGTATGTAATGTGGGATCCGCAATTGGGTTACAGTACATGTGCATTAATGCAGAAGGACAGAGGCTGGTGATCAGCCATATTCAGTAACCGAACAACATGTCACTAGGGAAGTTGACAATGACAAGCGAAGAGTGGGGGAGGGGTTCAGTGCCCAAGCAATACCCTTGAGGGGAAATACACCATCATATTAATCTAATAATAATGGCATGAGACATTCGTTTATACACATTATAAGATGTGTTTTTTTTCTCTCTCCCTTTTCTCTCTCTTGAGATGTGTCACTTGTCTCAGGGCCTCTCAACCATATGCAAATGTCTCCTCTCAAACTGTTCAGGCATCTTTTTCATTCACAGAGTTTGCACTTTTACATTCTGAAGCCTCTCTCTCTGGCAGTGGTTTTCAATTGTGTCTTTCCAGACAATTGTATTTGTCAGAGATTTCTGACACGCACGCACGCACAAACACACACACACACACAGAAACACCATACTGTTTCATCTCTCTCTCCTCCTAATTTAGACATTTTCTCAAACAACAGCTTTTTGTGCTCCACTCTGCAGTTTGTTCGTGACCTTCCAACCTCCTCTTTTCTTCACATCAAATTGTTGGTCTCTGTAGCTGTGCTCAGAGCCACATTGTTGGAGGGGTGTCTGATCTTCTGCTACATTCACTGAAACTAGAGGAGAAAAAAACTTGAATGGAAATTCACATTCAAATGTATTGCTTCCGTGTTTATGGCAGAAGGGGTACCAGAAGGGATGTGATGTAGACACAGGGCGGGACTTCCGTTTGCAAGTCTTCGCAAGGAATGATATGGCACATCAACATTTTCAGGTAGTTCAAAAGTAAGTCGAAATGCCAGAGCATATTAAAAGCAGCCTTCCCTTTTGTGGCGAAAAACAACATTGCGACACTTCCTTATGCTCCGAACCTTCCGTCTCCGTGGAGTATACATCCGCCTTCAGAGGGGTGTCTGAGGATCTGATCTTGAGCTACATTCACTGAAACTAGGGGACACAATACTCAAATGGAGATTCACATTTATTGCCAGTATTCTCCCTCATCAAAAATGAAACAGTTATAAAAGTATTCATAACGTAAATGATTAAAAAGGGTGGGTATGACGGAGAGAAAGTCAGAGAAATGTCGATGTCATTAAATATAACTGTAAGATAATGTCCACAAGGTCAGGAAAGATCTTAAAGGACAATTCCACCCAAAAACGATGTTTTGATATTTGTTTCATTAGTCCATTTTTTTTGCCTCAACCCTTACAGAAAATCCACATGATTTCACATGTGGAAAATCACATATTTCAGATGTGAAATTTCATATGAAATCATGTTTTTGGAATACTTAGTAGTTTCATGTTATCACATGTAGCATTACATGTTGCCACATGTTATCACATTAACTTCACATAAGATCACGTCATCACATGAAAACATGTGTTTTTGGAACACTTTACGCCTATGTAGATATTCCATTTTAAAAATCTGCCGTTTCCAACTGCAATAGTCATTTACAACATGACCAATGTCTACACTGTATTTCTGATCAGTTTGATGTCATTTTAATGGACAAAAAAAAGTGACCCCAAACTTCTAAGTGACCTCAAACCTTTGAATGATAGTGTACAATGTGAAAACCACACTTTGAGCAGACAGAGAGTATGTCTTCGCCTTTGGTGTCGGTGTGTCCCATGTTGTTAATCTATCTCTATTCATAAAGTGCAACTATATGTTTTTCATTCTCTCTCTCGTTTTCTCTCTCTCCCTCAAAAGCTCGTTCAAATTCAAAAGGCACTTTGCTAATTGAATGGCATTTGCAATTATAGGACATGTCAAGCATAATCTAGCCGAAGAACAACAAAATGAGACAGCGACAGGTAATAAGGGCAATAGCAATATTCCCTCCCTTTCCCTCTTTCCCCTACCCCCTACTTACCCCTCACTCTGTCCCCTGCAGTATCACCCTATTAGCTACTGCCCCTGGCAGTCTGGTAAATGATCATGAATTATGAAATTCAGAGGGATCTGGAGGGTACAAAACTGTGTTCATGGAGCGAGAGATGAAGGGAGAGGGAGAAGGGATGGAGAGAGAAGGGAGGAGGAGGGGGATTGTAATGTGATCTAGTCTCCCATCACCATTAGGCAAGGGGATGGTGAGGTTTGGTATGAACTGGGAACAGAGAAAGACACAAAAGGGAATTCCCATTACATTGTCTCCTAAGGGAGATTATACGCTAGATCAGAGGTATTCAAAACCAGGGTCGTGAGTACAGATTATTGTATGGGACTAATTAAAAAAAAACTTTTTGAGAAAGATCATTTGAGAAATGCAATTTCATTGAGTAAATATATTAATTGGTTCTCTTAATTTTGATTAGTGAGATGAAAATGGAATGACTTGAAGGTTATTTGTTCATGTGAAAATCTAAATTGACAGATTTTAGTTGTGTCATTCGATTTAAGGTAGGGTAGGTGTCGCCAGTATTTCTGGCCCCCCAAAAATTTGGTCCCTGCTGAAAAAGTTTGAATACCACTGCACTAGATAATAGATAATAGGATGGGCACAAAAAATCTGAACTCATCATGTTCAGAAATCCAAGAATACAAATTCCTCTCCTTCCCTGCCTAAGCAAGTTATGTCTGACTCTGGCATCATAACTGAGAAGAGTGATGCTTTTAATCATCATTTTATCTCGGCAGGCTTTTTATTTGAGCAAAACGGTGGTTTAATTGACCCTGGTCAGTCAATCGACAGCTCTTTCCTCTGCCAGCCTCTAGCTGATGCGACACTTAACCTGTCAACTTCTAGTCAATCTTTGTTTTCATTTCAACAATTTACTACCTGTGATGTGCTAGATCCCTTGCTTAAGATTGATGTTAAAAAAAATCAATCCGCTGGAGCTGATATGTTTGATCCATTTTGGCTGCAGCCCTCTGCCCCCCTAAATGCTGAACCATTAACTGAATCTTTTAAAAATTTTTTTTTTTAGAATTTTACCCATTTTTCTCCCCAATTTTGTGGTATCCAATTGTTGTAGTAGCTACTATCTTGTCTCATTGCTAAAACTCCCGTACGGGCTCAGGAGAGACGAAGGCTGAATGTCATGCGTCCTCCGATACACAACCCAACCAGCCGTACTGCTTCTTAACACAGCGCGCATCCAACCCGGAAGCCAGCCGCACCAATGTGTCGGAGGCTACACCGTGCACCTGGCAACCTTGGCTAGCGCGCACTGCGCCCGGCCCGCCACAGGAGTCGCTGGTGCGCGATGAGACAAGGAGATCCCTACCGACCAATCCCTCCCTAACCCGGACGACGCTAGGCCGACGTTAGGCCAATTGTGCGTCGCCCCACGGACCTCCCGGTCGCGGCCGGTTACGACAGAGCCTGGGCGCGAACCCAGGGACTCTGATGGCACAGCTGGCGCAGCAGTCCACTCGGGAGGCCGGGGAGGCCTTAACTGAATATTTTTAACCTGATAATTATATCTGGTACTATCCCCAAGGTTTGGAAGGTGGCCCATGTAATCCCCTTTCACAAATTATCGGCCTATTTCTAAACTTTCTTGCCTAGCTAAAATATTAGAATCCTTGATTTATTACCAGCTAAGATCTTTCTTATCTTTGAAATGTATTCTAAATGTCCATTAGTTAGGTTTTAGACCAGGTCATAGCACTATCTCTGCTGCATTCCTAGTTATAAGGGATGGCAGGTAGCCTAGTGGTTAGAGCATTGGACTAGTAACCGCAAGGTTGCTAGATTGAATCCCTGAGCTGACAAGGTAAAAATCTGTTGTTCTGCCCCTGAACAAGGCAGTTAACCCACTGTTCCTAGGCTGTCATTGTAACTCAGAATTTGTTCCTAACCTAGTTAAGGTTAAATAAGAAATGTAGTGGTTAACTGTATGGATAAAAGGCAACATTGTGCTGCCCTCTTTGTTGACCTGTCAAAGGCCTTTGGTACTGTTGATCACTCACTACTAATTCAGAGGCTTTCCTTTATTGGCCTAGACCAACCAGGCTGCATGTAACTGGTTTAAAAATGACTTGACAGATATAACTCTATATTAACAATATTGACCTGTCTGTAAAATATTGTAACTTGTATGCTGATGATATTGCTATTGCCTCTACGGTTAACCAGCCTTTATCTGAACTACAGTCTACCTTCATTGGATTGTTTGACCTGAAATTATTATTGAATACAAGTAAAAACTTGTTGTTCTCTACAGTGCATAACATTTTTTAAGGATATATACTTTGGATGGTGTCCATATTGATCGTGTCCCTGCTTACAATAATCTGGGCATCTGGATAGATGAAAAACTGTCTTTTAAAAAGCATATTGATGAGTTAGTTATTTAAGCTGAGAACACAAATGGTCTTCTTCTATAGTAATAGGTCATGCCACTCGCTAAATAGTCGATAGAAGATGATTCAGTAGACATACCTATTGGTCATACTATGGCGACACTATCGATATGAACACAGCTGCCACTTCATCAAAATCCATTAGATGCAGTTTGTCATATCTCACTGTGCTTTATTACGAGCGACAGTTTTAATACTCATCACTATTGTGGAAAAATCTTCAAAATGTTCTTAAAGTTTATGTTTTGGTGGCTGTAGGGAAATTCAGAAAGCTAATTGAGGATCGTATTACTGATGAATGTTTTTCTTTCTATCGGCTTGCATTTTGTATTTATATTGATGTATATATTTTCTGTGATTTCTGAAATTCAGGGCTCATCTGTAAAAGAGACCTTGGTCTCAGTATGACTCCCAGATCAAATAAAGGTGAAAATAAAATAAATAATGGGCCGCGGTAGATCACGGGTCTGCGTATGCACCCACCCACTGTAAGGGGTGCGTACTGGCGGTAGAGAAGTCAGACGCAGGAGGGCAAAAACTGTGTTACAATGGCGCAGTTTAATAATAAAAATCCCCGTAAACAGAACAATCAATACAATAGGTACAAAACACGTCGCACACCAGCATAATGTGCACAAGCACTTACAATAAACAATTCCGGACAAGGACATGGGGGGAACAGAGGGTAAAATACACAACATGTAATGATGGAATTGTAACCAGGTGTGTGGGAAGACAAGACAAAACAAATGGAAAATGAAAAGTGAATCAGTGATGGCTAGAAGACCGGCGACGCCGACCGCCGAGCGCCACCCGAACAAGGAGAGGAACCAAATTCGGAGGAAGTCGTGACACCCACCTTGCCAGCAAAACATTTTAGCAGCCCCGCTCTTGACAGCAGAGAGTTAATTCTACACATTTTGCCACGGGGCGTAGAGAAATTGTTACTTTTTTAAAGCAAGTTTTTGACATTCTACACATTTTAATATGGACGGAGAGAAGATTTTAGCAATTCTATAACTCATTTCAAGCAATTCTACTCATTCTGTCCATATGTTGGAGATACATGTTTGCAGTTTTTAATAAGATATCTGAGTGAGAGTGAATAACAAAATCAATGGTGGCCCCCCAGTCGGTAATTCAACATTCAACATACATGATAAGTACAAGTTTAGATAACTGGTTAGACTAATTTACCAATCAAAAAAAGTTTTGCTGACATGGGCTAATTGAGTGAATGTCAGTGACTGAAATAACAAGAGAAAAACTGCTGATGTACAACCAGTTTTCAAAATTACAGTAAGTTGAGACCCCGACTGGGTTTCACCAGGGTTGCCCTGCATTGCCCCCTGTAAACACTAAACACCATCTAACACCAGCTGGAAATGTTCTTTACAAGGTGCCATAAATAATCTATAAACAGTCCATTTTCTGCCTCTTAAATTTAATGGGAGTTTAAGAGATGGTGAGAGGCTATTAATATGAATGGTGTTGATCGTCTGCACGAGGGCACTGTGTCTGGTCATTATGGATGTTTAAACTAGCATTGATTGTATCGACTCCCTTGTACAATATGACAGGGCGCAATGGAGGGAGAGCTCCTCAAAGGGTTGTAAAGAAAGGCGGCCATTTTGGATGTAGACAAACCCAACGGCTCTCACAAAGGTCCAGTGACATACAACGGTGGGATGAATAAACTTGCCTGATACCTAAAGACTTGCCTAAGCTCCCAGACCTAATGCCTACTTGGACTTTAGCCCTGTGGGCCAACACAGCATTTAGGAGACCCTGGTTCAAACACCCAGCCTGTGATATACAGTGGAGCAAAAAAGTATTTAGTCAGCCACCAATTGTGCAAGTTCTCCCACTTAAAAAGATGAGAGAGGCCTGTAATTTGCATCATAGGTACACTTCAACTATGACAGACAAAATTAGGAAAAAAAATCCAGAAAATCACTGTCAATATTACCGAAGGTGACTCCCCTTGTTCGGGTGGCGCTCGGCGGTCGTCGTCGCCGGTCTACTAGCTGCCACCGATCCTTTGTTCTGTGTTCGTTTGTTTTTGTCTAATTGGTTTCACCTGTTTCTTGTTTGGTTATTAGGGTGGGGTTATATAAGTTCATTCAGCCCGCTTCTGTTTGTGCGGGCTTGTTCATCTGTATTTGTTAGAGTGGTTTGTGTTTTGCATTTTCAGGTTTTTTCGCTGTCCTTTATTTTCTTCACATGTGTTGTTCGCCTGATTTTTGTTCGTGTGATTTTCTGGACATTAAAGCTGTTTTCCCGTATCCTTTGCTCTCTGCGCCTGACTCCACACCTATTCACTCATTTGCCGTTACAATCACATTGTGGGATTTTTAATGAATTTATTTGCAAATTATGGTGGAAAATAAGTATTTGGTCACCTACAAACAAGCAAGATTTCTGGCTCTCACAGACCTGTAACTTCTTCTTTAAGAGGCTCCTCTGTCCTCCACTCGTTACTTGTATTAATGGCACCTGTTTGACTTGTTATCAGTATAAAATACACTTGTCCACAACCTCAAACAGTCACACTCCAAACTCCACTATGGCCAAGACCAAAGAGCTGTCAAAGGACACCAGAAACAAAATTGTAGACCTGCACCAGGCTGGGAAGACTGAATCTGCAATAGGTAAGCAGCTTGGTTTGAAGAAATCAACTGTGGGAGCAATTATTAGTAAATGGAAGACATACGAGACCACTGATAATCTCCCTCGATCTGGGGCTCCACGCAAGATCTCACCCCGTGGGGTCAAAATGATCACAAGAACGGTGAGCAAAAATCCCAGAACTACACGGGGGGACCTAGTGAATGACCTGCAGAGAGCTGGGACCAAAGTAACAAAGCCTACCATCAGTAACACACTACGCCACCAGGGACTCAAATCCTGCAGTGCCAGACGTGTCCCCCTGCTTAAGCCAGTACATGTCCAGGCCCGTCTGAAGTTGGCTAGAGAGCATTTGGATGATCCAGAAGAAGATTGGGAGAATGTCATATGGTCAGATGAAACCAAAATATAACTTTTTGGTAAAAACTCAACTCGTCGTGTTTGGAGGACAAAGAATGCTGAGTTGCATGCAAAGAACACCATACCTACTGTGAAGCATGGGGGTGGAAACATCATGCTTTGGGGCTGTTTTTCTGCAAAGGGACCAGGACGACTGATCCGTGTAAAGGAAAGAATGAATGGGGCCATGTATCGTGAGATTTTGAGTGAAAACCTCCTTCCATCAGCAAGGGCATTGAAGATGAAACGTGGTTGGGTCTTTCAGCATGACAATGATCCCAAACACACCGCCCGGGCAACGAAGGAGTGCCTTCGTAAGAAGCATTTCAAGGTCCTGGAGTGGCCTAGCCAGTCTCCAGATCTCAACCCCATAGAAAATCTTTGGAGGGAGTTGAAAGTCCGTGTTGCCCAGCAACAGCCCCAAAACATCACTGCTCTAGAGGAGATCTGCATGGAGGAATGGGCCAAAATACCAGCAACAGTGTGTGAAAACCTTGTGAAGACTTACAGAAAACGTTTGACCTCTGTCATTGCCAACAAAGGGTATATAACAAAGTATTGAGATAAACCTTTGTTATTGACCAAATACTTATTTTCCACCATAATTTGCAAATAAATAAATAAAAAATCCTTCAATGTGATTTTCTGGATATTTTTTTCTCATTTTGTCTTTCATAGTTGAAGTGTACCTATGATGAAAATTACAGGCCTCTCTCATCTTTTTAAGTGGGAGAACTTGCACAATGGTGGCTGACTTTTTTTTTTGCCCCACTGTATTTACAACCCAAAGCGGGGAGACAGCAATATCTGAAATAATTCGGATTCTATGATACTAAAATAGCAGTAGGCCTAACATAATACATTAATCAAACAGAGATGTACATATTTCAAAACATTGTAAGCCCTATGTCGATACATCACCGTCCATCAACAAAAATAACCAAAAGCCTATCTTACTTCTTTAGAACTCAGCATGGGGTAGTTGTAAGAAGCTTGGCTACATTTATACCTGATATACAGTATCTAATGCTTACTGACTTCTAGTCAAAAAGAGACACACTGTTTCCCCTGAGCCTTCTCTGGTTGTGCTTCATTGCCCCCACCGAGGGAGACCTCTCACAGCAAGAGCAAGAGCTCCAGAAATGGGAATTTACTGGGGAGCTCAAGCACCTTGGTGGGTCTCACTCTCATCCAAAACGCAAGAAATCTAATTACAACAATAAACTTCTGCAATTTGTTTGAAGCTCAGAGGCTTTGAAAAGTTACCAACATAAAAGCATATATTACTTGTCCTCATTAAAAAAAATACAAACAGAGAGCACCATTTTGTCTCTCATCTTGTTTACTTTTTAATTACAGATTCATTTACTAGGTAATGGAAATAAAGTATTATCTACTTTTATGTATTTTTCTGATTTCTTGTACTGATCTTGTTTGCTTTTACGGTTGATTATGTGCACCATAGTCCCTAAGGTTGTATTTAGCGTAACACAAAGTTAGTAGGAGTGCAATATAATAAGCCAGTCAGTTGTTTTATGTATCCAGTGTCCCTTATGAAACCTGTACACTACGGAATGAAAACATTTGAAAATGAACCTGGTAAGTGAAACATAATTGTCAGGTAGGCATCACTTCCCTTTCGTCATATATCCTTTTTTTAATGTCAGAAATAGTTACTTTTATAATCTGGCAGAGACAATTCCAGAGAAACTGACTAGCAGGTAGGGAGCAACGGGTCAAAAGACCTTTGAATATGAGGCATACACTAAGCAGACACCGTAAACCCCATAGGCCTACATTATATTTTGTAAAAAGACAATTCCATGTACCAAAGACAAACAGAGACAACATTCCTTCTTGAATATGCATGGAAAATGTACGTTTCAATATTCATCTGTAAAATGTAAACAAAACAAGGGACACCACGTCATCTTTGGAAGATTGTTTTTGATACATCAGGGTTAGGGTATCGGCCCAGAAAACTATTGTAAGAGAAGTTACTAACTAACTAAATGTATTTAACGACCAAAAATTGACAGCCGCGCCTTTCTAGATTGCAAAACAGTTGGGAAGAGATTATTGACGTACCTATTCCATGGCACATGGTTTATGAACTGATACGCAAAACGACGGCGGATTCAAAAATTAACGGAGCTGAAGGTTGGGACTAATAACAGCAAAATAACTAACGTAAAACATACTGTGCCCGTAAAACATATATAAGTTAATTAAGAACTTTTTTGAAAAAGCACAGTTTGAAAGGTATGGAAAATAAAAATCTAACTGGATGGACATCATAAATATATGGGAGAGGTTGAGGGTAGAGGAAGGACAATAGTTAAAATAAAACTATTATAAAATAGACTTTCTCCATAAAATGTATATAGTATGTATAAGCTGGAAATGCAGGCCTAAGCGTTGTTGTTCACTAGTTTGCTCCAATTGGGGGAGGGTAATAAAGGATAAAAAAAAATATATATATATATATATATATATATACGTATGTATGTATGTATGCATGTATGTATGTATATGTTTTATATATATATATTTGCCCCAAAATATATGGGGGATTGGAATTGATGCAGACAATTACATTGATGGAAGCTACAATCTCTATTCAATATTAAAGCTGATCTACCCCCTAAAAAAACTAACTAGATGTGAAGAACTTTAGCTAGCTATCTAACCATCTTGGTTAACTATCGGGCAAAACATTTCAGTTATTTACAGTTACTTTACAACCACAAAACTGATTGCTAGTAAACACCCACCCGTAACACGCCCGTAACACGCGCTCCAGCAGGTGTATCTCACTGATCATCCCTAAAGCCAACACCTCATTTGGCCGCCTTTCGTTCCAGTTCTCTGCTGCCTGTGACTGGAACGAATTGCAAAAATCGCTGAAGTTGGAGACTTTTATCTCCCTCACCAACTTCAAACATCTGCTATCTGAGCAGCTAACCGATCGCTGCAGCTGTACATAGTCTATCGGTAAATAGCCCACCCATTTTTACCTACCTCATCCCCATACTGTTTTTATTTATTTACTTTTCTGCTCTTTTTTTTTCTGCTCTTTTTTTCTGCTCTAATTTATCACTCCAGTGTTAATCTGCAAAATTGTAATTATTCGCCTACCTCCTCATGCCTTTTTCACACAATGTGTATAGACTCTCCTTTTTTCTACTGTGTTATTGACTTGTTAATTGTTTACTCCATGTGTAACTCTGTGTTGTCTGTTCACACTGCTATGCTTTATCTTGGCCAGGTCGCAGTTGCAAATGAGAACTTGTTCTTAACTAGCCTACCTGGTTAAATAAAGGTGAAATAAAATAAAAAAATAAAAAACTATGCCTCCAAAGCTGAAAGTGGCTCCACTAATGACATTATTACATTGGTGACGAATCCTCTTTCCTAGCCTATTCATAACTCACGAGGGCCACTTTCCTATTCTCCCATTTCCTAAATAATTAGTCTACAAAATAAAATTTTATCACACCCTTTCCCAATTTTGTGAAGTGGGAACACGTCCAGCTACTCATCAAAGGCAACTTTTCCATTCTCTATGGATCATTGAAGTTGAACAGCGTGAGGCTCGTGGTCTCTGACAACACTGCAGATCGGACCGCCGCTTCTCCTGTAATTAAGTGCAGCGCTCCGTCCCTTTTCCCAGGATGTTCCTGCCTCGACATCAGATGAGCAGGAAAATTAAAACCCTGCATCAGATGACAGCCCCAAAGAGAGCCTGGTCGTCTCTTTTTCTGTCTCGTTCCCTTCTCTCTTTCTGTCTCTCCTTCTCTAAAAGATAGCTAGCCTTGAAGGTTAATTAAAACCGATGGAAGACGCAGAGAGGTGTGAAACTTCCATGACGCCAAGGGACAGGGAGGGACTGTCTGGATCTCCTCTTCTCTTGGTAAAATAACTGTGAGTTTTTTAAACAAGTGTATCAGATATTAACATTTCCTTTCACTTTATGTCTATCCACATGGACATGGATATTGTTGTTGGACTATTGATTGGATGTCTGGAGGGGACAGCGTAGTCTTACCTTATCAAGGTGTACCTCCCACCTTATCGGGGAGTGCCTTTCAGGCACCAGTATTAAATGTTGACTGATTTGTACAGCCATAGAAGAAAGGCTCTAACCTATGGTGCATTGATGGCTACAAGGTCCTGTAAAAACAGAAATAATCATTCAGTATGTCTTACAACCTCTTAAATGTAAACTCCCCGTATTTGGGGAGGGTATTTGATTTTCTTTATTCAATTCAGCTTGGTTTGAGAACGGTAGCCCCTATCTGCAAAAGCAGGGTGTCTGCAGAAAAGCTGAGTGTCTTGGCTATTGATCGGTGCCTTCATAGTTTTGGTATGACCTACTACCAAATATGGGCATACACATTTATAAGGGCAGGCTGAGCCGATGACCTAATTTCAAGATGGCTGATACCTACATTCCGGTTAGCGTTGTGAAGCATAAAGGAATTAAACACAGAATGCGTTGATACATGCCTAAAGCCGAGACTCCACAGATTATGAGGATGTCTTATTTGTCTGTCTGTGACCAACCGTTATTGATCACCAGCCCCGAGAGTCAAAATGTTTATTTTACACAATGTTTTCACCAAACAGCAAACATCTTACAAGGTAAGCTGCCATTTGGTCTGTGTTTGAGCTATAGCTACATGGGTGGTATCAAATCAAATCAAATTTTATTTGTCACATGCGCAACAGGTACAACCTTACAGTGAAATGCTTACTTACGAGCCACTAACCAACAATGCAGTTTTAAAAAATAAAAATAAAATATGAATAAGAATAAGAAATAAAAGTAACAAGTAATTAAAGAGCAGCAGTAAAATAACAATAGTGAGACTATATACAGGGGGTACTGGTACAGAGTTAATGTGGTTAGTCAGCACCAGTTAGTCGAGGTAATTGAGGTAATATGTACATGTAGGTAGAGTTATTAAAGTGATTATACATAGATGATAACAACAGAGTGTAGAAGAGGCGTAAAATAGGGGGGGCAATGCAAATAGTCTGGGTAGCCATTTGATTAGATGTTCAGGAGTCTTAAGGCTTGGGGGTAGAAGCTGTTTAGAAGCCTCTTGGGCCTAGACTTGGCGCTCCGGTACCACTTGCCGTGTGGTAGCAGAGAGAACAGTCTATGACTAGGGTAGCTGGAGTATTTGACCATTTTTAGGGCCTTCCTCTGACACCGCCTGGTATAGAGGTCCTGGATGGCAAGAAGCTTTGCCCCAGTGATGTACTGGGCCGTACGCATTACCCTCTGTAGTGTCTTGTGGTCGGAGGCCGAGCAGTTGCCATACCAGGCAGTGATGCAACCAGTCAGTATGCTCTCGATGGTAGAGCTGTAGAACCTTTTGAGGATCATGCCAAATCTTTTCAGTCTCCTGAGGGGGAATAGGTTTTGTCGTGCCCTCTTCACTCACGACTGTCTTGGTGTGCTTAGTTTGTTGGTGATTTTGACACCAAGGAACTTGAAGCTCTCAACCTGCTCCACTACAGCCCCGTCGATGATGATCATCTCCTTTGACTTGATCACATTGAGGGAGAGGTTGTTGTCCTGTCACCACACAGCCAGGTCTCTGACCTCCTCTCTATAGGCTGTCTCGTCGTTGTCGTGATCAGGCCTACTACTGTTGTCATCAGCAAACTTAATGATAGTGTTGGAGTCGTGCCTGGCTGTGCAGTCACGAGTGAACAGGGAGTACAGGAGGGGACTGAGCACGCACCCCTGAGGGGCCCTTGTGTTGAGGATCAGCGTGGCTGATGTGTTGTTACCTACCCTTACCACCTGGAGGCGGCCCGTCAGGAAGTCCAGGATCCAGTTGCAGAGAGAGGTGTTTAGTCCCAGGGTCCTTAGCTTATTGATGAGGTTTGAGGGCACTATGGTGTTGAACGCTGAGCTGTAGTCAATGAATAGCATTCTCACATAGGTGTTCCTTTTGTCCAGGTGGGAAAGGGCAGTGTGGAGTACAATAGAGATTGCATCATCTGTGGATCTGTATGCAAATTGGAGTGGGTCTAGGGTTTCTGGGATAATGATATTATGTGAGCCATGACCAGCCTTTCAAAGCACTTCATGGCTGCAGATGTGAGTGCTACGGGTCTGTAGTCATTTAGGCAGGTTACCTTAGTGTTCTTGGGTACAGGGACTATGGTGGTCTACATAAAACACGTTGGTATTACAGACTCGGACAGGGAGAGGTTGAAAACGTCAGTGAAGCACTTGCCAGTTGGTCAGCCCCTGCTCGCAGTACACTTCCTGGTAATCCGTCTGGCCCTGCGGCTTTGTGAATGTTGACTTGTTTAAAGGACTTACTCACATTGGCTGCACAAAGCGTGATCACACAAGCTTCCAGTACAGCTGGTGCTCTCATGCATTTTTCAGTGTTATTTGCCTTGAAGCGAGCATAGAAGTAGTTTAGCTCATCTGGTAGGCTGGTAGGCTCGTGTCACTGGGCAGCTCGCGGCTGTGCTTCCCTTTGTAGTCTGTAGTGGTTGGCAAGCCCTTGATCTTGTGTATTCTGAACTATGTAACTCCTATCTTCTGACCATATCCTCATAATCTCCCAGATGTCTTCTTTCCAAATATAAACATGTCAGAATCATGTGACCTACACATTAATAGCAGTTACTTTTGGGTATGTCTATTTAGGAGGAAATCTACATTTTGCCATTACATTTAAGAGGTTGTTTAATAACATCCAGGTAATCCGGGCCAAAGGGCAAATTACACTGTGTCATTCGAGGGGTCTTTTTTCATGGGCCTAATAGTAAAGACAATTTAACCCTAAATAAAATGTATTACCTTTTCATTTGGCATGAACACAACCAGTCATGATGTCATCCTATTGTCAACCAAAAAACGGTGATTCCTCCGACACATTGGTGCGGCTGGCTTCCGGGTTGGATGCGTGCTGTGTTAAGAAGCAGTGCGTCTTTGTTGGGTTGTGTTTTGTCATGGCTTTCGACCTTCGTCTCTCCCGAGCCCGTACGGGAGTTGTAGCGATGAGACAAGATAGTAACTACTAACAATTGGATACCACGAAATTGGGGAGAAAAGGGGGTAAAATTCAACAAAAAAAGAAAAGAAAGGTAGGCTGCCTGCACATGTCCGTCCACTCCAAAATAACTCCAACATCTAAGTGGACTGTGCACCTGCAAAAACACGTCCATTTGCTTTATCACAGGTGACAGCTTTAATACTCACCACTGCATCCTGTATCAAAACGTTGGCTGATACTCATTAAAGTCCCGTATGTCACTTCATTATTCCCCTTTTGTTTTCCTCCAGACGTGACACATGGCATTCCTGCCAAAGAGTTCAATATTGGTTTCCTCAGAACAGAGAATCTTGTTTCTCATGATCTGAGTCCTTAGGGTGCCTTTTGGCAAACTCCAAGCGGGCTGTCATGTGCCTTTTACTGAGGAGTGGCTTCCGTCTGGCCACTCTATCATAAAGGTCTGATTGGTGGAATGCTGCAGAGATGGTTGTCCTTTTGGAAGGTTATCTCATCTCCACAGAGGAAGTCTGGAGAACTATCAGAGTGACCATTGGGTTCTTGGTCCCCTCCCTGACCAAGGCCCTTCTCTCCCGATTGCTCAGTTTGGCCGTGCTGCCAGCTCTAAGAAGAGCCTTTGTGGTTCCAAACTTCTTCCATTTAAAAATGATGGAGGCCACTGTGTTCTTGGGGACCTTCAATGCTGCAGATATTTTTCCCCAGATCTGTGCCTCGACACAATCCTGTCTCGGAGCTCTACGGACAATTCATTCAACCTCATGGCTTGGTGTTTGCTCTGACATGCACTGTCAACTGTGGGACCTTGAATAGACAATGTGTGTCTTTCCAAATCATGTCCAATCAATTGAATTTACCATAGGTGGACTCCAATCAAGTTGTAGAAACATCTCAAGGATAATTAATGGAAGCAGGATGCACCTGAGCTCAATTTTGAGTCTCTTAGCAAAGAGTTTGAATAATTATGTAAATAAGGTATTCATGGTCATGGAATAATAATCTATATTATTATATTTGTGGAATATATATTGTTTATATTCCCTCTCAATTAGCATTATTTAGAGCCCCCTCCCCCAAACTTTGTTGCATCTAGGGGGACTCATGTCTCTTTCAGGGTGTCTCTAAATCATGCTAAATTAACCCTTCTCCTATTTGTTTAAAATGCTACAGGGATAAATATTAAAATACAAGCTTATTCCAAATGAAATGAACACCCCCACCTCTGTGTCATAGGGGTTCATAGGACCCCAATGGAAATAAGTCCCTGACTTTATTGTGCTATCCTAGTAACGTTTTTTTTTAAACTGGCAAATAAAATCAATCAATAGATCAATCAGTTCATGCAGAGGTAGGTTCAAATGGTGTTTGCTTTCTTTCAAATACTTTAGCTGCACTTGATTGAGCTTGCCTGGCAAAATGGAAAACATTGGGATAGCCTCAAAAGATCAGCATCTTATTTGTCATCGCCATCATCATGTATGGAGAGTGTGAAAACATAATTTTTAATAGGGTGTCAAACAGCATGCAGTATACACAGACTAATTGCATCACTTGTCAATCATGCTTGTCCGACAAAAGAGAATTATTCACATTATCTCCACTTAAAAATAGAAAATTAGCTGCTCTTGTGTTGGACCACATCAGTAAACACTTTTTTTCCCACGAGAATTCGCCCTTCATTGCTTGTCTGGGCTTTAACAATATATATAGGGGCTATAGGCAGTATGGACGTTTCCACCTGTTTGGACCCTACTGTACATGACCCTGTTGCCTTAAAGGGATGTAGTTTACCCAAATTACAAACAAAATGTTTGCTTCCTTATCTTCAAAACAGTCTAGGCACAAGGAGAGACTGTATTCCACACTTTTTGTTTATGTAGCATTTTCTATCCAGAAACCGGTTCAAGGCAATGTGGCCCATCATACGATGCTTTAAATGCTATGCCCAAGTCTTTGACAGGAATTTGTGCAGTTACATTGTCATGAGCCAGGACACCACATGATACTAAGTAGAGAATGTGTAGTTTATGTAGCATAGAAAGTTAAACCGTGAAATGGCTACCTAAAGCTGTGTGAACGGCACTAATGTTAATGGGTGCGCATGACGCCACGGCAACATTAACAGAAAATAGACCTCTCTAATAGACTCATTAGACAGATTACTCATTAGTGTCACGGAGAGCAACATACTTAATATAACCCATTATTTCCCTTTTCCGTTCTACCACCAGGAAGAACCCACAAATGGCATGGAACAAAAAGTTGTTTGCGACCCTGAAGAAAGAAAATAAACTGATGACAAAACATGTTCATAATCATGACATTTTGTATCTTGGAGCTTGTATCCATTTGGGTGTTTCTTTTACAGATGATGAAAGAGTGTGATCGGAATAGAAATCACTGACTTAGAAGATTCCCCCAGACAGAGAGGGTTAGTTGTTTTGGACCACCTCCATGTTATTTGTCTCAGGGTTTGATTGACTGTGTGTGACAACATTTTCATTTCAGATGTGTCATAAAACACCTCATTTATCATGGCATGGATCAGCTCATGAGAAATTATGTGACAAAATCCCATCATTAAGTAGTTTTGTTGCAATTTAATTATTCATTTGTTTGGACAGTCTCTCCACTACCCTTTCCTTCGAGGACACCAATGGCTTGAGAATTCTCTCAAGATTACACAAAACATCACATGATCTCCAGCAATGTCTGACATACGAATACATTGCAGAGTTCTAAAGTTTCCATTTGAACCAAAAATATGACTCATAATTATTTTATGGCATCAATGATTGAAATGTTTGCTTTATAGAGCTGCGGGGCCGACAAAAATGCAAACCGAAATAGCTTCCCCTATACGGTGGCTTTTATGACAGATTGAAAGCTTTTGAGAGGGGCGCTGGCTTGGCCTAATGTTTTCTACCTTTTACATGTTCAATTATTCAGTGACCATTGTTCTGCTCACCTGGAGGAGAGCATGCCTTGACATGAGCTGGACCAGTTGGCCTAGTGGGTAATCCAACCCTGGCCCTGGCTCAGAGAAGAAGCCACATGTTTGTCCTGCCAGAGTGGTGGCACCTAAGCTAGCGTGATCGGCTACGCTAACGAAACAAAAAAAACTATGCTATACTGACTGGGTTAGGATCAGTGAACCAGACACCACAGTTATTAGAGTCAATTAGCGCCAGCTAAGCTAGCTGTACATGCCTATCCAGGGGTGCGTGAATGATTCTCAATGGAGGAAGAAAAGCCTAAAACCTGAGACGCCAAGCTATTATGCCACCTGTTTTTTCAAGGACTGTTACCCTCTTTCCACCCATAAAGTGGGTATTGTGAACCCTTCCACTATGCGTGCCAGCTGTTGCCATGCCACAGTGTAATAATAGACATCTCCTGCCTGTTTGCCTGTGCGGTTGACATTACTGGCAACACAAAGATAGGATAGACAGGCTCCTCTGTCAAGTTGACATCATTCTGTCCTAGAAGGAATTTATAGCAGCTTGTTCTTTGTACAGCAGAACCAGCTTCTGAATAATATATATTATGCTGCGGATATTGAAGGCGACCTGTTGTTGTTTTAGCACTGACCCAATTTCAGCCAGTGAGATTAGAGATCAAAGGTCAGGCTCAAGTTTTTCCACATAGCAACTAGTTGTTTTTTTCTTCCCTTTTTGACACAAATTCTTCAACAAACCCACCATGGGTGATATACTGTAGATTGATAGGACATCAAATCAGATTGTATTTGTCACATACACATGTTTAGCAGATGTTATTGCGGGTATAGTGAAATGCTTGTGTTTCTAGCTCCAACAGTGCAGTAATATCTAACAATTCACAACAATACACACAATACCCACAACCTAAAAGTAAAAAAAGGGAATTAAGGAATATATAAATATTAGGATGAGCAAATTCGGAGTGGCATAGACTAAAATACAGTAGAATAGAATACAGTATATACATATGACATGAGTAAAGCAAAAATATGTAAACATTATTAAAGTGACTAGTGTTCCATTATTAAAGTGGCCAGTGATTTCAAGTCTATGTATATAGGAGAGCAGCCTCTAAGGTGCAGGGTTACGTAACCGGGTGGAAGCCGCCTAGTGGTGGCTATTTAACAGTCTGATGGCCTTGAGATAGAAGCTGTTTTTCAGTCTCTCTGTCCGAGCTTTGATGCACCTGTATTGACCTCACCTTCTGGATGATAGCTGGGTGAACAGGCAGTGGCTTGGGTGGTTGTTGTCCTGGAGGGCAGGTAGTTTGCCCCCGGTGATAACCTGATCTTGGGGGCCCCTAACCAGATAACCTCTCACTCGACATTGAGTGAGAGGTTATTTTACTTGATGATTGAGTTAGAGGTGTGCGTGGCCACGCAGTCATGGGTGAACAGGGCGTACAGGAAGGGGCTTAGCACGCACCCTAGTGGGGCCCCTGTGTTGAGGATCAGCTTCCTACCTTCACCACTTCACCACCTGGGGGTGGCCCGTCAGGAAGTCCAGGACCCTGTTGCACAGGGCGGGGTTCAGACCCTGGGCCGCAAGCTTACTGATGAGCTTGGAGGGTACTATGGTGTTGAAGGCTGAGCTATAGTCAATGAACAGCATTCTTACATGGATATTCCTCTTGTCCAAATAAGATACGGCAGTGTGCAGTGTGATTGCGTCGTCTGTGGGTCTATTGGGGCGGTAAGCAAATTTAAGTGGGTCTAGGGTGTCAGGTAAGGTAGAGGTGATATGATCCTTAACTAGCCTCTCAAACCACTTCATGATGACAGAAGTGAGGGCAATGGGGCGATAGTAATTTAGTATAACGGCTTTCATCGGAAGAAGAGGAATCGTCAGACCAAAATGCAGCGGGATACGTGTTCATCTTTATTTCAAGGAACAGAACACCGAATACAAAAATAACAAAAGGAAAACCCGAAACAGTCCTGCAAGGTGAAACAAACACTAAACAGAAATTACAACTACCCACACCTAAAAGTGGAAAAACAGGCTACCTAAGTATAATTCCCAATCAGAGACAACGATAGACAGCTGTCCCTGATTGAGAACCATACCCGGCCGAAATATAGAAATACAAAAACCTAGACATACAAACATAGAATGCCCACCCAAATCACACCCTGACCAAACAAAAATAGAAACATACAAAGCAATATACGGTCAGGGAGTGACATTTAGTAAATTTACCTTTGCTTTCTTGGGTTCAGGAACATTGGTGGACATCATCAAGCAAGTGGGAATAGCAGACTGGGATAGGGATAGATTGAATATGTCCGTCAACACTCCATCCAGCTGGTCTGCGCATGCTCTGAGGATGCGGCTAGGGATGTTAACCTTGCGAGGGTTAACAAGCTTAAATGTCTTACTCACGTCGGCCACAGAGAAGGAGAGCCCACAGTCTTCGTAGCGGTCTGAGTCGGTGGCACTGTGTTATCCTCAAAGCTGGCGAAGGTGTTTAGCTGGTAGCTAGATGTCGCTGTCCGCGACTTGGCTGGTTTTCCCTTTGTAGTCCGTGATTGTCTGTAGACCTTGCCACATACGTCTCGTTGAATTTGGACTCCACTTTGTCTTTATACTGACGTTTTGCCTGTTTGATTGCCTTATGGAGGGAATAACTGCACTGTTTGTATTCGGCTATTTTCCCAGTTTTGCGCGAATACTGCCATCTATCCACAGTTTCTGGTTAGGGTAGGTTTTAATAGTCACAGTGGGTACACACTACTAGTCCTATACACTTCCTGATAAACTCAGTGACTGTATCTGTGTATTTGTCAATGTTGTTCTCGGAGGCTACTCGCAACATATCCCAGTCCGAGTGATCAAAACAATCTTGAAGCATGGATTCCAAAATGGAGTGGTGATCAGATTTGCCAAATTGAGGGTGAGGGAGGGTCTTGTGGCCATCCCGGAAGTTGGAGTAGCAGTGGTCGAGTGTTTTAGCAGCGCGAGTACTACAGTCAATGTGTTGATAGAACTTCGGTAGCGTTTGCCTCATATTTGCTTTGTTAAAATTCCAGCTCTAATAAATGCGGCCTTAGGATATATGGTTTCCAGTTTGCATAAAGTCCAGGGAAGTTATTTGAGGGCCGTCGTGGTATCGGCTTGAGGGGGAATATACACCGCTGTGATTATAACCGAAGAGAATTCTCTTGGGAGGTAAATCGGTCGGCATTTGATTTTGAGGTATTCTAGGTCGGGTGAATAGAAGGACTTGAGTTTCTGTATGTTATTACAATCACACCATGAGTGGTTCATCATGAAACATACACCCCCGCCTTTCTTCTTCCCGGAGAGTTCTTTATTCCTGTCTGCACGATATACTGAGAACCCAGATGGCTGTATGGACAAAGACAGTATATCCCGATAGTGCCATGTTTCCGTGAAATAGAGTATGTTATAATCCCCGATGTCTCCCTGGAAGGAGATTCTTTCCCTGAGCTCGTCTACTTTATTATCCAGAGACTGAACATTAGCGAGTAATATACTCGGAAGCAGTGGATGGTGTGCGCGCCTCCTGAGTCAGACCAGAGGTCCACTCCGAATACCTCTTCTCCGCCGGCGGTGTTTTGGAGCAACCTCTGGAATCAGTTCTATTGCCCTGGGGGGTACGAACAAAGGATCCAATTCGGGAAAGTCATATTCCCGGTCGTAATGCTGGTGAGTTACCGCCACTCTGATATCCAAAAGTTCTTTCCAGCTGTATGTAATGACACAAAACATTTCCTGGGCTAATAATGTAAGAAATAACACAACATTTTTTTAAATACTGCAAAGTTGTTTAAGAGCTAGAAGCAGAGCGGCCCTATCTGTCGGCGACATCTTTCTACTGTAAGATCAAAACCCTCACAGCTAAAGGTTAGTCACATCTGGCATTTTGTATCTTTAAAAAAATATATTTTCAGTTTTTTCCCCCAGCTTTCCATCTGATTCTGCAGCTAGACTTGTTATGCTGTCATGTCATGCCATAAAAAATAATACTTAGCATGTTTCAAAGTAAATGATAACATTTCATGTTTCTGTACAGCGAAACAAGAACAAGACAATTTTACGCCATTAGGATCCCACGGCGAACCGCCTCAGAGGGAACATTCCTGAAAACACAGCCATATGTGCACACACAACATCTCCTCACTCCATCAGCAATACATCTCTCCTGAATGAGAGATGAGAGGTGAAATATGACAAATTGGCAACAAAGAGCCTGAAAATAGCTTCCCCTCTGGTAAGCAGAAAATAGAACCTCCTGGAAAAATGCAGAGTTCATTATTTGGTAATTAAGGCATAATTAACTAATTATGGTGTTCAGGGATGGTTGGGGTGGGTTAACGGCTGCAAGACAGAATCAGGTAAAGGGGAAATCTGGATAAAAGTATGAACTTTGATTTCAACATAATCCTTTGTTGTTTTGTTGGTACCCTGAACTTGGGGGGTGGTGTGTGTGTGTGTGTGTGTGTGTGTGTGTGTGTGTGTGTGTGTGTGTGTGTGTGTGTGTGTGTGTGTGTGTGTGTGTGTGTGTGTGTGTGTGTGTGTGTGTGTGTGTATGCGTTCCTCAGACCTTCAAGTGGATTGGATGATGAAAAGTAGACCCCAGACGTATTGAATGGTCTCCCGTAGACCACAGATGTATTGTCGTACATTTTGAGTTACAACACTTGAACAATGACATTTAAAAACGTGTGTGTCTGTACCATAAACATCAGACACACTCGTGCCTTTGATGCCATGTCTGGAAAGGACGACGTGAAAGGAAACATATCAGAGCCAGCAAGGCACGGTTCAGGTCTTCACACAAGTGTGAAAAGGTTACAACCGAATTTAGAGGGAAGGTCAGATAAGGTCAAATGTGACAAGCCAGCTATTTTGGCAGCAGCATCATCTAAAGTCCCTAAAGATGGCTGTGTATTCCCAATTCCCCATTCCAATATGGCCCTTTGTTTTCATTTGGATAGTAACTGTAGAAACAGTGCAGTGGTGTAGATAATAATGAACGCGAGTTAGGAAAGGATTCCTTCAGGGTTTAAACCTATCTAAGGCTTACACTGACTGATAAAAGGGATGTTCCTCTGATCCCATACGTTGGGTCATTGTGTTCGTACAAGAGGAAATCACAGACAGAAAGAGAGGAAAAAGGCTGTTGATGGGTGCCAATTCAATCAGTCTCTACAGAGAGCAGTTTCCTGAATTGTTTTATTTGTGTGTGTGTGTGTGTGTGTGTGTGTATGTATGCGTGTTTGAGAGAGAGATAATGTTGTCATTATTTCATCAACGGACAGATAAATTAACCATCCTATATTGGAGGGCAAACTAGATAGTTATGATTGTTATCATTTATGATGTCACAATGGTGTTACTTCATAGATGCGGTAAAGAGGTCAATGGAACGCAGACCGTGGGGAATAGAACATGGAAGACATCCATACAAGCATTATACACAGATTATTATACACAAATAAACAATATCCTACATTTAGGCTAATGTTGCTGGGGGGCAATGAGGAGATTTGGGATCTTTCTGTCATAGCATCTTTCCCCCACGCGTTTCCATGGCATTCCCATTGCTTTGGTAGAATAAGTATTCTCATTTCAAAGTTTGTGTAGAGTTCCAGCGAAGAATATTGGCGATAGCAACAAGGGATGTCACAATAATGGACACCAGAAGGGAGTTCTAAAACAGAAACAGAATTCATGAGAGAGAAAGAGAGAGAGATGTACGGGCCTAAAGACCTTAAACATACATTGAATACTCCCTCAGTTGGAGAGTTAAGATGTGGGAGATGGGTAGGAAGGTGGAGGAGTGGAGGTTGTACATGGGTGAGAGGATGAGACGCAGCAGATTAAGGAGAGAAAGTGGCTGAATGAGAAGCTGGACAGAATGCATGGCTACAAGAGAGAGATAGAGCTCAGGATCAATGACCTTAAAGAGGAGAGGAGAAAGGAGATGGGGAGAATTGGACGAAGACGAGAGCAAGAGAGGGGAGGGGAGAGGAGAGGTCATGGGCGACTGAGGTGAGGAGAGTGGAGGGGACGAGGGGGATGATGGAGGGAACAGATGGAATGGCAGAGACAAAAAAGAGAGGAGTTGGGGATGGAGTTGGTTGAAGAGCAGAGGACGTTGGAGGAAAGAGAGAGGGAGAGATTGAGGAAGAAAGATCATGAGGAGATTGAGGAAGAAAGGAGCATGCTTAGGGAGAAAGAGAGAACTGGATGCTGAAAAGGTGGAAGTGGAGATGCAGAGGAAAGGACGAGAAACAGAGGATGTGTCTGGAAGAGAAAGAAAGGCAGAGAGGGAAGGAATGAAGGAGATGGAGGCCATTGAGAAGATCAGGGAGACCGAATGCACCGAGATGGAGAGAGAGAGAAAACAGAAAGGGAGATGTGGCGCGAGATAAAGAGACAGGTGGAGAAGTTCAGAAAGCAGGTGAGGATTTCCATGTCCGAGAAGCTTGAGGTAGAAATTACCGAGATGGAGCAGGAGATGAGAAAGATGAAAGAGGTAATGGTGAAAGAGGGAGAGAGGCTCAGGCTGGACATGGAGGTAAGACTGGTTGAGGCACTGAAACGAGAGAGGGATGTGAGGAAGGTGAAAGACAGGAGCATCCGAGAAAGAACAACAAGGAGGAGAGTGCAGAACCTTGATACCAATGAGACTGACCTGGGTTACCCAGACCTCGTGTGTAGAAACAGAGCAAAATGGATGAAGAAAGAGACAAGAGAGAGGATGAGGGAGAGGAGGAAGTCTAAGGAAAGCAAGAGAGGCAAATAGAAGAGTAGAGAAATGGAGGAAGAGAGGCTGAGAAGAGGAAAGGGCAGCAGAAAAAGTGAGAGCAGTGAGGCAAGGCAACAGTTTGAGAGGAGGAAGGACAGTGACTTGAAAACTGCCTTGGAAAGTTCTGGAAGTACCAAGCTGTCTAGCAGCACTGAGATGGAAAGCAAGTAAAGCAAAGGTAAGGACATGAAACGGAATCTGTTCTTCAAGTGGTTTGCCAAAAATAATTGAGAAAAGATGGGAATAAGAGTGATGGCTTTGTCAGATAATAGATTGTTTCATTGAATTTAGTTGAATTTAAAGGCCTGGTGCAGTCCAAAATGTGATTTTCCTGTGTTGTATATACACTGAGTGTACAAAGCATTAGGAACACCTTCCTAATATTGAGTTTCACACCCTTGTGCCCTCAATACAGCCTAAATTCGTCGGCATGGACTACAAGGTGTCGAAAGCGTTCCACAGGGATGCTGGCTCATGTTGACTCCAATGCTTACCACATGTTAGCTAGTTGTCCTTTTTGAGGTGGACCATTCTCGATACAGTGTTGTTCTTGACACACTCAAACCGGTGTGCCTGGCACCTACTGCCATACCCTGTTCAAAGGCACAAATCTTTTCTCTTGCCCATTCACTCTCTGAATGGCAAACATACAAAATCCATACACAATCCATGTGTCAATTGACTCCAGGCTTAAAAATCTTGATTCAAATCAAATCAAATTTATTTATATAGCCCTTCGTACATCAGCTGATATCTCAAAGTGCTGTACAGAAACCCAGCCTAAAACCCCAAACAGCAAGCAATGCAGGTGTACAAGCACGGTGGCTAGGAAAAACTCCCTAGAAAGGCCAAAACCTAGGAAGAAACCTAGAGAGGAACCAGGCTATGTGGGGTGGCCAGTCCTCTTCTGGCTGTGCCGGGTGGAGATTATAACAGAACATGGCCAAGATGTTCAAATGTTCATAAATGACCAGCATGGTCGAATAATAATAAGGCAGAACAGTTGAAAGAAACTGGAGCAGCAGCACGGCCAGGTGGACTGGTGACAGCAAGGAGTCATCATGTCAGGTAGTCCTGGGGCATGGTCCTAGGGCTCAGGTCCTCCGAGAGAGAGAAAGAAAGAGAGAATTAGAGAGAGCATATGTGGGATGGCCAGTCCTCTTCTGGCTGTGCCGGGTGGAGATTATAACAGAACATGGCCAAGATGTTCAAATGTTCATAAATGACCAGCATGGTCGAATAATAATAAGGCAGAACAGTTGAAAGAAACTGGAGCAGCAGCACGGCCAGGTGGACTGGTGACAGCAAGGAGTCATCATGTCAGGTAGTCCTGGGGCATGGTCCTAGGGCTCAGGTCCTCCGAGAGAGAGAAAGAGAGAATTAGAGAACGCACACTTAGATTCACACAGGACACCGAATAGGACAGGAGAAGTACTCCAGATATAACAAACTGACCCTAGCCCCCCGACACATAAACTACTGCAGCATAAATACTGGAGGCTGAGACAGGAGGGGTCAGGAGACACTGTGGCCCCATCCGAGGACACCCCCGGACAGGGCCAAACAGGAAGGATATAACCCCACCCACTTTGCCAAAGCACAGCCCCCACACCACTAGAGGGATATCTTCAACCACCAACTTACCATCCTGAGACAAGGCTGAGTATAGCCCACAAAGACCTCCGCCACGGCACAACCCAAGGGGGGGGGGCCAACCCAGACAGGATGACCACATCAGTGACTCAACCCACTCAGGAGACGCACCCCCTCCAGGGACAGCATGAGAGAGCCCCAGTAAGCCAGTGACTCAGCCCCCGTAATAGGGTTAGAGGCAGAGAATCCCAGTGGAAAGAGGGGAACCGGCCAGGCAGAGACAGCAAGGGCGGTTCGTTGCTCCAGAGCCTTTCCGTTCACCCTCCCACTCCTGGGCCAGACTACACTCAATCATATGACCCACTGAAGAGATGAGTCTTCAGTAGAGACTTAAAGGTTGAGACCGAGTTTGCGTCTCTGACATGGGTAGGCAGACAGTTCCATAAAAATGGAGCTCTATAGGAGAAAGCCCTGCCTCCAGCTGTTTGCTTAGAAATTCTAGGGACAATTAGGAGGCCTGCGTCTTGTGACCGTAGCGTACGTGTAGGTATGTACGGCAGGACCAAATCAGAGAGATAGGTAGGAGCAAGCCCATGTAATGCTTTGTAGGTTAGCAGTAAAACCTTGAAATCAGCCCTTGCTTTGACAGGAAGCCAGTGTAGAGAGGCTAGCACTGGAGTAATATGATCAAATTTTTTGGTTCTAGTCAGGATTCTAGCAGCTGTATTTAGCACTAACTGAAGTTTATTTAGTGCTTTATCCGGGTAGCCGGAAAGTAGAGCATTGCAGTAGTCTAACCTAGAAGTGACAAAAGCATGGATTCATTTTTCTGCATCATTTTTGGACAGAAAGTTTCTGATTTTTGCAATGTTACGTAGATGGAAAAAAGCTGTCCTTGAAATGGTCTTGATATGTTCTTCAAAAGAGAGATCAGGGTCCAGAGTAACGCCGAGGTCCTTCACAGTTTTATTTGAGACGACTGTACAACCATTAAGATTAATTGTCAGATTCAACAGAAGATCTCTTTGTTTCTTGGGACCTAGAACAAGCATCTCTGTTTTGTCCGAGTTTAAAAGTAGAACGTTTGCAGCCATCCACTTCCTTATGTCTGAAACACATTCTTCTAGCAAGGGCAATTTTGGGGCTTCACCATGTTTCATTGAAATGTACAGCTGTGTGTCATCCGCATAGCAGTGAAAGTTAACATTATGTTTTCGAATAACATCCCCAAGAGGTAAAATATATAGCGAAAACAATAGTGGTCCTAAAACGGAACCTTGAGGAACACCGAAATTTACAGTTGATTTGATTGAAGTGGATTGAACAAGTGGACCATAGCTATCACCTGGATTCACCTGGTCAGCAAGTGTGCTTAATGGTTTGTACACCCAGTGTATATTTCCACACTATGAGGTTGGACTAAGTGTGAAAGTTATGATAATGCACTTTTAGTGTAAGAGCTGTTTGAAAAGACCGGCTGAAATGTCAGTCTCTTTTGGTGGGATGTTTTGGCCTGCCTGGTGTAATAAAGATACATTCAGCATTAAAACATCTTCCTGTGCTTTTTCATCTTTGCACTATACGTAGAGTAGAGCATTTTCAGTTGAATTGTTGAATGGGGAAGCTCAATACTTGCTCAATATTTTGTTCAATAGTGTTTTTACATTTCAATCTGGGTTTGACCTGCTTTCCGTTCTTGTAAATATTCCCTGAAGACATTTCCTACCATGATAAAGGCACCCGTTGGGTGCTGTGGTCGGGTAATGTATCAGTCATACATAAACTTATTCAGAACGTCATTCAAATTCATGTCTGAGTCAATAAAAACACAAAGGCCATTGGCTTGCTTATTGAAGTGTTATGGCCTGGATCAATAGTCCATCAGGGTTATGTACATAAAGGCACACTAAAGCAAAAAAAATTCAAAAGAAAAAAAAAACGAGCATTCCTTATTGCTTCTACATCTGCATCGCTTGCTGTTTGGGGGTTTAAACTGGGTTTCTGTAGAAGCACTTTGTGACATCTGCTGATTTGACTTAAAACACAGGAAAATCGAGTTTCTATATATTTCCACACTATGAGGTTGGAATGATGCTATAAAATTGTGAAAATTATGATAATGCCCTTTTAGTGTAAGAGCTGTTTGAAAAGACTGCCTGAAATGTCCGCCTGTTGTGGTGGGATGGAGTTTTGGCCTGCCTGATGACATCACCAGGCGGTAAATTAGTTAATAGGATAAAGAGAGTTCCCAACCTTTCTGCCAATAACAGGTCGTTTTCCCCTCCCCACTCAGACCACTCCCAGATAGTCCTGGTAAAAGTCTTACTTGAAAATTGCTGTTAGGTGAAAAGCTATTTTTCTTTTTAATTGAAAGCAAATATAATAATGTACTTAATTGTTACCCAAAAATGATTTGATATTGAGCTAAAAAAATGGATACATTGAACCTTTAAGTTCAGCCTTTCCTGTCAACTGAACACGACCCACTTCCTTTCTGTTTTGATCAACCAATCATGTGTGAGGAATATGCCAGTGTGAAAGCGAATCAACAGACCTAATCATGGACTTGGCTAGCAGAACAAACTAAGTGGCTTCCATCATAGAGCATACATTGTATTCCCCGACTATGTCTGCAAACATGGACGTATCGTTGCCAGCAGAAGCATCACGTTGTATGTTTAATCATATGGGCCTAGTCGATAGTCACGTAATAATAAGGAATTCCCCTCGACCATGGCCACATTCTTTCTCATTGACCCCCAGTGTAAAAGAGCCAACACCGTTTTCCATTTTTTGTTAGACAGAGATTTTTAAAAAACATGCAGAAAAGCTGCTGTGTTGTTTAATGTACATGTAACCAGGTCAAAAATCCCGACCTACGGTTCACAATGCTCCCACGTGGAAGAGTAGGAAATGTGGGGCTCTCTGTGTCCAAGTAGGCTACACGTGGCTGTGAGTGGAAAACATTTAATCACAGGTAAGACATTTAACTTGTTTAGGATAGTTTGTTTGTAACTCAACTCACTACTTGTAGCTGTACATTCTTTTGGTTTGTTTGTGTTGTTGATATTCGGCTAGCTTAATGTTCCGGTCGGTAGCTAGCTAGCACTCACTCAGTCATTCACTCCTCCTCGCCTGCTAGCACCGTCATGAAAAGGGGCACGAGGGAAGCCCTACAATATTACATTTTTACTAGCGAGAACGCCCAGCGTTAAGCAATGTTAAAAAGACATCTTTAGACATGTACTTTTCTTAAATGCAGTTTTGTAATTGACTAAAACAAGCAGACAATAAGAAAATTGAGTTTGAAAAAGGTCAAGTTTTTGCTGTGAGCCAATGGGGTAACCTAGGTAACCACAGGTTGTTTTTCCCACAAGCAGGCCGGGCTGTGAAGTTCTATCTAATACAGTCTGGGACTATGGTAAGCTTGTGTGTGTGAGTGCGTGTATGTTTGGTAGGTCCAAACCCAGACACACACACCAATAACACATGGAGAAGGAGCAGGGAGGCTCTCTTCCCTCCTAACCTCAGGCAGACAAAACTACCATGGCATCCATCTGGAGGTGATTCGCTGACTTTTCCAAGTATTCTCTCCGTTTATCTCTGCGGACATGGCCCAGACTGCTGTTCTCATTTCAGTTCCTCCAGGCTCTCTAGAGCTACAAGTGGACAAAATTTCATTCAAATTCAATGTTGAGTATCTCCTATAGACAACTCTGAAGAGAGAGAGAGAGAACCGGCAGCTACTCTTCCTGGGGTCCACACAGACCATAAAACATGACATCATTTAGAACATTAATAGACAAGAACAGAACTACATAAATTACAAGTAAATGTGTTATGGTTATGTTTGTGAGTATGAAAGCATGTGGGCAGCGTTTTTTGTGTGTGTTTGATTATGCTTGAGAGTGTGCGTTGTAGCACTGGGGGTGGTTAGATAGATAAAGTTTAGTGTGAGGTCACGGGAAAGGTGTCTATCTGTGATTGTTAAGCCTGTGGCTGAAAAAGCTGTCTGCTCTCACAGCAGACTGCTTTTTGTATTCTATTTGTGTATTACCGCCTACACACCCTGAGACCAGCTAAACCCAGACCCTCAGAGACACACACACACACACACACACACACGTACTGTAAGCACAATGATGTGAATGTACGTGCACACACAGAGAGGTGTGCACACACACACACAATCAAGGCTATATCTCAGAAGTAAACACAGGGAGGGCATTTGTTATTTGACAATGCTTCGCTTTGCTTTGGCTCTTCTATGGGGTTACATAAATATGCGCATAATATTAATTTATTGGATTTAACTGTAAAGTATGCTGCTCTGGAGGCACATGTATGGATATCTGTCACGTTAAAGCAATTGCAAGCATGACAATAGTGTTAGTACTTTGTCATAAACTTTGTTGTGGGGGGTTTAGTGTAGCTCTACATGTTATGGCATGTTATGGCATGTTATGGCATGCCTATTAAGCCCTAAGTCATTTCAAGCGAATGATCATTTCTAAGTGGAAACACATTAATGTGAGAATTCATGTGAAAGCCATCCACACCTACAGCTCAGGCTTCCAAGTCAATCTGGTAGCCCTATTAACGCAAGCTCTCATATAAAACTGCACCTTTCTCATGATCAGGTACAGTATTACAGGCCCTATAAACTTATGCTATTAGAAGGATCCCTGTATAAATTCCAGTCTGGGGCAACTTATGTTGACCACTGCCTGTGTTAAAAAAACGGACTAAAATGTAATCATGGTTTGGGTAATGATGTGGCTTTGTGGACCACCAACAGTTGACTGCTGTCCCCGCCATGTTTGTGGACCATATGGAGTGAATCTGTCCATCTCCCTCTTTCTCTGCGACAGAAGCAATGGATGGAGCCTCAGTTTTTGGAACTGCTAATGGCCCATATGGACGGATCATATGCTGCCAATGAATTTTAACGACAGGACATTGGCCATCACTCACCATGCGCCGCATGCCTTTTTAAAGACGCCAGTGAATGTCATCTCCATTGTGTTGTCTCAACTTGGCCCGAATCACAAATCTGATCTGAAATTGCATTTGTGTGAATTTATATGTCAAAAGCCCAGTGCGCACACACACACAAACACTGACTAATATTGCTTTGATGGAGAGGCTCAATATGCATTTATGAGCGATGCTAGCTGGCAGTTCTTAGCACCCTACTGTACATTTCTTTTTATAATTTCATGAGCCATGGTGCTAGCCATATGGCCGCTTGGAGGGAGTGAATACAGAACAGAGATGGCTTCCCAGACTGTCTATTATTATTCTTGACATCAGTGGATGAATTATTCAACAAGGCCACTCAAAGATACAAAATAATTAGTCCTTTGTCTTTACTGTACTTGCTGCCTAACTTTGAACTTAATGTCACTGTAAGCTTTAAGTAAATGTTGAAGTCAATGTGCTTCTCAGACTTTTGGACTAATGGAAACCTTAATTACCATACTGAGCAACAATATAAACTCAACATGCAACATTTTCAACAATTTTACTGAGTTATAGTTCATATAAGGAAACCAGTCAATTGTAATAAATTCATTAGGCCCTAATCTATGGATTTCACATGACTGTGCATGGGCAGGGAACCAGCCAATCTGAATACATTTTTTCCCCACAAAATGGCTTTATTACAGACAGAAATACTCCTCAGTTTCATAAGCTGTCTGGGTGGCTGGTCTCATACGATCCCGCAGGTGAGGAAGCTGGATGTGGAGGTCCTGGGCTGGCGTGGTGACGTGGTCTGTGGTTGTGAGGCCGGTTGGATGTACTGCCAAATTCTCTAAAACGATGTTGGATGCGGCTTATGGTACATAAATTAACATTCAATTCTCTGACAACAGCTCTGGTGGACATTCCTGTAGTCAGCATGCCAATTGAATGCTCCCTCAAAACTTGAGAGCTGTGGCATTGTGTTGTGTGACAAAACTGCACATTTTAGAGTGGCCTTTTCTTGTCCCCAGCACAAGGTACACATGTGTAATGATTATGCTGTTTAATCAGCTTCTTGATATGCCACATCTGTCAGGTGGATGGATTATCTTGGCAAAGGAGAAATGCTCATTAACAGGGATTGGGCGGCAGGTAGTTAGAGCTTTGGGCCAGTAATCGAAAGGTTGCAGGATCAAATCCCCAAGGTAAAAATCTGTCATTCTGCTCCTGAACACGGCAGTTAACCCATTGTTCCCCGGTAGGCCGTCATTGTAAATAAGGATTTGTTCTTAACATGGGATAAACACTTTACATGGTACGTTTATATTTTTGTTCAGTACACATCAAAACAGTAACACAAAGATACATCAATGGAATCTCTACTCTACAAAGTCAAGTTTTTTTAATACCTCTATCTTTTCCCATACCCATTCCATTTAAACATGGCTGACCTTGACACTGACTTCACTGAGCAAAATCCTCCTATTCAAGGCAGGAAGTTGGTGGGATGCTCCCATCCCCTATCTACATGCCATGTAAATCAGCACTAATCCCACCCCTGTAATGATCGCTCTCTTTTCAGTAATGCTGACAGCAGGCCGCAAATTGCTCACTCTGTAATTGGAAGGCAATTTCCATTCTTTTTCATCTCCCAGGGAGCGATAATGAGGGGGAGGCGGCCTACCATCTGTGCTGCAGGTAGGTGCTGTGAGCATACTGCACCAGAGACGGATGGATTTTAAACTAAATCACTGGGCGAGGGAAAGATATCATTTTTCACATGTATTGTAGTAGACCCGTAACTGTAGTAGATACGACCAAAGGTTACAGTGCCTTCAGAAAGTATTCATACCCCTTGACTTATTCCAGATGTGTTACAGCCTGAATTAAACATGTTCTCACCCATCTACACAAAATATCCCATAATGACAAAGTTTTTAAAAAGTGGGACATTTTTGCAAATGTATTGAATACTAAATAATTAAATATGTCATTTCCATAAGTATTCACAATACTATTCAATACTTTGTAGAAGCGCCTTTGACAGTGATTACAGCTGTGAGTCTTTCTGGGTAAGTCACTGAGAGCTTCCCACCCCTGGATTGTGCAACATTTGCCCATTTATATTTTTAGATTTTTAAGTAGATTTAAGTCAAAACTCTAACTTGGTCACTCAGGAACTTTCACTGTCTTCTTGGTAAGCAACTCCAGCGTAGATTTGGCCTCATGTTTTATCTTATTGTCCTGCTGAAAGGTGAATTAATCTCCCAGTGGCTGGTGGAAAGCAGACTGAATCAGGTTTTCCTCTATGATTTTGCCGCTGCTTAGCTCCATTCCATTTATTTTTATCCTGAAAAACGCCCCAGTCCTTAGCGATTACAACCATACCCATAACATTATGTAGGAAACCAAAATATGAAGAGTGGTACACATTGGATTTTCCCCATACATAGTGGTGTGGGGCCTGTGCTTTGGCAAAGTGGGTGCGGTTATATCCTGCCTGTTTGGCCCTGTCCGGGGGTATCATCGGATGGGGCCACAGTGTCTCCTAACCCTCTGGCATGATGACTCCTTGCTGTCCCCAGTCCACCTGGCCGTGCTGCTGCTCCAGTTTCAACTGTTCTGCCTGCGGCTATGGAACCCTGACCTGTTCACCGGATGTGCTACCTGTCCCAGACCTGCTGTTTTCAACTCTCTAGAGATAGCAGGAGCAGTAGAGATACTCTCAATGATCGGCTATGAAAAGCCAACTGACATTTACTCCTGAGGTGCTGACTTGTTGCTCCCTCGACAACTACTGTGATTATTATTATTATTATTATTATTTGACCATGCTGGTTATTTATGAACATTTGAACATCTTGGCCATGTTCTGTTATAATCTCCACCCGGCACAGCCAGAAGAGGACTGACCACCCCTCAGCCTGGTTCCTCTCTAGGTTTCTTCCTAGGTTTTGGCCTTTCTAGGGAGTTTTTCCTATCCACCGTGCTTCTACACCTGCATTGCTTGCTGTTTGGAGTTTTAGGCTGCATTTCTATACAGCACTTTGATATATCAGCTGATGTAAGAAGGGCTATATAAATACATTTGATTTGATAACACTATGTTTTCAGGACAAAAAGTAATTGCTTTGCCGCATTTCTTACAGTATTACTTTAGTGCCTTGTTGAAAACCGGATACATGTATTCTGTATAGGCTTTCTTATTTTCACTCTGTCATTTAGGTTAGTATTGTGGAGTAAATACAATGTTGTTGATCCATCACAGCTATTAAACTGTTTTAAAGTGAGAATATGTAACTTTTTGGGAGACCCAGCCAAATTCACATAGATCTGTAATTCACATTTCTATCATTCAATTTGAAAGCAAGTCCAAGAAGCGTTAGATCTGTTCTATGTGCACTATTTCTATGCTTCTGGTTTTTAAGTTTTGTTTTTGCGTCTTTTACTTTCGGTTTTGTAAACCAGCTTCAAACAACAATATTTTTGGTTCATGAAAATATATTTCACAGCAGTTTAAGGTATAATGATTCTCTACACTGTTAGTTATTTTGTCACATAAACTGAAATTAGGCAAGCTATAAAAGTTTTTTCAACCAGGAAATGGCAGAGAGATTTCTGCACAGTGCAACTTTAAAGTCACCATTGGCCTCATGGTGAAATCCCTGAGCCGTTTCCTTCCTCTCCAGCAAATTAGTTAGGAAGGAGGCTTGTATCTTTGTAGTGACTGGGTGTATTCATACACCATCCAAAGTGTAATTAATAACTTCACCATGCTCAAAGGGATATTCAAAGGGATGTTTTATTTACCCATTGGCCAATAGGTGCCTTTCTTTCCGAGGCATTGGAAAACCTCCCTAGTCTTTGTGATTGAATCTGTGTTTGAAATTCACTGCTCAACTGAGGGAATTTAGAGATAATTTAGCATGTGGGGTATGAGATGATGTGGTCATTAAAAAAATGTATGTTAAACACTGATTTTGTGACTTAAGCAATGTTTTACTCCTGAACTGATTTAGGCTTGCAATAACAAAGGGGTTGAATACTTATTGACTCAAGACATTTAATCTCTTCATTTTTTTATTAATTTGTAAAATAAAAATGTTGAAAAACAAACCTAATTCCACTTTGACATTATGTAGGCCAGTGACATAAAATCTACATTTAAAAATTCAGGTTGTAACACAACAAAATGTGTAAAAAGTGAAGGGGTGTGAATCATTTCTGAAGTCACTGTTCACTAACCTTTATTTCCACAGGTTATTCTCATTAAGATAAAAATCTATTTAGCAAGAGAGACTTGCTCAAATATGTGGTTCCATGGTGGTTGGCAATTCTTTCACGCCATCATTTACCTAAAGATGTGTTTATTCTCCTTCTATTTTATGAGAAAATGAAACTGAATGAATACAATCCATAGGCATGATGGTGATCATATCGATCGTCAGCCTCTTCTCACAATTGACGTATCATGACCCCCTGCCGTTGCAATAACTCAAGTGTATCATGATCCTACACGGTATTTATGCTATAATGACTGCTCTTCAACATAATAACAGATACTTCTCCTGTACATATGACACTGACTGTTCAATTTTTGTTTCTCCACTAATGGGAGTCATAAAGCATGTATGAAGCCATACATACACATACCATTACCGCATTGATGGCATCGAGCATGAGGCACAATGCCACCTACAACCCTTGGCATTTGGAGTGCTGTATTACAGTATCACAACCACACTCCTATCCGAGTATGCTAATTGACTTATTTGTCTGCTCTCTCGCAGTCAACTTCCTGCCACTGAGGCAGATGACGTCGGAACATTTTGGCCGACTACAAATGAAAATGACAGCTAAGCATGCAATCAACGGCATGCCGCCTACTGAAAAATACATTTAAATTATTTATCGTTTTTTTTTGTTTTTCCCATGCTATTTTTATGTGAAATGTCTCCAAAAACATTTTATGCTGAAACTATCCTAACGGTAAATAGTTAGACCAATGTCTAACTAGATGTCCATTATGGTTGTGGTTAATATATTGTTTATAATTAACAAGCCTGGAGATGATGCTAAACAGATCTTGAAATGTGAATTGCTACATTTGATGTTGGACAGAAATGTGGATTTTGTATTACAATGTGGTCCTGTCAGTCTGGCTCTATGAATGATTGATATCTCTCTAAAAGGGATAGAAAAAGAGATATCTCTCAAAATGACGCATCTACTAAAACCTACCATTCACGTTTACAGTGTCCACAGACTCACACATCCGATCCACAAATGTTAGAATCACTTGGAGTTGTTTTTTTGGGTGACTGGTATGAGAATTAAATGAGCGGTTGCACTCTGCTCATATTGACTAACACTGTCAGCAAACTGTAATCACTTGCTAATTGGGAAAAATATAAAATAACCAAGTTAGCATAACAGGACCTACAACGCGGCTAATTAGGAAAAGCTCTAACTTCTATCTAACTTTTGTCATATTCTCCAGGGAGAAATGTATTTTCATCTTTTCCCTTCATTTTGGGTTCATATTGCGATGACGTTTATGGCATATCCTTATGATAAGAAACGTGTACAGTTGAATGAAGCAAAAGAGCGATTATGGCAGCAGGTGGTAAAGAACGAGTGATTAAAAGAGTGAAAAGATTTGGGAACAGATTAAATTGCAGAAGAGAGGTGGGTCGACGAGGAGAATACAATGGAGCAAAGAGAAGGGGAACAGGGGCGAGAAAACAAACCATTCGCAAGACCATTGTGCTTATTTCAGGCACCATTGGTGAGGTGCCTGGTCGCTGCATCCCTCCTATAAAACCAGTGGGCTGACAGATCATTAAACTAGAGGGGATTTTTACTGGGGCCGCTCCAGATAAGGACATTTGAACCTAATAAATGAAACACAAAGGAGGACTGTGTATTCCACCAGGGGCGTTTTCCTCCTCCAGTACATTTCTCTTTCTGTATTTCTCCCTTCTAGTTATATAGAGGTTGTGTGTGGCATAACAGAACACTTCTCCATAACATAACATTTCAAAATGCCTATACACAGCCTTAGTAAGATCTTAGAACTTGGGAGCTAGAGCTCTATATCTTAGGCAGTGGTGGCTTCTGGGGGACCAAAGCTCAAAAGCAAAGGTTTAAAGAAACAACGGTTTAAAAATATGAGCCAACAAAATGGCAGTTCAGAGGACGTCTGGTCCAAGTCTCCAATCACGTTACATGGGGTGATCATCTGCTCTGTGTCATCCTCTTGTCATCCGCTTCTGCCCCTCAAAAACGTCCATACAGTCACACCCACTTTGAAATGGGCCACTGTTTCCCCCCTTGTGGTTGATGGTACATACACATGGGACAGGAAATAAAGCATCAACCTAGCTTGAGGTTTCCCAACAGTAGGGGAGAAAGAGAGGTTTCACTGGTTTCCCTGTTCCCCTTGATCGGCCACCCGAATGGGTCAGGGTGCGTGGAGAGGAGGATGAGGTCTGTGGCGGGAGCTCCAGAGGCGTCCTGAGAACGGGAAAGAGTTTCCCACACTGATTGTAACAAACAGGCGTGTGCATCTGACACAAGCCCAGCATGAGGTTGCGATGGTGACTTCCTCGGCTGATATTGGGCAACACTACAGAGACCTGATATTGTGTATGTTACGTTAACTTGTAGTTTACATTTTCAAAAGAGGGTAAAAATAATTTATAATAATGCTATCAGGTGACTGTGTATGTAAACATTTATTAACTAGCTCATGTGCTAATGTGAGATAAGTCACGGTGTCACACTGACCATGATTTGCCTTGTTAGTTTCTATGTTTTGTTTGGTCAGGGTGTGATAGGAGCGGGCATTCTGTTGTATGTCTAGTTTGTCTATTTCTATGTGTTTTGGCCTGATATGGTTCTCAATTATTGGCAGGTGTTTGTCGTGGTTGGGAACCATATTTAGGTAGCCTGTGTTGTATTGTAGTTCGTGGGTTATTGTCTATGTGTAGTTGCCTGTGTCTGCACTCATTGTCATAGCGTCACGTTTGTTTTGTTTAAGTGTTTGTGTTTTTTCGTCATTCAATAAAAGAATGGATTCACACCACGCTGCGCTTTGGTCTACTCCATACGACGATCGTGACACATGGATCTCCAACAGGTAGATCGCGAGCTACCAGTAGTTCGCTGCCCACCTATAGTAGCTTGCCAAGCAATTCTGAAAGTACATGCATTTTTTTAATGTGTTCCATCGCAACTGTCATGAATATAAAGTCCCCGGCTACTATCCAATCAAAGCCACATCGACATTATCCCACTCCTGGTTCGCCATTATTGGCTTAAGAAATTGACTTAAAAATTGGCTTAAAAAAACAAACGTCCCAATTCGTTTCCAGCAATTTTGCCCCAGTCTGTTTGGTGTGCTGATCTTTCTAGCATTCCGTATGTAGCCAGTTAGCGATGCTAATTTGCACATTTTATGGTGCTCCATAGAGATGTTTATTAACCATTCTTTTACCAGGTATATTGACAAAAAACACAGCTCGTACACCAACGACCCAGAGAAGAGTTCCGGGGCACATTAGAGAAGAATGTGCCTATTTGAATGCTATAAAAAAATAAATGTAACTCACAACATGTTTCATTTTTTTTTAAGTAGCTCTCATGCTTGAAAAGGTTGGAGACCCCTGAGGTAAGTTAAACTTCTCTAGGGTAGGGAGCAGCATTGGGAATTTTGGATGAAAAGCATGCCCAAATTAAACTGCCTGCTACTCAGCCGTAAAAGCTAGAATATGCATATAATTAGTAGATTTTGATAGAAAACACTCTGAAGTTTCTAAAACTGTTTAAATGATGTCTGAGTATAACAGAACTCACATGGCAGGCAAAAACCTGAGAAAAAAATCCAACCAGGAAGTGGGAAATCTGAGGTTTGTAGTTTTTCAACTCTTGGCCTATTGAATACACAGTGTCTATGGGGTCATATTGCACTTCCTACGGCTTCCACTAGATGTCAGTCTTTAGAACCTTGCTTGATGCTGAGTCAGAGGTCTGCTAACTATCACGCGTTCACGTTAGTTAGCTCTGTTCCATTGCATTTCTACAGACAAAGGAATTCTCCGGTTGGAAAATTATTGAAGATTTATGTTAACTTCCTAAAGATTGATTCTATACATCGTTTGACATGTTTCTACGGACTGTAACGGAAGTTTGGATTGTGTACTCAACGCGCTAACAAAAAGGAGGTATTTGAACATAAATGATGATGGACATTATCGAACAAAACAAACATTTGAATCCTACAGACGAAGAACCATATATGTGACATTTACAAAAAAAATGAGATATACATGAACAATCATTATTGGACACCCTTTTTCTATAGTGAACCGGTTTCACAAGCTTTCCACGAGCTAATTAACAATAATTTTAAATTGAAAGATAGGCTCTCGTGGAATAACCGTTTATGTGCACCACTCAGAATGGACGGACAAGCGCACAACCTTTCTGTTGCTGATGAAAATCGCAGAAATGTGGGAAAGAAACGTAAAACAAAACTAAAAGAATGGAAAGACAGGCAAAGGAAGATCTTACGGGATGCGGGAAAACCCTATACATATCGTAAGGGTCAAGAAAAAACTGGGTAAAGCTGTCCAAAAGAGGTTTGTGGAAGAACCGTATATCAAACAATCAAGCTAGCTAGCTATAGAGTACAGTAACTAACATGTATGTTGTGGGTTGTCTAATTTGTAACTATAGAGAAAACATATTAGCTAAAGTTCGTTGGCTAATAACTCATACATTATCGTTACAAATGTTATTGCTAGATTATAGAAGAAACATAGCTAGCTACTTTTTCTCCATCCACCGGATGATTCGACATGGCTACAGTAGCTAGCTAGTTACACTGTATCCTGCAGGGAAGAGCGTGTTCCACGACGTGCAGAAAGGATTGTGGAAAGTGACTGATGAGCGCAAGCTGCATCTGTTCAACAGTTTCTACACTGTCCCATACGAGAAACAACAAGCGTTGATTCTCTCCGGCTTAGAACAGGTTAGAAATAAGACAAAACGCCTATTATTATAATAGCTATATTGAACACTTGCATAGTTTAACTTTGACAGTAATGATACGTACATTAACGTTAACTCTAAAAGTGCTGTGTTACACAATGGTGCAATACAAACTCATTCTGTGTATAGATTGCGAGTGTTTTGTAGTTCTATGGTATGTTCACATTGAGGGCTTCATTTTAAATGAGACTAAGATTTCATGACTCAACTTTTAAGAAAAGTAATCAGTGCTAAAGTTGATAGACCACCTTTAAATGAACCTCCATACAAATGAATTAACTACATATTGCATTTAAGTTATTTACCAGAAGGGCATCTGTACTTGAAAGTACTTAAAACATCATATCAGATGTTAAAAAAGGACATCTTACAAGAGTCATGCAAAATGTCACATATACTGTTCTTCCACAAACTGAAATCATCACTGGAGATATACTGTTCTTCCACATTCTTAAAATTAAAACGGCAATAAAAAAAGTATTTTTTGAAATAACAAAAAAATATAAATTGTTGTTGGAAGATATGGGTATGGTAAATTATTTGTCAACCATAAAACACCTAATGTGGTACACACAATTGATAATATAAAAATAACTGATTATCTTAAAATGGAAAAATTGTCACATATATGGTTCTTCGTCTGTAGGATTCATTTAATGTGGGACTGGGATTCCTGGGAGTGTTCCACTTCAACTTCTGTTGACTCCACAACATGACGGATATCTGTTTGGGTTGTTTTGGTCTCTGAGAGCCGTACTCAGATTATTGCATGGTGTGCTTTTTCCGTGACGTTTTTTTGAAATATGACACAGTGGTTGCATTAAGGAGAAGTGTGTCTAAAATTCCATGCATAACAGTTGTATCTTTTAACAATGTTTATGAGTATTTCTGTAAATTGATGTGGCTCTCTGCAAAATCACCGGATGTTTTGGAACTACTGAACACGCGCCAATGTAAACTCAGATTTTTGGATATAAATATGAACTTTACCAAACATACATGTATTGTGTAACATGAAGTCCTACGAGTGTCATCTGATGAAGATCATCAAAGGTTAGTGATTCATTTTATCTATATTTCTGCTTTTTGTTACTCCTCTCTTTGGCTGGAAAAATGGCTGTGTTTTTCTGTGACTTGGCTCTGACCTAACATAATCGTTTGGTTTGCTTTCGTCGTAAAGCCTTTTAAAAATCGGACGCTGTCGCTGTGTTTACAACAAGTGTATCTTTAAAATGGTGTAAAATACATGTATGTTTGAGGATTTTTAATTATGGAATTTCTGTTGTTTTGAATTTGGCTCTCTGCAGTTTCACTGGCTGTTTACAAGGTGGGATGCTACCGTCCCACATACCCTAGAGAGGTTAATATTTTGCTAAGATAAGTTGTCAGAATCGATGGTAAACTGCTCATCAACATTCACATCTAATATTCTAATTCTGACACATTTGTGTGGTTTATTTCCTTTCCTAGGATATCTGCCAAGCAATTATTGGACATTTGCCAGTAAAACAAACCACCTTTTGATTTGCATATTAATATTAATGAAATCATCACAGAGGAACCTTCTGTCCTGATAAAACAGCTTCCAAACTGTTCAAGTTCATTTGCCATTCTAATTATGTCTTTTACGATATACATCATTCACATCTGCCAGAGATATATCACAATTCATATGACTTTCATAGAGTAGAGATACAGTATATCATGACAAGGTCTGACAAGGGGATAATCATCACAACATAGATATTAAAATATCTGTCACAATATCCTACAGTTAAGTTCAAGGTTGATATTTCTCTCTGGAATCCATCATGGAGAAGACTGCTCAAGAAACAATCCAAATGTTGATATTTACGATACATGGATTGCAAGGTTAGTGGCGAGCAACTACTTTTAACTGTTTTCCGATACTGACACTCATTCACAAGCTTAGTGGACGACTACACCGTTGAAGCGAAATTGGCACATCTCTTCTAGTTTATATGCATCCGTCCACAGCCCTACGGATCCTTTGCTGCCTCCATTCCTTGACTCAAATGGGAAATGTTATGTTACAAAGTCCACCCTTTCCTGTATCTCTGTGGTGGTGTGCCCACGCTCCCACACGCAGACACCTGGCTAGCTGGCATTGAGAGGAGCCCAAAGCTCTGCCAGCTGTGCCAGCCGACCAGAGACACACTCTTCCCACCGTGCAATACCATCTGCCCAGCCATATGTCTCAGAGCCCGGCTGGAGACACGTACACACGTACAAAGCAAACACACACATCTATCGCTGTATCATGAGTTCTGCTGGAAGAGTACGACTTCATGCCCACAGACAGTTGTATAGAGGGTGTACTCCACTCAAGTTTTTTAGGTATTGGTTGAAGAATATTGTACTGTAAGAGCACAAATGCAAAGTGTATGATACGTGTTCTATACGGTTTATAGTCTCCAAAATGATTTTAGGGGGAATGGCATGGGAAGTGTGTTTCAGTCTATTCATTTAGTATTTCCTGGTATCATACACTCTTATCTATATATTTTAATAAGAATCTGGAACATGTTGAGTGGCTGATGAAGTGCCGAAAAAAAGAGACATAGAAAAAAAACTGTACTAACATCGACAAAATACTATATTATGTCATGCGCGGGTTTGATGTTTGTCTGTGAGGAATTCATTCACAAGCCTATCATCCAATAGGCTAAGACGCGGCATCCACAGCACATGGGGAATGTGTGCACTGTCATTTGAACATAATAGCATTTTGTTTGATGTCCCATTTCTCCACAGTGGAGTTGGCTTGTTTTTTTCTTCTGTGTGTGATTTCACATCTTCCCGTCGTTCCCAGGGCCCTGGAAAAGGGGAGCAAAGCAAATTTTCAGAGTGAATAAGAAAGCCAGGGATTTTAATGAAATATACATGCCAGGCGCCATTTGTTGTGGGAGCTTGACGATTTCGGCGAGGGAGAGATACCAATTGCAACAAACGCTTCCTTCAAATCTTGATGAGAAACAACACACAACGGAAAGCAATTTAATTACTTCCCTTCCTGTTGTCGTTTGAGGGCCTCTGCCCCCTATTTACCCTGACCCTAAATTTCTGATGCTTCTCTCACAGAATCGGTTTCACCGATCTGTGCAACCTTTTCTATAATCTATGGTGGAGTCATTTCCCGCTCTGTATGTTATCCGGTTAGCATTTAATTAATAAGGATCATTTGTAGCTGAGATAATCCCAGATTGAACAAGACAATTACTTATTGTCTGAGATGCAACCCTCTGAACTTTACTGAGCTGAACTTTACTAAGCCAGCCTCTGAAAGTACATGGCTGTGTGGGAAGTCAAAGTCTTGATAAGAGAACTGCTCTCATTGTCAATGGTAACCTCATACAGTACATAGCTGTGCAGACTCAAAGGTGGGCTGTGCGGGGTTCAAGGGCTTTTCGGTTGTACAAAAGGTAATCCCACCAGTTACAATTTCCCAGGAATTTCAATGGGCAAACGTAGGCACAAAGACAGCCTTTCCCTCACAACATATGCTAGTTTAGGCCAAGATAACACTTCAGAAATGTTTTGGGCCGTTTTCACTAGTTTGACATTTCTGGGGCAGTTTGATGAGCACACACAACTGAGTGGTAATATATTATTCTTTATCAAAAATCTCCACATTTAAGTGTTAAATCTGGTGAAATTCAAGAGCTTCTGAGGCTAAGCACTTGCTGGACCATATCAGCCATTGTCCTTTGTTGAATCATAGCAATGCTATGACAATGAGCCACAGAAGAGCGTTCTGATGCTAACTATGATCTTCACATTCCAGTGACTCTCTGGGATTTGAACTGGTGATTATAGTGCATTGTCTATACAATCATAATAACATAAGCACTTTTTGGCTCTTGGGGCAATGTTACTGCCTGACAATCCACTCTTACTTAGGTACATGGTTGCAAAGGGCATCAGTGTCGAAACAGAGCGATTTGCCAAGGCAGAATACTCAGAAATCTGGCAGTGGCTTCTCATTTAAATTCAATTTTCATAGAACCGATTGTTGCAATATCGATGATGCTCTCTTGTTCAGATATTGGTAAGTGGACTGGAGGCAGGGCATAAAAGGGATTATGAATCCAGTTGTTTGTGTCATCCGTTTCGGGAAAGTACCTGCGTAATTGCGCACCCAACTCAACCAGGTGCTTCGCTATATCACATTTGACACTATCCGCAAGCTTGAGTACATTTGCACACAAAAAAATCATACAATGATGGAAAGACCTGTATGTTGTCCTTGTTAACGCAGACTTCTTAATCAATTTTGTCACACACATTGTATATGCAGTAGTGGCGGAGAGTCCCTGTAATCCTAGATTCAGATCATTCAGGAGAGAAAAAACATCACCCGGATAGGCCAGTCAGACAAGTGAAAATGATGGTCAGTAAAGAAAACTTTAAGCTTGTCTCTCAATTTTTAAAAAAACGTGTCAATACTTTGCCCTTTGATAACCAGCGCACGCACTTCTGTATGCTGTAAAACCATTACATGGTCGCTGCCCATATCATTGCATAGAGCAGAAAATACAAGAGTTCAGGGGTCTTGCTTTAACAAAGTTAACCATTTGCACTGTTGTGTCTAAAACGTCTTTCAAGCTGTCAGGCATTCCCATGGCAGCAAGAGCCTCTCGGTGGATGCTGCAGTGTCCCCAAGTGGCAACTGCTTGGCTTTTGCGTCATCAGTCAGATACCAACATAAGCAGCAGCTACGTTTGGCTACATATGGACTATTAGTGGAATTCCTGTGAGAGAGTAAGAGTTAATGTGATTGGATGTTAATTATTTGATTAGCCTACCTGTATTTGACATTGTGTTATTTCGCTGAAAACTAGATGATTTTATTTTATTTTTGGCAGTGAAACGAGGCTACTCAGGCGAGAAAAAAAACTCACCCAAATGTATAGCCCCGTTGGAAAATATAAATGGAATGTTTGAAAATGTGTACCCCCGACGGCATTGCGCTCACCCCTGGGGGTACCTGCCTTAGACAAAGGGGTTCATTTCTCGGCTATTAAGTCACTGTTTATCCCTATATTTGTGTTATTGACTTGAGTCATTGGAGTAAAAGACTGCAGTTTATAGCAAATGATAAGTAAACATGGCACTTGAAGTAAATGTCTTATAAGCCATTCACATCATGTAAAGTGTACTGGAAATGGATAATGCAGTGGGAATGGATCACGCATTGGGGCTGAATGAACAATACACCAGTTAAACTTAATGGAAAAATGTGCAACAGCCCAACAAACAAAAAACACCAAATTGAATATTTTCAGAGAGCCCTTGGGTTTACAACACAAGATGGTCCTAATGAAATTTTCTCAAAAGGGACAAAGCAATAGATAGCAGGTACTACAAGCAACCATACAACAGAGAGTGATCGGTTCGATGAGATGCGTTAAACATGAACACACGACGCAGCTGAGCACATGAACACAGGTACAGGCTAAACAAAGAAACAAAATATTCACAGGCAAGAGGTTTGCTTCGATCAACCCTCAAGGCCAATCTTCTCAAATCTTGTGCTCTATTAGTATTTTTTTCAGACTATTCCTCAAACCTCATGTATTCCACACTCACTGTATTTCTGCAGTAGCCCACAGCAAAGAGAAATGATCAAAGGTTTTTGGTTGATAGTATAGAGACTGAACTCACAGCTGTGGATACCATCACTATTTTAAAACATCCCTGTATTGGTCCACTTGCCCTGAAAGTAGTCTATTAAACCCAAGACCCACGCCAATTTGCATACCGCTCAAACAGATCCACAGATGATGCAATCTCTATTCCACTCCACACTGCCCTTTCCCACCTGGACAAAAGGAACACCTATGTGAGAATGCTATTCTTTGACTACAGCTCAGCGTTCAACACCATAGCGCCCTCAAAGCTCATCACTAAGCTAACGATCCTGGGACAAAACACCTCCCTCTGCAACTGGGTCCTGGACTTCCTGATGGGCCGCCCCCAGGTGGTAAGGGTAGGTAACAACACATCTGCCACGCTGATCCTCAATACTGGAGCACCTCAGGGGTGCATGCTCAGTCCCCTCCTGTAATCCCTGTTCACCCACGACTGCATGGCCAGGCACGACTCCAACACCATCATTCATTTTGCTGACGACACAGTGGTAGGCCTGATCACTGACAATGACGAGACAGCCTATAGGGAGGAGGTCAGAGACCTGTCCTGGTGGTGCCAAAATAATAATCTGTCCCTCAACGTAATCAAGACAAAAGAGATGATTGTGGACTACAGGAAATGGAGGACCGAGCATGCCCCCATTCTCATCGACAGGGCTGTAGTGGAGCAGGTTGAGAGCGTCAATTTCCTTGGTGTCCACATCACCAACAAGAACGGTCCAAACACACTCATACCAAGTGAAGAGGGCACAACAAAGCCTATTCTCCCTCAGGAAACTTAAAAGATTTGGCATGGGTCCTCAGATCCTCAACAGGTTCTACAACTGCAACATCGAGAGCATCCGGACTGGTTGCATCACTGCCTGGTACGGCAACTGCTCAGCCTCCGACCGCAATGCACTACAGAGGGTAGTGTGTAGGGCCCATCACTGGGCCCTAAGCTGCCTGCCATCCAGGACCTCTATACCAGGCGGTGTCAGAGGAAGGCCCTAAAAATGGTCAAAGACCCCAGCCACCCCATTCATAGACCGTGTCAAGCGGTAACGGAGCGCCAAGTCTAGGACCAATAGGCTTCTCAACAGCTTTTATCCAGAAGCCATAAGACTCCTGAACACCCCCCCCCCCCCAATAAGCATTTCACTATAAGGTTGTATTCGTCACGCGTGACAATTCAACTTTGATTTGAGTAGATTATGAGTCTGTCTTTGGAATTGTTTGAATAGCTTGTGCTAATCAAAAACTTAACGGGTATCACAGGGGCAATTTATGACCAAGTCAACAAAATAGAGGCATTAAAGATGTAATTTAAGATAATGTTTCAAACCCAATAGCAAGTATCTAGTAATATACATGTAGCTTCCACCTAAGGACTGTCGTGGTGCAGCGCCCTTTATGACATTGCAACAAAAACAGGGCGACTTAGTCACGTTGACCTGTGCTGAGTGTGACACTTGAATGAGGTGACATTTAAGCAAGAGGCAATAAGCAATCAAGAAAGCCTTGACCCAGACAAGTGGCTTCTATATATAGACAACCAGAGGGAGTAAGAAATGAAAATCCTAAAGGATTCAACATGAGTCATGATTAATAGTGCTTTGTTCCTCGCTGTGTGTACTATGCTATAAATATGATGTATTAAAAACTGATAATCTGCCATTTTGTCTATCTATTTTCAAATAAATCAGAGAGATGTGTTTAAAAGATCATCATGATACTTTGGGCATTAGGTTACCAAAAGCAATGTGTCATGAAATCTAGCATTGTGACATTTTGTGGGATTGTATCAAAATGTGGACTAATGAAGAATATATGAAATAATATTATTGAGTAACATGCCCTTTAATATTATAAGCACACCTTAATTGAATTTACATATACGCATTTGGTAGACACTTTACTTTTACTCCCTTGACATAATTGTCATATTTGTGAGACGTCCTCACATCTTTACGGCTAGTTGACAAATTGTCCCGAAAGCATTTCTAGCTATGCATCAGTGAAGCCCCAAATCCATTATGCTATTGAATACGTGACTACAGGGAATCCTTGGGCCACAGATATAAGTATTCCTTGGCAGCAGCTCCAGAGTTACTCAGGAGAACAGCATTTTTAGGAGGGAAAGATTTTTTTTTAAAGTGTCCAATAAGTCTGAAGTAGTGGGAAAATGAAGCGGGTAGTATTCAATTAGAGGCAGCATGAGAATTATTGGAGCGTTACCTCTTCAGAAAGGGAGGCAGACAAAGTCGTAAGCTCCCCATATAAATGGGGTGCACACTCAACTAGAGCCTGCCTTGGCTGCTTTATTGTCTGCCTGGCAGAAATATTATCCCCAAAGAACGGATCCTGGACCAGTGTCTACATACAACTTCCCATTATGTGGGGTTTGCATAGATTCAGGAGCTGGATTAAAGGGTAGAAAAAAAATATTCAATATCGAATTGCCGTAACTGAAAGTTGTTATGAAATTGACTCATTACACTTACATTTCAGCTCATTAAAACAGGTGCTTCCGCACAGGTGTGTTTCCTGAGGTAATTAAGCAAATAACATCCCATCATGCTTAGGGTCATGTATGAAAATGCTCAGTTGCCCATTATTTTGGTTATCATGGCTAGAAGAAGACATCGGTGCCTTTGAAAGAGGGGTCACAAAGGAGCATAGGGGGTGTGTGTGGGGGTGTGTGTGTGTGTGTGTGTGTGTGTTTGTGTGTGTGTGTCTCAGTCACCAGATTTCAACCTAATTGAACACTTATGGGAGATTCTGGAGCAGCGCCTGAGACAGCGTTTTCCACCACCACCAAATTATAACATTTCTCGTGGAAGATTGCGGTCTCATCCCACCAATAGAGTTCTAGACACTTGTAGAATCTATGCCAAGGTCAGCTGAAGCTGTTCTGGCGGCTTGTGGTGGCCCAAAGCACTATTAAGACACTTTATGTTAGTAAGTCACCTGTTCATCCATCTTTAATTACATAGACTATGGTTCTGGCCTACACATACAGTAAACAAGTTGTAGCATGGGGATTTTTCAGATATTTTTAGAATTATATTCCTAGCTACATTACGTCTATTTAATGACTCCCTAACTGGACTGAGATGTAACATTGACTTGGGTGGGAATTAAGCCAGTGCTCGAAACTCCTCATAGTGCTGAGAAGAACATCAGGAGGTTCATTAGCTCCAACTGGGCAAACCACTTACAGTGCCGTAAAAAAGTATTTGCCTTTCAGATTGTCTATTTTTGATACTGAATGTTCAAATCTTCAAACAAAACCTAATATTAGATAAAGGGAACCTGATTGCCTCCTTACACCCAATAACTGGTTGTGCCACCTTTAGCTGCAATGACTGCAACCAAATGCTTCCTGTGGTTGTTGATCAGTCTCTCACATCACTGTGGAGGAATTTTGTTCCACTCTTGCAGACCTGCTTTAACTCAGCAACATTTGTGGGGTCTCAATCATGAACTGCTCGTTTCATGTTCTGCCACAACATCTCAATTGGGATTAGGTCTTGACTAGGCCATTCCAAAACTTCAAATGTGTTGCTTTTTAACCCTTTTCATGTAGAATTGATTGTGTGTTTTGGATCATTGTCTTGCTGCATGACCTAGCTGCGCTTTAGCTTCAGCTCACAGACGGCTGGCTTAACATTCTCCTGTAGAATTCTCTGATACAGAGCAGAATTCATGGTTCCTTCTATTAAGGCAAGTCACCCAGGTCCTGAGGCAGCAAAGCATCCTCAAACCATCACACTACCACCACCGTGCTTGACTGTTGGTATGAGGTTCTTACTGTTGAATGCAGTGTTTGCTTTCGCCAAACATAATGGGACCCATCTGGTCCAAAAGTTGACTCAAGTTTGCTAAACATCACCTGGAAGCACCTGGATGATCATCAAGACTCTTGGAAGAATGTTCTAAGGACGGAAGTCAAAAGTCAAAAGTATAACCTTTTTCGATGACATAGGTCCCATTATGCCAACTAAAAGACAGTTTGAGTGAAACTATAAATCTTCATCACAGTATAACAAATTTATGAACGCTGAGTACATTTCTAATTTAATTCTCTCATGAGAATGCGAAACGAAAACATAACAACAGGCGTGTATCCAAGGTGAAGTTGGGAGACAAATCTCCAGCGATGTGCTCTTTTAATCGAATAGCGGGCGAAATTGAAATTGCTCTTCCGTCTTAGTATGCGAGATGGCAGCAGCATGAACCCAGAGGATTACAAATATTATTACACAGTAATATTCAAACAAATCCTCATTACATTTTATTACTGAGATAATAGACATAACCAATAGAGCTGCAGCCTTACACTACACTGGCAGAGAAGGTAATTGGTAATCACTAGTGTGGCAGCTGAGAGACTTCCGTTAATAAACCTCCAACAGTGTCTACAACATAAGCAGGGTTTGGCTTGGAAAGTTAGAGAGCGTGCTGCATTTCGACGTGCCGTTTCAAATCTCTGAGGATGGTCTTGGTGGGTAGGGAGGTCTAGTTTGGGTAATAATATCATCAAATCGATTCATACATGAGTACACATTTGCGCGTGATATAGTACATGCATAACATACAATAAGGATCCATCATAGATGAGCACACTGTGGAAAGTAGAAATATTAACAAATGCTAAAAGAGGATGCAGGGAAACATAATGAGCAATATCCAGTATATTGCTGTAAAGAATATCATTGCTACTAAATCTAATTGCGTCATTTCAAATTATATATTATATGTATCGTCCATCCAGGTGTACAATATAGATTAATGACGCTCAACTAAGGGCCCCATTCAAACAAAAGCGATTAACTGGCATCCCAGGATAAGTCCAAAACAACATTTTTCATATGTTGCAAGCGCGCACATTTGGTTTCATGTACTCGACTCAACAAAAAAAATGTAGTGTGGAACAAAAACAAAACACAACAGACACGTTGTCACTATGCAGGAAGAATTTGAACTTTTCAGGAAACCCGGATATCCATTTTGATTGAATAAAGTTGAACGTCTCAGTGAACGCGTCATGCTCTGTTCCAAATGATAAAACCCCATCCACCCCTCCACTTTGACAGCCAAGGGAGTACTGTCACACTCTTCCGAGGGAACGAAGACACATGACAAACTGTGATTGATGGGGCGTGACCAACCACCCTTGCTCTGTTGTGGTACGATCTGAGACCCAATGAGCTGGAAAGGCGATAGACAGCCAACATGTGTGAAAAGAGGCGTAGTCAGATGGGTTGAAATGACAGACTCAAAGAAAGAAAAAAATAACACTTACCACAATCCATTGGGGTTTACATGGTAACATAGGTCGAGTTACTGTATGTGTGCTATGTGATACAATAAGACCACCAGGTATTAGGATCGAGTGGACTTACTCAGGATCTGCTCATCATAGATTCTCCTGGGTAAATTATAGGATCTATCATTCTGAAAATCAAATCAGATTTTGTGTTGCTTCAGTGTGCTCGGAGCAATTCATTTCTCACTTAAATCAAACAACTTTCTTTTTCCTCCGCCTCAGAGGCTTCAGTCATATCCTTCCAACGACAGCGGAGAGAAGGCACCATAGTTACCTGAGTAACTGAATCCACATGTAGCCGTCAGCTGGACATTTGACCTTCAATCATCCTCCTCCGGGACGTTTCCCCTATTGATGCGAGCAGGCGGCTAGATTAGATTAGCCTGGTGATTGCGGGGCCGTACATAATTAGGTATTGTTGGCGTGTCAAGATCATAGGAGGACGGCAAATGGTGAATGTCTGATTGAGCCTGGCCCCTAGGTTGATGAGCTCTGTTTTGGGATTAAAATAATGACAATTTCCATCTCTCCGTTTCTCTTTGCTTCTTCTCCATTTGGTCGTTCACTTTCTCACTAGCTCATCCCCGGGGATAGTGCTCTACAAAAGACAGAAAACAGAGTCGAAATGAACCATGACTAAACACCTCCTATAACGTCAGGCGCCAGACAGCTGAATTACTTCAAGCTCAAAAAGACTTTCACACTACAAACGGGTTGGTGCGCGACTGACTGTCGCTCCCTCTTCCATGAAAGTGAAAGGTAATTCATCCAATTGGGTTTCCATGGAGTCTGTGCCAGACTTTTGTGCCATTTCAAATTGTTTCAAATTGCTTACAAATTGTACGTTTCCTGTACAGGGATGTACAGTATTTAGTGCAGGTTTTTTTCTTAAAGAAACATTGATGATGGGAAGATATATATTCTCCATCTGTATTATGTTTTGAGGACACAAAAACAAGTTTGCCCTCTGTTAAAAACTCTATATACAAAAGTATGTGGAGACCCTTACAAATGAGTGGATTTGGCGATTTCAGCCACACCTGTTGCTGACAGGTGTATAAAATCGAGCACACAGCCATGCAATCTACATAAACAAACATTGGCACTAGATTGGCCTTACTGAAGAGCTGTAACTTTCAATGTAGCACCATCATAGGATGCCACCTTTCCAAGTCAGTTCATCAAACTTCTGCCCTGCTAGATCTGCACCGGTCAACTGCTGTTATTGTGAAGTGGAAATGTCTAGGACTAACAACGGCTCAGAAAAGAAGTGGTAGGGCACACAAGCTCACAGAATGGGACCACAGAGTACTGTAGTGCGTAAAAATCTGTCCTTGGTTGGAACACTCACTACCGAGTTCCAAGCTGCCTCTGGAAGCAACGTCAGCACAATAACTGTTCATCAGGAGCTTCCTGTAATGGATTTCCATGACCGAGCAGCCGTACACAAGCCTAAGATCACTATGCACAATGCCACGCGTCTGATGGAGTGCTGTAAAGCTTGCCGCAATTGAACTATCAAATCAAACTTTATTTGTCACATGCGACGAATACAATAGGTGTAGTAGACCTTACCGTGAAATACATACTTACAAGCCCATAACAATGCAGTTCAATAAATAGTTAAGGAAATATTTACCAAATAAACTAAAATCAAAAATAATAAAAAGTAACACAATAAAATAACAATAACGTGGCTACTGTTTATACTGGGGGTACCGGTACCGAGTCAATGTTCGGGGGTACAGGTTAGTCGAGGTCATTTGTACATGTAGGTAGGGGTGAAGTGACTATGCATATATAATAAACAGTGTACAAAACAAATGGAGGGGGTCAATGTAATAGTCCGGGTGGCAATTTGATTAATTGTTCAGCACTCTTATGGCTTGTGGGTAGAAGCTGTTAAGGAGCCTTTTGGTCCTAGGCTTGGTGCTCCGGTACTGCTTGCCGTGCGAGAGAGAAGAGTCTATGACTTGGGTGGCTGGAGTCGTTAACAATTTGTGAGGATTTCCTCTGACCACCTACTATATAAATCCTGGATGTCAGGAAGCTTGGCCCCAGTGATGTACTGGGCTGTACGCACTACCCTCTGTAGTGCCTTATGGTCAGATGCTGAGCAGTTGCCATACCAGGCGGTGATGCAACCAGTCAGGATGCTCTCGATAGTGCAAGTGTAGAACTTTGAGGATCTGGCGACCCATGCCAAATCTTTTCAGTCTCCTGAGGGGGAAAAGAGGTTGTCGGGCCCTCTTCACGACTGTCTTGGTGTGTTTGGACCATGATAGATTGTTGGTAATGTGGACACCAAGGAACATGAAACTCTCAACCTGCTCCACTACAGCCCTGCGATGTTAATGGGGGCCTGTTCAGCCTTTTCCTGTAGTCCACGATCATCTCCTTTGTTTTGCTCACATTGAGGGAGAGGTTGTTGTCCTGGCACCACACTGCCAGTTCTCTGACCTCCTTCCTATAGGCTGTCTCATCGTTGTCGGTAATCAGGCCTACCACTGTTGTGTCGTCAGCAAACTTGATGGTGTTGGAGTCGTGTTTGGCCATGCAGTCGTAGGTGAACAGGGAGTACAGGAGGGGACTAACTTAGCACGCACCCCTCAGGGGCCTCAGTGTTGAGGATCAGTGTGGCAGACGTGTTGTTGCCTACCCTTACCACCTGATAAGGGTAGGCAACAACACAGTTGCAGAGGGAGGTGTTTAGTCCCAGGGTCCTTAGCTTAGTGATGAGCTTTGAGGACACGATGGTGGTGAATGCTGAGCTGTAGTCAATAAACAGCATGCTCACATAAGTGTTAGTTTTGTCCAGGTGGGAAAAGGCAGTGTGGAGTCCGGTTGAGATTGTGTCATCTGTGGATCTGTTGGAGCGGTATGCGAATTGGAGTGGGTCTAGGGTATCCGGGATGATGCTAACGATGTGAGCCATGACCAGCCTTTCAAAGCACTTCATGGCTACCGACCTGAGTGCTACGGGGCGGTTATCATTTATGTAGGTTAGGCTCATTATAGTCCGTAATAGTTTTCAAGCCCTGCCCCATCTGCAGAGTGTCAGAGCCGGTGTAGTGGGATTCAATCTTAATCCTGTATTGACGCTTTGCCTCTTTGATGGTTCGTCTGAGGGCGTAGAGGGAGAGTGGAGACAGGTTCTCTGGAGTGATGAATCACGCTTCACCATCTGGCAGTCCCACGGATGAATCTGGGTTTAGCGAATGCCAGGAAAACGTTGCCTGCCCCAACGCATAGTGCAAACTGTAACATTTGGTGGAGAAGGAATAATAGTATGAGGGTTTTCATGGTTCAGGCTCCTTAGTTCCAGGGAAGGGAAATCTTAACGCTACAACATAAAATGACATTCCAGACGATTCTGTGCTTCCAACTTTGTGGCAACAGTTTGGGGAAGGCCCTTTCCTGTTTCATCATGACAATGCCCCCGTGCACAACGCAAGGTCCATATGAAAATGGGTTGTCGGGATTGGTGTGGAAGAACTTGACTAGCCTGCTCAGAGCCCTGACCTCAACCCCATCAAATACCTTTGGGATGAATTGGAACGCGGATTGCAAGCCAGTCCTGATCGCCCAACATCAGTGCCGAACTCACTAATGCTCCTGTGGCTGAATGGAAGCAAATCCCTGAAGCAATGTCCCAACATCTAGTGGAAAGCCTTCCCAGAAGAGTAGAGGCTGTTTTAGCAGCAAAGGGGGGACTAACTCCATATTAATGCCTAAGATTTTGGAATGAGATGTTCGACAAGTAGTTGTCCACATACTTTTGGTTATGTAGTGTATGTCTTCAGGCTTCTGCTCCTGGAGCTATACGTTGAACAACAGTTAGATAATACATTTCTTATTCAGCACAATCATATTTCTCAAACAATCTTAGAATCTGCCTAAAATTTGATTTTTTACATTTTAAAATTTCACTTTTATTTAACAAGGTAGGCTAGTTGAGAACAAGTTCTTATTTACAACTGCGACCTGGCCAAGACAAAGCAAAGCAGTGCAACAAACACAGTTACACATGGAATAAACAAACACACAGTCAATAATACAATAGAAAAGTCTATACACAGTGTGTGCAAATGAGGTAGGGTAAGGGAGGTAAGGCAATAAATAGGCCATAGTGGCGAAATAATTACAATATAGCAATAAACACTGGAGTGATAGATGTGCAGAAGATGAGTGTGCAAGTAGAGATACTGGGGTGCAAAGGAGCAAAATAAATCAAAGAAATAACAGTATGGGGATGAGGTAGTTGGATGGGGTACTTACAGATGGGCTATGCACAGGTACATAATTCTGTACATTTCAGACACTAAGCTAAATGGGTCATTTGCATGTTGCATACTGTATGTTATTTTTTTAACCAAAACATTTTTTAAAGCTTGTTTGGGATCAATGCTCTCGTGGCTTGCCCTGGTTTAGTTCCAGTAAACTGATTAGAATTTCAAAGGAGCAGAATTCTGTCTTTCCAAACCTGTCTTCAGTAGCGCATAAAGGTTTTTACCCCCCCTTCAACTAATTTGTATGTAACAGATTCCATGCAACTCATGGCAAGGCCTTATTTCACCATCCCAAGTTTTCAAAAGTACATTGAATGAGATGATTTCCATTTTAGGAATCAGGATGCCACAAAGTAATTATCGCTTTGATCTGGTGATGTTTGTTTGCTTTCCTTTGAAGTAATGTGGATGAGAATGGGGGAAAAAAAGGAACCTACAGATTGCTTGCTTCGGCACAATCTGTGATATTCAAATGAGGTTGCTGCCTCTCTCAAAGTTGTCAGTCTTGCTTGTTCATCGTTTTGGAGGAGAGGTGTCGGTGGAGGGGGGGGGGGGAATCATTTAGGGCAGTCAGTTGTGAAGCAGAAACAGTAGGTTTAGCATAACAGAGAGAATATGCCTAGGTTTCTTATCTCCAGCTCTTTTTTGATTTGATAAAAAGGTGGGCGAGAGGAAAGAAGCAAAAAATAAATAAGGAACCCACTCTTCATATGTCAGGTGATGTTATTATCTCCCAGCGTCGGATGGATGGCTCTGTCTGAGCTTATAGATGTCAGCCTGCATCTCAATGCATCATCGAGAGAGACAGAGAGACAGAGAGACAGAGAGACAGTCTCTGTCTCAGAGACAGAGAGGGAGAGACCAAACAACTAAAGAAAAATAAGGAAATACTACCGGATCCCTGGGAAAGTGAGATCGAATAACAAATGGAGTTCTAGTAACAAAATAAGCAATACAAGACGCATAGTAAACTCTTCCATTGATCACTAATTATGCTTCAAAATGGACACTGATAATCAATGACTTGCGGGTTAGTAATGACCTGCAACAAATGTGTAATGAATGTTTCAGTTTGCAATTTGTCATCGGCATGAAAAATGTAGTAAAATTCATGTCCTTAGTGAGTCAGACATCACTAGCTTTACAAGTTTAGTGAAGAACATGCCAACCTTTAATTTCCTGAATGGTAAGTAGCTGGTAGCGTATATTACTTTACCGCTTAGGGCCACTATAGTATGTAGCACCTAATATGTTTTTAATGAACACAGCCCCACTTATCTAGATTATTCATGGTTGGTAAAATCAATCTACATTTAGTTTACATTGCCGGGAACTGTCTGTCAAGATTCAGATTAAGTGTGCTCTTTACTGAGGATTCATTAGTAGACTATGCTGGCAATGCAAATTCCGCTTAATAAAAATAAAATAAATATGGGCAAAGTGCCCTTGACCACCCAGACACTACTTTTGCAGACAATGTTTATCACAACTGTTTGTTGGGAGCCTGGTCTTTAGCAGTGCTCTGTGACAAACTGTCTTACTGACCTTTAGGGTGATTGTGATGGACAGAGGAGATTCCTGCACATGTTTACATCTCTGTTTCTCAAAGAAATGGATGTTGGTCTAAACCCTTTCCATTTTGTTTGTGTACACAGACCAACTATTTTCATCCTGTCACAAAATAACATGGCCACCACATTCCACCCCCGTCGTCATTTCAACATGGAGCATTTGGTAATATTCGGTAGATGGAGAATTGGGAAATATTTGGTAGATACTTTGATCAAAGAGATTACAACCTATGTTCACCCACTCAAAAAGACACAAAGGTTTGTTGAATTCCCAAATTTGTGTTGAATCATGAGCTGAATTTAAACAATAGCTGTTGAGGACTTTCCAGATGCTGTATAGGCTTAAATAACATCATTTATGACATACAATATGATTGATAAAGTATGGTTACATTTAATTTGCTCTGTTGAACCTATCCTTTGGAATGAATCTATTAACTAGTTTGTGCCCACTGGGTAATCTGTTGGAGTTTATTTCTCCAATCAACAAGACTTATAACTTGTTTTTCAGCCACTTACACAACACATGAAATATTAGCATGACGGCAACGTATATCATCAATCATCGTCAGATCATACTCCACTGACCTGATGCCTGTTTAGGAATCCCGCGACCACCGAATTCCTAATCTAAGCACCCAATCAAAATGTTGTATCACCTCAACTGATTTAGGTCTCAACATTAGTGCCCCTGACATGTTTATTCAGTCCATGTTGAATGTATGAACCATTGGCACATGTTTCAAAAGGTCTATAACATCCATAATTATGTATAATAGCAGACAGAGTGGTGTGATACAGTAGTTTCTTGTTCATTGGCCTACTGCTATGTAGAGAACTTGGTCACCTGCCACGCCACACCATTGACTTTCATGTATATACCGTGTGAGTGTTTTCAACTCCCAAAACGTGTGTTCTGTAACGGTCCTGCGGCAGCTGTGGTCGGGCAGCGGTCCAAACCATTCCAACAGCAGGCTCTGTGCAGACTTGACCCGACCGCTGGGTCTCTTTATTGTGAGATGAAGAGCATGGGAACCAGAGATGGGGGGGGGGGTCCAAATGGGTCAAGACACCCATGTTGTGCACTACCTCCTCCCCAGAGCTGAGAACAGCTTAGTGGGCTTCAGTTTATAGGTCCCCTTTCACTCTAACCAGGCCTCATCTTTTCCACAACATGTCAGCTATTATACGGTCATGTTGCAGTGTCTGTACATGTAAACACTACCACGGTTTGTCTGGTTAGGCCTTTTTTTGAGCCTCTCTCTATTTGTCACCATGGAAATCTGCAACATTCTTAGGTCTTCATTCATTCCCTAAAGGCTGACTTACTACACTTAATTCGTCCAACAACATGCAATATCATTTGATTTTGTTGAAACACACAAACCAAGATTGTGTGAGCAATTACATGTACAGTTCCCTGCACTCAACAAACATAAAAGCTGTCATTTTTCACATAACCTCTTTAGAGAAACACTATCTCTACTAGCTATTTATTTCATTGCCATGGCAATTGTAATAGCCAATGGGGTTTGTCCACTTCATTGTGTTACGGGCGATTAGTTCTGGACATTGAAGTAAAATGTCACATTTACTGAGGAATACAGAAGTTCTTTCATCTTTTTCTCTCTGGAATGTATGGGGGCTGCTGTGTTAAGTTGCAGCCCCTAGGGATATTTACAGTATTCAGTAAAAAGTCATTTGTAAAAGGCCATTGCTGGGTGGCAGGGACTTAGAGGCTAGCACAGCACAGCCTGCTATTCTGCTTTTAAATGCAGAGAACAATTGTGTTTTTCCTTCTTAGAATTCTAGTTACAGAATAACAGATGTACAGTATGTTTTGACCACTGACGATATGTCTCACATTCCTCAACATATAACTTATACTGAACGTACTGTAGATACAGGTAACTGCCAAACAGAAACACTTGAGTAAATAAGGGATACAACGTATATTGAAAGCAGGTGTTATGGTGAGTGAATGAGGACCCAAAAGCGAACTAACTTAAACAGAGCTTCTTTAATAACCAAACATAGGTAGGCTCAGATAGACCGGCAGATTCCGACAGGACAGGACAAGGTTACAGCAAACATGACGATAGTCTGGCTCAGGCATGAAACACAAACAAGAATCCGACAAGGACAGGAACAGAAACAGAGAGAGATATAGGGACCTAATCAGAGGGAAAAAGGGAACAGGTGGGAAACGGGGTGAATGGGTAGTTAGAGGAGACAAGGAACAGCTGGGAGAAAGCGGGGGAGAAAAGGTAACCTAACAACGACCAGCAGAGGGAGACAGGGTGAAGGGAAAGGACAGAGACAAGACACAACATGACAGTACCCCCCCACTCACCGAGCGCCTCCTGGCGCACTCGAGGAGGAAACCTGGCGGCAACGGAGGAAATCCTCGATCAGCGCACGGTCCAGCACGTCCCGAGAGGGAACCCAACTCCTCTCCTCAGGACCGTACCCCTCCCAATCGACAAGGTACTGGTGACCACGGCCCCGAGGACGCATGTCCAAAATCCTGCGGACCCTGTAGATGGGTGCGCCCTCGACAAGGATGGGGGGGGGGGGGGGGGGAAGACGAGCGGGGGCGCGAAGAACGGGCTTAATACAGGAGACATGGAAGACCGGGTGGACGCGACGAAGGTATCGCGGAAGAAGAAGTCGAACTGCGACAGGATTAATGACCCGAGAAATACGGAACGGACCAATGAACCGCGGGGTCAACTTGCGAGAAGCCGTCTTAAGGGGAAGGTTCTGAGTGGAGAGCCAAACTCTCTGACCGCGACAATATCTAGGACTCTTAGTTCTACGCTTATTAGCAGCCCTCACAGTCTGCGTCCTATAACGGCAAAGTGCAGACCTGACCCTCTTCCAGGTGCGCTCGCAACGTTGGACAAAAGCCTGAGCGGAGGGGACGCTGGACTCGGCGAACTGAGATGAGAACAGCGGAGGCTGGTACCCGAGGCTACTCTGAAAAGGAGATAGCCCGGTCGCAGACGAAGGAAGCGAGTTGTGGGCGTATTCTGCCCAGGGGAGCTGTTCTGACCAAGACGCAGGGTTGCGAAAAGAAAGACTGCGTAAGATGCGACCAATAGTCTGATTGGCCCGTTCTGCTTGACCGTTAGACTGGGGGTGAAAGCCGGAAGAGAGACTGACGGAAGCCCCAATCAAACGGCAAAACTCCCTCCAAAATTGAGACGTGAATTGCGGACCTCTGTCCGAAACGACGTCTGACGGAAGGCCATGAATTCTGAAAACATTCTCGATGATGATTTGTGCCGTCTCTTTAGCAGAAGGAAGCTTAGCAAGGGGAATGAAATGGGCCGCCTTAGAGAACCTATCGACAACCGTAAGAATAACAGTCTTCCCCGCTGACGAAGGCAGTCCGGTGACAAAATCTAAGGCGATGTGAGACCACGGTCGAGAGGGAATAGGAAGCGGCCTGAGACGGCCGGCAGGAGGAGAGTTACCGGACTTAGTCTGCGCGCAGACCGAACAAGCAGCCACGAAACGACGCGTGTCATGCTCCCGGGTGGGCCACCAAAAACGCTGGCGAATGGAAGCAAGCGTACCCCGAACGCCAGGGTGGCCGGCTAACTTGGCAGAGTGAGCCCACTGAAGAACGGCCAGACGAGTAGGAACGGGAACGAAAAGAAGGTTCCTAGGACAAGCGCGCGGCGACGGAGTGTGAGTGAGCGCTTGTTTTATCTGCCTCTCAATTCCCCAGACAGTCAACCCGACAACACGCCCCTCAGGGAGAATCCCCTCGGGGTCAGTGGAGGCTACTGAAGAACTGAAGAGACGAGACAAAGCATCAGGCTTGGTGTTCTTAGAGCCCGGACGATAAGAAATCACGAACTCGAAACGAGCGAAAAACAGCGCCCAACGCGCCTGACGCGCATTAAGTCGTTTGGCAGAACGGATGTACTCAAGGTTCCTATGGTCAGTCCAAACGACAAAAGGAACGGTCGCCCCCTCCAACCACTGTCGCCATTCGCCTAGGGCTAACCGGATGGCGAGCAGTTCGCGGTTACCCACATCATAGTTACGTTCCGACGGCGACAGGCGATGAGAAAAATACGCGCATGGGTGGACCTTGTCGTCAGAGAGGGAGCGCTGAGAAAGAATGGCTCCCACGCCCACCTCTGACGCGTCAACCTCGACAACGAACTGTCTAGAGACGTCAGGTGTAACAAGGATAGGAGCGGATGTAAAACGATTCTTGAGGAGATCAAAAGCTCCCTGGGCGGAAACGGACCACTTAAAGCACGTCTTGACAGAAGTAAGGGCTGTGAGAGGAGCGGCCACCTGACCGAAATTACGGATGAAACGACGATAGAAGTTCGCGAAGCCGAGAAAGCGCTGCAGCTCGACGCGTGACTTAGGGACGGGCCAATCAATGACAGCTTGGACTTTAGCGGGATCCATCTTAATGCCTTCAGCGGAAATAACAGAACCGAGAAATGTGACGGAGGAGGCATGAAAAGTGCACTTCTCAGCCTTCACAAAAAGACAATTCTCTAAAAGGCGCTGGAGGACACGTCGAACGTGCTGAACATGAATCTGGAGTGACGGTGAAAAAATCAGGATATCGTCAAGGTAAACGAAAACAAAGATGTTCAGCATGTCTCTCAGGACATCATTGACTAATGCCTGAAAGACAGCTGGAGCGTTAGCGAGGCCGAAAGGAAGAACCCGGTATTCAAAGTGCCCTAACGGAGTGTTAAACGCCGTCTTCCACTCGTCCCCCTCCCTGATGCGCACGAGATGGTAAGCGTTACGAAGGTCCAACTTAGTGAAAAACCTGGCTCCCTGCAGGATCTCGAAGGCTGAAGACATAAGAGGAAGCGGATAACGATTCTTAACTGTTATGTCATTCAGCCCTCGATAATCTATGCAGGGGCGCAGAGACCCGTCCTTCTTCTTGACAAAAAAAAAACCCCGCTCCGGCGGGAGAGGAGGAGGGGACTATGGTACCGGCGTCAAGAGCTACAGACAAATAATCCTCGAGAGCCTTACGTTCGGGAGCCGACAGAGAGTATAGTCTACCCCGGGGGGGAGTGGTTCCCGGAAGGAGATCAATACTACAATCATACGACCGGTGTGGAGGAAGAGAGGTGGCCCTGGACCGACTGAACACCGTGCGCAGATCGTGATATTCCTCCGGCACCCCTGTCAAATCACCAGGCTCCTCCTGTGAAGAAGAGACAGAGGAAACAGGAGGGATAGCAGACATTAAACATTTCACATGACAAGAGACGTTCCAGGAGAGGATAGAATTACTAGACCAATTAATGGAAGGATTATGACAAACTAGCCAGGGATGGCCCAAAACAACAGGTGTAAAAGGTGAACGAAAAATCAAAAAAGAAATGGTTTCGCTATGATTACCAGAAACAGTGAGGGTTAAAGGTAGCGTCTCACGCTGAATCCTGGGGAGAGGACTACCATCCAGGGCGAACAAGGCCGTGGACTCCCTTAACTGTCTGAGAGGAATGTCATGTTCCCGAGCCCAGGTCTCGTCCATAAAACAGCCCTCCGCCCCAGAGTCTATTAAGGCACTGCAGGAAGCTGACGAACCGGTCCAGCGTAGATGGACCGACAAGGTAGTGCAGGATCTTGAAGGAGAGACAGGAGTAGTAGCGCTCACCAGTAGCCCTCCGCTTACTGATGAGCTCTGGCTTTTACTGGACATGAAGTGACAAAATGACCAGCAGAACCGCAATAGAGACAGAGGCGGTTGGTGATTCTCCGTTCCCTCTCCTTAGTCGAGATGCGGATACCTCCCAGCTGCATAGGCTCAGCTCCCGAGCCGGCAGAGGAAGATGGTAGTGATGCGGAGAGGGGGGCAACGGAGAACGCGAGCTCCTTTCCACGAGCTCGGTGACGCAGATCAACCCGTCGCTCAATGCGAATAGCGAGTTCAATCAGGGAATCCACGCTGGAAGGGACCTCCCGGGAGAGAATCTCATCCTTTACCTCTGCGCGGAGACCCTCCAGAAAACGAGCGAGCAAAGCCGGCTCGTTCCAGCCACTGGAGGCAGCAAGAGTGCGAAACTCAATAGAGTAGTCTGTTATGGATCGATTACCTTGACATAGGGAAGACAGGGCCCTGGAAGCCTCCTCCCCAAAAACAGATCGATCAAAAACCCGTATCATCTCCTCCTTAAAGTCCTGATACTGGTTAGTACACTCAGCCCTTGCCTCCCAGATTGCCGTGCCCCACTCACGAGCCCGTCCAATAAGGAGAGATATGACGTAGGCGACACGAGCAGTGCTCCTGGAGTAAGTGTTGGGCTGGAGAGAAAACACAATATCACACTGGGTGAGGAACGAGCGGCATTCAGTGGGCTCCCCAGAGTAACACGGCGGGTTATTGATTCTGGGCTCCGGAGATTCGAAAGCCCTGGAAGTGGCCGGTGGATCGAGGCGGAGATGGTGAACCTGTTCTGTGAGGTTGGAGACTTGGGTGGCCAGGGTCTCAACGGCATGTCGAGCAGCAGACACTTCCTGCTCGTGTCTGCCTAGCATCGCTCCCTGGATTCCGACGGCTGAGTGGAGAGGATCCGAAGTCGCTGGGTCCATTCTTGGTCGGATTCTTCTGTTATGGTGAGTGAATGAGGACCCAAAAGCGAACTAACTTAAACAGAGCTTCTTTAATAACCAAACATAGGTAGGCTCAGATAGACCGGCAGATTCCGACAGGACAGGACAAGGTTACAGCAAACATGACGATAGTCTGGCTCAGGCATGAAACACAAACAAGAATCCGACAAGGACAGGAACAGAAACAGAGAGAGATATAGGGACCTAATCAGAGGGAAAAAGGGAACAGGTGGGAAACGGGGTGAATGGGTAGTTAGAGGAGACAAGGAACAGCTGGGAGAAAGCGGGGGAGAAAAGGTAACCTAACAACGACCAGCAGAGGGAGACAGGGTGAAGGGAAAGGACAGAGACAAGACACAACATGACAGCAGGTGCTTCCACACCTGTGGTTCCTCAGTTAATTAAGCAATTAACATCCCATCATGCTTAGGGTCATATATTAAAATGCTGGGCAGACCATTATTTTGGCTACCATGGCTATGCCCCCATAAGATCCACAGGGCACGAGTGGTAACTGAATGGTTTGATGAGAAAGAAAATGATGTAAACCATATGCCATGGCCGTCTCAGTCATCAGATCTCAACCCGATTGAACACTTATGGAAGATTCTGGAGCGGTGCCTGAGACAGTGTTTCCATCACCATCAACAAAACACCAAATGATGGAATTTTGCTGTGGAAGAATGGTGTCACATCCCTCCAATAGATTTCCAGGCACTTGTAGAATCTATGCCAAGGTGCATTGAAGCTGTTTTGGTGCCTCGCGGTGGCCCAACATCCTATTAAGACACTGTATGTTGGGGTTTCCTTTATTTCGTCAATTATCTGTATCTCATTGAAAATACGTCTGAATGTTGATATTTAACAAGTCATATCTCACCTCAAGTTATGTGCCACTATAATGGGTGTAACAATGACACAGGAGAAATGTGGTTCTAGGTGGAGGTTGCAGTGTCCCTAACTCTAACCATACTGTAAGTGACATAAATCCAAGTTTATTTGTCACGTGCGCCGATTACAACAGGTGTAGACGTTTCAGTGAAATGCTTACTTACAGGCTTTAACCAATGGTGTGGGAAAAAAAGGTGTGTGTGTGTGTGGGGGGGGGGGGGGGGGGTGTAAGTAAAGAAATAAAACAGTAAAAAGGCATTTGAAAAAAAGAGTAGCAAGGCTATATACAGACACCGGTTAGTCAGGCTTATTGAGGTAGTATGTACATGTAGGTATCGTTAGTGACTATGCATATATGATGAACAGAGAGTAGCGGTAGCGTAAAAGAGGGGTTGGCAGGTGGTGGGTGGGACACAATGCAGATAGCCCGGTTAGCCAATGTGCGGGAGCACTGGTTGGTCGGGCCAATTTAGGTAGTATGCACATGAATGTATATTTAAAGTCACTATGCATATAAGATAAACAGAGAGTAGCAGCAGCGTAAAACAGGGGTTTGGGGGGGCACACAATGCAAACATATGTCAGCTTGGGGTGAGATAACTACAATGGTTAAATGTCACAATTTTATCTTGACATATTCCAATGAGTCCATGTTGGTAGGTAACATAAAAGAAGAACAGAGCAATGAAAAACAAATAACCAGTAATTGGTTCCATCATGTTTTTCCTCTACCCATAAGGTCAGGTGACCTCTATCTCAGCCTCTCTGCTGCGTGTCAGCAGTTTCTCTCTCCAGGTAGTCGGTCAGTCGTGAGGAAGGAGGCCCACAGCACATCAACATTAGTATCCAGAGATACAGATGAGGCAGTAATCCCCCCCCCCCACCCAACCCTAGCTAGCTAAGCCTGATCCTCTAACAGTCCACTGGGGCTCGACCCTGGGCCAGCTGCCTTCCTGGAGCCAGCATCAGATAAACAACCCATACTGTTGTTTCCCAGGATCCCTCCAACCCTAGATGTCCCAGGCACAATCCCGTGGTGTAACAGGGGGATAAAGGGGGAGTTTGAAGGAGAACAGACAGGATACAGGGACGCTTGGGTTTAGGCTGCTGCAGTCCAGCCAAAGCCCACTAGGGAATGTATTCAGCACTCATGGTTGGACACGGGTGGTAGAGAACTCAGGCACGATATTGGTGTTGGTGGAGGGGAGTTTGTGTGGCAGGCAGCAGAGCGCTGGCGAGCCTCCAGCAAGGGAGTTGTGGCAGAGCTGACAAGGGCATTAAAGATGAAACCACAGACTGGGCTGCCGGACAAAAAGACAACACTGCACATATCATTCCCAACCATGCATCTCAAAGACAGACCAACTGCTCGAAGAATACAGCCCAAGCAAAAACAATAAATACATTTGATCACACACAAAAAAAGAATAGATTCAATGCATTTGGAAAGTGTTCAAACCCCTTGACTTTTGTTACGTTACAGCCTTGTTCTAAAATTGATTAATTGTTTTTTTCCTCATCAATCTACACACAATACCCCATGATGGCAAAGCAAAAACAGGAACCCGGAAGCTTACAAGAAATCCTGCTATGCCCTCAGACGAACCATCAAACAGGCAAAGCGTCAATACATGACTAAGATCGAATCGTATTACACCAGCTCCGACACTCGTCGGTGTGGCAGGGCTTGCAAACTATTACAGACTACAAAGGGAAGCACAGCCGAATGCTGCCCAGTGTCACGAGCCAACCAGACGAGCTCAATAACTTCTATGACTGCTTCGAGGCAAGTACACTAAAACATGTATAAGAGCATCAGCTGTACCGGACGACTGTGTGATCACGCTCAACATTCATAATGCCGCAGGGCCAGAGGGATTACCAGGACATGTACTCCAAGCATGCGCTGACCAACGGGCAAGTGTCTTCACTGACATTTTCAACCTCTCCCTGTCTGAGTCTGTAATACCAACATGTTTCAAGCAGACCACCATAGTCCCCGTGCCCAAGAACACTAAGAAGAACTAAGAAGTCCCCGTGCCCAAGAACACCCGTTTCACTCACGTCTGTAGCCATGAAATGTGTTGAAAGGCTGGTCATGGCTCACATCAACACCATTATCCCAGAAACCCTAGACCCACTCCAATTTACATACCTCACCAATAGATCCACAAATGATGCAATCTCTATTGCACTCCACACTGCCCTTTCACACCTGGACAAAAGGAACACTTGTGGGAATGCTATTCTTTGACTACAGCTCAGCGTTCAACACCATAGTGCCCTCAAAGCTCATCACCAAGCTAAGGACCCTGGGACTAAACACCTCCCTCTGCAACTGGATCCTGGACTTCCTGACGGGCTGCCCCCAGGTGATAAGGGTAGGCAACAACACATCTGCCACACTGATCCTCAACACGTGGGCCCTTGAGAGGTACGTGCGCAGTCCCCTCCTGTACTCCCTGTTCACTCATGACTGCACGGCCAGGCATGACTCCAACACCATCATTAAGTTTGCTGATGACACAACAGTGGTAGGCCTGATCACGACAACGATGAGACAGCCTATAGGAAGGAGGTCAGAGACCTGACCGTGTGGTGCAAGGACAACATCCTCTCCCTCAATGTGACCAAGACAAGAGAGTTGATTGTGGACTACAGGAAAATGAGGACCGAGCACGCCCCCATTCTCATCGATGGGGCTGTATTGGAGCAAGTTGAGAGCTTCAAGTTCCTTGGCGTCCACATTACTAACAAACTAAAATGGTCCAAGTACACCAGGACAGTCATGAAGAGGGCACGACAAATCCTATTCCCCCTTAGGAGAATAAAATTATTTGTCATGGGTCCTCAGATTCTCAAGAGGTTTTACAGCTGCAATGTCGAGAGCATCCTGACCCGTTGCATACTGCCTGGAATGGCAACTGCTCGGCCTCCAACCACAAGGAACTACAGAGGGTAGTGCGTACGGCCCAGTACAAGCTTCCTGCCATCCAGGACCTCTATACCAGGCGGTGTCAGAGGAAGGCCCTAAAAATGGACAAATACTTCAACCACCCTAGTCATAGACTGTTCTCTCGGCTACCGCACGGCAAGTGATATCGGAGCGCCAAGTTTAGGTCCAAGAGGATTCTAAACAGCTTCTACCCCCAAGACTCCTGAACAGCTGATCAAATGGCTACCCAGACTTTTAGGTATTTTCTTAAAACTGCATTGTTGGGTTAGGGCTTTTAAGTAGGAATTTCACTCTAAGGTCACCTGTTGTATTCGGCACATGTGACAAATATAATTTGATTTGATTTAAAACACTTAAATATTACATTTACATAAGTATTCAGACTCAATACTTTGTTGAAGCACCTTTGGCAGCGATTACATTCTCAAATCTTCCTGAGTATGACGCTACAAGCTTGGCACACCCGTATTTGGGGAGTTCTTACCATTCTTCTCTGCAGATCCTCTCAATCTCTGTCAGGTTGGATAGGGTGCGTTGCTGCACAGCTACAGTGCCTTGCGAAAGTATTCGGACCCCTTGAACTTTGCGACCTTTTGCCACATTTCAGGCTTCAAACATAAAGATATAAAACTGTATTTTTTTGTGAAGAATCAACAACAAGTGGGACACAATCATGAAGTGGAACGACATTTATTGGATATTTCAAACTTTTTTAACAAATCAAAAACTGAAAAATTGGGCGTGCAAAATTATTCAGCCCCTTTTACTTTCAGTGCAGCAAACTCTCTCCAGAAGTTCAGTGAGGATCTCTGAATGATCCAATGTTGACCTAAATGACTAATGATGATAAATACAATCTACCTGTGTGTAATCAAGTCTCCGTATAAATGCACCTGCACTGTGATAGTCTCAGAGGTCCGTTAAAAGCGCAGAGAGCATCATGAAGAACAAGGAACACACCAGGCAGGTCCGAGATACTGTTGTGAAGAAGTTTAAAGCCGGATTTGGATACAAAAAGATTTCCCAAGCTTTAAACATCCCAAGGAGCACTGTGCAAGCGATAATATTGAAATGGAAGGAGTATCAGACCACTGCAAATCTACCAAGACCTGGCCGTCCCTCTAAACTTTCAGCTCATACAAGGAGAAGACTGATCAGAGATGCAGCCAAGAGGCCCATGATCACTCTGGATGAACTGCAGAGATCTACAGCTGAGGTGGGAGACTCTGTCCATAGGACAACAATCAGTTGTATATTGCACAAATCTGGCCTTTATGGAAGAGTGGCAAGAAGAAGGCCATTTATTAAAGATATCCATAAAAAGTGTTGTTTAAAGTTTGCCACAAGCCACCTGGGAGACACACCAAACATGTGGAAGAAGGTGCTCTGGTCAGATGAAACCAAAATTGAACTTTTTGGCAACAATGCAAAACGTTATGTTTGGCGTAAAAGCAACACAGCTGAACACACCATCCCCACTGTCAAACATGGTGGTGGCAGCATCATGGTTTGGGACTGCTTTTCTTCAGCAGGGACAGGGAAGATGGTTAAAATTGATGGGAAGATGGATGGAGCCAAATACAGGACCATTCTTGAAGAAAACCTGATGGAGTCTGCAAAAGACCTGAGACTGGGACGGAGATTTGTCTTCCAACAAGACAATGATCCAAAACATAAAGCAAAATCTACAATGGAATGGTTAAAAAATAAACATATCCAGGTGTTAGAATGGCCAAGTCAAAGTCCAGACCTGAATCCAATCGAGAATCTGTGGAAAGAACTGAAAACTGCTGTTCACAAATGCTCTCCATCCAACCTCACTGAGCTCGAGCTGTTTTGCAAGTAGGAATGGGAAAAAATGTCAGTCTCTCGATGTGCAAAACTGATAGAGACATACCCCAAGCGACTTACAGCTGTAATCGCAGCAAAAGGTGGCGCTACAAAGTATTAACTTAAGGGGGCTGAATAATTTTGCACGCCCAATTTTTCAGTTTTTGATTTGTTAAAAAAGTTTGAAATATCCAATAAATGTCGTTCCACTTCATGATTGTGTCCCACTTGTTGTTGATTCTTCACAAAAAAATACAGTTTTATATCTTTATGTTTGAAGCCTGAAATGTGGCAAAAGGTCGCAAAGTTCAAGGGGGCCGAATACTTTCGCAAGGCACTGTATTTTACGATCTCTCAAGAGATGATCGATCAGGTTCAAGTCCGGGCTCTGTTTGGGCCACTCAACAACATTCAGAGACTTGTCCTGAAGCCACTCCAGCATTGTCTTAACTGTGTGCTTAGGATTGTTGTCCTGTTGGAAGGTGAACCTTCGTCCCAGTCTGAGGTCCTGAGCGCTCTGGAGCAGGTTTTCATCATGGATCTCTGTACTTTGCTCCGTTCATCTTTGCCTCGATCCTGACTTGACTCGATCCCGACCCTGCCACTGAAAAACAACCCCACAGCATGATGCTGCCACCACCACACTTCACCGTAGGGATGGTGCCAGGTTTCCTCCAGACGTGTCGCTTGGCATTCAGGCCAAAGCGTTCAATCTTGGTTTCATCAGACCAGAGAATTGTTTCTCATGGTCTGAGACTCTTTGGGTGACTTTTGGCAAACTCCAAGTGGGCTGTCATGTGCCTGTTACTTAGGAGCTCCGAGACAGGATTGTGTTGAAGCACAGATCTGGGTAAGGGTACCAAAAAAATTCTGTCTGGCCACTCCCTTCCGTCTGGACACTACCATAAAAGGCCTGATTGAAGAGTACTGCAGAGATAGTTGTCCCCTGGAAGGTTCTCCCATCTCCACAGAGGAACTCTAGAGCAGTTTGGCCAATCAAATTAGTTTACCACAGGTGGACTCCAATCAAGTTGTAGAAACATCTCAATGATGATCATTGGAAACAGGATGCACCCGAGCTCAATTTACAGTCTCATCGCAAAGAATCTGAATACTCATGTCAATTATTGTTATTTTATTTTTTTATATACATTTCTTAAAACCTGTTTTTGCTTTGTCATTATGGGGTATTGTGTGGTGTGGATTGCTGATGAGAAAACATATTTTAAATCAATTTTAGAATAAGGCTGTAATTTAACAAAATGTTGAAAAAAGTCAAGGGGTCTGAATACTTTCCGAAAGCACTGTATGTATTTTTTGAATATAAAAACATGTGATTGTTAGATAAATACTCAGGCATCTTTTGGGACTTACAGAAAAACATACCCACCCTGGTAAAATTAGGCTCCTATCTATCATTTATCTTCTTTTGTTCACTAAATGGATTCACAGCCATGCAGAGCTAGAGTTAGATGTATTGTATGGCTCTGAAATCTGGGCTTGTATATCTCTTGGTGACACCGTGCGCATACCAAGTCCTTCCCCTGGATGAGGTGAGTTTGATTAATGATCTGAACATGCCCCTACAGATACATTCCATGACTTTAAGAGCCTTGCCAGAGGTGCTGTGGGTGGAGATGTGTCTGTGGGCTGATTGACAGGTGTTATCCATCATGGCAGCCTGAGACAGGTACATCCCCAGACCCAATGACATCACTACACTATAGGGTATCATGCATGAATGCAGTAACTCTGCTTACATATAGTCATGTTGTATTGAGTGTTCTTGATTAAAATCCCTTCGATGTAAAGTCCCCTTTTTAGGGGACCTGCTTGGTTCTGGTACCGGTTCTGACCGACATTTTTGCTCATAAATCGATCAGTGGACAACGTAGATTGTCTTGTATTAAGCGATAGCCCTGAGTCTTTGAGTGTTTCTCTTCTGCCTGTGTGAAGCAGGATGTGAAATGTGACACCACTTGATATTGGGATGTCCCTCATACCATTTCAACTGTTCATCAACTCCTGGCTGAACCCCATGTCACAATGCATATGCCAGGAATCCTTACATCGTAATACAGCAGGAGCGAGTGGTTTCGTCACTGTAGCACATTCAGGGATCAATTTAAAGCCAGTCATCTCAAATAATTCATAGATTTTAAACAAAAACCACTTTCTGTTTGCCATAGACGGACAAGATTAATATGAGAAAGGCAAGTTCCTAATGAATCCAGTAAGCCAAGCTAAAGCTCTGTGAGATGTTCACAGCGATGGGAGTAAACGTTATGATCAAGCGAGACCTTTAGAAAAGATGCGCATGTTTTCTAACTCTAAATACACAAATACGTATTTTACACTTACAAAGATGTAACGATCGACGTTGGAATGAGGTGAGGACCAAAGCGCAGCATGGTATGTGTTCATGTTTTTTAATCAAGTAATGAACACCGAACAAAAAAACAATAACCGTGAAGTAATCAAACCGAAACAGTCCCGTGTGGCACTAACACGGAAAATAAACACCCACCGCATAACACAGGTGGAAAAAGGCTACCTAAGTATGATTCTCAATCAGAGACAACTAACAACACCTGCCTCTGATTGAGAACCATACCAGGCCAAACTCAAAAACCAACATAGAAAAACGAACATAGACAACCCACCCAACTCACGCCCTGACCATACTAAAACAAAGACCCAAATAAAATAACTAAGGTCAGAACGTTACAGAAGGTCTTATAGTTAGTCATTTTGTAAGTTGATTATACTCTATTTAGAAAGCGTATAAGTAATTTCAAGCCTTATTCAAACAGTTTTGTTGAGCAGGAAATACATCATATAAAATATTTCATATCTTCATATTTGTACTGTGCACTTGAGTTTGTGTCCTCGAAAGTGACTACAACTCAGCAATTTATAATTATTTTTACCAGAAAGGTGAAATTTTAACCTTACTTGGAGTATGCAGCATAAGTAGTTAGAGTTAATAGCCCTCTCATGATAAATAATTACTTTTGGGGATTACATAGATTACATTTTCAATTACATTTAAGAGGTTTTAAAAAGCACCCCATGCAAGTTGTGAAGGTCATACTGGCTAGATGTAAGCAATTCAAATGTCTGCATGTAGAGAAATTGTGTCAGACTCTTTATCTCAGACATTCTGTCATAGCACTGAACAGTGTTACTTCAGTGTATCTGGATGGTAAGTGTGTGTTTACATTTAAGTAATTTAGGAAACGCTCTTATCCAGAGCGACTTGCAGGAGCAATTAGGGTTAACTGCATTGCTCAAGAGAACATCGGTAGATTTTTCACATTAGGGATGCGAACCCATGACTTTTCAGTTCGTGGCCCAACGCTGTTAACCACTAGGCTACCTGCCACCCCACACACAAACACTGCTATATCTCATAATCTCATGACACAATGGCCATAGCAATGGACTTTGTATTAAAGAACTCTGTCCCTTCTGTACTGTGGGGGACAAATGTGTTCTGTAATTGTAAAGAGGGACAGTCCATATGAGACACGCATAAGGATAAAATGGTTGTTAGAGGTGGACCAGAAATCGGATTGTTTGTGGCCAGTCCACGTTGTAATGTGTACAATCAATACTCCTATCTATAGAAGGTTGGGGTCATTTTTCCTGGCTGGCAGGATCCACACAATCTTTTGATAAAGCTCACTCTATCTCACCCTCTTAGTCCCGAGAGGGTACTTTTGCCAGGGTAGAGATGATATCAAGACATTCCAAGGAACAGTATGTTTGGATAGGATGCCATTAGAGTACTCTTCAACTGAATTGGAATTGAGAAGCCCTGACAAACGTGTGCAGATGTTAAAAGGGTGTCAGAATCAAACACATTAGACAGTTGAGGTTACTATAGTCTGTAGGTACATTCGGTTTCAGTAAATCCGGACATTACTAAGATCCATCACTGCCAATATACCGAAGCATCGTGAGCCCAGGAAAAGTCTTATTACTAAGCAATAAAGGCCGAGGGGGTGTGGTATGTTCTTATGCACGACGCAACGCGGAGTGTTAGGACTCAGCCCTTAGCCGTGGTTTGTTGACCATATATAACAAACCCCAGAGGTGCCTTATTGCTATTATAAACTGGTTAGCAACATAAAAATAAATGTTTTGTCATACCCATGGTATATGGTCTGATATACCACAGCTTTCAGCCAATCAGCATTCAGGGCTCGAACCACACATATACCACACCCCCTCAGGCATTTTTTCTTACTTATACAAATGTATTATTTGATTGACATGCTCAGTTAATCCACTTTTAGAAAAATGACAAATTACTTACGAGGGTACAGGTGACACTCACTACCTTCAGTGGACCTGAAGATATCAGCTCAATTATCAGCTGTACCCTCAGCAGGGAAGAACTGAGATACAATTGCTTTTCATGAAAATGTTGCTAGACTGTCCTACATCCACCTACTAAACTTCCAAAATACCAACCTGCCCCCCCCCCCCCCCTTTCTGTCAGATGCCACAGGGTAAAATCTGTCTCACACTCTCCATAGAGACACCAACAGATGAACTACAATTATCACACTAACAGCGAGCAAAGGGAGGGAGGGCAGAGAATCTGCCTGTTCACACTCCATGACCTGGCAGCGTCTGGAAGTGTGAGTGAGAGGGCGAGAGAAAGAAAGAGAGAGAGACACACACACACACACACAGTTGTCTTTTCTCCTACCCACGTTTCAGCCACGCATCTTTCATGGAGTTCCTCCTCAGAATGTCAAGTGGCCTTTTAAACAGCAGAAAGCGCATGGCAGGTGACTCACGTAGTGCACACAGGGACAGTGAGATCGTGAGAAGAGAGTGAACGAGAAACTGGGGAAGAAAAAGTTGCTGGAAAGTTTGTAAGATTGTTGTCTTTTTAACCCACTGAGAAATTAGGACATGCTGCCCTTACAACTACTGTGACTTCTTGGTGGTAAATATGGTGGCTGACAAGAATACACGCATCCACACTTGAGAATTTAAACACTTACACATTGTGAATACACACAGTGGCACAAAATGACACAAAAAACGGATACCAATCCTTTTTATACCCCTACAAACAAACAAATAGACACACACACACACTCGTGGGGGATCTTGACCCTGCACGTATCTAGCTTGTGCAGATGGACCTGCAATTAATCCTGGAAGCCACCGCCATGCTAGCCATGCTGGGACAGCGGGCCCACTCTCCCCTACAGTACATCCAAGAGCTCTGTGGTAGCTGACGCTAGGTAACCCAGGCTTGGAACAGCAAGAGGAAGAGCAGAGAGGAAGCTGGCTCAAAGCGGCGTTGCATGCCAGGCCAAAGCAGCCAGGGCCTGGGGTTTAGCCCTGCTGAGCTCTGGCGCCCGGCCCAAAGCCTTCCAATGCCCGCTGTCAATATGCCAATGTGCCAGCGATGTGAGAACAGGGAAATGTCTGTCTCACTCGCTAAGGAAGCAGCAGTGCTGGCCTGGTCTCTTTGGCCTGCCATCTGACAGGGTGTGCAGGGGAGCCACCACTCTTGGTCTATGTGCTGGCTGTCTTCTTGATGGAAGATTTAAAGCCTAGCTTAATCAGTGTAACTAAATGACCAACATATTTTTCACTCTTATTAGTATCATCCAATGTAGAATGTCTGTCTATTGATGAAGTGTTGGAGAAGTATTACAATGGATGCAGAGTGTAGAGGACTGAGAAATGAACTGGATAATGGGTAATAGGGACCGAAATTTGATTTCATTTTTCACCTAAGGTGTCAAACATAGTCAAAGATACTCATATAGCCAGTTCATGCATCATTTTTTGAAATGGTTGAAATCCATGTAATCATTATCCAATTATAAAATATAAGGCGTCAGTGTCTTATCACATTTATGCTGATAATCTAAGCCACCTGCTCAGAAAAGCTGAAACACAAGAAAAGTATGTGGCATACAAATTCCTTGCTCTACTGTATTTAACATAGTGTACTGTATACTTCTGGGAACAAATCCATAGACTGTCTGTCCCCCATCCCTTTAAGAGCAATAAGTGCGCCACTGTTCTCACTGCGATGTTATTTATGATTCTATCATGTCCCACAACTTAATATCTGACGAGAAATGAAAGCCAAAGGCTCCTCCGTGTCGCCTTGGAAACCAAATAAATGCGGATATGACCAGGATAAACTCGAAAGGCTTTTAAACAGCACCCATTTGTAACCTGTGGAGGTGGGGATATTGATACGAAGAAGAGTAATGGCGATATGTTGGCTGTTTCATTTCCAGTCGTCCATTGGTCTCTTCACAACTTTGCATGGTGATGGCAGACAGGAAAAAAAACAGACCAAACAACAAGGCGAACTTGATGTTAGTGGTTTATTCAAAAGTCCAGTAGGTCTGATTATAATGGATTTTCCAATGCATGTAAACGTTTGTCTTGAACATCTACAGTCATTTCTACAGATTTCACATATATGCCTGATGCACACTGTGTCTGCTGATTGCTTGCAGCAACAATCTGCAGTAGCTTCTGCACGTTTGAAATTAAAAACACTATGAGAGCAATATTACAAAATGCATGGCATAACAACGCTTTGGGGGCACACTTTGACAATATTGGACTTGTGTAATTAAAGTGAGACCCCAAGAAACATAGTCTCTACCTTGTGAAAATCATAGAAATATATTTATTAGAAAGGACAAACCCTCAGGCCACAGGCAATTGACTACACTGGGTACACGCGTGCATAATTCTAATCCTCTATTGGAAACAGTACGTGGCCTCTACTGTTTTCACAAGGTGCAATGCATTTAAATGTAGATAAGTCTTTCTAGATCTTTCTATATATTTCGTATACATTTACTGTGAATTTATGTATTTAGATTGTTCTGCATTTACTTGCTTATTTTAATAATATGATTTTATTGCTTTTGAAACATACTTATTATCTTGTATGTAAAGTGTCTTGACTGTCTTGAAAAGCGCTTAAAATAAAATGTATTACTATTATTTGTATTTAAAACCAGCATTATATCCCCTTTTTTATTTTCTTTGTTTATCTTGGCAGGGACTATACGTCCACTACTCCAAATGTCAGAAGATGACTCCTCTTCCTTTTTAAAAATTGTTCCAGTCCTTCTTCCTGCTAATCCAATTCCCACGTCCCCCAGCCTCTCTTATCTTGACATTTGACCCTGGTGATATTTCAATATTGCCTCCCTAGCCCTAGCGACAGTTCGTGCAAACGATATCGTCCCAGAGCGGTATTATTTGTTGATATTAAAGACAGTTGGTCCACTTCGAGAAGAGGTCTTCTCCCCTCCTTCAGGGTAAATGCAGAGTGAGTGAGAGTCCATTAGGCCTATGCAGTCTATTTCTGTACAGAAAACGCCTGACAATGGTTAATGACACAAGACATACTGCACAAACATATTTAGCGCTCTGAAACTGAATATTGCTGATATGACAGTTGTTGGACTATTTTTAGGACTTTAACTGCATGAATTACTAAGCTAGAAAACAAGACATCTGAAACATGGACCATCTTCTTAATGCTTAAACAGCTCATGTGTTTTGTACACTTTGCCAAACTTCATGCTTACTTTTTTGTCGTTTTACATCCAAAGTCATGTTACGAAACACCCCACAACAACACTGATGGGATTGATGCACTGTAATAGCGTACCTTGATGTTTTGCCTTTTTACTAAGGTTTCACAAAGTCGGGTTGGATGGAATGAATTTAAGTCCAACTTTACTCAAACAGGGAGATCAGGACATTAGTGAAGTGAACATTGAACAACGCCACAAAATAGCGATGGCTTTCCCTCTTTTTACATTAAAACAGCAAGGACGTATATATGATTGAAGACATATTGGTTCCTTATTACTGGATAACATCCTCTAGCAAGATGCATCATAAACTGGAAATACACCCTGATTTACTCACTATTTCCACCATGGAATAGAAAAAGCGACGTGTTTCAGTCCACACACGGCAGGACAATGGCACTCCCATAAATGAATACAAATCTCATCACCATAACTATGGCCAGTGTGAAAGGGCTAAATTACCCTCTGTCCCGAGGCATTGAACATCAGAAGGAATGGTCATTGGTTCACAGCGACATTATTCCCCCACCACACCACTGTAATCAGTGTTATCACATAGCGGTGATCACATCATGGAGCCCTGTCATTGCACCGTAATTCCCACAGCACATCCACAGTGCAGATACCATTTTATGACCATGATGTCGAAGGCACTTTGATGCCATACACTTGGGAGATACTTATCTCTGGGATTTTAATGCATGAACAATATTGATATGTGCTAAGAGGGCAATGCTTCCCACTTGGTTATATGGCTAGTCGTCTCGCTCCCTGTTTTCCAGTCTCAGACAAGTAGGTGGTCACTGCGGCAGCCAATACACTAAGCCAGCAATTGACCTAATCCATATCAGACAGGACTATCAATATACCAAGTGTGGGGTTGAGTGTAGCTGTGCCCAGCTGGGTTTGAATCTGGAGGTGTCTGCACGCCACTAGACTTAGCTTTATTGGCCACCTAGACATCAGCTTGGGGAGTTAGCTAACCATATTCAGGTCTCATTCAAGGTCACTCATCACATGAGGGTAGTTCACAAACCAACTCCACTGCACAAATAGACCAGCTTCACATTGGAAATCTCACCACATATTTTGACTCCAGACAGATTTCCAGTGACCTCCAACACAGAGCATTGATTACCTTTACGACACGTCTGTAGCGGTCATTAAAAAAACATGAGCAACTTCATTGGGATAAATAGAGAGGTGCTAAGCGTCTTGTCTCTGAGTGCTTACACTTCCGTGAAGCTCTTTTGTCAAGTTCCAAGAGATATTTTGGGCAAAGATTTTGAGAGATTTAAACATCTGGATGGTATTTATCTATTAGTGAAACTGAGTTGTAGTAGAGCAGGGATGGGCAACTGGCAGCTCCCCTTTTGTAGGCCCTTGGACAAATTTAAAAAACACACATATATATATATTCAAATATATATATATGTTCAAAAGTTTGGGGTCACTTAGAAATGTCCTTGTTTTTGAATGAAAAGTAATTTTTTTTTGTTCATTAAAATAACATCAAATTGATCAGAGATACAGTGTCATGACGTTGGCCTGGGGATAGGTTAATGACAGTCATAAATACCTCTTCCCCCCTTTTTCCTCTCTCTACTCTACTGATGTTACATTTGCAAAACCCTTGGTTAACATAGAGATTCTGGGAACATCAGAAGGTGGGGGGAAATTAACTATATTCTGGTAATCCGACCAATTGAACATATGCAGTGGTACTTAATGAATATGATGTCAGTTCGGTTGTCATCTGAGACATTCTCATCAATGATAAGATGACATAAACTCTACAGTGGAAAGTCTACACATCAGAGTTATCGGATTCACATGGAATTGTTGTTCAATTGAAATGTTTGAATATGAAATTATTCGTGATGGGATGAAATGTGATTTTAGCTTCTAAAATTTGAGATTTGGGTTTTCATAAAGTAGGGCTCTGCTCAATCAGTGGCCCGCCCCTGTGAAGGGAGATGGGCTATAAAACTTTTCAAACACGCCCTCCTCTCCCTTCCTATATAAAGCCTTGACGACAATATAACCTCCTGTTCCGAGGATGTGAGGACGACGGTCCGATGTCAGAATGGTTCAGGTAATAACTACAGAACGAAGCCAACATCAGCCTGAGCTTTGGTTGCGAATGGTATGAACTTTGAACTCTTATTCACTACAGAAGAGATACCTCCTAGCCGTTGAGTTAGCAACAGCAGCTGCAAACGTAGGTTAGAAAGGAACAGACAGAGTATCCCGTCTACCACACAACGACATTACTACAACAATTTACCAGTAGAGACATTCTTCAAAGGACAAAGGACTCGGTTGGGCAACATTCCTTCCATCTACTACCAACCTACTGAAGCGCAGCTCAGAGTGAATATTTATTGCATTTTCCTTTTCCAAATGGGCGGTAATTTAGAATGCATAAGATACTGTATTTAAGATAGCACAGCTTCTCCCTTTGTTCCTCAGTCTTCCTGCTCTTTCACTCAAACCCAGCCCCTTTTCTTTTGTGTTACCAGCTGTCATATCTGTTCCGCCCGCTAGGGACGTTTTCCTTTATGACGTAATTTGTAATCAAGCTATGATTTAATTATGTGTATGTGTAATTCTGTGTGATTAGTTAGGCATTTAGTAAATAAATAATTACACCTGATTTTGTATTGCTGATTCAACTTGTTAGCCAGGGTTCGTGCAGATAACCAAGAATTTACAACTTTCAGATGAGACAATTAAGATGACGATTAATATTGATTGCTATTGATGTAAAATATTACTAGGTCTTTAAGAGTATATTCGGAAGATAACAGCTCTATAAATATTATTTTGTGGTGCCTGACTCTCTAGTTAATTACATTTACATGATTAGCTCAATCAGGCAATATTAATTACGGAGAAATTATTTTATAGAATAGCATGTCATATCACTTTATCCGGCATAGCCAAAGACACAACAACAGTGTAGACATGGTTAATGTTGTAAATGACTATTCTAGCTGGAAACAGCTGATTTTTAATGGAATATCTACATAGGCGTACAGAGGCCCATTATTAGCAACCACTGTTCCTGTGTTCCAATGGCACGTTATGTTAGCTAATCCAAGTTAAACATTTTAAAAGGCTAATTGACCATTAGAAAAACCTTTATCAATTATGTTAGCACAGCTGAAAATTGTTGTGCGAGGCAACTCCAACATCCCGGAGTCGCCTCTTCACTGTTGAAGTTGAGACTGGTGTTTTGCGGGTACTAATTAATGAAGCTGCCAGTTGAGGACTTGTGAGGCGTCTGTTTCTCAAACTAGACACTCTAATGTACTTGTTCAGTTTGTGCTGTTCTGTGAAGGTACACAGCGTTGTAAGAGATCTTCAGTTTCTAGGCAATTTCTCACATGGAATAGCCTTAATTTCTCAGAACAAGAAAGGACTGACGAGTTTCAGAAGAAAGTTCTTGGTTTCTGGCCATTTTGAGCCTGTAATCAAACCCACAAATGCTGATGTATATATCTAGATATACAGTATATATATTTTTTTGTGGGGTGGACTCAGTCTGGGTCTCAACTTACTGTTACTGAAATTAGCTGTAGAACTGCTCATTTTTCTCTCCGCCTCCTTTCACAATGTTTAGAATTGCAGGAAATTAACTTTAAAACTGAAACAGAAATATTTTATCTTCGCTGTCACAAGGGTTGATTAGTTCCTTTTGTTGTGGCCCCCACCCTCATCAAGTTGCCCATCCATGTAGTAGAGGATATGAAAACACACACACTTTAACGGATATACACGCAAACCTACAGATGTATATACTGCAGTCAGCGTACCAACGGTTTACGTTTAATAATTATGTGCATATTTCTACATTTTAATGAGTTATGCACTCCTTTAATTAATATGTCCGGGATGGATAAATGTCTTGTCGTGTTTAAAGTTGAATGCTTTCTCAATAATTCCAGGAAGCAGGTCTCAGAGGGGTATTTCAAACAGTAAAACCTTTTAACAAAAACCCTTTCTCCGCCTTTGAATGGTTCTCTGCCCCACTGTCCAATACATCATCAACTATTCTCTACTCTGAAGTGATGCATTGTGGGACAGTTGGCTAAAGCTACAGGTATTCTTGCTAACTTCATTCACATCCCAGTTTTATTCTTCCCTTACAGAGAACACAGCTTACCATTGTTAATTTGGAGCAAGAACATTTTGGAGGGAACTGGTTACGCACAGTGTTTAAGGTTGAAGTGAACCCAAATATCTTCACTTTGAGACGGACAGAAATGGTGCAAAGTTATTATTCAAGCTAATGCAATATGTGTTAATAGTCAAACAGTGAAAGATTTGAGAGCTAAACTGACAGCTGATTTATGACCAAACAAGGTGTTAGAGGAATACATAGCATTTACTGTACACTCCATAGTAAGAGTGACAGTCATAGTAGCTAGCTTTGACTGCTAAAACAAAAGGTTCCCTCACAGGGTTTTACTGTGAAAAGCCACCCAGGCTAATCATAGCAGCTCTTTATTTGTTAATTAATTCTGTCCGGTTCCCATGGTCCTCAGAGGCATTCTGTCGCTTGACTTCGTTCCGGGGGTCTGTACTCCATCCACCGTTGCCATAGTTACCACATGTGGAAATAACAGGTTAAACAGGAAACCACCTTTACAAGATGCAAGGTGTATACAGTAAATACATCTTCACATCTCCACACACCACAGCTGAGTTTGGTATTGAGGAGTTCTCAGATTACACTGAATTCTCAGTCTACACTGAATTTTCATTGACGTACGTAGTTGTTTTGTTTGTTAAAACTCTCGGGACGACCCTACCTGCTGTTGACGTTTAAGATGAAAGGTCATAACACTGTCACCACCTCATAGGCCCAGGCAATGAAAAAACAACACTGGATTACATTCACCTAGGCGAACTCTGTAAGAACGCCATTCAAAGGACCCCACGGGACTGGCCCCCCTGAGAAGAGTCCGACAGAAACAGATGTCAGCGCGATGTTGTGCTGTGTTTGGCTTTGTGTGCATATTCTGAGTACACCATGTCACTGAGAATTCCTCCCTCTGTGCACCCTGTCAGAGTACAGGAAAATGAGCAAAAGAGAAAGGGAGAGACAGATGGAGGATGAAGCCAGATTACCACACACCCGTGACTGACAGCTGTGGAAATGGTGGCGGATGGCAACATTGATAGTGCACAATGATAGCTGCCAGTACTGTTCTCCTTGACGAAGAGCACAATGTGTAGGAACGATTGATTTACAAATTCTTTAGGGAAACTGGGACTGGTGACAGGCATGATGTAGACTGAAGGGGTGCTAACACCCAGATATGCATGAAGAAAGTGGTTTAGACTTTACACCTCATGTGAGATTATATGTAATGCTGATGGAGTTGTATCAGAGTATTTTTTCATCGGAGGTGGTAAATTCACAAATATGCCTGCTTGATGTGGTCAAAAATAATGTCTGTCATTACTACGAACACTACATATTTGTAGTTCATTAAGTATATGTAAAACATTAAGTTGAAGTAGTTCTGTCCTTGAGCTGTTCTTGTCTTGATGTTCTGTATTATGTCATGTTTTATGTTTTGTGTGGACCCCAGGAAGAGTAGCTGCTGCTTTCGCAACAGCTAATAGGGATCCTAATAAAATATAAAATACAGAGTACCAGACATGAACATAACGTATTAGATAGATTTGTCTAAAGGAATCACTTCTTGATCCACCGATTCAGTCTGCATATCTCAATGGACCAGCTGAGTAAATAAAAAAATAAGTCAAACCAAAAGCAAACACTGCCATTGTTTATCTTATCCGTACCTTGAAATCAAGGTGTGCTGCGAAAACAAACAGTGAAAAGAATCAAAGCGACCAAGAGTTAAAAGGGAGCTCTGGTCTCACTGATCGAAGCCTTCATCTGAAGGGCACAAAGAGGGAGAAGGTGGACTATGGAAGCATCTGACAGTGCGCTTCCAGAGAACACCTCTAATGGAGGCAGCGTTTGTTTTTTAGCATCCGCTGTTGAGGTGACAACAAACAAGCGACGAAATCACAGACGATAGTCACTGAACTCTGCAAACAAATGTTACTCTGTCGCTGACACTTCAAGGCGGAGCGCAACTGTAGACGCCAAGTGAAGAGGGGAGTCAAACAAGGGACGTAATTAGCCATGAACGTCTAATTGGACGGTTGTAATTAGGCTGCAATCAGCGGAAATTAGAAGAACCGATGGTCTGTAAAATAGCTGCTTGATTTCCCTCAAACAGCAGTAGATCGGGCGGTGCATCATCATCACAGGAGGCTGCTGAGAGGAGGATGGCTCATAATAATGGCTGGAACGGCGCTAATGGAATGACATCAGACACATGGAAAACGTGTTTGATGTACTTGATACCATTCCACTTACTCCGTTCCAGTCATTACAACGAGCCCATCATCCCTAATTAAGGTGCCACTGGCCACCTGTGATTCATCATCAACTCAAACTCTAGCTAAGATGGACTTCATCCACATTTTGATAAGCAGCTTGTGGGACACTAGAATGTCAAACCAATATGACAATGGCAGTTCACACAGCAAATGTCAACTAATTTGAGCCCATACCATTGTCAGTATATTTTTGTAAATTAATTCGTACCTACTTCAACCATAAACCCTGTGGTCAAACTACTTTCCTCTATTCTACCCACCTACCTTTCTTCAATCTTTTAAAACTGTTTCTTAAATCACTGTTGACAGCACTGACATTTAAATGATTACCAACCACCCCTTAAAAAGAGCAATCACTTAAGATCCTAAAATTGTACCAATAGGTAGAAAGTAATTGGGTTTGAGAAAGTAGTCTCAGGTGGAAAGTGCCGGCCTTTTGGCTTCAATTACAGGAGTTCTCCAAGGAAAAATGCTGGGGACCATCACTATTCACTATGACGACCAGGAAGTCCGTCAACCTCAAGGTCAGCCATCTTCATGGCTGCCAGTGTTGGGCAGGAGGTGGACATCTTGAAGGGTTGCTTCCCTGCTGAGCTCACTGTTCAAAGGGGAGAAGAGGGAGGACTTTCTGGGCCCAACTCCAGCCCAAGGAGATCTCCAGGAAGTGGGGGCTCACTGAGTAAATAATGGCTTAAGGAGGCTGGGGCTGCTGCCAAGAGAATTTTTGATGAACTCCCAAAGCCAGTGTATGAAGTGCTGCTTGGCCTCCCTGGGTGCCTGAACATTGGCAAGGTGGCTTAGCCTGGGGTTTGAACACCCTTGTCTAATGGATTCCTTCTTTATACAGTAGCTAGGTTTTTCTTCTCGACATTAGCCCACAGCCAGATGTTGTCACGCTGTCTTTTATACCTCTCTACCACAGAGGTCTGCAAGGTCTGCTCTCTGTGTTTTCAGGTAAGAATTAGATGAAGTCAGATGTCCATCACATTTAGGTGGTTTTGAATTATACCATGTTTGGACAGGCCAAGATGTCTCCTTTTATTATTTGCCTTTAAACATGTTGATACATTGCTCAAAGGGTTTTTGTGCTCTTTATGGACATGTTCTTTATTGCTTACCAGATTTAAAGGGACATTTTACTCAAAAATCAAATATGGTCACATGCTTTTAGACCTCGAAAGTAGTTTAATGTCAAGAAGAATCCAAGTCCCACGCCATTGGTTGTGGCTAGATCCAGCTCTATGCTTCAACCACAAATGAATAGAAAAGATCAACACAGAATATGATGAATAAAATGGTGCTCATCTTTGCCAATTACTCCTGACAAACAATGTTTTTGGAGAGAAATGACCCTTTAAATGTAAACACTGAAGGAGATGCAAATGATCAGAGCTTGCTTATATGAATACTTCTGAACACTTGAACATTCCGTGTTCAGGTAGATAGTGTTTAGCTTACCTCTCACTCAGCAGCCACACACATGAATTGAAAAACTTTACCAGAAACCCAGGGATCTACAGTGACCACAGGCAAGTCTCCTGCATAGCAACACTACCTGCTGTGCCCTTAGCTTGCACAGAGTGGATAAAAAAAGGTCTCACAAATTCTGCTTATTGAGTGCAGATCCTGGCAAATGGTGAGTCACCGCCAGCGTGTAATTATATTTTTTAGTTGAAAATAAATACCAAATAAAGCACCTGGATCTCACTTCGCTGTGGTCCATTTTCTCAGGCAGAGATTTCATTACTTTCATTCCTGTATAATGCACAGGTGTACAGTCACCTCTCTGGACCTCACTTTGTTTGCATGCCTGCGTTCTCTATCCGACTCAGCTACCTGGTGTTTTGGGAGAAAATACCCCCGTTTACAACTGCTGACGACAGATGGAGCTGTAAAACAACTTTAGTTTGGTATCAAGTGGAACGATCCAAAACAAGGAGTGAGTAACGACCAAAGGAAGTTATTATGGCTTAATAGCGGTCTGTGTTTTGGTGAGGCGTAGATGTGAAAGCCTCTAAGCTGTTTTCTACTGTTCATGAATGCAAAAATACATTTACTGGATGGTACAAAAGTGAGAGTCAAAACAAACAAACAAAAAACTCACGCTCTTAGACTTCAGGACACATCAATGATCCCTTTGACACAGACACAGAACAACTTCCAATTTAAAGTTCCCTGTACTACTTATGAACCACTTACAAAGTTTACAGTGTCGCAGTCAGCAACTGCATAAGGAATTCACACCACACCGCTTAGCCAGTCAGTCAATCACATTTTATCAGGTACTGATACTGAGATTCTAACGGATCGCTATGTATGCTGTGCATGCTAAATGCATTTGAATTTAAAAACGTATTCAAGCTTATTCAATGGTCAGACACAAATGTTCACAGTGTAAAGTTATAACATTTGGATGAAATATTCACATAGAACTGTGAGTTATACATTTGTATTCTCATTGAAAGCAAGTCTAAGAAGCGCTGGATATGTTCTATGTGAGCTATTTCTATGCTTCCCGTTCTGAAGGTTTTGCTTTAAACAGCTGAAAATACAATATTTTGGGTTATTGAAAATATATTTTACAGCGGTTTAGATGATACAATGATTTCCTACACTATACTTGATGGTTTGTCCCAAACTGAAACTAGGCAAACTATTAGAATTTTTGCATCCAGGAAATGGCAGAGTTATTTCTGCATATTGCACCTTTAATTAAAATGAACCATAGTCAATAATATACTAGAATCAGTTTAAGTAAAATTTGGCTACATCAGTTTCTCAAAATATGAATAAAGATTTCAAAAGTTGATGATGAGACCCATTTCAGTACTTGGATAACACAATCCAATGACAGTGGCTGATAAGACTTCCTGCGAATTACAGGGTCTCTTTCAGTCAGCCACACTACATTAGAAAGACAATATACCCCATGAGATAACATTTCTGAAGAATGCTGAATGCCAGTTGAGAACAATAGTTAAGTGCTTTATCAGCAGATTCCATCAGAGCTCATTCTCATTAGAAATGTTGATGAGGGAATGTGGAGAATGGCGTGAGTGGGAACATCTCAATCTCTGAAAGGCATTCCAGCAGAGGCATATTGCATACTGTATCTCCCCATGCATTATTCCATCCACAGCTTCTCCATTAACTTTCTCTAATTCTCCCTAGAGGAATTCCCTCCCTGGCGTGAAGCTGGGAGGAGCTTTGGAGGGCGTGGGGGTCAGTCTATGAGCGGAATGTTGTAGGATGTAGAGTAAATGCTGAGATGCCACCATAGAGGTTCATTCATGAGGCCCCACGTTAACCTTCAGATCAGTCCATGTTCACATGGTAAACATCACTGACCTTTTGAGTCCACAGTTGTCCACTGTCTGCTATTGTTGTACATGACGAGGCATAGAAAACAAAAAGAGCAGGCCTCCTGAGTGGAGCAGTGGTCTAAGGCAATGCATCGCAGTGCTTGAGGCATCACTACAGACCCAGGTTCACTCCCAGGCTGTGTCATTACTGGCCGTGACCAGGAGTCCCATAGGGCAGTGCACAATTGGCCCAGTGTTGTCCGGGTTAGGGGGGGCTTTACTTGGCTTATCACGCTCTAATGACTCATTGTGTGGGTCTGGGTGCCTGAAGGCTGACTGGTCATCAGTTAAACTGTTTTTCCTCAAACACATTGCTACCGCTGGCTTCCAGGTTAAGTGGGTGTTAAGAAGTGTGGTTTGGTAGGTCATGTTTTGGAGGACATAGGACTCGACCTTCGCCTCTCTGTTGGGGAGTTGCAGTGATGAGACAAGATCAAAAATTGGATAAAATACAACAACAAAAAACACAAAAAAACAAATAGCTTTTACTTGCTGAAACGTGAATACTGTAGATGATATGGAGACACATAGAGGGTCAGTAGACCAGACTAAGATCTCAGATGCCGGTTTTGAGAAGTTCAAGGAGAAGGGTTTTGCAGAGGCGTGAGAACACAGGAGAGAGCAGGACAACATTGACCGTTCTTGTGAATTTGGGCTCATTGATTACCAAAGGCTTGATACGCCGCCCACGTTAGTTTTGAATTTTCTCATTGGCAGCATTAGATTGAATGGGGGCATTTGACGTAGTCTTTCATGGCTCACTTAGCTCAGAAACTGTAAAATTATGATCTGTAATGGCTGTTTTTCACATGAAGTATTGTAGAATTCTGATTGTTAGAGTAAGAGCTTTGGCATGCAGGCTGCCTTATTCAGGGAAATCACATGGATAGAGAATAGAAATATCACGTAGCAGTAATGCAGTTTAGTGTCTAGTTGACCTGGACCGCTGATCATTTCCTATCTACACACTAAATATATTGAGCTGTGCTTTTTAGGTGTTCCTCACAGGTGAATATCGGCTCCACTATTGTTTTGACTTATGGCCCCAAATAAGGCCAGAGGGACCTTTAACATCCCCCAGCCCCATATCTCTATACACTTCCCCTCCCGACATCTGTGACTGTGTGACTCATGGCCTGGCAGCTACAGCCTGCGTGTCTGTTAATGGCTCATCATTCTCCCGTCACAGGGCGGTAAATCAGGGTTCATAATTAGGGTATAAATATGCATGCGGTACTCCGAGACAGAGCACAGAGAGGAACGGTCTCATGGGAGGACTGACTTGCATGGCTCCCAGACAGCCATGGGGAAAACCAGGGTGGAGGGATTGAGGGATGGGGGACGCCATGTGGGAGCACTAGGAGTAGAACTAAGGGATTCTCAGACTACACTATACACATACATGCAATGGAAATCATACATGCACCAGACAGACAGATAATCACACTAATTATGAACACACACACTGTATCGCCTAATGAACACACGCTGGCACACAAACAAAGATAAAGTATGATATGACAGTCATCATTACAGTGAACTATACAAACAAACAACGTATAGAGTACACTACTTTACTCGTAGCAGACATGTTCTGTACACAAATGTTTTCAGTTCCCTAACAAAAGCAATCAACATGCTCAGTGCCTGCAACACTGGAGTAGAGTTACTGAAAAAACCCTGGGGAACATAAGAAAAAGTAAAAGTTGTAGTTTATGTGATCAAAGGCTACTTATTAGCTGTTCCCATTACATAACCTGGCACATTTAGCCCTTTGCTAACCTCACCAGGTGGCCATGATTATATCCAGTTCAAATTTCGTATGAGCCAATTCAAATCGTTGACGTAGTTGGACATGATCCAACATTTGTCCGTGGAAGCATCCTTAACAGAAGTCTAACTGCACAACCTGCAATTCACAGTTACTAAAACCAGCCTGGCTCCTGGTGTTTTTCACTGGTTGCGCAAGTTCAAATCCCAGGTGAGATATCGTTTTTTTCCTTAAAAATGTAGAATACCATTTATTGTGTTAGTGTGTTGTGAAGGCAAAGGCAGTCAAAACCTTGTAAATGAAGATTACAATATATTTAATGAGGAGCTTCTTGGAGTCCCTCTTGCAGATTGACACATAGGCTACTCCTACACATGGGTCTCGTGCTTCCGGTGCTGGAGCAACATTCCGCCACTTCTCAGAATGGTGTTCGTTTTTCAAAACCTCGAACAGGGGACCTGCATGGTTCAGGTACCGGTTCTGACTGACATTTTTCGCTTATAAATCGATCTATGGACACCGTAGATCGAAATGGCATGCATTGAGCGATAGCCCTGGTTCCCACGGACACCATAGTATTTTCTGAGCCTGTTTGACATAGGATGGGAAATCTGAAACCACTTGAAGCTGGGATGTCCCTCCTACCATTTCTACCATTTCATTCGCTCTTCCGACTGTCCATCAACTCCTGGCTGAACACTACGTCAGAGCACATGCCTGCAATCGTTGTATCGTAGCGCAGCAGGGGAGAGAGAGGGTTCATCACAGTAGCACATTCAGAGATTGATTTATAGGCCTCCTTTATGCTTTCTCTGTAAAAGCACACTGATGCATGTGAAATGGATGAGCAAAAATGTGGGATTTTGTCGTAAACGAGCTTTGTCTAAGGCCAAGATTCAATCAGATCAAGCGTTAACCGGCATAAGCCGACACAAGCATAGTTTATGTTTTGGCGGTGTCAGAGGTGTAATTGTGTTGGAGCTGTCAAATCGGTGAACAGCTGCTCTGGATCATTGTCACGGAGCCTCACCCGTCCCACTCACGTTAGAATTTCAGAACGAGAAAGTGAAGGCTATATAGAACTAATAATGCTCAAATTGAAAATCATGAAACATTACGTCTCACATTCCAGTGTTCAAACTTGTAAACAAGGCTGCATGGGATTTATCTTAATGCGACTCAGTGCAGCCAATGGCAATGTCTGCTTTAGGTGTAATGCCAGGAGCCGCTTGTGGATTTGACAGCTCTAACACTGTTCCAATTCAGACACCGCCAAGACGACTGCTAGGTGGATCTGAGTGAACAGAGCCCTAAACGTAACGTTAGTAAGTAGCCTAGTCAGGGATGTGGTGATCATGTAATATTGGCATTCTACACTTGATACAGACCAAGTGAAGGGGAACAAAAGTAAACCTTGAATTTGGAGGTTTAAACATATCCCTCTGGTGGCTGAGTTGACCTTTTTTAGGAAATGCCAGCATCATACCACTGCTGGCTTGCCTCTAAAGCTAAGCAGGGTTGGTCCTGGTTTGTCCTAGGATGGGAGACCAGATGCTGTTGGAAATGGTGTTGGAAGGCCAGTAGGAGGCACTCTTTGCTCTGGTCAACAACAAAAAAATATCCCAATGCCCCATGGCAGTGATTGGGGACATTGCCCTGTGTAGGGTGCTGTCTTATGGATGGGATGTTAAATGAGTGTCCTGACTCTCTAAGGTCACTGAAGACCCCCTGGCACTTATCATAAGAGTAGGGGTGTTAACCCCTGTGTCCTGCCTAAATTCCCAATCTGGCCCTCATACCATCACGGCCACTTAATCTCCCCAACTTCCAATTGGCTCATTCATAGCCCCTCTCCCCTGTAACTCTTCCCCAGGTCATTGCTGTAAATGAGAATGTGTTCTCAGTCAACTTACCTGGTAAAATAAGGGTTAAATATAACATTACAAAAAAAATTGAGAAAAAGTTTGCGATAGACTGATGCGGAATTGATGCTCTTTTTCTAATGTTCGCAAGTACGCCCCCCCCCCCCCCCCTCCCTGTGATTTATATCCTATTATGAAAACACAATATTGTCCTTTCACATTAACGCTTAAAGGGGGAGTGCGCTGAGCAAATGTAAAATACTACATAAATAATTTATAATGTTATGAAGGAAGAGGGAGAGAGAGAGGGAGTGAATGTGTGTGTGTGTCACAGAGGGAGGGACTATTTTCTGCCATCGCCTCTTGATCGTACTCTCTCTGGGTGTTTCAGAGACAGTTTTAATAAACATGGTGGGACCTATGCATCGCCTGGAGCCTGGCTGGGACCAGCTCTCTACTGACGCACTGCTCCACAGAGCCCGATATCGCACTCTGTCTAAACGCCATAAATATTTAGCGGAAGGCAGTAGGGGATAGGAGGGAGGGGGTGGAAGGGTGGCCAAGGAAGAGACCAGCACTCCCGGAAATTGAGAGAGATTTGATGGAATGCATCCGACCACCAGCAAACACACACGCACACGCAAGGTGATATTGACACAAACCTCATCCACTTTCAGATTTCCTCATTGTCAACAGATAACATCCCCATTTAAGTTGATTGAATTTCGTAATGGATTTCAACACCTACACACATTCTCATTCTCGCTCGCTCTCTCTCTCATTTCTGTCTCATATATTTTTTAGAATGTATTTCCTTGAGCCTCCATGGGCCACTGAAATGCTCAGTCTGATCATGTGGGCGTTAGAAAACAAATTTGAAAATGAGATTGGATATTTACATACACAGCCCTTATTGGATGGTCTAGAGCCCAACCCATTAACCCTTACATTAAAAAAATGGCACATGGTATTCAACCTGTCAGTTGGAGCTGGACCCTGAAAACTACGAACTTCCACAGGTGTGTAGGCTACAGTGTCTTGTCTTTAAAACAAAAGGCATACATAGCATCTTAATTTACTATATCATTGTTGTAAAGTTTTCATTGGGTAACCAAAAGATTCAGGACCAGAACAGCCTGTTTGCATGGTGGACCATCCTGGTCTATACCCTGTCTGCCATCTATTCATTGCAGTATGCCCTGATTATCTAAAAGACAGACTATATGGTATCATCTTCAGTGTCATCACAAAGTCTATTTCATCATTTGACGAAATAGACTGTGATGATAACTTTTTGATGATTTGAGTGCCCATACCAAATCTTTTCAGCCTTCTCACTAATGTTTGTGTGTGATGGACCATTTTAAGTTCTTAGTGATTTGGACACAGAGGAACTTGAAGATCTCGACCCACTCCACTGGAAACCCAATGATTTGGATTGGGGCGTGCTCGCACTGTGTTGTTTTTGTCGAAGGCTGCAATAGAAGCGTCTTTGGGCAGATCACGAGGGCCATTTCTCAACGGAGCACTTCACGGGTACTTCCTGTTTGAGCTTCTGCTTGTAAACAGGAAGCAGGAGTATAGAGTCATGTTCTGATTTTCCAAAGGAGGGATGATGGAGGGCCTGGTAGGCTTGCTTGTGTGTAGCGTTACAGTAATCTAGGACTTTATCACCCCTAGTGGCGAAGAAGACGTGTTGATGGAAGTTGGGCATTGTGTGTCTTAATGACGTGGAACTATAATCACCGGCAACAAGGAAAGCAGCATCCGGGTGTGTGGTTTCCTGCTTGTTTATAGCCTCGCACAGTTCATTAAGTGCCAGCTTTTTGTTTTTAATTGTCCCAAGGTGTCAGTCATGATAACAAATAAAAATCTCTTGGGATGTTGAAGGGTGGACAATTGACCATTAAGTATTCCAAGATGGGTGAACAATGGGTTGACACTTCCTCTGTGCTTGAGTGAGCACACCACTTGCTGTTGATGAAGAGGCAAGTCCCTCCCCCTCTCGATTTCCTTGAATCCAATGTCCTGTTTGCTCGATGAATGGAGAGTCCGTTGGGTTGCACAGCCATGGGGGGTATCTTGTCCAAAAGCCATTTTCAGAAAAGCTGAGAATATTGCAGTTACGAGAGTCCTGTTGATAGCAAATCTGCAATCAGAGGTCATCCATTTGAATCTGTACATTGGCCAGTAGAATGGAGGGATGTGGTAGCCGGTTTTCCCTTCACCTTAATCTCACCCTCTCCTGCCTCTGTAATGCCAATGTTTCTTCTTGGATAGCCCGAAAATTGGGTCGGAATAACAAAAAGAGTCCAGGGGAGATGAGCCGAGGTTGAAGCCGGAAATTGAGGTTAGTAACTGCATTTATGATGTTCAAAGGTTCTTGTCGATTATAAGAAATGACAATGGATATATTTTGTGCAGAAAAAGAATCACAAAATAGCCATAAAGTACGGTGCCATATTCCATAGGAAGTGGGGCTACTCATCTATCTGTGATTGGCTGTATAACCAATATAAGACATTGGTAGAGGTATCTGGCCTATAGGAGCTTTGTCAGTTAATGCTGGGACTGTCCGGGCCATAGGAACAGAGTAGTGCTCTGTTCCGGGATGCAGAAAGAAATGGACAGACAAACAAAATATGTACTGCAATACATCGGAACCACTTCTATATATCCATACCATCATTTTCTAGATTGAAACAGAATATTCACTGCCCTCTTATACCTTACCTTTTGATTATAGAATGTAGTGACATATAGTTAGTTATTGGTGGTAATCCAGTCATTCGGGGCTATGACAGTCTATTGCAAATCAACCTGACAGTACTTTGACAGTAGGTCAATCTGAATGAGGTATGAATTGAAGTGATTGAAATGATTCAGAAAGGTATCGGGAAGTGATCAGAAGATCACCAGGCAATAATTGTGTATGATCTTCTGTGTGGAAAATAATATAATTGACATTGCTTTCAATGATGTGGTGCTTTTCGCCCCAGTCTGATTATGCCGGGTCCTGTATACTCTCTGTTCTAATGAGCCTTGTGCAGCTTGTGTGCATCAGATTTGTGTTCCTGGGAATCTAATCCTTAGGAAAAGGGTCATAATAGTTTATAACTCCAACCGTTCAAAAGCTAGAGCCACATTTGCAGGGGGAAACAGAAAGCACTTTGTTTATCACAACCGCATTTAGTGGCTATCGGAGGTTACATACGTAACCGCGGTTCTATGAAGATAGCGACGCATTTTAATTTTATTTTGAGCTTCTCTCACGACCGCATTTTCAAATCAGGCGAAACCAAGACTTTGGGAAACGTGGCGAGCCAGTCGGGTTGCCTCCCACAACTTTACAACGTAAAACTTCCAGCCTATACTTTCTCTAGTTCAGGGAGTTAGCTAGCAAGGCCCAGCTAGATAGCGTTGACCGCAATTAGGATACTGACGCGATATACAGTATGTTTACCTAGGTACCTGTACATAACAAAGCAATATCAGAATCGTAAATAAAGTTAAATGTCACGTCAGTATCCTAGGTAATTGCAGTCAAAGCTAGCTAGCGAGCTACCTAGATACTAGCCAACGATAGCTAGCTTAATCCCAGACGTAGGGGGAAAGTGTGGGAGGCAAAGTCTGCCGAGGCCCGAGGGCAGCGTTTCCCCTTTACGATTCTGTTATTACTTTTCATGTAGCTAGTAACAGGTAGGTAGCTAAGCGAACTTTAGCTAGCTAGCAGCAGCACCACAATATCATGTACTTTACTTTTAATAATAATAACTAGCTAGAAAAATAATTTAGAAACTTACTTCTTGAAAGGTTGCTGCCTCTGCTGGATGCAAGATGTATGAGACAGAACCCTGATGGAGCAGGATGGATGAAGCTGCTAGAAAATCCACTGGCTGGCTAGTGTAGCTAGCTACCTTGTCGAAATGTGCTGTGCATACGCCAAATCAGACAAAGTGATGGAATACAGTGCAAAGAAACAATTGCTGCTCATACTGCCCAATAAGCCTTTTGTGCAGCGATTATACATTTCTCACTAAGGTCCTCTCGCGCAAATTAGAGACAGTGATGCGCTATTAGCGAGCACCCCACTAACTAGCTAGCCATTTCACACCGGTTACACTTACCCCCCTTTGACCTCCTCCTTTTCTGCAGCAACCAGTGATCCAGGTCACGGCACCAATGTAACAGTGTTGCTTCCATCCCTCTCCTCACCCCAACCTGGGCTTGAACCAGGGACCCTCAGCACACATTGACAACAGTCACCCTCAAAGCATCATTACCCATTGCTCCACAAAAGCCGCAACCCTTGCAGAGCAAGGGAAACGACTACTTCAAGGCCTCAGAGCGAGTGACATCCCAATTGAAATGCTATTAGGTCTCATCCTGCTAACTAGCTAACCATTTCACACCCGTTAAACAATCTTTCTATAATATGTGGTGGCTATTTAATGTTCTTTATTCTGCCCACTCAACTCGACAGCCAGAGGTCGTCAGCTCTCGATGCTGAGAAGGCTTTGAACCAGGTTGAGTGGGAATATCTATTTACAGTCCTAGAAAGATTTGGGTTTGGCCCATCATTCCTTTCCTGGATTAAGATTTTGTACTCTGTTCGGTTCTGTTCGCACCAACAATGTTACCTCCAGTTACTTCCCTCGCCACAGGGGGACCAGGCAGGGTTGCTGTTTATCCCCGTTCCTATGTGATATGGCTATTGAGCCTCTTGCTATCGCCCTGCAAGCGGAGGGGAGGATTAAGGGAATACTAAGTGGCGCTATAATTTAGCAGAAGGTATTGGGTATGCCAATTTCCCATTTAAGGTGGAGCATCAGGTCTTTACTTATTTGGGGATAAAGGTCACACGCTCATTGAAAGCTCTGTTTAATCATAACTTCAAAACACATCTGGAGCGCACTAAGCAGGGTTTCATAAGGTGATTGTCTCCTCCCAATTCATTAGCAGGTCACATTAATTATGTACAGATGACTGTACTACCTAGGTTTATGTACTTATTTCAAATGATTCCCATTTTTCTGCTAAAGTCGATGTTCAAACAACTGGACAGCTACATTTCCAACTTCCTTTTGAGTAAGTCAAATCCACTAATGAGAAAGGTATATCTAGAGAGACCAAGGCCTTCCCAATTTTGTACATTACTACTGGTCAGCAAATATATCTTAATGTGTTTATTGGGTTTCTACATTTGAAAACAAGGATGGTTCAACTTGGGCCATTATGGAGTTACAGTCAAGCCTTCCAACTTCTGCTGTCTCGGTCTTGTGCTCCCCACTGCCCATGAACCTTGGCACCCATGTTTTGAATCCCATTGTCAAGAACTCCCTTAAAATCTGGTCCCAATTCCGAAATCACTTTAGCCTTAAACAAGCAAGCGGCTTTTCTCCATTAACATCTAATCATCTCTCCCCGGTGTCTTAGTTTGACAAGGCACTCCAGTTCTGGCATAGGAATGGTCTGGTGTTATTTTGTGACCTATTTGTTGATAACACATTCGATACTCTGAGGTTTGACCATAACATTCCCAATACCCACTTTTTTGAGATACCTGCAAACTCGCAGATTTGCCAAAAAACATTTCCCTTAATTTTCACCCAAGCCCACTAAGTGTCCAGTCGAGAGGTGCTTAGATCTTAACCCGTATCTGAAGGTCACAATCTCCAGATTATATGACATGATACAAAACATTAATCCGCCTTCCTTGGCAAATACAAAATGGGAGCAAGACATGGGTGACGAGCTACCCAATGATATATGGCAACATTATTACGCGTATGCACACCTCACCAAGGCATGGGCTCACTCAGTTCAAAGTTTTGCACAGTCTCCATTACTCAAATATATCCAAATATTAACCCCAAGTGTTTGAGAGTCCAGCGACTGTGGGACACATGTTTTGGTCATGCCAATCTTTGAGTGGCTTCTGGGACCCCAATTTTGAGGCATTCTCACACATGTGTAATACAACGGTTAGCCCCAACGCTATTTTTGGAGTACTTCCCCAGACCAGAATGCTACCATGCATCAGGCAAATGCGATATGTCCTCTTTCACTGGAAGTCTGCAAAGCCGCTCTCCTTTATGCAGTGGGTTAAGGAAGTGATGTCATCTCTGCCCCTGGAGAAGGTTAGGTACACTGTGCTTGGGTCCTGACAGAAGTTTGACTTAACCTGGTCTCCATTAATACAATACGAGGAGAGCCTGTCTTTTACTTAGTGTAACTTGCATATTTTGGTAAGCAGCCATGTCTGTTCTAGTGGCCATATATTGTGCTGATAAGATTCAATTATGATACCAATTTTATTTAACTTTAACTTTTTCAATTGTTTTTGTTTCTATTACTGTTTACGTTTCTGTCCTATTTAATGAATTTTTCTATGTTATCCTTGTATGATGCCTTGGTGGAAGGGTGGGTGGTGGTTGGATTGGATTGGATTGGATTGGAGGGAGGGAGGGAGGGACGGGAAGGAGGTGGGGAGGGAGTGTTGGAGGGGTTGGAAAGAGGTGTGGAGGGAGGGATGGATGGGGGAATGAGGGGTTGGTGTTGTACTGTTTTTCTGTTCATATCTGAAAATCTATAAATAAAGTATCAAAAAAAGAAACAATTGCTGCCTTGTAGCCAGCTACTGCATAATCTCTCTTGCTTTTGGCCGTGCATAACTAGCTATCTACCTCTCCTGTGCATGCCAACAAATTCACCGGGTGGGATAGCAGGAGTGGATATGGAGATCAAAGATGAACTCTCATTGGTCTATTACAATCAGACTGCTGAGTGACGTTATGCGGTGGCCAAAACACCAACCCACCTGAAGAGGCTGAAATGACAGGCATTTTTTATAAAAAAGGTATCATTTCTGTTTGTTATTTCGACTTCAGTGTGGAAATAGCATTAAAATAAAACGGTTTTAGACGTTTTAGACTGCACTGCTCAATGTCAATGTCAATGTACTAGTCTAGCGTTATATGGCTATACAGTGCCTTCGGAAAGTATTCAGACCCCTTGACTTTTTCCACATTTTGTTACGTTACAGCCTTATTCTAAAATGGATTAAATAAATAAAATCCTCAGAAATCTACACACAATACCCCATAATGACAAAGCAAATGTTTTTTTATAGAAATCTTTGCAAATGTATAAAAAATAATGCACAGAAATACCTTATTTAAGTATTCAGACCCTTTGCTATGAGACTCGAAATTGAGCTCAGGTGCATCCTGTTTCCATTGATCATCCTTGAGATGTTTCTACAACTTGATTGGAGTCCACCTGTGGTAAATTAAATTGATTTGACATGATTTGGAAAGGCACACACCTGTCTATATGAGGTCCCACAATTGAGAGTGCATGTCAGAGCAAAAACCAAGCAATGAGGTCGAAGGAATTTTCCGTAAACCTCCGAGACAGGATTGGGTCGAGGCACAGATCTGGGGAAGAGTACCAAAACATTTCTGCAGCATTGAAGGTCCACAAGAACACAGTGGCCTCCATCATTCTTAACTGGAAGAAGTTTGGAACCACCAAGGCTCTTCCTAGAGCTGGCCACCCGGCCAAATTGAGCAATCGGCAATCAGCTTGTAGCGTCATACCCAAGAAGACTGGATGCTGTAATCGCTGTCAAAGGTGCTTCAACAAAGTACTGAGTAAAGGGTCTGAATAGTTATGTAAATGTATTTCAGTTTTAATTTGTAATACATTTGCAAAAATTTCTAAACCTCTTTTTGTTTTGGCATTCAAATCAAATCAAATCAAATAGTATTGGTCACATACACATGGTTAGCAGATGTTAATGCCAGTGTAGCTAAATGCTTGTGCTGCTAGTTCCAACAGTGCAGTAATATCTAACAAGTAATCTAACAATTCCACAACAACTACCTAATATACACAAATCTGCAGGGATGGAATAAGAATATGTACATATATGGATGAGCATGTAAGATATGTAAACATTATTGAAGTGGCATTATTAAAGTGACTCGTGATCCATTTATTAAAGTGGCCAATGATTTCCAGTCTGTATGTAGGCAGCAACCTCTCTGTGTTAGTGATGGCTGTTTAACAGTCTGATGGCATTGAGATAGAAGAGATTGAAAAACAGCTTCTGTCTCTCGGCCCCAGCTTTGATGCACCTGTACTGACCTCGCCTTCTGGATGGTAGCGGGGTGAACAGGCAGTGACTCGGGTGGTTGTTGTCCTTGATGATCTTTTTGGCCTTTCCTGGAGGGCACCTATGGGATATTATGTGTAGATTGATGAGGGAGGGAAACTATTTAATAAATTTTAGAATAAGGATGTAACGTAACAAAATGTGGAAAAGGTCAAGGGGTCTGAATACTTTCCGAATGCACTGTATATATTATTGAAGTCCATTTGTGCTACAAATGTGCTTTGTTTCTATTCGAGGACTAAGAATTTGTGTTGCAGTCCCAAGAGTGCTATTTTATATAGCACTGTAGCCTATGAAAAGTGCCTAAAGCAATGTAAACAAATCTGGATTAAGTGTAGTACGGGGTCATAATCCCTCAACCATGGCCTTCTGCTCAGATATCTAATCTCCATTCGGCGGGATTTTGTAATAATCCTGTGATCGTGTTATGGGATTATATCTCCTCAAATTCCATCAGTGACTTGCTCATTTCTCAAATACTCTTAATCTTGGACAATGAAGCCAAGCATGGCATTTTGCCTTCTCAGTGGTTGGCACTGAAGGTAACTGGGGGTGTGCCAGTTTTTTCAAAACCACTTGATCTCCCCAGTGAATTACTAAAGCATGCTCTGATTTACATAACTCATGATAGTATAAAAACAGAATGAGGGATAACCACATTTTTTTTTTTTTGCCGCCTCATGAAGGCCGTTACAGTAATTACATGATTATAGATGCAGCCTAACTACTGGATCAAGTCTATCATACACATTCAAAGGAACATCTCATGGGCTCAGTGACCCATTTGTAAATGTAAGTTGTGTTACTTCATTTTCACTTTGCTACCAAACTTGTATGAGTTCTCCACGGAGTGGAGAATCCCTTATACTGTATAAAGGTAGTCTTTTCATGAAATGAATTTCATTGAAAAAGAATAGGCTTCAAAGTACATCAAAAAATAAAAATAGTGATTACTAACAAATCTCCTTTCATCAGTCATTTAGATATTTTCTTTGTGATATTTTTGTGTGATTTTCTTAGATGTCAGAGAAAGTGAGAGACTGGTTGCCATTCTTGTTCTTGTTATTCTCATTTATGTAGGCTATAGCACTTTGTTTCCAATACCTTGACTGAATACCAAGGTTATTTCAGAGACATTGTTATTTTTCTACATTTCAGCCCTATTAGTTACACTCTTAGAAATGAAGGTGCTATCTAGAACCTTAAAGGGTTCTTCGGCTGTCTTCATAGGAGAACCTTTCGAAGAATCCTTTTTGGCTGGAACCCAAAGGGTTCTACCTGGAACTTAAAAAGGGTTCTCATGTGTGGACATCCGAAGAACCCTTTTGGAACCCTTTTTATAAGAGCGTAGGCTATTAGATAAATGCCTCTAAAACTGTTAATTATCTCACAATGTTTAAGCCTCCATTTCAATGTGATTCCAACTAACATGTAACATGATGTAACATGATGTAACGTTTCAAAGCCTAATACTGTCAAAGATACATGCTGTCATTATTGTTTGACTCTGCATTAACCCACTATGCCATCAACTAAAAGTGATCAACTCCACACAATACTGTGACTAAAACTGTTTCACAGTCATAATTATTCTAAATAACTCAGGGGGATGTTTATCTTTTCGGTGAGTTGGCCTCCTCAAATTACCACACCTGCAGTTTCAACACAAACACATTTTGGCAATAAATTGAGGCTTAACCATGGAGGCTTGGTAATTGCAATCAAGCCACACACACACACAGCGCTATGAATATACTTGAAAGAACACCACTGACAGGCTTTGCTGATAATGAATATATTTGAGAATCGTTTATTTGCTCATCCCAGTGTCGGTTGTTAGTTAAAGGATTGCCACAATTAATTAGTTTCCATGCAGATGATTCTGTCACCCATACCAGGAGGCAGAGCTGCCACGCTGTTTTAGGTGTTAGCTGAGCTCCCGGCTGGTCCTTGCCAGATTCTCATTGTTACATAAGGGAAACTATACATTTTGATAGCAATGGTCTTTTTCAGGCTGAAGAAACATAGGTAAGGTACGGTAGGATAGTAATGATGGTCATGTTGGTAAATTGTGATTCGAGTGATCTGTATAGAGAATTAGTGAGGTGTGTGTGTGTGTGTGTGTGTGTGTGTGTGTGTGTGTGTGTGTGTGTGTGTGTGTGTGTGTGTGTGTGTGTGTGTGTGTGTGTGTGTGTGTGTGTGTGTTTGTGTCCCTATGTTCTGTGTGTGTGTGTGCATTGAAAGGAATTGTATAATATCTGTACATTACAATTGTACCTGTGATTACATAAGTACAATTATTAATGTTTTGTTTCAGCTTGAGATTAAGAATCAGTGGTAGACTTTGTAAGTGCATGTCAACTGTACAAAAGTGATATGCCTGTTTGTTGAAACTATACGTTCAGTTCCTGCTGATACTATGTTCCAGTCTTACTTCTGATAGCACATGATAGCAATAGGAGGAAGAAGGATTGGGAAACTAACTGCAAATAGCAGTAAGCTGAACTCCACCTAGCAGACACATATTTGTATTAGCAACTATTAATTATGAGCTTATATGGTATTACAGTTAAGGGACATCACCCTGGGCGGGGTGATCCACAGTAGGGGATAGAAAGGGAAAACACCATCGTTTGTACTGAGTGTGTTGCTTGCAAATTACTGTAAGTGTATACTCCGGGTTGCAATCTAGCTTGCAATCCTTATTAAACAAACTAACCTCTGATCAAAGAAGTGCTCATCCATCTCTTGTATAAACAAAGGGCAGAGTTCCCTTAAAGCATTTGTCTGCATGTTTAAACAATAGTCTTACAGTCCTCTGGCACTACGACAGAATCTTTGTGTGTCTCACTACCTTGACTGGTTACTTCTTCCTGAATATAAGCTAAACCCTTGCCAATACACCACCCACTACGGTAACTGCATTCATTCATTGCCTGTGAGCAATCCCTACACAGAACAAAATACACGACTCACCACTATCTACATTATAGTGCATTATGATGTGTGCCTGCCACACACATGAAAACCTATCTCATAAGCCTTGCGAAAGGGAGGGGAACAAGTGAAATTTAAATATCAACCGCTACTGGCCTTTTAACCATTTGGGAAACAGAAATTCATAGCAATTGCTTCAGAATGCAAAGCCCTCAGCTCTGACACTTGCTGCCGTTGAAATAGCATGTTGGCTGGCAACCAAGGTAGTATGTGGGATCTAATAGCAGGAAAATAATCCTTTGAAAGGCTTCTGGGGATTGGTAATCAATTAGAAATGAGTGATTCTACCCTCGGTTTTAAGCCATCCTAAAACCCACCATCCATTATATCCAGCAATGACGCAAATGCCAAACCCTGCCTTTTCTCCAGTGGGAGGAAATTTTGGCTTTTTACTTCCAGACCTTTCCGTCTTTGGAGAGGAGTGGCGCTCCTGTATCAGGCAATTACTCTAAAAGCCTGGAAATCAAAGTGACAGAGTGTGACCTAGTCAAACAAGACACTGAAGAGTAAAGTACGAAAGAGACAGACAATAAATGTCATATCAGGCTGTATTGCGGAAACCTATGACAGAGTTGACCTTGTTTACCTGTTAGAGCACCATTATCTAACTTGTTTCACGTGCTCATATTGTCTCCTCACATTGAAACTGGAGACCGGGTGGGTTTGAGCCACAACAGTCTCTGTATCCATTCTAATGAAGTCGAGGGGGTTCTGCTCTCTCCTGACCACTGGCCTGACCCAGGCTAACAATACGCAAAGAAGCTTAGAGAGCCTGTCTCCCTGCACGTTAACGACTTCCATCGCGCCCGCAATTAAACTCTCATTACCTTCACAATTTGCATTTCTATTGCTGTTTTTACTGCCTTGCTTTGCCAGGCACTCCAGTAGACTGTAATTATAAAACAACACGAACAACAAAAAGGGGCCACACTGTTTTGTCTCCCACTTATTACTTCAAATAAATAACATTTGAATGCAACACAATAGGGTTTTAGTTCACTTTGAATATTCTGCAGTACACAATCCAACAATGTCCATACCCATATAATGTCATAAGCAACAGTAAGCACCACCGGACTATACACCTACTTGCACACAGGGCTGTAATGATTACGTACTGTAATTTAACATCTAATGCCTACTTGGAATGGAATGCCCTGCTAGGATAAAACCAGATATCAGTCCATCCACACAAACCTATGGGAGTCTGGGAGATGGTAGGCATGCTATCCCTAAGAGTGGAGTATGTGGTGGTCCTTTCTCCTTTGTTTCACTTTGTCTCAATGTTATATTTTAATTTTAATAATATATGTTTAGAGGAAGATAGAATTTGTATATAAAGATATGCATTCAGTATATATTTATATTCAAATTCTATCCTGTTTTGTGATTAGGCACCTTCTGAGATATTATGATAACATTCAAAGAAGGACAAATACGCCTCCAACTCAATCATCAAGTTTGGTGAAGAAGGCGCAGCAGCGCCTCTTTAACCTCAGGAGGCTGTAAAAATGTGGCTTTTCACTTAAAAACCTCTTGGGCTGTATCCCCGCCAGATACGGCAACTGCACCGTCCACAAACGCAGGGCTCTACAGAAGGTGGTGCGGTCTGCGCAACGCATCACTGGGTGCAAACTACCTGCCCTCCAGGACACCTGCAGCACCCGATGTCACAGGAAGGCTAAAAAGATCATCAAGGACAACAACCACCCGAGCCACTGCCTGTTCAACCCGCTATCATCCAGAAGTCGAGGTCAGTACAGGTGCATCAAAGCTGGGACCGAGAGTCTGAAAAACAGCTTCTATCTCAAGGCCATCAGACTGTAAAACAGCCATCACTAGCACAGAGAGGCTTTAATAATGCCACTTTAATTAATGTTTGCACTGTCAAAACTGGAAGCACAAGCATTTCGCTACACTCGCAATAATATCTGCTAACCATGTGTGTGTGACCAATAAAATTTGATTTGATTTGAAGTACGGGAAAGAGCACCCTTGTGAGGCCCCTATGTTGAGGATAAGCGAAGTGGAGGCGTTGTTTCCTACCTTCACCACCTTCAGGAAGTCCAGGACCCAATTACACAGGGCGGGGTTCAGACCCAGGGCCCCAAGCTTGGAGGGTACTATGGTGTTGAATGCTGAGCTATAGTCAATGAAAAGCATTCTTACATAGGTATTCCTCTTGTCCAGATGGGACAGGGCAGTGTACAGTGCGATGGCGATTGCATCGCATTTGGATCTATTGGGGCAGTAAGCAAATTGAAGTGAAGTGGTTATAGGGTGTCAGGTTAGTTAGAGGTGATATGATCCTTAACTAGCCTCTCAAAGCACTTCATGATGACAGAAGTGAGTGCTACGGGGCGATAGTCATTTAGTTCTGTTACCTTCGCTTTCTTGGGTACAGGAACAATGGTGGACAGGAACAATGGTGGACATTTTGAGGCAAATATGGGGACAGCAGACTGAGATATGGAGAGATTTAATATGTCCGTAATCACACCAGCCAGCTGGTCTGTGCGTGCTCTGAGGATGCGACTAGGGATGTCGTCTGGGCCGGTAGCCTTGCAAGGGTTAACACACTTAAATGTTTTACTCATGTCAGCCAAGGAGAAGGAGAGCCCTCAGTCCTTGGTTGAGGGGCGGCGTCGGTGGCACTGTGTTATTCTCAAAGCGGGCGAAGAAGGTGTTTAGCTTGTCCGGGAGCAAGACCTCTGTGTCTGCGACGTGGCTGGATTTCCCTTTGTAGTCCGTGATTGTTAGTTGACCCTGCCCCATACGTCTCGTGTCTGATCCATAGAATTGTGACTACACTTTGTCACTGTGCTGACGTTTTGCCTGTTTGATTGCCTTACGGAGGGAATAACTACACTGCCCACTTCACAGTGGGTACAACACATCCTATACACTTCCCGATGAACTCAGTCACCATATCTGTGTACTCATCGATGTGCATTCTCAGAGGCTACCCGGAACATATCCCAGTCCGCGGGATCAAAACAATCTTGAAGCACCGTGCTTCTACACCTGCATTGCTTGCTGTTTGGGGTTTTAGGCTGGGTTTCTGTACAGCACTTTGAGATATCAGCTGATGTACGAAGGGCTATATAAATACATTTGATTTGATTTGATTTGAATCTTGAAGCATGGATTCCGATTGTGTTGCACCATTCGGGTTGGTGTTACTAGTTAAAATTAGAGGCAAATTATTCCAATCTTACTGTAAATAACTTGACCAAGCCTAAAGATGTGCAAAACTGTTAACAAAACAATTGCACATTAATAAAGGTAATTATGGCTTCAGCAACTTGATCCAGCACTGAAATTTGAGCAGTGAGATTAAAGGGATATTTTGGAATTTTGGCAATGCAGCCCTTTATCTACTTTGTCAGAGTCGGATGAACTCATGCATACCATTTTTATGTTTTTGCATCCATTATGAAGGAAGTTAGAGGTACCTTTGCGAACTAATGTTAACTAGCTTTAGCGCAATGACTGGAAGTCTATGGTATCTACTAGCATGCTAGAAGTTACCATAGACTTTCAGTCATTGCACTAACGCTAGCCAGCAACTTCCTTCAAACTGCACGCAGCGACATAACAATTGTATCCATACGTTCAACTGACTCTGGTGAAGCAAATAAAGGGCGCAATTGAAGTAGATAAAGGGCATAAAATTATGAAGTATCCCTTTAATTTCTCCCCCCTTGTCTCTGCTTGTTCCAGGTTGAAGCACATCCCACCCAGACACCCGGCAGATGTAAATAACGTGTTGTAAACCTCCCAGCCACCAGGATAATGAGCATATCACGGAATATTATTCAGTATTGTGCAACATCACAATGTTGGATAGAAATAGATTCACCCATGTTATTGTTTATCATGCAGATTTGTCAGGACATTGTAATTTATGAAGCTAATTCTAAAATATAGAAGTTATTTCTGTCCCAGGGAATTGCACTGTGTGCAAGTATTTTATTTAGACCACAATTAGTTGAATTAGGTTTTAGTGAAGGGTTGGAAGAAAAATGTATTAACTCCCGTCCTGTCCAGCTGTGGCTGTCATGACTAAATTTGCCTCGTACTGAACAAGCGTATTAATGTTTGAGGTTAATCTCCTTGATATCCCTCACTTGGGAATGACTTATTTTGTACAATGGACTGTGTATAAGGACTCATCCACAGATACAGGAAAACCAATACTTTTTAAACATTTATTGTGTTGATGTATCCACATGTTTCTAGTTTTGAGGCTTGACTGCAGTTCATCTGTCTAATCCCCTGCAAGGAGAGAGAAATGTGTCAATAATATTACAATGCTGTATTCATTTCATTTAATATACTGTATATTCCTGTTTGATATGCATTTACAGTATGTAAGAGATAAATGCCAACGTTCTGTACATCACCTTGGAAATATTAAACTCCACCCTTTGCGGGGGAGTTTATCCCACTACTACCCCAGTTGTCAAAGAAAACAATACTCAAGCACAAATTTCCTAGTAGAAATAAAAGCATTTAAATGTCATTTTCATTTTTGTAAGCAAATTCATAATTTATCATCTTTTGGTTGCTAAAGACACCCAGCTGTCCATTCAATTAGTTGTATATTTATGGACACAACCCAGTTGCTCTGCAGTACCAGTCAAAAGTTTGGACACACCTACTCATTCAAGGTTTTTCTTTATTTGGACTATTTTCTACATTGTAAAATAACACATCAAACATTATTGTAAAATAACACATCAAAACTATGAAATAACACATATGGAATCATGTAGTAACCAAAAAAGTGTTAAACACATACAAAATGTATCTTATTTAGATTCTTTAAAGTAGCCACCCTTTGCCTTGGTGACAGCTTTGCACACCCTTGGCATTCTCTCAACCAGCTTCACCTGGAATGCTTTTCCAACAGTCTTGAAGGAGTTCCAACATATGCTAAGCATATATGGTTTTCCTTCACTCTGCAGTCCAACTCATCCCAAATCATCTCAATTGGGTTGAAGTCGGGTGATTGTGGAGGCCAGGTCATCTGATGCAGCACTCCATCACTCTCCATCTTGGTCAAATAGCCCTTACACAGCCTGGAGGTGTGTTGGGTCAAATACAAATGGTAGTCCCGCTATGTGCAAACCAGATGGGATGGTGTATCACTGCAGAATTCTGATAGCCATGCTGGTTAAGTGTGCCTTGAATTCTAAATAAATCACAGACAGTGTCACCAGCAAAGCACCCCCACACCTCCTCGATGCTTCAAGGTGGGAACCACACATGCAGAGCTCATCTGTTCACCTACTCTGCGTCTCACAAAGACATGGCGGTTGGAACCAAAAATGTCAAATTTGGACTCATCAGACCAAAGGACAGATTTCCACTGGTCTAATGTTCATTGCTTGTGTTTCTTGGCAAGTCTCTTCTTATTATTTGTGTCCTTTAGTAGTGGTTCCTTTGCTGAAATTCGATTATGAAGGCCTGATTCATGCAGCCACCTCTGAACAGTTGATGTTGAGTAGTGTCTGTTACCTGAATTCTGAAGCATTTATTTGGGCTGCAATTTCTGAGGCTGGTAACTCCAATGAACGTTTTCTCTGCAGCAGAGGTAACTCTGGGTCTTCCTTTCCTGTGGCGTTCCTCATGAGAGCCGGTTTCATCATAGCGCTTGATGGTTTTTGCGACTGCACTTGAAGAAACGTTTTGACTGACCTTCATGTCTTACAGAAATGATGGACTGTCATTTCTCTTTGCTTATTTGAGCTGTTCTTGACACAATATGGTCTCGGTTTTTACCAAATAGGGCTATCTTCTGTATACCACCCCTACCTTGTCGAAAACACAACTGATAGGCTCAAATGCATTAAGAAGGAAAGAAATTCCAGAAATTAACTTTTAACAAGGCACACCTGTTAACTGAAACGCATTCCAGGTGACTACCTCATGAAGCTGGTTGAGAGCGTGCCAAGAGTGGGAAAAGCTGCCATCAAGCAAAGGGTGGCTACTTTGAAGAATCTCAAATATAAAATGTAAATTTTTTATGTGTTTAACACTTTATTGCTTACTACATGATTCCTTATGTGTTATTTCATAGTTTTGATATCTTAACTATTATTCTACAATGTAGAAAATAGTAAAAATAAAGAAAAACCCAGGAATTAGTAGGTTTGTCAAACTTTTGACTGGTAGTGTATATGTTCAGTTCCCATGCTCGCTGGTAACGTTCTTATCCCTTGTTTGCTAGCTAGCCAACTAGCTACGGCAAACACAGTCACGACATCTGCAGCCAGAATAACAGCAAAGTAGCTGCATTTGCGTTTGTTTAAGCCGTTTTAGATTGACAGTCATTTGGATATATTCAAATGAATGATGACACCCGATTTTGCCTCGCGTGGCTAGACACTCAACACTGTTCCCTGTAAGGAGATCGCATTGCATATCCAACACTAGGCTAGAAGCTACCATAGCTAAATAGTTTGTTGCTAGCAAACCTGCCAATATATGACAACTGACTTCAAAGATATCAGTTGCTGAAAACAGCTGGTCAAACTACATGTGGGAGGATTTGACAGCATAGGGCCACTTGCGTCATGGCTGCAACAGTAGGGTTCGGATAAATGAATGTTCGTCACTAACCACCTTAGGTCATCAGATGCTCCAAAAAAAGAAGTCTGCAAAAACAAATCAATGCTGGAAGTTTTTCCCTAGTTGAACCTACGTTTACTATGTATCCAATTTTGGTTTGTGTGGTTGTTGATTTAGCTTTCTGTAACAAGTACGGTCTGCAAGTGCAGCCGCATATTGGGTCATGATTGCAAGGTGTCCCGATACCTTTTCCAACTGTCCCATTATCTGGTTTTAATGCCCATTCTAGAATGCCCTTATAGCCAATCAGAAATAAGTATTTAACAATCCTGTGATATAAATAATTATCCAATGCATTTAGCTCACATTAAGATTAAGCCTAGGCCTTCTAATCTAGTTAGACTGCGTCATACCACCTTTCAAAATTAGTTATCAACGAATATAAAACCATGGTATCTTGAACATCGGTGTCATTTAATATTTAACAATATGCACGGGTGTGATCGTTGTATGAATTATTCACAATGCAAGCCTGCTCATTGGAAGAAGAAAAAAACATTAGTTCTAATGCAATATTAGCTTCACAGAGAAACACCCCTTATTATTGTTATTAACGAAGTGTCAAAACGCTGGGCACTAACTGGCTTTGCCCGGAGCTGAAGCATGCTGCTCAGGCCACTGCTCTATGGCAGTTCACAATGCTCTAGCAAGCCGTCAGAATACCTGATGATACTTGATAGTATGAGGTCAGTTGGTTTACAGAGCCTTCCCCAAACCATAGCCCCCTAGGTACAGTACTGCATAGCCTAAAAACACAGATTCCACCTACCCCCTGGCGGTAATTCTAAATATTCATTATTCATTAAAATCCTCCTGCGGCAGGAATATTTTCCTACTGGGACGAAATGGGTCATATTAAGATCCAACAACTGAAGTCCATCTGAGGTCCAAAAGTTTTTGGACAGTGACACGTTTTTGTTGTTTTGCCTTTGTTCTTCATCACTTTGGATTTGAAACTATACAATGACTACGAGGATGAAGTGCAGACTGACAGCTTTAATCGGGTGATCCGTTTAGAAATTACAGCACTTTTTGTACATAGTTCCCCCCCATTTTAGGGAACCAAAAGTATTTGGACAAATTCAGTTATATGCGTATTAGCATTTGGTCCATATTCCTAGCACGCAATGACTACATCAAGCTTGTGACTCTACAAACTTGTTTGATGCATTTGCAGTTTGTTACGGTTGGGTTTCCGATTATTTTATGGCCAATAGAAATTAATGGTAAATAATGTCCTTTTGGAGTCACTTATATTGTAAATAAGAATATAATATGTTTCTGAACACTTGGATGCTGCCATGACTACGGATAGTCCTGAATGAATCGCGAATAGTGAGAAAGTTAGAGAGGCACAAAGATAATATCCCCAAGACATAGTAATCTGTCCCCATTACCAATTGCAGTGGAGGTTCACATTTTTTGGGAGGTATGATATTTATGCCTCTAATGTTCTCACTCATCAATATTCCATTATAACAGTACAGAGACGAAACAAAATTAAATGTGTCACTGTCCAAATACTATTTACTATTTTAGGATTTTAAAGTGATGGAACGGTCACTAGAAACTTGTTGGTTTTCCATGATCCTTTTCAACAGATCTCAACACTGTACTCTGTTACCCATCGGCTCTCAGCCACTAAATGTGCTGAACAACCTCTGATCAGGCCCCACTAAGACTATTTTTTGCGTTCCAAAGAAGAAGAACAAAAAACACTGTATTACAAAAGCTGTTAATCTCAAACTACTTGTGGTTCTCTTCACAAACCTGTGCCCTTTCTGAGCTGTGAACACACACAGTGCATTGCTATGACTGAACACCCAAACCAGCACATTAGATTTAGGATGTGTCATCGGCGGCCTGGGCTCCTCGGGGGTTCAGACAGTCTGGCGAGGATTACACTGTCATGTCCCTGTTTATCCTGCACAATGAATAAAGGCAAAGACAGACAGGCTAAAATGATTGTTACTTAATGGCCTATAATAGGGGGAATGTTTAAGATGTCTCTGAAAAGACATTTGATGAAGGCCTGAGTAAACAAAACATTAAGGATACCTGCTCTTTCCATGCCACTTGTTAAATCCACTTCAATCAGTGTAGATAGAGACAGTGCCTTCGGAAAGTATTCAGACACCTTGACTTTTTCCACATTCTGTTACGTTACAGCCTTATTCTAAAATGTATTGAATATTGATCATTCTTGAAAAGTTTCTACAACTTGATTGGAATCCACCTGTGGTAAATTCAATTGATTGGACATGATTTGGAAAGGCACACACCTGTCTATATAAGGTCCCACAATTGACAGTGCATATCAGAGAAAAAAACCTAGCCATGAGGTCAAAGGAACTGTCCGTAGAGCTCCGAGACAGATTTGTGTTGAGGCACAGATCTGGGGAAGGTTGCCAAAACATAATTCTTAAATTAAAGAAGTTTGGAACCACCAAAACTCTTCCTAGAGCTGGTCGTCCGGCCAATCTGAGCAATTGGGGGAGAAGGTCCTTGGTCAGGGAGGTGACCAAGAACTGATGGTCACTCTGAGAGAGCTCCAGAGTTCCTTTGTGGATATGGGAGAACCTTCCAGAAGGGCAAGTCTCTGAATGTCTTTGAGTGACCCAGCCAGAGCCCGGCTCTAACATCTCTGGAGAGACCTGAAAATAGCTGTGCAGCAACGTTCCCCATCCAACCTGACAGAGCTTGAGAGGATCTGCAGAGAAAATTGTATAAACTCCCCAAATACAGGTGTGCCAAGCTTGTAGCGTCATACCCAAAAAGACTTGAGGCTGTAATCGCTGCCAAAGGTTCTTCAACAAAGTCCTGAGTAAAGGGTCTGAATACTTATGTAAATGTGATATTTCCGGTAAAAAAAGAAGCTAAAATCTCTAAAAACCTGCTTTTGCTTTGTCATCATGGGGTATTGTGTGTAGATTGATGAGGGAAAAATCTATTTGATCAATTTTAGAATAAGGCTGTAACGTAACAACATTTGTAAAAAGTCAAGGGGTCTGAATACTTTCAGAATGCACTGTAGATGATGGGGAGGACACGTGTTAATGAAGGATTTTTAAGTCTTGAGACATTTGAGAAATGGATTCTGTATCTGTGCCATTCAGCGAGTGAATGAGCAGGGCAAAATATTGAAGTGCCTTTGAACAGGATATGGTAGTAGGTGCCTGGCACAATTTCCCGTGTGTATCAAGAATGGTCCACCACTCAAAGGACATCCAGCCAACTTGACACAACTGTGGGAAGAAGCACTGGATTCAACATAACTCAATATTAAGAAGGTGTCCCTGATGTTTTGTTCACTCAGCTTATGCATAGTAGTCTGTTTCTTCATACACAGTATTATATAATCATCCAGCTTTAATGCTAGATGATACACCTTCTCAATCAAATATCCTAAGATATAGAACTTATATAGATGCCATATGCCATTTAATGTTAAGCCCATGTAAACATTATTATGTACTATTTATGAACAATTACAGTTGAAGTCAGAAGTTTACACAAACCTTAGCCAATTACATTTAAACATTTAATCCGAGTAAAAATTCCCTGTCTTAGGTCAGTTAGGATCACCACTTTATTTTAAGAATGTGAAATGTTAGAATAACAGTAGAGAGAATGATTTATTTCAGCTTTTATTTCTTTCATCACATTCCCAGTGGGTCAGAAGTTTACATACACTCAATTAGTATTTGGTAGCATTGCCTTTAAATTGTTTAACTTGGGTCAAACGTTTCGGGTAGCCTTCCACAAGCGTCCCACAATAATTTGGGTGAATTTTGGCCCATTCCTCCTGACAGAGCTGGTGTAACTGAGTCAGGTTTGACGGCCTACTTGCTCGCACACGCTTTTTCAGTTCTGCCCACAAATGTTTCTATAGGATGGAGGTCAGGGCTTTGTGATGGCCACTCCAATACCTTGACTTTGTTGTTTTGCCGTTTTGCCACAACTTTGGAAATATGCTTGGGGTCATTGTTCATTTGGAAGACCCATTTGCGACCAAGCTTTAACTTCCTGACTCTTGTCTTGAGATGTTGCTTCAATATATCCACTTATTTTTCCTCCCCCATGAGGCCATCTATTTGTGAAGTGCACCAGTCCCTCCTGCACCAAAGCACCCCCACAACATGATGCTGCCATGGTGTTCTTCGGCTTGCAAGCCTCCCCCTTTTTCCTCCAAACATAACGATGGTCATTATGGCCAAACAGTTCTATTTCTCTCTTTGTCCCCATGTGCAGTTGCAAACCGTAGTCTGGCTTTTTTTATGGTGGTTTTGGAGCAGTGGCTTCTTCCTTGCTGAGTGGCCTTTCAGGTTATGTCGGTATAGGACTCGTTTTACTGTGGATTTAGATACTTTTGTACCTGTTTCCTTCAGCATCTTCACAATAAGAGCGTCCTTTGTTGTTGTTCTGAGATTGATTTGCACTTTTCGCACCAAAGTACGTTCATCTCTAGGAGACAGAACGCGTCTCCTTCCTGAGCGGTATGACGGCTGGGTGGTCCCATGGGGTTTATACTTGCGTACTATTGTTTGTACAGATGAGCGTGGTACCTTCAGGCATTTGGAAATTGCCCCCATTTTCTTTCCTGAGGTCTTGGCTGATTTCTATCGATTTTCTCATGATGTCAAGCAAAGAGGCACTGAGTTTGGTGCCTTGAAATAAATCCACAGGTACACCTCCAATTGACTCAAATTATGTCAACTAGCCTATCAGAAGCTTCTGAAGCCATGACATCCTTTTCTGGAATTTTCCAAGCTGTTTAAAGGCACAGTCAACTTAGTGTATGTAAGCTTCTGACACACTGGAATTGTGATGCAATGAAATATAAGTGAAATAATCTGTCTGTAAACAATTGTTGGAAAAATGACTTGTGTCATGAACAAAGTAGATGTTCTAACCGACTTGCCAAAACTATAGTTTGTTAACAAGAAATTTGTGGAGTGGTTGAAAAACTAGTTTTAACATCTCCAACCTAAGTTCCAACTTCAACTGTACATACTATAATATGTAATTATCGATATGAACAGTCATATGAACTGAAGCTTTGACCAGAGCTCTAATCCTAACCTTCTCCAACTCTAATCCTGAACTTCACCTAAAATGTATTACATCTCAATGTGAGGCATACATTTAAGTCATTTATAAATTCAAGCTTACAGCAAAGTATTCCCAATAGGGAGAGGCTTTGATTGTTGGCTGTTGTAAGTTTGTTATCAACCTTGGAGCTTGTAGCTACAGTGATCCCAAAATGCCTGAGTGACCTAGCAAAGCCAAAGTTATATTTAGTTCTACAAGAAATCTAAATCACAGTCAGTCTGCCTTCTTCAGTATTTCCTGATTCCTTCCCTTCCTCCCTTCTCTTCCTTCCTTACGTTTATGTATCTGTGTCTTTACATGCCACACCTAGATTAATGATAAAGTCACACACACCTGGCATATGAGCCTTAAACCCAACTGGTCCCAGGGATTTCCACCGTGAAAAAGCTTGAATTCACTACTTTCATTCATCTGCTTGCTCTGCACCCATATTTAGACTCACATTAAAGTATTTTGCACATTTATATTCAGGACAACCAGAGCTACAAGTTGAACACAAAACAATTTAACATAAACAGTTACAGTCATGAGTTTTATAAAAAATGGCATTAAAATAAAAAAAATGGACAAAGATGCATTTATAAGAATGCTGTAAATACAGAAATTGCTCAGTGGGATATTAATATCCAACTAGTCACTGACAAATGTGTGGTGTTTTGTGTTCGTGGTGATCCTGGGATTTCCTCTGATCTTCTATATAGAAGAACCCCTTACCTTCTAGCGACTCTTGTGTGCCTTGTGGGTGTTATAGAGCAAAACCGATTACCTGTGCGTATTCGTGAGAGTCTCAGCTTTTTATATCCCTTGTCTCACAAACATCGCTCTAGCTCAGTCCCACGCACAGGTCATTGGTTGGTTAACAGAAGGTGCAGAAGAAATAGACAAACCCAATGCAACAACTCAAATGTCTAGCTTAATTTTGATTTATTTATATTTTTTTCAAGATTTGATTTCATTTTCCAAACAGTTTAAACAAACACAGACAGGGGATGACTGACAGATGCACACAAACATTAATGATGTCACCACTGCCCAGACACACATGCTCCAACTGCCTCCCTCTTCAGCGCCCGCAAGACTCTATTGCACATGACCTCAAACTGCTCCACTCTGACCTTTTCTGTCACCCACACCCTTTCAATATTCAAATAATAATGCATTTGATTCTTCCACCATCCCAACAACAGAACATTACTTGATTTCCAGTTTTTAAAAGCATTTTTCTGTATTTTTATGATTGACGAGAAAAGTACAGTCCAACCCATTGGGCATCTCACTGCACCCATATATGCCATGTCTTGAAATATACGGATTACATATTTTTTTTTTTGTCAAACTTCTGACAGCCAACTTTCTAACTCCGCCCATAACTTTTGGATTTCATAGCAATCCCAGAAGGCATGAATCATTGAGTCACTGTTAGTTTTAAGACATGATTCTGCTGTCATGCTGTAGAAATTGTGAATTTTGTCTCTTGTATAATAAATTCTGTACACGTTTACACTGGATTAAGCATGCATTTTTGTTACACTCAATGTTTAAAAGGGGTTGGAGGCACTAAATTACACGTGATTGTCACGCCCTGACCTTAGAGCTTTTTAAGTCTCTATTTTGGTTTGGTCAGAGTGTGATTTGGGTGGGCATTCTATGTTCCTTTTTCTATGTTTTTGTATTTCTTTGTTTTGGCCGGGTATGGTTCTCAATCAGGGACAGCTGTCTATCGTTGTCTCTGATTGGGAACCATACTTAGGTAGCTTTTTCCCACAGAGTTTTTGTGGGTAGTTAATTTCTGTTTAGTGTTTGAACCTTACAGGACTGTTTCGGATAGTCTCTTTGTTATTTTTGTTATAGTGTTCAGTTTTAATAAAGAAAGCATTAACACTTACCACGCTGCGCTTTGGTCCCGATGATTCCACATCTTCCGACGACGAATACCGTTACAGTGATTGTGGGACTCGAAGCTTCAAGCTCACCACAGTGAATGGAGATCCACCTCAAAAACATGCACATTAAAAGATGGCTCGATGATAAATTGGGCCCAGTTAATAATCTGAATATATTGGTTCTGGATTTACATTGTCTGTGATACTTGGACTTTTTTCCTTTTAAACTGAAGTTCAGGATATAGTAGTGGCTCCCTAAAGTCAGAAAGACGAGAATGAAGCGACTCTGTTCTAGTTTCATTCATGTTCAATTGAACAGGGACGGGAAGCTTTTTGAAGTCGCATGAGTCATGCAGCCAGAAGCATAAACAAGTCATTGATGGATGGCAGTAAACAAAAGGAAAGGGGATTGAGAAGAGGCACGTAACGCAAACTCCCTCTGAAGGCTACTATTACTTATGAGAGCAGATTGTCTGATGTAGGTTAGAGCCCCCTCACCTAAGAGTGTCTGTCTCAACCTTTAAATCCATAGCTCCAAGAGTTACTCACAACTGTGAATCTTAATTCCTTGCGATGAGTGCTGTAGATTCTGTTAGACATTGAAGTAACTGGACATTTCAAGCCTTTTGGTGCACAAAAGATGCTATTGACAAAGGAGGTCAAATGACTGAACTCACAGCCCTTCTATAATCCAACATATAGGGTCGTTTACAGTTATTAACACCAAATATATATTTTATGTTCAAAACATTACCATACTACAAAAGATTTACATGTTATGTTCCCACATATTTCTGCATGTATTGTGGGTTATCTTTCATTCTGTCTTTTAGACAATATATTTTATTTCTTCGACGTTTAGCCAAAGACATTTTCAAATTAAAACTCTCCTTCAGTTATCACAAAGTTTGAAAGAATCTTCTCTTTCTCCACAAAATCGTTTTTTGATCAAGTTTTTGCCAGGGGAAAAGAGAATAAGATCAAGGAGGACACTACAGAGACTCATCCTTTCAGAGGGAAACAATGGGGGGTTCTGGGTAAGGAACTATATCTAACAGGAACGTAATACAAACATGTGAAGCCCATCTGTTAAATTGTGCGTAAGTTGTTGCTGTTGTTGTTGCAGTTGTTTTTCCTTTAGTTGGCACAAAAGGACGTGCTGTGTTATTATTTTATCCCTTGTCCCCTGCATGGCAGCTTAGTCAGGGGCAGACGACAGTATCTGCAGCGCCATCAAAAGAGAAGCTCCCAGCTCCATCTCAATCACCAGGCTCCATTAGGAAAGACAGTCATGAGAGAGAAGGATGACTATAGTCGGAAGGGAAGTGGAGGGTAAGCGAGTAGAGGGAGGAGAGGCAAATATTCTGCCAGTTACAGTGACAGAGGGTAAGAGACAGAGACTAACGTCTGAAAGACGGAGAGGACGGTGTAGAGAAACGGTGAGTCAGAGAGAACAAGAAAGGTGGGAGAGGAATGGAGAGTGATGGACACATCGACTACGAGGAAGTGCTGGAGGTAGAACAGGAAGGGGTAGTGAATGAAAAGAAGGATTTAGGAGAGAGGTAGAGGGAGAGTCCTACTGTTCAGATGAACAGAAGAAAAAGGACAGAGCGGCAGATCAAAGTAGACGGGTGATCTGTCAAGGGCCCACCTTAGATTTAATGAAGTGAAAACTTTTCCTACAAAACACATAAAACTGCCTGCCCTTCCGTAGATAAGAGAAGAAAATTACTTAATTTTCATGATGGCTCTGCTAAAGAATGAACATGTCAGATAAAGACAGCGTCATTTAAATAATGGTGCCAGGCAAAGGAAGTTGTAATCGCCTGCCCGTGCCAAATCTCTCCCTTCTCTTTCTTTTCTCTCCCTCTCCTTCTTTCTTGTTCATCCTCTTTCATCAACCACTTCTCATCCCTTTGCCTGTCCATTTTAACATCACCCTGGATTTCTCTCCATGTTACCATCTGTTATTTTATCCTTTCTTCCTTCCTCTGCCCTCCTTGACACTTCACTTTCATCTCTTATTCATTTGCTCTGTCTTTGATTTCGCTTCTTGAACACTGTCCGACTTCTGATCAAGATGAGGACGAGGCTCAGATGAGAATAAGGAGGAACGTACCCCAAAACACCCCCCCCCCCCCCCACTCAAACTGCCTTATCCCGCCCCCATAAACAGACATCCTATGCTGCTATCCTATGCATTAATTCTTAAAGGGAGGGTTAAACCAGGGTGAACTTTTTCTCCTGGCTTGAGGTTGAATTTAGCCTGAGCTACCCTCTTCCTTATCTCAGGGCAAAGTTAATTAGCTCTTACTTGTGCTCCCATATTTCTCTCCCTCCTCACACCCATAATCTCTCTCTCTCTCTTTGCTGAATGACAGTATTTACCAGTTATCACGTTTCATGGGCACATATTGTGCCCTTCCAACCTCAAAGGCTATTTGTCAGCAATATCGCAAAGCCTCAATGAAAAATGGTAGGAAATAAGAAAACTACATTTCAAATGGCACAAATCCTAGCATTTACCTTTCGGTAGAAATGACAGAAAACATTTTATAATACGTGATGTTAATATACACATTTGACCACATCACAATTAATAAACCAAGATTTATTTACTAATTTAATGACATCTACAGTAATACAATACAATATTGTAGCAGTTATCTTTAGTGACGGCTACAGTAATACAATACTGTAGCAGTTATCTTTAGTGACGGCTACAGTAATACAATACAATATTGTAGCGGTTTTCTTTAGTGACAGCTACAGTAATACAAAACATTATTGTAGCAGTTATCTTTAGTGACAGCTACAGTAATACAAAACAATATTGTAGCAGTTATCTTTAGTGACAGCTACAGTAATACAAAACAATATTGTAGCAGTTATCTTTAGTGACAGCTACAGTAATACAAAACAATATTGTAGCAGTTATCTTTAGTGACAGCTACAGTAATACAAAACAATATTGTAGCAGTTATCTTTAGTGACAGCTACAGTAATACAAAACAATATTGTAGCAGTTATCTTTAGTGACAGCTACAGTAATACAAAACAATATTGTAGCAGTTATCTTTAGTAACAGCTACAGTAATACAAAACAATATTGTATCAGTTATCTCTCTTATCTGAGAGAATTGTAACTGACTATTAACTTCTACTACCATTCACATTGTAGCTGGTGGCCAGCAAATTAAATCAATAACAAGACTGGAGCTTAATCGGCAGACCTAGAACCTGTCACACTGAACGAGCCAAGACATTGGACAATCGTTTAGAAGACTCAAGAATTTACCCAGGATGTGAAATTTTTGTCTTGGATGGAAAAAAATTGTGGCATAAGACAATTAAAATCATATGGTCTGCAAAGAACTTAATTATTTTCACAAATAACCTTTAAGGAGATAGGAACTGCACGGGCTCTAGGAAAAGTATTGGTAGTTCCAAACTTCTTCCTTTTAAGAATAATGGAGGACACTGTGTTCTTGGGGACCTTCAATGCTGCAGAAATGTGTTGGTACCCTTCCCAGGGCCTGTGCCTCGACACGATCCTGTCTCGGAGCTCTATGGGCAATTCCTACGACCTCGTGGCTTGGTTTTTGCTCTGACATGCACAGTCAACTGTGGGCCCTTATATAGACAAGTGTGTTTCTTTCCAAATCATGTCCAATCAATTGAATTTACCTCAAGTGGACTCCAATCAAGTTATAGAAACATCTCAAGGACAATCAATGGAAACAGGATGCACCTGAGCTCAATTTCAAGTCTCATAGCAAAAGTTTATTTTTTTTCATTTGTAACATTTTCTAAAAACCTGTTTTTGCTTTGTCATTATGGGGTATTGTGTGTAGATTGATTAGGGAAAAAATGTATTTAATCAATTTTAGAATAAGGCTGTAATGAAACAAAATGTGGAAAAAGTCAAGGTGTCTGAATACTTTCCGAATGCACTGTATATGCCATAATGTATTACTGTAAATGGAGATGTAAGTGACTTTAAATATACATGATATGGAAAAATGTTCCATTCAGTTTCATTCTTCATAGCTAATATGTAAGTTTAATTGTCACCTTGGAGGCCTGAAAGAACAAAGGACATTTAAAGCTATTGGGAATGAGCCATTGGGAATGAGCCATTAATTTACAGATAGACACATTCAGTATGTCCCCCAAGGCCTGAGTTCTGGTATGAAAAGAATATCAAGCACACAACTCATCCCAGACGCCTCAAGATTTCCTTCAGTTTTAGGCAGTCTTATCATACCATTATTCACCTGAAAAGGGGTGATCCTGGATTAATGTATTAAGCAGAGGCATCTTTCCAAAAAATCCATTAGGCAATATGTCCATTACACCTGTGCAGACTTGCTTCCAGAAAATCAATATCTTTAAAACTAGCAATTTCTTGGCTAATCAAGTAATTCTGCTAATTGACAGTAATTCTACTCAAATTATTTAACTAGGCAAGTAAGTTAAGAACAAATTAATATTAACAATGACCTGGACAACACTGGGACAATTGTCTGCCGTCCTATGGGACTCCCAATCACAGCCAGATGTGACACAACCTGGATACGAACCAGGTACAGTAGTGACGCCTCTGGCACTGAGATGCAGTGCCTTAGACCGCTGTGCCACTCGGGAGTCCATTATGCATGTATGAACTACACATGACACATCCAGCCCAAAGCGGGAGGTTTAAAAAATATTTAGTAGTCGCCAAAGTCCCGGAGCTTTAAAAGGCTAAGCATTCGCTTTGACTTTCAACTGCAAATTTGCAACCAGACCTGTCATTAATTCACATTAGGTGAAGTCTCAATTCTTGCAGGGCTAGCCTGAGGTGATTCTCACTATCAACAGGGTGAGTCCGAGTGGAGTCTTTGTTCTCTAATTCAAATATGCAACCGAGTACTATTCACAATATTGATTGGTTGTTAGTGTGTCTCGCTGCTCCTGTCATGGAAATAACATCCTAAACTACTGTACAACCTATAAGAATCTGAGAGCCAAGAGCGACCAACAGGCCAAGGCCTTCGATGTTTATCACACAAGAAGTGAAAGAGAAATTATATGAGCAGCCTATGGTCGCCCACTTCCTTTGTATTTTGACCAATGTTAAGAGGATGTGATGCAGATGAGGATGTGGTTTCTACAGAGCTAATAGCTTTTGATGTTCCAAAGAGCTGAAACGTGTGGAGGGCATGTCTTCAAGTCTGACCCTGTTAAAGTGAATGCATTGTGCAGTACCACCCCCACACCAGAAAGCTTTGGGTACCAATTTGACGAGATGACTTTAAATGTTCTTTTCATCACCTTAAAGTGTCAATTAGCTCTAAAGTAGGAAATACAATTATTGAAGGTTGCGTTTCTTTGATTTTAGCCTTTGACAAACACTGCAAATTTGGCGTACATTAAGATTAGGATTATTACCATCATGCTATCAGTTTATTATCAGTAATGATGCAGAGGAAATAGTGTTGCTAGCGTAACTGTATAAAATACGCAAAAGCAGTTCGGTCATTTTGAATTGCATGAGCAATGAATTTGTGAGCAAGTAGACTATACAATTCCATGCTTACTTCCTGTGAAAAAGTTGCACCTACAATAGCAAACATCTCATTTGAAACCGAGTTGGCCAAACGGGGCCATAATCATGGCTGTTGAACTCTAGTATTAGTATTGTAATTAAACATTTGCCAAGACATGAGTGATGAAACTGACAAAGAGAACATGACTTTCTATTTGTTGTGGTCAATTATACTGTCAAGGGAATGCCAACACGGATCGAAACTAAAGGGGTTGAGACATTACATGAAGAGTTTCCGGTGTAATTATATTTTGATTAATTATGGGGAACATTGGTTGTTTAACTAACACCTGTGATGGATACTAGCAGAAGGTTGGTCCTGTACATAGCACATGCCGATCAATACAAACATATTAAGGGAGAATTGATTAAGGAAATGAAACTTTTAATAAAAAATACAGTGCATTTGGAGAGTATTCAGACACCTTGAATATTTACACATTTTGTTACATTACAGCCTTATTCTAAAATTGATGAGGATTTTTCTTATTTAATCCATCAACACATAATACCCCGTAACGACAAAGTAAAAACGTGTTTTTAGAAATTCTTGCACATTTATTACAAATAAAACACTGAAATATTACATTTACATAAGTATTCAGACCCTTTACTCAGTACTTTGTTGAAGCACCTTTGGCAGTGTTTACAGCCTTGAGTCTTCTTGGGCATGACGCTGCAAGCTTGGCACACCTGTATTTGGGGAGATTCTCCCATTCTTCTCTGCAGATCCTCTCAAGCTCTGCCAGGTGGATGGGGAGCGTTGCTGCACAGATACTCCCAGTCCCTGCTGCTGAAAAACATCCCCACAGCATGATGCTGCCACCACCATGCTTCACCGTAGGGATGGTACCAGGTTTTCTCCAGACGGGATGCTTTGCATTCAGGCCAAAGAGTTCAATCTTGGTTTCATCAGACCAGAACATTTTGTCTTTAGGTGCATCTTGGCAAACACGAAGTGGGCTGTGTGCATTTTACTGAGGAGTGGCTTCCGTCTGGCCAGTCAACCATAAAGTCCTTATTGGTGGAGTGCTGCAGAGATGGTTGTTCTTCTGGAAGGTTCTCCCATCTCTGTCAGAGTGACCATTGGGTTCCTGGTCACTTCCATAACCCTAACCCTTCTCCCCCGATTTCTCAGTATGGCCGTGCGGCCAGCTCTAGGAAGATTATTGGTGGTTCCAAACTTCTTCCATCTAGGAATGATGGAGGCCACTCTGTTCTTTAGGACCTTCAATGCTCAGAAATGTTTTGGTACCCTTCCCCAGATCTGTGCCTCGACACAATCCTGTCTCGGAGCTTTACGGTCAATTCCTTTGAGCTCATGGCTTAGTTTTTGCTCTGACATGCACTGTCAACAGTGGAACTTTATATAGACAGGTGTGGGCCTTTCCAAATCATGTCCAATCAATTGAATTTACCACAGGTGGACTCCAATCAAGTTGTAGAAACATCAAGGATGATCAATGGAAACAGAATATGCACCGGAGCAAAATTTCAAGTCTTATAGCAAATAGGTCTGAATACTTACATAAATAAGGTATTTAGTTTTTATTTTAATATGTTTGCAAAAATGTCCAAACTGTTTTCGTAGATTGATGAGGGAAAAAAATATTTCATCCATTTTAAAATAAGGCTGTAATGTAACAAAATGTGGTAAAAGGGAAGGGGTCTGAATACTTTCCAAATGCACCGTACACAAACAACCCCATGATGGGACTCAAGCTGAGGCGCAAAAACCAGCAGACAACATATTCAATCTGTTATTCATACAAAATGTAATAATGTCTAAAAAGAAAGTAATTCATTATAGAACCAACTATTTCTGCTGTAGACAAATAGAAAAAATATTGGTATGCTATTAAAAAATATATATTTTTTATTTGACCCCTTTTCTCCCCAATTTCATGGTATCCAATTGTTAGTAGTTACTATCTTGTCATCGCTACAACTCCTGTACGGGCTCGGGAGAGACGAAGGTCAAAAGCCATGCGTCCTCCGAAACACAACCCAACCAAGCCGCACTGCTTCTTTAACACAGCGCGCATCCAACCCGGAAGCCAGCCGCACCAATGTGTCAGAAGAAGCACCAATGTGTCAGAAGAAACACCGTGCACCTGGCGACCTGGTTAGCATGCACTGCACCTGGCCCGTCACAGGAGTCTCTGGTGCGCGATGAGACAAGGATATCCCTACCGGCCAAACCCTCCCTAAGGTTGCAAACCCAGAGTCTCTGGTGGCACAGCTAGCACTGCAATGCAGTGCCCTTGACCGCTGTATACAATAAGTCTTTATAAAATAATTCCCCCACAGGTACTTTTTGGTTCATGTTTAATCTCTAGTAACAAGATAGAGATAATTATTACTGGGAAGTCATTGCGAACATGGCCACAATCTTTGTAATAATGGCCAAATCTATTGATCTAACAGTTTGAATACATTTAGTCAATGCAATGTATCCAAGGTATGTAAATCTGTATTGATCAAATATCCCTCGAAAGCAATTGAAAAGCTAACAATGGTCATGGGCCTGCAACTATAAATACAGCACTCCATTCTATTAAAAAAGTAATTCCACTTTGTGTTGCTTTCTCGTTCTCCTTTAAAACCTCTACGGGATCGGTGTCCCTATACCAGGACGGGTTAGCTAAAGTGCGCTAATGTGATTAGCATGACGTTGTAAGTAACAGCAAACTTTCCAGGACATATACATGTTTTATATGGGCAGAAAGCTTAAGTTCTCCTTTAACTTTGTCAATACAAACTGCGCAGGACTCCCACTATCTCTTAACCAGACACACATAGTCCTGTCTCTCACCTTACCTCAATTCCCCGGTAATTTCCCAGTAGAAGAAAAATGCTACATTTAATTTCAAACAAATGATAGTTATTTTCTACTTCACAAGAAGTGTACTAAAGTCAGCCAGAGGTTTTTGGGTGGCAATAAAATGTATGTAATAAGACGGAGCTCGGTGGACTAATATTCTAAATGCCACGAAAACAACTAGACAAATAAAGAAACATTGCCTTTTTGTATGGTGCTATTCCCCTGTCTGTGACTTCAAGTGGCTTGTTAGCATGCCAGTGTGTTGTGGCTTACAATGGTGGTGCTAGCCCCCTGGGAGCTAACGGCTGTGGAGTTTGATTTCCTGTGCACACTGTCGCATTAGCGCCAAGGCTAATGCCCTGGAGTTTGTGTGTGCTGCATTATGAGGCAGAGGTTTGGCCGTCTCTCACTGCCAGCTTGAATAAGGGGGGAGTCAACAAGGGGAAAGGGAGATATGATTGATTTTGGAGTATTCACAGGCTACTTCAGGGGTGGCTAACCGCACTCCTGAAGAGCTAAAATGGTATGTACACTTTTGTTGTAGCCCAGCTCTATCACACCGGAATCTAATCATCTGAATCAGGTGCTTTGTTGCAGGTCTGGAACCAAAGCCTGCACACCCTGTAGCTTGCCCTGGGTTACATGATCTGTGCAAGTATAGAGCACAATGTTTGCAACTGTTAGAAAATGGAAACGTGGTACCCGACCTGACCTTGTCAACTCAAGTCTGACATGAGATGCTTAACAACTTAGTGCCATTAGAAAGACAAGGGATGAGAATGGAGGAGAAAATGATTGTTTACATACAATTGAGAGCCGATAATGAGATAAATAAGTGCAAACTCTGAACCTTTTGTTTTTACAAATGACAGACAGGAGGTAATTGATGCTTTTGTTAAGCCTGACCCACTGACCTTACCCTTAGAAACACACTGTTTATGTCTCCACTACTGCAGAGTGGCATACAACTGTCATGGCTGTTGGAAGGAGAGGACCAAGGTGCAACGTTGTGAGCGCACATTTTCTTTATTTTAATCGAAATGACGCCAAACAAAACAATAAACACTACAAACACCAACCGTGACGCTCAAAAGCAAAGTGCTCTAAACAAAGTCAACCTCCCACAAATACAGGTGGGAAAAAGGGTACCTAAGTATGGTTCCCAATCAGAGACAACGATAGACAGCTGTCCCTCATTGAGAACCATACCCGGCCAAACACAAAGAAATATTAAACATAGAACACAAAACATAGAATGTCCACCCCAACTCACGCCCTGACCAAACCAAAATAGAGACATAAAAAGGATCTCCAAGGTCAGGGTGTGACAACAACTATGAATTATCAATCCATAGAGATCGCTATTAAATTACTAGATGGGCTATGTCATAAACAAAGTTCCAGAATGGGGTAAAAATGGTAGCCATATTGGTCAGGAAGAAATCCAAACCAATTCATGGATTGAATAGCAGTAAAGGCATAATCCAAATTTTACTAATGCAGGAAAATAAAAGTAAGGCATGTATCAGAAATTGTGTAATAGAATTATAGTCATATAATTATAAATACACATATGGATTATATACAGGTTTAATACAGTTTTGGCATTAATAGCATCTAAAATATATGTAAACAGACCATAAATGTCTACATTTTTTTGTTTTTTTTGGAAAGCTGTGAGTGCTATTAAATGATACAACATCAGTACTTGTTTACAACTTGTCTGTCCTATCATCAACTGATTTCAGCCAGTGTATGGTTGTGGATTGACGGTATTGTTTGAATGGAATATAGGCATATTGGCAGTGAATTTTAAAGAATGAATGGAATAATTCCTCTAAAACTAGATGGCTAGCTATCTAACAAACATACAGTGCAGATAGGGCTGTGGCGGTCACGACATTTGGTCAGCCGTTGTTTGTAAAGCAAATAACTGCCGTTCTCAAGGTAATTGAGTGTTAATTAACATGAACACATTTAGCACCCCCTAGACTACAAGCCACTGATGCAGACCTTTGGAACATCTACGTTTTAAAAAGTCTAAGAAATCCATTTAATATTGCCTACACCAACAGTACTCAACTCTTACCCTACGAGGTCCGGAGCCTGCTGGTTTTCTGTTTTACCTGATAATTAATTGCACACACACCTGGTGTCCCTGCTCTAAATCAGTCCCTGGTCGAAATCAGTCCCTGATTAGAAGGGAACAATGAAAAAATGCAGTGGAACTGGCTTCGAGGTCCAGAGTTGAGTTTGAGGGGCCTACACCATCATAATAAATGCATTATTTATTTTAGACTGGTCTAAAAAAAACATGAAAGGAAGAAAATGTAGTATATTCAAAAGAGAAAAATAGCATACTATGCCATATATCTGTGGGCTACACCAGTTCATTTAGTAGACAAAATTAGCTTAGAATGTCGTGGCATTATTTTATAATATGAAGAATACAATTAAACATATCTGAATAAAATAGGAAATATGTTTTCTCCAAAATATTTCTGATGGAGTGCGAACATGTGACTATTCTGTGTTGAGAGGTTAACAAAGAACTCAGGTCCTCCTATATGCTTCAGTTAGAGTTATTTATGCAACTTCAGTTGTGATACAAATGTTGGGCTATAGGTTTTGATTTTTAATACATTCTAAGGCTGCATGATCTGACTCATGAAAGGCATGAGCACTGCTTTGTTACTTGCACAGGCTGCACACACTTCATCAGTCTCTCATTCACAATTTTACAAGCACTTGATAATGCCTCGAATTTCCCAGTGGCATCCCCCTAGTGTGGCCGTCTCCCTTCTGCGTGTTCTGAAGCACCTCTCACTCGCATGGCTCTCTCAGATCTCAATTCTTATTAGCCAATGCCCGTCACGTGATCAGGTTCTTCTCAAAGACATCTATCTCAGCTCCGAAGTAGGCTGGCTACAAGTGAAGACAGACACATTGGGGAAGCAACTGCTCACATCCTTCTTATCGAAGAACTGTCCACATTTATTTTCGTCTGCCAACAAGATGAGTAGGCCTAACGAACAGCAAAAACACTAGTCTATGTTGATCTACTGTCCCCCATAGTACAAATGTTGACCTATTCTATTTGTCAACTTGTCCTTCTGAGCGAGAAATAAATATTCCAAACGTAGTCTGGGACAGTTGTGGTATGCGATATATTAATTAATACAACCACTAGCATCAAAAAAACGTTTAAAAACAACGAGGCTGATGCAATAGGTCAGAACGTCTAGCTGAAAATGTTTATAAACTATTTATATTGCTTCACACTATAAGCACAGCAATGTGCACACGGCAGTAGGCTATAAGCATGAATGTTCCAAAATGCAATCAATTAGCGGGAAAACACCGTACTCAAAAGTGACCACAAATGTGATTATGCATGTAATCCTGCATGTAAAGGTGTGTTTTTATGGTGAAAGTTATCTTCCCTAAACTTGAAACTCACGCTCTCGATGTTGCAGTTGTAGAACCTGTTGAGGATCTGATGACACATGCCAAATATTTTTCGTTTCCTGAGGGGGAATAAGCTTTGTCGTGCCATCTTCACGACTGTCTTGGTGTGTTTGGACCATTCTAGTTTGTTGGTGATGTGGACACCAAGGAACTTGAAGCTCTCAACCTGCTCCACTACAGTCACGTCGATGAGAGTGGGGGCATGCTCGGTCCTCCTTTTCCTGTAGTCCACAATCATCTCCTTAGTCTTGGTTAGGTTGAGGGATAGGTTGTTATTCTGGCACCACCTGGCCAGTTGTCGATGATCAGGCCTACCACTGTTTCAAACTTAATGATGGTGTTGGAATCGTGCCTGGCCATGCAGTCGTGGGTGAACAGGGAGTACAGGAGGGGACTGAGCATGCACCCATGAGGGGCTCCACTGTTGAGGAGTGGGCCAAAATCCCTGCTGCAGTGTGTGCAAACCTGGTCAAGAACTACAGGAAACGTATAATCTCTCCCCACTGTATGTGTGAAATTTGTTTTAAGTTTAGAATGGATCATTATCATGCACCTGTCTCGGAAGAGGGGCGGGGGGGGGGGGGAAGCATGTCATCTATGCACTTAAATAGCGAATAGAGGACACTTTTCCCATGGTTAATTTTCATGCCAGCCAGGTAGGCTATACTCCTGTTGTAAAGCAAAGCAATGTGCGTAATATTAGGAAAGTTGAGAAATAAATATAGTAGCCTAGCCTATAGAAAGCTGATGGGATCCTCCTCTTTTTAATAGAGGCCATCACTCTGTTTACTCACGCAATTGCATAGCCTAGAGAAATGTTGTGCAACATGAGCTCATGGGCTCTCATGAAATATTTGATTTGATTTTCGATTACATTTGCATTGATGTCAGAGTGATTAGAAGGACAATAAAGTGCTGAGTACCAGGCAGATAGCAAGTTTGGTAGGCTACTAATGATCATCAGCAGCATCAGAGCTTGGAGAAGCATATAGTAGTTACCGTGACTAAATGGTCACGTGGAATTTGACTGCGGTCATGACTCGTGACTGCTGGTGTGGCGGTAATGTGGTCACCATAACAGCCCTAAGTAAAGATAAAATCATCAAATTCATCATTTTACACAATATCTTATTACAACACTGGAAAACCATGGTTGACCAACTCCCTGACCAAAATGGCTGACCTTTATCCCATCATAAGAAGATTGATCCATTCTAGTATTCTAATTCCTAATTATATGTATCAAACGACATCCTGAAGTTCAACATGATGAACAACATGAATTTGCCCTGACCTGACTTCAAAGGATATTTGCCAATGACAACATAGTACACGCTGATACAGCTAGAAGCAACTCAAAGCCAGCTGTACACTATAAGACAACTTCTAGAAACTAATCTGAGGATCAATGATTCCCACACTAACCGAAAGAAAGAGAAGAACATCATTGGGTAGGTTTGAGTCTAAAATGTAATGGATTACAGTGTCCATGTTGTCCAAGATGGCTGTCGCAATCACAGTGAAAACATGTTGGACAGACTTTAATTTTAGACTGCCAAATGAGAACCAGTCATATCGTGGAGGTCACACACACATCACACACACACACACACCTAAATAGAATTTGGTAGAGGAAGAAAAAGTGAAAAGCAATATCCTGTTCTCACATTATATCTGACAAGACAGTACATTTGAGATGATATTGCTTTCAGTTGAGTCCATTCAGACCAGCTTCATGCACAGAACGCAATCCAGCATCACCAGCCCTATGGCTGTTGATAAAATATTAAATGCAATTTTGCCAGGTATGCTGCATCCCAAAAAGAAATGCAGTCATGGCATAAACAACATTTGCATAGGAATACAATTAAGTTCCGCCTCCTGAAATGAATACATCATTTAGTAATGTAACGCATGAGCAGCATATTGTAGAAATACCACTGCTGACTTCAATAAACACCAGTGCTGGTGGCTCTTTCCAAAAACAGAATATTGTTAATATACTGTAGGTGGCAGTCATTTCTATGTGAAATATAAAGTATTTTAGATGCTATTTTATTTTAGATTCTATTCCAAATCTACTCAGTTGATCCATTGGATCTACACCTCTGAATCACATCCTTCACAGAGGGACCAGATACTAAAATTAAGTAGAGACTGAATCCAATTCAAGTACTGGAGCATTTGACCAATGAACCACGTTTTCTGTTGTCAATTCAATTCAGAAGGACAGATTTTTTAGCGTTTCAGCTCAGGGATTTGATCTAGCAACCTTCCGTTTACAGGCCCAACACTCTAACCACTAGGCTATCTGCCGTGTTGATAAAGAAAGGGAAGTCAAAATAGAATTTGTTTATCCCGGATCCCCCCCGGAGGACACCAGGGGGGCTGCTTGATGACAGCGGGGCCTAGGACGTTATTAAAGCTCTGGAATCAAAGCTGTGGAATTTGGGGTGGCAGGTAGCCTAGTGGTTAGAGTGTTGGGCCAGTAACCAAAAGGTTGCTGGATTGAATCCCTGAACGGACAAGTTAAAAATATATCGTTCTGCTGCTGTGCAAGGCAGTTAACCCACTCTTCCCTGGTAGGCTGTCATTGTAAATAAGAATTTGCTCTTAACTGACTTGGCTAGAAAAATAAATGTAAAAAAAAATCCAACTTGCTTCAGTTAAAGGCTAAAATCAAAGGCAGTGCTTAGTAACCTGTTATGCTAGAGTGGCTGGTTTTGGCATCCATTGTTAACAAATAGGGATGTTTCTCCTTTATTCACTGGAGGATAAAAAGTATGAGTGAGGCCTATTTTGGAGGAGCAGAGGGAAGTCTGTGCCAAGCAAGAAGAAGTAGATGACCTGTGCCAAAACTGAGCAACTGAAAAGTACTCGCACTCAAACCATAAAGAAACAGAGGCCAAGATACGAAAAAGGCCTATTGTATCCTACCACTAGAGCAGTTGTTTTATAAACGATCAAAACGGTCTTCAAAATGTAAATCAACATTTCTTAGTGTTGCTCTCCTCCTACACAATGTACTGAAGCTTTGTTGAGCTGCAAATGGCAAACATCCCAAAATGCAAAGTGATGATTCAAACATAAAAAACGCCTTATGAGATGCCCAAGTCTTGCTGCGTTGGCAGGATTTTTTTTTTTTACTGCCACCTTCAAAAGATGCTGCTTCCTGTTTGAGTGTGCAACAAAAAGGCTTGGCTTCCCTAACCGAGAGATTTCCACTTTAGTGAATATGGAAGCGATTAAGTATCTGTTTTTCAAAGTCTCATAATGAACACTGGCATTGTTAACGTGTTCAATGTAAACACATCAAGATAGTTATGCTGCGAGCCATGATCAACCACAATTGAGCGGAATTAAATGATGTGATTGTGGCCAGACATCCAATTAAAGATGCTCTAGTGACATTGATGAGCCATTGTCAACTCTTTGGGAAAGATGTGTCCTCTAGTCAGGATTAATCACACGCATATTAACGTCATCACATTGTCAGCATTTCCTTTACAATCAATCTTTTATATATGTCTTTGGAATCAGTTTTATTTCAACAGCTCCCAGTCTGTGATGTTTTTCAAATGTAGGTGTTTTACCACCAATCCAACCTTTTTACAACATTGTGTAATGCATATACTGTATATATATATATATATATAATGGACCACTGAAATGATTGTGTGTCTAAAGAGGCAAAGGATTACAAGTGCGTTCGCACAACGGATCATGACTCGAATTGCCTGAAAGGTTATATTTCGCTAAACGATTCAAAAATGGAATTGGCAATCAAATAAACATGGTTTCTGCTCTGTCCCACCAATATATGAACATTGTTGCAAAATTTGTCAAACGTGTACATCAGAGGCAATGATCTTAAACAATTTAACAAACCCTTAAACAACGTATGGTGCTAAACAAGCAGACTCACTCCCACAAATGTCAACCATACACATGTAGAGCTGTTTCAGTACCTGATCTATAGAATATATAGATTTCAAACATATTTTTCATATAACTCCCCAAGGTTATTTCATCAGACTACTACTTCATTAATTTCCCTGTGATTTGAAAGAAATGTGCCATTTATGTCCTCAACAATAATGATTAGTTCCTAATGCGGTTTGGGCCGTTGTATGATCAGCTTAATATGCAGTCCTCAGAGCACCACAGTCACTAATTGGCTGCCAAAATGTCCAGCCATTTTTTCTGCCCTTCGTCGCAGCTCTCTTCCCTAATGAACTGTTATTCTCCAAATCAAGATCTATCTGGGTCTGTGCTGACCTCCGACCAAGAAGCACTAGCAGAAGTCACGTAACAGGCGAGGCCGAGATATAATCAAATTTCTTGCGGAAGTGCTATGAAAGGAATTTATTTCTCATTTTGGTAAATACATTAATGTCTGCTCACTTCTCCCGGGTCACCTCCACATAGACTTGGAATGATGACTCGGTATTGCACTCTGGGTAACCATATCGGCCATTATTGAAAAATATATTTAGATTCCATTCAGGAGAATCTTATTACATCAATATAAATTTGCCCTACATTAGAATTGAGGTGGTTGGCAACGCAGAGAGGAGAGTACTCATTGCCATGGTTAGCGGTGCCAAGCTTTTAAATCAGACTTCCGTTTCCTACAGAACAAATCATATTAGTAGTTGTTCTCTCAACAGAATTGTTCCCTCAACTGTGGTTGTATTGTTTTTATATTGTCAAATATATATATAATATAATCTATGCTTAATCATTTCATTAGCATAACTGGTATATACAGTAGTACAATGACTTGGTTTGCAGTATGTCCGTGTAATGGAGAAGTCTGCATATGCTTGTTGACTAGCCTTTTATTGATCCATTTCACTCCAGGTAAGTGCTGTTGAAGGGTTCCTCCACGTGTACTGCAGATCCGAAACAAGGTATTCAATTCTCAGAAAAGCTCAGTGAAAAGCCTAGTTCCAAAATGTTGATTCTGCACAGAAACCGACTGGGAGATTTCTCCCCTTCAGTTCCTTACATGATACTATTTCAGTAGAGACTTTGTGAATCACACATGCACTGATACTATCACCATGACATCAGATAGACCTAAGTGCCTGGAAAACGAGTGTCAACTACATCCCCGCCCGTGGTCCCAGAGACAATCTTTGTAATGGAAACAAAAGAAAACCAAACAAGGGAGCTCAGTTACAATGGCACCATTGTGCCAAGCTCTGCATCAGTCCCGCAGTGGAAAACTGGCATCAGCCAATGATGGCATAGCTCCTGTGGAGCCACTCTCTGCTGGTGATCACCTGGGTCTACGCCCATCTCAGCACTGGCAGGCAGTTGGTGGGTGATGGCAGACAGACTGGCAGAGCATGGCCATCTGGTGAGGGTGGCAAAGCCTAGAGAGCTTTATCTCAGCACTACATTGCACACGAGGGCAGGCTTCCAGTCCACGCAAAGCCACCCCCTGTCAAACGTCTTCATTAGCATCACATGCACGCACACACACACACACACACACACACACACACACACACACACACACACACACACACACACACACACATCTTTTACACAGACATCTACACATAAAAACAAAAGAGTACTAAAATGACAAAGCTCGATTGCGACAGATAAGATTGAAAGGAAAACTGCAGGGAATATTCCTTGAATCCAGTATGCTGCTGGCCCGTCAGACACAGCTCCATCACTCAATGACTCACACTTAATCTAGAGCCCTCAAGCACAACGATGTCAGCTCTTGATTGTGTGATTGGTTTCCAGCTATAAACTGTCATTAATGTAACTACTGATGATTATTAGAAGAGATATCTCACTTGAGTAAACTGTAGTATTATGGACTTGAGGGAAATATAGAATGTGAATGTGGAAATGATGGCCCATTTAAAGCTCACTGTCATCATTTTAATAACAAAACGTCCAGTATAAAACGGTATGTGAATATCCTATTGAGATATGACCAATGATGTATATAAACACTAGATTGCTGATGCTGTGTATTGGCTAATGAGAGGCCATATTGGCACTCCCCAGACTCAGCAGTCCTTCATAGGAATGAATGGAATTCTACAGTATTTCAATTAAATGTTTCAAGGACAAAATTAAATGTATTCAAGTATTTTGGCTGTGGTAAATAAATACATTTTAATTGAAATGTTTTCATATATTCTTTCATTTCTTTGTTTAACTCGTATAATTTAATAGTATGCATTACGGTTTCTGTAATATAATAAATGTGGCAAAAACAAATGTAGATATCGATAAATGCATTTCTAAAGCTTCCAAAATATAGTTTACAATGGAGTGCCAAGATGGTGGCACGGTGGCTTTAAAACAGCACCGTCTGTTAGTCATCACCGGGGGCAAACTACCTGCCCTCCAGGACACCTACCCCACCCGATGTCACAGGAAGGCCATAAAGATCCTCAAGGACAACAACCACCCGAGCCACTACCTGTTCACCCCGCTATCATCCAGAAGGCGAGGTCAATACAGGTGCATCAAAGCAGGGACCGAGAGACTAAAAACAGCTTCTATCTCAAGGCCATCAGACTGTTAAACAGCCACCACTAACATTGAGTGGCTGCTGCCAACACACTGACTCAACTCTAGCCACTTTAATAATGGGAATTGATGGAAATTGATGGAAAAATGTATCACTAGCCACTTTAAACAATGCCACTTAATATAATGTTTACATACCCTACATTGCTCATCTCATATGTATATGTATATACTGTACTCTCTATCATCTACTGCATCTTGCCATCTTTATGTATTACAGGTATCAATAGCCACTTTAAACTATGCCACTTTATGTTTATATACCCTACATTACTCATCTCATATGTATATACTGTACTCGATACCATCTACTGCATCTTGCCTATGCCGTTCTGTACCATCACTCATTCATATATCTTTATGTACATATTCTTTATCCCTTTACGCTTGTGTGTATAAAAGATAGTAGTTGTGGAATTGTTAGGTTAGATTACTCGTTGGTTATTACTGCATTGTCGGAACTAGAAACACAAGCATTTCGCTACACTCGCATTATCATCTGCTAACCATGTGTATGTGACAAATAACATTTTATTTGATCTAGTGTATACATAGTAAATCATTGGATATGACAGGTGATATAGTGCAGGTGTTGGTAGGAAAGTAGGACCAGAAAAATAAGGAAGTAAAACAGGCGGAAGGACACTACAGGGGATCACAAAAAGAAGTAGGCAGGACATGACACAATGGGAAATGTACAAATATGAAATTATTACAAGAGAGTTGAGCGTACAGCATATATTGCGCAAAGTTTTGGTTCCACCTTAGACCAAATGGCTAATAGGTCCTACATTGAAAATAGGAATGCGACCTAGAGATAAAGCCGCAAACATCCTTGCCACGGGAGACCTGGGAATAGACTATCAAATCAGTGGATGGGAGATTCATACATTAATGCTGCACCTTAAACAAGTCAACATTTCATCTGATTTATGATAATGACGGTTTGAGTCATGAAAACATAGTCATAAACTGATGTCGGCTGTTATTTCATTACGATGTCAGTGTTAAGTGTACATTATAACAGAGTGAGCTCCATCATTGACTTCCTAGCCTTTTGCACAATAATACAAGGTAATCCAGAGGCACAATCAATATCACTGACCCAGAAGAGTATTACTGGATGTGAAAGTACTTCAGGTCCTAGGAAGGCAGTTGCAATGCTAACTTAGCCAACCCCAATAATATCTAATGCAGAAACTGAATTAACCTTATGGGGTATCTTTCACTTTTCGGACTGTTTCTGAGAGTGAACTTTTGGCCCATCTGAATTATCACTAAAAAATAAACCAGTTAGAGGAACACAATTCACCTTGGCATGATGGCAATGCAAATGAACATTGATGTTGCAGAGACTGGCAGAGTGTAATAATTGTACACTTTACTTCCAGAAAATGGAGCATATGTGTGACAGTCTTTTGTTTTTTTGCTCCAGTTGGCTGCCGTTGTCAACGCACTTTTGTAAGGCACCACTAATTATCACCCCCGCAGAGCCCTAGCAGATGCAGGCGATTACAGCACAGAACGACAAGAAATGCCTGAGATTACTTCTCAACCATCAAATTTACTCAGTGTTGCTGTTGAAACAGGAACCACTAGTATCCTGAACTCCTGTCACTCACTCCCTTAACAAACCCGCTGATAGTGAATCATATCTTAGGCCAGACTGCTAATTATCTATGCTGCTGTGAAAATGAAGAGTGCCACTGAAATGTCCTATAGAGAGGAGCTGGTCCTCAAGGGAACTTAGCTTAATATATAAAACCACTTAGACCCAGAAGGTGTTGGATTTATAAATTGGAGATTGAACTATGGATAGTTGATGCTGGCATTGTGCATTGGCGTATTCCCTCGGCCCAGGAGTAGGTTATTGATATAATCAATAACAAAATAGATTTTTGAAACTGTGCAGCATATATTTCCTGGAAAACTCTGGATGCATGTCCCTTCATAATCCTCATTACTGTAAAACACATACGGTCTTTTGTTCGCAATCAGATCGATATCAAATACTTAAGCCTAATGGGGAAACATAATGGGGGAAAATAAACATGCAATCGAACAGAGGCAGTTCCAAATGGAGACACACGCTTGTCTTGTCTATTGACTCTGCCACAGTGAATGTAAGAACAAGTGTTTCTGGTGGGAATGGCTCATGGTCTGACAAACATGTCGGGTGGGGGGGAGCAGGAAATGAGCACATCATTAATCAAAGTCCACACAACTGTCACAGTAAAAAGGCTGGCAGACCCAGACACTGTGCCTCCTGACAGATAAAGACGTCTCAATAGAGACACACACACACACAGACATCAGTGTCTGGAGGCTGGCAGGTTCACTTCAAAAACCGAAAAGCTTATCACACGCCAGCCATATCAATTAACACTAATTGATCATTTGGAAGATTTTTCACAAACCTTGTGTTAGATAGAATCAACAAAGGCTCTACATGAGATCTGTGAGAACAGTTCTCTCTGACATATGCATCAATCCCGTAGTGGAGAGGGATGAAGAGACATAGTGGAACCATTGTGAAACACCCCAGGAGAATCTGCATGTCCTCAGGAATCTGTTTCAGGGCAGTGCCTTCAGTACCAGTACAGACACACACCAGCTTCATGAAAGTAGATGATGGTCATTGATCCTACATCTTAATAATCCTTAAGAGTCCATTGACAAACCCATGAGTCAATCTAAGTAAAATAATGAAAAAATCCCCATCAAAATCCATCAATTTAAGCTAGAGTTTTTGCATGGGCTGGGTCTCAATCCACTGCAACCGCCTATGTCGGCCTTCCGCATCTGAGGCGTTTGTCAGACCATGAGCCATCCCGAAAATCAGTCTTCTCATGAAAACGTATGTAGCGTCAAACTATTTTGACCACTCTATGGAAAGGGGAGACTGAAACGAACACGGTGGTGTTCTCCGTTTTGCTCTATGACCCTCTCAAGTGTCACGGGACTCATCTGACTGTAACCCATACAAACAAATGGAAGTATGGAGGTAGTTTTGTGCCAACAAAATTAAGGGTTTAAATATCTAGTATATCTAGTTTTCTTATATCTTCTAGATAAAGGACAGACACTTCAAAACCTTGTTCCTTATGATATATTTTTTTTACTGTCTTTTTTGATATTTATGAATGAGTTATTCAATGCATTTCTATGGGCTATAGTAGGAAAGGCCAAATTCAATATTTAATCATCAAAAATATTTTGATTTTTTTATATACCTTACGGGGTCCTACAATTTAAAATCAAATAGCAAAATGATTCATGGTATGATAATTTAAAAATAATTCCATATGTTAGCTTAGACTTTTAGAGGTTTAACTTACATCTTCACCAACACGGTAAGGCAATTCAGTAGTGTATTCTAAAGATGTGAAAGTGTTAAATGAATTAGGCTAAATGATTCTTACCTCTACTTAACAAACAATGTTTTGTTTAACCCAAAGTTACTTACATATTCTCCATTTGAACATTCGCTAAAGCAAATCACGTTAAATGCCTTCTCAAGGGCACAATAGCAGTTCTACACCTGGGATTTGGCCCGCAACATCCATCTGATCACTAAGTTGTCACAAGTCTATATCCCTAACCGCTGGTTCACAACCTATTGGATCACTTCCTGGGAACTGTTGCCAGGAAACAAAGGCTCTGTCAGGCCAGAACCAGTACAGGGCCTCCTACTGAGAGACGGCGGGGCCAGCCTCTCCTGTGGTTGGTCTTAATTGTGCTGTTTGCTCCAGCTGCCACCCCAGACACACAACGGTGGCCATTACTGCTGTCATCTCTAAACCCCACTGCACTGTCACTGACAGCTGTGCACATCTCGTACTTAGTGGCATGGGGGCACTTGAAAGACAAGGCTGTCTCTTAAAATCAATTCCAGATTGGGATTAAGTAATATTTTGGGGGTCTTTGTTGAAGTTAGTTTCTTTTTTTCAGACACATTGGTCATTGTCAAGGAGAATCATGGGCAAATGTTTGATTAGTTGTGCCGATGCTCGTCTAGACTACATGTTGGAATAAATGCAGATTGCTGTTTGTCTAGATGAGGCCTTGGCATTGTGCAACATCGGTGCTAGTCTCCAGTTCGATAGCTTTTCCAAAATCGCACCCCTTCAATAAAAGCTGACAGATTGAACTGCCGACCCCCTGGTAGGTATGCTGGCACTGCAGAAGCGAGCATGAGTGTGAAGCTGGCATGTTGCCCTAACACCTATTATAGAGGCCCTGTCCTTTGCCAAGGTCTCTGCTCAGAGCTTTCCCTCCTCTCCTTTCAGCCCAAATGCATTACTTTGTGAAATGGACTCAGGCTAAATTTGATCACACAGCCCCAGAGACACCAAGCCTTTCACACAGGACTTTGAGGTTAAATGGATTGAGGTTTCATTCATCTCTCAGTATGTGTTTCACTATTGGGTTGTCTGCCTGGAAATAATAAATGTAATATAAGATTAGATTATAGACTGTCCTCATTACTTATTGTGAGAAAGTGTCTCCAATAGGAACTGATTGGAACAATCAGGTTTGCCTCACTAGCACATCTGCTCATTTGAAGAGGGAGTTTGAGGAGAAGTTCAGTACTCTTGAAACTCGGCAGAAAGCTGATAACTATCTCATCAAAAGTGACATGGTGAGCAGTTTGTTGTTTTTTATTCTACTTTCTGTCCAAAACCATGACTGTCTGAATAGCAGGTGCTAATTATCCCTTGTCCTCTCCTTGGTCCCTGCTGGGTGCTTCAGGGAAAGAAGAGAGAGAGAAACAGATGAAGATGGCCAAGGTCAACTCCATTGAGCTAATGAGAAAACCAAGACGGCTTCTGAGCACGCTCACAGATCCACTCCAATCCCCCAAGCTCACCGGGGTTCATTAAATCAATATGTTAATGACACCAACACTACCAACTCCATGGGGGTCAGGAAAATAAGGCATACGTTAACGGTAACAGGCCTCGAAGGATCCTTCTGGAAAATTCCATCTGCCTAAGTACACACTTCAAAGGTGTGTTCAATCAGGTCCAAAATGATTGTCACCCTTGATAAAGATAAGCAAAAAATAAATAACAAAAATACTGAGCTATATTGTATGTAAAAATTGGGAGATGAAATTATGTTATACTTATACAATTGATCAGTAAGTAAAACAAAATAAAACAAAATTATTTTTAAAAGATAGGGGTCCAAATTATTGGCACCCCTGTTTTCAATACCTTTCAATACCTCACCTAGCGAGGATAAAGGCACTGAGCCTTTTCCTAAAATGTTTTATGAGATTGGAGAACACATTGGGAGGGATCTTAGACCATTCCTCCATACAGAATCTTTCCAGATCCTTGATATACTTCGTCTGCGCTCATGGACTGTCCTCTTCAATTCAAACCGAGATGGCCATCTCAAAATGTTGATTTTGGGATTGTTGTCTTGCTGGAAGATCCACTTGCAGCCAAGTATCAGCCTCCTGGTAGAGGCAACCAGGTTTTCTTGTTGTCAAGGTGCAAGACAATATGCTACTTGAAGGAAATGAGCATACTCTGAATCTCTTAAGCAAAATGTTTGAAATTCAAGCAGTTACAGGACAGTAAGCAGGACAATCAGGACTGTACGTCCTAAACATTTCCAGTTTAGTTTCCACCTGCAAAGTGTGGCAATAGTACACCATCATTCACTGTCATCATAGCATCAAGCCACAGCTAACAGTTGTGTGACATCTAGTAGCAGTCAACCCCACAGCAACACTGCCAGCCTGACAACAAATCTTTCATTTAGGCTGTTTTTGGACATTGATAAGTACAGTACTTGTTTTATGAAGAAAGTGGTGGGAAGTGCTATACCACACCGCCCAAGCTGCCACCTGCAGGGAGCTCAATGTCAGGTATTGTGAACATATACTGCGTTCTGGTGAACAGTATGCTAGGCGAGGCATCACACTGCTTTGGACTGACTGCAATAACAAACAACGGCTTCACATGCAGAGAATTCTGCCCCGAGTTAAGCGGCGTATGAAATGTGCACTTTTCTCTCTTTGTGTATTCTGACCTTGAATTTAAGCATCACAATAGCATGCTATTCACCCGCTGTTCGTTCGGGGTGGATATTTGATTTATTTTATTGAACTACTTAAGTTTATTTAGTAAGTATTTTCTTAACTTTATTTCTTGAACTGCATTGTTGGTTAAGGGCTTGTAAGTGAGCATTTCACTGTAAGGTCTACACCGGTTGAATTCAGCACATGTGACAAATAGAATTTGATTTGATTTGATCAAATAAATTAAGGAGTGGCGGAGGGATTCAATGAGATTCAAATCTGATCTCTGGCTGGGACACTCAAGGACTTCCACATTCTTGTTCTGAAGCAATTCCAGCATTGCTTTGGCTGTATGCTTGGAGTCATTGTCCTGTACTCTGAAGCAGGTTCTCATCAAGGTTTTGCCTGTATTTGGTTCCATCCATTGTTCCCTCTATCCTTACCAGTCTCCCAGTCCCTGCCGCTGAAAAGCATCCCCATAGCATGATGCTACCACCTATATATCCAGGGATGGTGTTACAATGGTGATGAGCTGTGCCTGGTTTTCTCCAGACATAGCGCTTTGCATTCATGCCAAAGAGTTAAATTTTTATCTCATCAGACCACAGAATCTTTTGCTTTCTGCTCTGAGTCTCATGTTCCTTTTCTATTTTCCAATGATGGAGACCACTGTGCTCTTGGAAACATTCAACACTCCAGGTATTGTAATGTTTTCTTGATGTTGTCATTGTGGGGTATTGTGTGTGGATGGGTGAGAAGTGTGCAGGAAAGGCGTGTGTAAGAAAGGAGTACATTTCCTATGTCTGAATATACAGTGGGGCAAAAAAGTATTTAGTCAGCCACCAATTGTGCAAGTTCTCCCACTTAAAAATATGAGAGAGGCCTGTAATTTCCATCATAGGTACACTTCAACTATAACAGACAAAATGAGAAAAAAAATCCAGAAAATCACATTGTAGGATTTGTAATGAATTTATTTGCAAATTATGGTGGAAAATTAGTATTTGGTCAATAACAAAAGTTTATCTCAATACTTTGTTATATACCCTTTGTTGGCAATGACAGGTCAAACGTTTTCTGTAAGTCTTCATAATGTTTTCACACACTGTTGCTGGTATTTTGGCCCAATCCTCCATGCAGATATCCTCTAGAGCAGTGATGTCTTGGGGCTGTTGCTGGGCAACACAGACTTTCAACACCCTCCAAAGATTTTCTATGGGGTTGAGATCTGGAGACTGGCTAGGCTACTCCAGGACCTTGAAATGCTTCTTACGAAGCCACTCCTTCGTTGCCCGGGCGGTGTGTTTGGGATCATTGTCATGCTGAAAGACCCAGCCACGTTTCATCTTCAATGCCCTTGCTGATAGAAGGAGGTTTTTACTCAAAATCTCACGATACATGGCCCCATTCATTCTTTCCTTTACACGGATCAGTCGTCCTGGTCCCTTTGCAGAAAAACAGCCCCAAAGCATGATGTTTCCTCCCCCATGCTCTACAGTAGGTATGGTGTTCTTTGGATGCAACTCAGCATTCTTTGTCCTCCAAACACGACAAGTTGAGTTTTTACCAAAAAGTAATATTTTGGTTTCATCTGACCATATGACATTCTCCCAATCTTCTTCTGGATCATCCAAATGCTCCCTAGCAAACTTCAGACGTGTACTGGCTTAAGCAGGGGGACACGTCTGGCACTGCAGGATTTGAGTCCTGGCGGCGTAGTGTGTTACTGATGGTAGGCTTTGTTACTTTGGTCCCAGCTCTCTGCAGGTCATTCACTAGGTCCCCCCGTGTGGTTCTGGGATTTTTTCTCACCGTTCTTGTGATCATTTTGACCCCACGGGGTGAGATCTTGCGTGGAGCCACAGATCGAGGGAGACTATCAGTGGTCTTGTATGTCTTCCATTTCCTAATAATTGCTCCCACAGTTGATTTCTTCAAACCAAGCTGCTTACCTATTGCAGATTCGGTCTTCCCAGCCTGGTGCAGGTCTACAATTTTGTTTCTTGTGTCCTTTGACAGCTCTTTGGTCTTGGCCATAGTGGAGTTTGGAGTGTGACTGTTTTAGGTTGTGGACAGGTGTCTTTTATACTGATAACAAGTTCAAACAGGTGCCATTAATACAGGTAACGAGTGGAGGACAGAGGGGCCTCTTAAAGAAGAAGTTACAGGTCTGTGAGAGCCAGAAATCTTGCTTGTTTGTAGGTGACCAAATACTTATTTTCCACCATCATTTTCAAATAAACTCATTAAGAATCCTACAATGTGATTTTCTGGATTTTTTTTCTTAATTTTGTCTGTCATAGTTGAAGTGTACCTATGATGAAAATTACAGGCCTCTCATCTTTTTAAGTGGGAGAACTTGCACAATTGGTGGCTGACTAAATACTTTGTTTTGCCCCACTGTAGCTTCACCTTTGACCTCTCTGTAGAAGAGAAAAAGGCATAGATGTGGTCCTGCTCGAGTACTCTTAAATGGCATCTTTCCTTCATCCCTTCCATCCCCAATTATGTCACGTAAGTTCAATGATTACTAAGTGAGGAAGGAAGGATGCATTTTAACAGTATTCCAACAGGGCCTAGTGCTCGAACTAATGAAAAACTGAGTGGTAGGAGAAGAAAATTATGTTCTGCAAAAATGTTAGGAGGCAGGGAGGTATAATCAAATCAAATCACATTTTATTGGTCACATACACACATTTAGCAGATGTTATTGCGGGCAATGTCGGAGTGGCATTGACTAAAGTACAGTCAAATAGAATACAGTATATACATATGAGATGAGTAAAGCAGTATGTAAACATTATTAAAGTGACTAGTTTATGTATATAGGTCAGCAGCCTCTAAGGTGCTGGGTTGAGTATCCGTATGGTAGCCAGCTTGTGATTGCTATTTAACAGTCTGATGGCCTTGAGATAGAAACTGTTTTTCAGTCTCTCGGTTCCAGCTTTGATGCACCTGTACTGACCTCGCCTTTTGGATGATAGCGGGGTGAACAGGTCGTGGCTCGGGTGGTTGATGTCCTTTTTTTGGCCTTCCTGTGACATCGGTTGCTGTAAGTGTCCTGGAGGGCAGGTAGTGTTCCTCCGGTGATGCGTTTGGCAGACCGCACCACCCTCTTGAGAACCCTGCAGTTGCGGACGTTGCAGTTGCCTCACCAGGTGGTGATACAGCCCGACAGGATGCTCTCAATTGTGCATCTGTAAAATTTTGTGATGGACTATTTCAGATCGTCAGTGATGTGTACACCGAGCAACTTGAAGCTTTCCACCTTCTCCACTGCGGTCCCATTGATGTGGATAGGGGGGTGCTCCCTCTGATTTTTCCTGAAGTCCACGATCAGCTCCTTTGTGTTGTTGACGTTGAGGGAGGGGTTATTTTCCTGGCACCACTCCGCCAGGGTCCTCACCTCCTCCCTGTAGGCTGATTACCATCATTGTTGGTAATCAGGTGGTTGTGTCGTATGCAAACTTGATGATTGAGCTGGAGGCATGCGTTGCCACGCAGTCATGGGTGAACAGGGAGTACAGGAGGGGGCATACAGTGAATAGGAGAGAGAGAGAAAGGGGAAGAGAGTTTTGTAAGAATTTGCACTTCATGAAAGAAGGAGGCGGAGACACTTCTGATAAAAGTTTCATGAGTACAACTGACTTTGAGTGAATACTTCATAGTTCTACATCTGTTCCCGCACACTCAAAGCACGGAAGAGGCGGCTGCCGTTGCCACTGTTCCTTTCTCACCAAGGTACTTATAAAGTGCTGTGCCTCACTCTTCATTCGAAACACAGCGTAATACAGAGGGATTCTACTCTTGACTGCGAACTTGATATTCAGTTCAAATCCCACAAAAGAATGAAACACTCAAACATGTCAAACTCCGTTCATAGGCGTTGTACTGTAAACTGGCATAACAAAAAGAAGACCAATATCAGCTTGAGTTACCATTTTTATTTACTCATCAAACCACTCAGATGAACTTGTTCCAAAATATCTGCATACACCATAATGGAATGGGCATGTGTTCTTAAAAGAGGAACTTCAGGAAAAGCCTATACAGTAAAACACAAACATGCTATTCCACACAAGTCACCAAGGTAATAGCTTGGATTGTCTTTCTCTACAGAGGAATCCAATCCTAAACAAGGTTAAATATTGAGTGTATGGTAGCATTATGTTATACATGTGCACCCCTCCTCATACCCCTCTGGCAGAGGTCCCGTCTGGAGATAAGTGAAGCATTATTCACAGTATGAATAATAAAACATGATTGTTATTGCCAAATGTGTCTTTCCAAAAATAAACAGCAGTGATGATTTACATCTGCCCAACAGTAAGGTACTGACTTACGTAAAACAAGCAAACAACCAATGCATTCACTACAACTTTCAATGGCCTACTGTTTGCATACCTCGGGATGTCAATGACCTCTGGGTGTTGAAATCTCAAGTCAACCAAATGACCCTTTCCTCATGACCTACACCAATGCAGAAAATTCATATTTAAATATGGGCCATGGCCATTAATCCAAAATGATCCCAAGAGCACCTCTGCATTGACAACAAATCCTTTGAAAACGCTTGCTTAAAATTACACCCCTCAAAATGAATAGTCTCACTGGCTGAAGCAGAGTCCCCCTCTACCCCTTTAAAAGGAATTGGTAAAAGTGGGTCTGAAACATGAAAAGGGACCCTGTACAGAGGCGTCTACTTCTTCTTATCTTTCAAAGGCCAGATAGAAAGAAAATGACACCCACTGTTCTCTTTTAACCCCCTCCCCTCTTCCAGCCATTTTCAGATTAAATATTAATGATGCCTTTTGTGTTGAACCGCCTTAAGAAAGCTCTCTCAATATTTTGAAGGGGGGGAACTGGCGGAACTAGTAAAGATGATCAGTCTCTTGTGTGCAAGACTCCTCCCTGAAATACGTAGAAAAAGTTTGAGTCAGGGCAAAGTTGTGTGTGGTGGGGGGGGGCAAGGAAAATGAGGGACGATATTACATTTGGGATGTCATGCTTCTAACAGACCGAATATAGGCATCTTCCCAAGCGATGAGACCAGAGAGATTCTACTTGATGATGCACAGCAATAAAGGAGATCTTACTACACTCAGGTACATCCTGTACTGTGTGTCAACTTATGTGCCGCTATGTTTCCTTTTGGTTCTATCTGTTGAGGCCAAACGGAAACACCAGCTAGGGTCGTGTTTGCCGTCTCTGTGATGATGAAAGGAAACCGCAACATGGGGTGGTTGCTAACTGATCTCAGGTGGTGTCAGTAGGGTGGTCCTTCAAGACTATCCGTCGGCCCAGAACAATCAACACAGATTATTTTTTCAAATCACTACGCTTTTAGAAAAAAGGGTTTCAAAGGGGTTCTAGGGCTATCCCCATAGATTAACCCCTTTTGGCACTCTTCTGGGTTCCATGTAGAAGGGTCCTACCTGGAACCAAAAGGGTTCTACTTGGAACCAAAAGGGGTTCTTCAAAGGGTTCTCCTACAGGGACAGCCGAAGAACCCTTTTTGTTTCTAGATAGCACCTTTGTTACTAAGGGTGTATGTTAAGATTTCTCTGGGGAGGAAAATGAGAACCAATGAAATATTGGGTTAGAGGTGGATTTCTGCACATGAATGGTTTCTAATATGCCCTCACCACATGAGCTCAGAGACTACATGCTCCTTTAACATACATTATGCATTATATTATACACTGTTTTGGATTGATCCCAATCATAACGTATCCTCTCTGAACAATACATTGATATGTTCCACACCTGTCACTCATGTCCTGAGAGCAATGGACACTATAGGCACCGGTGACCTCATGACCTCAACATAAACACCACAGCTGTAAGCTTTCCTAATCAGGGGGGGGGGGTATATTGTCTGAAAGACAGAGAAACAGGGGATGGTACTGTTTCGAGAGTCCCATTGATAGCAAATCCGCGATCAGAGGTCATCCATTTTATTATGAAGGGAAGTGGTGGCCATTTTTCTCTTTGTCTTAGTCTCACCAGGACGCCCGCTTTCCAGCCTCACTTTAGCCAGTGCTTCGTCTTGGGTAACCAGAGGATTGGATCGGAGGTACACAAAGAGTCCAGGGCAGATGAGATAAAGTTATACGTTAAAGCCAGAATTAAGGTTAGTAACTGCCGATCTAATGTTCAAAAGTTTTTGCCCATCATAGGAAGTGATAGAGGATACATTTCATACAAAAAAAATAAAGATAAATGACAAAAGAATCAACAACAAAAAAATAGTTTGGAGCACGCAAGAAAGCAGCCATACAGTACGGCGCCATCTTCATAAAGGTGTCTTCAGCTAGTGCACATAATGTAATTACTGTCACAGCATAGCCACTGGAAGTAGTTTGGGGGGGCGACAATGCAGAAGAAAATAAATCCTTGCATTGATGACGTCTATATCGGTCTGCTAATACAGAACTAGTAAAAGCACTGATCTGTTTCACCTGTCTTTGTGCTTGTCTCCACCCCCCTCCAGGTGTCGCCCATCTTCCCCATTATCCCCAGTGTATTTTTACATGTGTTCCCTGTTTGTCTGTTGCCAGTTCGTCTTGTCTTGTCAAGCCTACCAGCATGTTTTTCCGTGCTCCTGTTTTTCCTAGTCACTGTTTTCTAGCCCTCCCGGTTCCAACCTGTTCTGCCTGCCCTGACACTGAGCCCGCCTGCCTGACCATTCAGCCTGCCCTGACATCGAGCCTGCCTGCCCCCCTCTACCTTTCTTAATGAACTTCTGCCTGTCCTCAACCTGCCTATTGCCTGCCCCTTCTATTCTAATAAATATCAGAGACTCAAACCATCTTCCTCCTGTGTCTGCATCTGGGTCTCGGCCTGTGTTGTTATAGTACAAACTGGCAATGACCCAGCAGACTCTTACCGGCTCCGCAACGCTGTCTCCCTGCAGGGAAACACCATTGAAAAACTCCCTAATAGCCTTAACAAAAAGGATCAATGGATGTCTACGGGAGCGAAGGAGGGAGAGGAGGTCTGTTTTCGGCCCCATTCGTTCATCCACGGCTGCTTGCTCGCCTCCGAAGAACCCCGGATGTCCCTGACGCCTGCATTTCCGAAGGGATCCGAATGCACCCGGGTCCCCGCGGGAACGAGCGACTTCTTTTCTACTGTGCCTAAGCAACGGGGCAGAACTAGGTTGTCACCTCAGCAACAACTACAGAGGCTTAACTCCAACAGTTGCATGTATTGTGATGCTACAGGGCATTACAAATACGCCTGTCCAGAAAAGACCAGACTCATCAGCTAGGTAAGAGTACTATGGTGAGTCATACTGGGAGTTTTCTAACTCCCATTACTCGTACTCTCTTCCATATTATCCTGCTGTAGGGTGACCAGACTAAATCTCTCCGAGTGCTCATTGAGTCTGGAGCTGATGAGAGTTTTATGGACGCTACTCTGATATCGAAGCTGTCTCCACACAACTCCTCTCCGTTCCCATGGACGCCAGAGCACTGGACGGACGCACCATAGGCAGGGTCACTCATAGTACGGTGACCATTAACCTGCATGTATCAGGCACTCACAGTGAGTCCATACAGCTTCTTATTGAATCTCCCGATGTTCCTGTTGTTTAGGGATTCTCATGGCTCCAGAGGCACAACCCCGTTATTGACTGGACCACTGGTTCTATCCTGGGTTGGAGCCCGTTCTGCCACTCACATTACCTTAAGGTGGTGCAGCCTACCCTGGGACGTCCTTCTGCGGGCTCTGGTAAAGCCTCTGATTTCTCAGGCTTTCCCACGGAATACCAGGACCTCCTGGAGGTGTTCAGCAAGGCTGGCGTCACCTCCCTCCCTCCTCATTGTCCCTATGATTGCGCTATTGAATTCCTCATGGGCACAACACTGCCTCGGGACGGCTAAATTCTCTGTCTGGCCCTGAGACCAAGGCCATGGAGGAGTACATTGAGGACTCTCTGGCTGCTGGGAGCATTCGTCCTTCTGCTTCCCCTACCAGTGCAGGGTTCTTCTTTGTGGAAAAAAAGGACAAAACCCTGCATCCATGTCTCGACTACTGGGGCCTCAATGACATCACGGTGAAGAGTCGCTACCCTCTACCACTCCTCTCCTCGGCTTTCGAACCTCTCCAGCGGGCAACCATCTTTTCCAAGTTGGACCTTTGGAAAGCCTACCACCTAGTGAAGAGGCGATTCCGGGATGCTGGCCTTCTAGGCAGAGTTCCTCTGTCCAGTGTCTTTGTTATTTTGCCCATCTTAATCTTTTATTTTTATTGGCCAGTCTGAGATATGGCTTTTTCCTTGTAACTCTGCCTAGAAGGCCAACATCACCTCTTCACTGTTGACATTTAGACTGGTGTTTTACGGGTACTATTTAATGAAGCTGCCAGTTGAGGACTTGTTAGGCGTCTGTTTCTCAAACTAGACACTCTAATGTACTTGTCCTCTTGCTCAGTTGTTCCCTCGGGGCCTCCCACTCCTCTTTCTATTCTGGTTAGAGGCAGTTTGTGCTGTTCTGTTCTGTGAGTAGTACACAGCGTTGTATGAGATCTTCAGTTTCTTGGCAATTTCTCGCATGGAATAGCCTTCATTTCTCAGAACAACAATAGACTGACGAGTTTCAGAAGAGCGTTATTTGCTCCTAGCCATTTTGAGCCTATAAATGAACCCCTAAATGCTGATGCACCAGATACTCAACTAGTCTAAAGAAGGCCAGTTTTATTGCTTCTTTAATCAGAACAACAGTTTGCAGCTGTGCTAACATAATTGCAAAAGGGTTTTCTAATGATCAATTATCCCTTTAAAATGATAAACTTGGATTAGTTAACACAATGTGCCATTGGAACACAGGAGTGATGGTTGCTGAAAACGGGCCTCTGTATGCCTATGTAGATATTCCATAAGAAATCTGCCGTTTCCAGCTACAATAGTCATTTACAACATTAACAATGTCTACAATGTATTTCTGATCAATTTGATGTTATTTTAATGTACAAAAAAAAATAAAAAATTTCAAAAATAAGGACATTTCAAAATGACCCCAAACATTTGAACGGTAATGAACGGTAAATTAACTATGTTATTGCTAGTCCCGTCGAACGCTGTAGGCCTACTGTGCAATGTGTAAACGAACAAACACCTGAGTCTGGTATTCATGTAATTTAATTAGAATGTATATTTATTTTGTTTGGTATTGCCAACCAGTCTACTCATCACAGGTGAGCGTGTGCGAGTCATCTTCACGGCTTTAGCACAAATTGTGCACAATATATATATATACAGTGCATTCAGAGAGTATTTAGACCCCTTGACTTTTCCCACATTTTGTTCATTTACAGCCTTATTCTAAAATTGATTCAATCGTTTTTTTCCCTCATCAATCTACACACAATACCCCATAATGACAAAGCAAAGCAGGTTTTTAGACATTTTTACAAATGTATAAAAAAAAAAAAACTTGAATAATACATTTGCATAAGTATTCAGACCCTTTACTCAGTACTTGTTGAAGCACCTTTGTCAGTGATTACAGCCTCGTGTCTTCTTGGGTATGACGCGACAACCTTGGCCCACCTGTATTTGGGGAGTTTCTCCCATTCCTATCTGCAGATCCTCTCAATCTCTGTCAGGTTGGATGGGGAGCGTTGCTGCACAGCTATTTTCAGATCTCTCCAGAAATGTTAGATCGGGTTCAAGTCCAGGCTCTGGCTGGGCCACTCATGGACATTCAGAGACTTGTCTCGAAGCCACTCCTGCATTGTCTTGGCTGTGTGCTTAGGATCATTGTCCGGTTGGAAGATAAACCTTCGCCTCAGTCTGAAGTCCTGAGCGCTCTGGAGCAGGTTTTCATCAAGGATCTCTCTGTACTTTGTTCCGTTCAACTTTGCCTCGATCCTGACTAGTCTCACAGTTACTGCCTCTGAAAACATCCCCACAGCATGATGCTGCAACCACCATTCTTCACCGTAGGGATAGTGCCAGGTTTCTTCCAAATGTGACGCTTGGCATTCAGGCCAAAGAGTTCAATCTTGGTTTCATCAGACTAGAGAATCTTGTTTATCATGGTCTGAGAGTCTTTAGGTGCCTTTTGGCAAACTCCAAGCGGGCTGTCATGTGCCTTTTACTGAGGAGTGGCTTCCGTCTGGCCACTCTACCATAAAGGCCTGAATGGTGGAATGCTGCAGAGATGGTTGTCCTTCTGGAAGGTTCTCCCATCTCCACTGAGGAACTCTAGAGCTCTTTCAAAGTGACCATCAGGTTCTTGGTCAACTGTCAGGTTCTTGGTCAACTTCCACTATTGACAGGTTCCACATAGACAGGTTTGTGTCTTCCCAAATCATGTCCAATCAATCGAATTTACCACAAGTGGACTCCAATCAAGCTGTAGAAACATCTCAAGGATGATCAATGGAAACCGGAAATACCTGAGCTCAAGTTCGAGTCACATAGCAAAGGGTCTGAATACTTATGTAAAAAAAAATTTTTTTTTTTTTCTAAAAACCTGTTTTTGCTTTGTCGTTATGGGCTATTGTGTGTAGATTGCTGAGATGTTTTTCTTATATACTATAAAAGTATAGGGGTGTGAATACTTTCCAAAGGCACTGTATACAGTGAGGAAAAAAGGTATTTGATCCCCTGCTGATTTTGTACGATTGCCCACTGACAAAGAAATGATCAGTCTATAATTTTAATTGCATCAACGGTTGTCACCTTCTCACCAAGCTGCTTGGCGATGGTCTTGTAGCCCATTCCAGCCTTGTGTAGGTCTACAATCTTGTCCCTGACATCCTTGGAGAGCTCTTTGGTCTTGGCCATGGTGGAGTGTTTGGAATCGGATTGATTGATTGCTTCTGTGGACAGGTGTCTTTTATACAGGTAGCAAACTGAGATTAGGAGCACTCCCTTTAAGAGTGTGCTCCTAATCTCAGCTCGTTACATGTATAAAAGACACCTGGGAGCCAGAAATCTTTCTGATTGAGAGGGGGTCAAATACTTATTTCCCTCATTAAAATGCAAATCAATTTATAAAATTTTTGACATGCATTTTCTGGATTTTTGTTTTTGTTTTTCTGTCTCTCATTGTTCAAATAAACCTACCATTAAAATTATAGACTGATAATTTCTTTGTCAGTGGGCAAACTTACAAAATCAGCAGGGGATCAAAAACTTTTTTCGCTCATTGTATATTCAAATTTTGTTTTATGTATGGAAATGAAATTAAGAAATAAAAATAGGAATATTAATGTGACAAACTTAAAAGCATTTTGCTTTGATAAGTAAGCAAACAAAGTGTGTGTGTGTGCGGGTGTGCAAAAGCACATGCAAGCACACACTACCTCAACAATCTCATGGGTGAGTTAAGGAAACTTTGCTATTGGCCAATTCATTATTTGAAACAAGTTATTTATTTTTGTCAACTGCTTTTTCCATGATTTTTCATTATTTGTATATTTTGTAAATATCCTCAGGATACAGTCTTTATCATCACCTACAGCACTGAAAATACCACATATTTTTGCACCTAGATTCTCTGACTAGGTCTAAACTGTTTCTGCTCCACACCAACTAAATAGGCTGCCCGGCTCCTGGAGATAGGCGGTTGTTTTTTATTAGGGAAAAATGCATTTACAAATCGATGTTCTGGGGGAAAAAAACAGACATTTTGAATAGCATTAGGCCTATTAACCGCTGTAGTAGATCCAATCACACTAATGCCGTGAGGGAAATAAGGAGAGAGACAAGATAACGATGGAAAGGCTGAGGTAAGTAATCAGTAGTGTACCGTTTCCTGTAGTATGAAGTGAGTGAGCCAGAAGAGGGACGTAATATGAAAGGTGGGCGGTGGAAAACAGAAGAGAGCTTCAAAATGAAGAAAAACACGAGCTAAAAAATATGAACGGTTGTGGCAAATGGTGTTTCGTCAGTCTATTTTTTTTCCACTTTCAGGTGTCACAAGAGTCAACTGGCAAGGTACAGCAATACACAATACAACAATGTGAGGGGACATGGACAGGAATTGGTAGATATTCAGGGGAATGTTGTAACATTTCAAATATGTGTTCTCGCTCTCAGTTTTTGTCAGAGCACTGTGCTCACAGCACCGTCCTGCTTTCCTTACTGTGTGTATCAGTGTTGGTGATCAGGTGTCTTTTCTCTGCGGTGGCGATGAGCCCAGGAGCACTGGTCTGTGACTGGTTCAGCTCTACCACGGACACCGGAGACAAGGGGTGAGTGATGATAACAGAGAATATGGTGCTGCATGCAGCCAGTAAGTTTTCTCACCTATCCTTATCCGCGCACCAGGCATTACTATCCTTATCCGCGCACCAGGCAATACTATCCTTATCCGCGCACCAGGCATTACTATCCTTATACGCGCACCAGGCATTACTATCCTTATACGCGCACCAGGCATTACTATCCTTATCCGCTCACAAGGCATTACTATCCTTATCCGCGCACCAGGCATTACTATCCTTATCCGCGCACCAGGCATTACTATCCTTATCCGCGCACCAGGCATTACTATCCTTATCCGCGCACCAGGCATTACTATCCTTATCCGCGCACCAGGCATTACTATCCTTATCCGCGCACCAGGCATTACTATCCTTATCCGCGCACCAGGCATTACTATCCTTATCCGCGCACCAGGCATTACTGACCATGTCAGCCGTCGCTGTGGAAACAATGCCCTTTTTTTCTTCCACCTGCATCCAGGATTGTTTTTGTGGGACATTTCCTTCCTTCCTTCCTTGTCAGGAGGAAAGAGATCTTTCCCTGCAGCAGTGTGCTGCTTTACTGCTGCAGGATAGAATACTCCAGATACAATCTCTGTAATTATATCATTAAATTGGTGGAACAGCTATGGCTTTCTATTTCAAATAAAACTTGCTTTGTTGCAATAAGGCTTCCCAAGTAGTGTTATGGTATATCCTACACTGCTTCGCGGTGTTATGGTAAGCACATTCTAAGATGGCAAAGATTGAACATTTTCCCTCAGAGAACTCTGATGCTGTCCCAGAAACATTCTGACAAGTGATTGCCCATGAACCCTGACATCCTGGCCTCATTGAAGGAGGAAGGAACTTGGAATTATATTCAGTGCCATGGCATGCCTCTGAAAGAATGATCACAAATTGCAGGGGGTTGGATGGTAGCAAAGGTGCTGTTTGCAAATATCCAGAAGTTTACACGTCTGGTGATAAGGCCAGGCTTGAGGAGACACAGAGCAGGAAACTAAACAGGACAGAGGATGCTAGGTAAAGAATGGGAGGAAGTGAGATGAGAAGTTGATGGTGGCCTGCTACCGGGGGACACGCCGAAGGGCAAAAAAACTAAATCATATCATCATAAGGAGATTGGGGGCGTGCCAAGATTCTCAAAACAAGAAGGGAGGAAGCAGGCGAATAAGAGAGAAATATACTTTTTTTAATGTTTGTTGTAATGGAGAACCCTGTGTTTTCATGTAGGCTATCAGCTATGAAAGGTTCAGACAAAATGCTAAGAGAATGTTCACTGGAATCATGATGTCTGTAAAAAAAACGGACAAAAACAAAAAAATCTAGAATTGTTCTAATCACTCTAGGAAGTTCCCTGGAATAAGTATACTAACTGTCTCCAGATGGAACTTTATCCAAATAATTTGAGAACTTGAGGAATAGACCAAGGATATTGTCAAATCTCAAGGTCTGTGGCCTTGGGTGCATTTCTTCCTCGACAGTTCTTCCTGAAGTTCCTCAACTGTGTCTGTCTTTCCTCAAGTTCTTTAGCGCTTTCGATTTTCCCTTGAGCATTCAAAGTCACTGTCACTCAAAAGCTTAGTCATATATCTTAATGAACACATCTACTGCCTCACTCTCTCTCTCCAGGGACCTATCATCGCTATCATCTTCCCACGAGGCATCAAAGTTTGCCAGCAAAGTCTTTTAAAGCTTCCTTTCATATGTAAACACTGACAGAGTGTAAATAGCATCTTTGCTTCCCTCTGCCTAACTGATTCCTCCCTCCAGACTTCTTCCTGTTGACACCCATTCTCGCTTTGTTGGTGGGGATCTTGAGGCAGAATGATTATGCTCCTTATCAAACAGACGAGACACTGTGAGTAATCTGGTGTCAGATTCGTGACACGCTGCATGGAAGTGAAATCAAAGCCTTCTTTTAGGCTCCCCCTACACACTCCCTCTTCGGTTCCCAAACAAACATCTCAGTTATCAATTAAGAAGGAGCACATCGTCAGGGATGTTCAAAGCCCAAAATGAGTCTGTGGCTAGCACCGCTGTCGTGTTTGAAGGGATGGGAAAAATAGGAATGACGGGGGAGGAGGAGAAGGAGGCGAGAGCTGCCGTGGTGGTAGAGCCAACTCCCTCTCGCCTCGCATGAACACAAGCGCCTTTGGTGAGGCAGTGGCTGACGGGACATTTCCACAGCCCTGAAAAACCTCATCTGTTTCACAAAGAGAGGAAGTGTGAGGGAGAAAAGAAAGGACACGTGGAGATGTGAAGCCAAACACCTGAAACTGTCAGAGCCTCACTGCAGTCACACCGGTTATGTGGAGCTGGAACCGTCAATGTTCAGTTGTGTCAATCTGCTCCAAACCCTTTTTCAGTATGCAGCCCAGCTACAGCAAACAAACTGCAAGCTTTAAATGGTATCATCTGTTTCAACTCACACATTTAATATTGGATTAATTCTGACTGATCAGCTTGTTCAAACAGTTTGTAGGCAATGCAGAATGCTATCACTTGTCTGGGCTATTTGTTGACATTATTTTGGAAAGAACTTAATCAATCGATTCATTGCATGAATGAGTTGTAGCCTTCAGGCCTTAAGAATGAGTCTGCTTCAGTATGACTCAGTCATAAACCATAAATCCACGAGGGTTAATATGTTGAATGCCATGTTCTCTCCTAAAATAATGGGCTCGCTTATGGGAAGGACAGTTGGCTCTCTCCTTGTGAATACAGCATTACAGCATTCCACCCCACACCCACATCTTATTCCCAATTAATTAAGATCATTAATAATTCCTTTATTGTTGTTTTTTTAGATAAAGATATGGTAATTAGGAGATATGTTGGACTAAAGAGCTCAGAGATACAGTAGTACTTGAGTCTTCGTTTGTCGCTCTCATCCCCCACAGACTTAGCGTTTAAGCTCTTCCATAAAGGCTGTTGTATTCTTGCATTGTTTGTTTAGTTAAATCGTATTCTCTACGCTCACAGGAGGAGTGCTGGCCTCTTTCCAGTCACCTGCAGGTGTGTTTGCACGAGAGGCAGCGGAGGAGAGTCAGGGTAAGTGTTATTTTATATTGAGTGCAGCACTGGTTGCTGAAGTTAAAGTAGTCTTGCCGGCAGTCTTTCTAAAATGAAAAGGACTTTGCTATCTGTGGGCCTGGATGGATTGGCAAGCCATATCGAATTGGGAAGGAGGGAAGTGGGAAATAGACCAGTTAGTCTGAACAGCTGTTTTAAGCGAAGAGCTACCAGCACACACACACACACACACACAGGCACACACACCTCATGTGTCTCCCCTTTCCCTCAAGCTCAGGCTGTAGCCTTTGTGGTGTGAAATGGCATTTACACACTGGCTAGTGAGCTTCTCTACACTTTATAGAAAATCCCTTTCTGTGTGTGTAGGCAAGGCAGGCAGAGGAGCATGTCAGCAACGCCTTGCCTGTCAGAGCTACCTCATGGAGAACCTGTCAAGTCTAGGATGAATGGGTATTTTATTTGCTCCATATTCCTCCAGGGTGATGAAGCTGTAGGTCTTTGGACGTTAGCAGAATGTTTGCAAAGGGTTGCAAAATGATGTCTGGACATTGTTGTGAATACTGTAGCTTCCTTGCCACTTTGATCAGTCTTATAGAGAACATTGCTGCAACATTTACAAACATATTTTTAACCAAACTGACCAGTGTATAGGATAGTACGTCACATCGAATGGGAATTTAAAAAGGAATGCTTCCTCTTATGTGTCCTAAATGAATCATTACCAAAGTGTTAGTTGTTTTTCATGTGTTACTTTTTAATATGTTGTTTTTAACATGTTGCTGAAAAATGTGTTAGGCCAAAAACAATTTGAGAATGTTAAGGAAACATTCAATTATGTGGGGCCCACAATGGTTGAATCAACGTTGTTTCCAGGTCATTTCAATGAAATTACATTGAACCGTTGTGGAATAGACATTGAATTGATGCCTGTGCCCAGTGGGGCTAGACTGTTTCAGATACTGTGTTTATTTACTCAGGCCAACAGCAGTAGTTTGACAGAGCAGACCTAATTAAAATAGAAACACTGCATCGCTAGTGTTCCTCCAGTCACTCAGGACTGTTGGGGCTGGCAGGAAGTGTTGTTCAGGGTTTCCATAAAGAAGGGGAAGCTGAGAGGAGTGTCAGTATAACTGAGATTCTTTGGGGAGTGTAAAGTGCATACATTACTGATCATAGGGGGATTCATCTGCCATACAGAGATTAACGCACATGCACACAAATATGCCCTCTCGAAAACATCTGTGTGCACACAAACACACACACACAAACGTGCACACACGCATCCACGCACACACACAATCATATCTTCTCCCTCATTTGGCCTCTATTCCCCCTGCTCCTCTTACACACACAATCCTCGACAACCCCCGTTGTTGGCTGGGTTCAGTACTGTGCCATCATTCCAAGGAATGCCAAGGTATCAGCTGTAGTTTACCCTGCAAAAAAGCTCTCCTCCTTCTCCATCTCCACGTTTCCCCTTTTCCACTCTGCCCTGTCAGCCTCTCAGGTTAGCTGCTGGTCCTGATTCCTGAAACAGAAGTGCTGCATGTGGAAGGTCTGCTGTGACCACATCTACTCGCCCACACACACATAGACCAGCTGTCACTCACTCTGGGAGAGAAATGTGTCTGGGAGAGAAATGAATGGTGTGAGTGTGAAGAAAGAGACAGAGAGAGTTTGAGAGAGAGAGAGAGAGTTAGAGAGGAAGAGAGAGAGTTAGAGAGGAAGAGAGAGAGTTAGAGAGGAAGAGAGAGTTAGAGAGAGAGAGAGTTAGAGAGAGAGAGAGAGAGAGAGAGAGAGAGAGAGAGTTAGAGAGGAAGAGAGAGTTAGAGAGAGAGAGTTAGAGAGGAAGAGAGTTAGAGAGAGAGAGAGAGAGAGAGAGAGAGAGAGAGAGAGAGAGTTAGAGAGGAAGAGAGAGTTAGAGAGAGAGAGAGAGAGTTAGAGAGGAAGAGAGAGAGTTAGAGAGGAAGAGAGAGTTAGAGAGGAAGAGAGAGGGGGGAGATTCCAAGTGTTAGGGTTTCTGTGTCTCTGTATCAGAAACTCTACAATCCACCTTGACCATTATCTTGACACTCCATCCTCTATCAGATTCCCTGGCAGTTGAGCTAGAGAGTGAGGGTGGTGACAGACGCTACAGTACATTCTGACACAGAGGATGAACACAGGCAGCTGACAGTGCAAAGGGGCTAAAAAAGTAACCTGCCCAAAGCTAACAGATTATCTCACATGCCCTCCTCTGTGGCTTGCTTGGCACAGCTGGCCAAAGAGACAGTGCTGCTAAGAGGACACTACACCACCCTGATAGTGGATCCACTCCAGATCACCTGTCAATCTGAGATCTGTCATCACATAGACCTGGGAACAAGGAAATATACTGTACCCACATCCAACTGGTTCAAGTGCAGAACATGAAAAATGCATACAAAGACATGAAGGATGTTGGTAACTTATGAAGGATGTTGAAAACTGGGAATCATGCAATATACGGAAGTATGTGGACACCCCTTCAAATTGATGGATTTGGCTATTTCAGCCACACCCGTTGTTGACAGGTGTATAAAATCGAATACACATCCATGCAATCTCAATAGACAAACATTGGCATCAGACTTTCAGTGACTTTCAACGTGGCACCGTCACCTTTCCAGCAAGTCAGTTCATCAAATGTGTGCTCTGCTAGAGCTGCCTTGGTCAACTGTAAGCGATGATAATTGTGAAGTGGAAACATCTAGGAGCAACAACGGCTCAGCCGCGAAGTGGTAGGCCACATAAGCTCACAGAACAGGACCACCGAGTGCTGAAGCGTGTAGCGCACAAAAATCGTCTGTCCTCGGTTGCAATACTCACTACCGATTTCCAAACTGCCTATAGAAGCAACGTCAGCACAAAAACTGTTCGTTGTGAGCTTAATTAAATGGGTTTCCATGGCCGAGCAGCCGCACAGAAGCCTAAGATCACCATGCGCAATGCGTCTGCTGGAGTGGTGTAAAGCTCGCCGCCATTGAACTCTGGAGCAGTAGAAACGCGTTCTCTGGAACTATGAATCACGTTTCACCATCTGACACTGACAGACGAATCTGGATTTGCCGGATGCCAGGAGAACACAACCTGCCCCAATGCATAGTGCCAACTGTAGAGTTTGGTGGAGGAGGAATAATGGTCTGGGGCTGTTTTTCATGGTTAGGACTAGGCCCCTTAGTTCCAGTGAAAGGAAATCTTAACGCTACAGCATACAATGACATTCTAGACAATTCTGTGCTTCCAACTTTGTGGCATCAGTTTGGGGAAGGCCCTTTCCTTTTTCAGCACAAAGCGAGGTCCATATTGAAATGGTTTGTCGAGATCAGTGTGAAAGAACTTGACAGGCCTGCACAGAGCCCTGACCTCAACCCCATCGAACACCTTTGGGATGAATTGGAACACCAACTGCGAGCCAGGCCTAATCATCCATATCAGTGCCCGACCTCACTAAGGCTCTTGTGGCTGAATGGAAGCAAGTCCCTGCAGCAATGTTCCAACATCTAGTGGAAAGCCTTCCCAGAAGAGTGGAGGCTGTTATAGCAGCAAAGGGGGAACCAACTCCATATTAATGCCCTGTGATTTTGGAATGAGATGTTCAACAAGTAGGTGTCCACATAGTTTTGGTCATTTAGTGTGTGTGATTCAAAAATGTATAGTATAATCGTTTTATTCACATCAAACCAAGTCCATTGATGTTGCCCAAGTAACATTTGAGTCACTTCATTTCATAGTCACTTCAAACAGATTTGCTGGCAAAAAAAGGCAAATCCAACATGAAAACAGTGTATGAATTTGAAGCTACAAAGATGTGTGATGTCAAACCTCCTGTGAGTATGGGGGAGTTCAAACAATGGGGAAGAAGTGCAAAATGGAGCCATGAAGTTCCTGTGAATTGAGCGTTGTTTAATCACCTCTTCGCCTTGGTTACATTGCTGCTTAGCAGACACCCGCATAGTCATAGGGTGCCTTTATTTATACTGTAGCAAGACTGGGGTGGAATGATAGTTCTCTCTCTTGGCGCCAGCTACCCTCTCAGGACAGGCTGACGTCCTGGCTCAAGTCCTGTTCCCTAACCTCTGCTCTACACCTTTACCAATGTCTGTACCACACTGTGCTAGAATCCCCTTGAACAGTTATTCACCAAAAATGACCAACCTGGGTATTCTTGCAGATGAGCAAGTGCCCAGAACTCTGGTTTGGGGTCAGTTTTTGAGGCTTTGAACTCTTTGCCAAATGTCACAGTATTGGTGGAATAAACAGATCTAGCATCAGCAGTAGAGGTACACTACACCCCTGCTTTCAGTTTCATAAAAGTCAGTGGAGGATTCTAAAGAGCAACAGTGGCCCCTAGAGGACTTTGTATAGAAAGTATTGACACCGAAGCACATACTGTTGGGACCACAGTGCTCTAAAGTCAAATCAACTTAATACTTGAATCTGAGGTAAGCAAAATATGTCCATCAATACCTAACACATTCTGAAACAGCTGGTTGTTTTCTGATGACACAGCTTATTGGGTAGGCTCGATTCAATCATCCTGAATACCGGAGGGAAATTACGGGGAGAAGTGAATGTCAGTGCTCAGACCAAGAAGGCCACTGCCATCTACTGGTAGACGCATACTATAATAATGATGTGTAACTGCACAAGGGAGAGTGAAATTAAATGTAGACTCAACAATAGGACATCTTCATACACGGTGGGGAGACTTCCTGCTTACAGAAATGAACAACACAATTCAAAATCTGCCATCACTGCCACGGTTACTACTCCTCAATATGGGCATGCCTCAAGAGAAGGCACAGATTTGGAAGGGACAATAGCGGAAGTCTTGGCAGATTTGGAATTCTGTAGAATTCTGTTGTTGTTGATGGCTGAAAGCAGGAAGTCGCCCCACTTTGTGTATATGTAGTCATATTCCTGAGTCTACCTTTAATGTGACAAATGTTAACTCAATACAACATCAAAGTAATGCACCAATGAGCTGAGCAATCACACAATGTTTGGGAAAAAGCCTGAGAAAAGCCCACAGTAGTCACCAAAACAGTATTTCTACTTCAGTTTGATCTAATTAGCTGATAGGTCTCCCAAGTGGTGCAGTAGTCTAAGGCACTGCATCTTAGTGCTAGAGGTGTTAATACAGACCCTGGTTCGATTCCAGGCTGTTTCACTACCAGCTGTGATTGGGAGTCCCATAGGGTGGCGCACAATTGGCCCAGTGTTGTCTGGGTTAAGGTTTGGCCTGGGTAGGCTGTCATTGCAAATAAGAATTTGTTCTTAACTGACTTGCCTGGTTAAATGAAATAAATATAGTGAAGAATCAAGATGGAAACTGCTTGCATTGCACTTCCTGTCTGTTGTCAAGGCACATGGTGTCATTGCATGCATATAGAGTACACTTGATGCATATATAATCAACCTTTCTGCAAATGTACCAACTTTTGACAAAAGCCTTACTTCCTTTTGAGGGAGTATTCTGAATGTTTGCCCACCTTAAGCTTGCCAACAAAAATACTTCATCTTGGAGGATCACAGTTTATGTTCAATTGAATCTAGTGGTTTAGGGCCTTTGTTGAAGTAATTGCATGCTGATACTTTAGCTCAGGGTTTAAAAAAAAAACTTGCCTAATGTGCTGTAGGGGTGTGTCTAAATAGTGTTACATTGCTTCCTCTCCTCACCTCTCTTCATTCATCTGCACTGATGAGAGAGAGAGAGAGAGAGAGAGAGAGAGAGAGAGAGAGCTGTGATCATCCAACCCCTTTATGTGAATGCTCCTCTAGGAGACTTATCATCTGACTCAGGAGCACTGAGTCTATCTGGAGCCAAGGGTCCATAGGCACTCAGGTAAGCATGTCATAGCACTGTAATTTCCGTGGAAGATGATGTGTGGTTTGTGAAGTTAGAGGTAGTTTTGTGAGCCAATGCTAACTAGCGTTAGCGCAATCACTGGAAGTCTACGGGTGTCTGCTAGCACGCAGTGTGTGAGTGTATGTGTTGTTGTGCATACTTGTGTGTTTGTGTATAAGCAAATGTTTGTCAGTGTACAGTGCAGCCATGTGCCTTCAAATGAGCTCAGACATTTATGCCCCAAAACAGCATTGTTTAAACTCCACAGCCTCAGTTTTATGTAAGACATTAACCATAATGTCAAACCTCTTTTTAAAGAGTGGGTGCTTGGCTACATTGCTAGATGTGGAGAATGCATGGAAAATATGAGCAGGTCATATTTTTAGTCCCATCGGTTTAGCGACAATGACCACGTCTGTGATTATCAGAGCCACTTAAAGACAAGACAAGACAAAGACAAAACCTTGGAGGGAAAAGAGTGATAATAGCTTTCTAGTAGCTTAAAAATAACTCTGTGGGCAACTGTGTGTGCGTGTGTATACGTTTGTGAGTTTGTACGTGTGCTTTTGGGATTGTTATGCTTATTCTAGTATATTACATGTGATTGCTCCACTTTAAAGTTACCCAATATCGTGAAAGGAAACAGATCATTATAGTATGCACCAATATCCTCAAGCTCCTTGGGCCTCTTACAGATGTAGGATCTTCATTTGAGCCAGTTTGCTAGAGCAGGGAAATTATCTTGCAGCAACAGGAAATGTGAATTACTATGTGGATTGAAATGAATGGACATTTTTGGAGGGGTTGATACTTGTACGGGGGAAATCAAGTCTGACATTTTTAAGTGGAATTTAAAACCTCAAATACACTACAAGTTTGAAATATCCTGAATTGCAGGGAATTTATGCAACAGGGTGATCAAATTAAGATCATACATCTGTATCAAAACATCCTGTGTAAAGGGGTGGGGGGTTGTGGCAGATATCAGAGTTAATCAGCCTTTGTAGGTCTGAATATGAACAAGAGGATGAGTTGAAAATATGAACTTTGTGGAACTGAATAAATTTGGTGCAAAAGGATGAAGAAGAAAAAAGATTGTCAGTTTGTTCAGCTGTGACCTACAACTAAACTTAGGGGCTGAGTCATTGTGTAAAAGCTGAGTTAAACACATTCAATTTGAGGTTATCCAAACATTGACAATGCAACTGGGTGTCCATAGGCATGATCTCAGCTATGATCCCATTCAAGGCAATAGATACAGTATGTGTAGCGAATGAACCTGTTAGCATGCTACTGCCTTCTTGAGACCTGAAGTATGGTCTACCCGTGTGCTTCTGGCTAACCCTATGCCTAAACCAGTCACTTGTTGTTGAAAATCATTAGATGCCTAAACCAGTCACTTGTTGTTGAAAATCATTAGATGCCTAAACCAGTCACATGTTGTTGAAAATCATTAGGCATCAGCCAATCAAGGCAACCAAACATCTCCCATTTCCAAGTCGAGCACAGGCCATGAATAATTAACTGCTTGTTGTTTTTGGCGTTACTTCACATTTAATTGCCCAATATATTTTGTGTAAGATTTGATTGTAAGAGTTTCTACTTGAAACACTTGGAAACAAGTTTCTCCAGGAGTACACCAACACAGAAGGTCATGTTGCAAATTGAAATTGGCAGCCTACGTGTTATGAGTTTCTCAGACAGCTAACTATTAGCTCTGTTAGCTTTAGCTTACATTGACCCAACAGGAAGATAGTTACAGCATACAGGCACTGGTAGCCAACTTCTTCTATTTCATTTCAATGTCTCCATCTTATGACTGTTTCACACAGGAAGTCAGACACTTCCGTAAAAAGGTGCAACACATTTTGAAACAAAACAGCCAGACTTGTGAAGTAAGTCAGCTTTCATGTAGGCTGTTTCAAGGAATCACACATGAGGAAGGTGTGCAAATGCAGTTTGGCATTTTAACTGTTCCAAGTTTTAACTCTCTGTAATTATTGGGACAGTGACACGTTTTTGTTGTTGTTTTGATGCTGTACTCCAGCACTTTGGATTTGAAATGATACAATGACTATGATGTTAAAGTGCAGACTGTCAGCTTTAATTGTTTGGGGGTATTTTCATCCATATCGGGTGAACCGTTTAGAAATCACAGCACTGGGACAAATTTACTTATATGTGTATTAAAGTAGTCTGAAGTTTAGTATTTGGTCCCATATTCCTAGCATACAATGATTAAATCACATTTTTGCTGTTTGTTTTGGTTGTGTTTCAGATTATTTTGCACCCAATAGAAAAAGTAATGGTAAATATTGTATTGTGTCTTTTTGAATAAATTTGATTGGAAATAAGAATATAATATGTTTTTAACACTTCTACATTAATATGGATGCTCCCATGATCAAGGATAGTCCTGAATGAATCGTGAATAATGATGAGTGAGAAAGTTACAGATGAGCAAATACTGTATCATACCCACCAAGACATGCTATCCTCTCACCATTATATTAACAGGGGAGGATAGCATTCTTGTGGAGGTATGACATTTGTTCTTCAGTAACTTTCTCCTTCATCATTATTCACGATTCATTCAGGATTACCCATAATCATGGTAGCGTTCACATTAATGTAGAAGTGTTTAAAAAACATATTATATAAGTGACTCCAAAATGACACAATACATTATTTACCATTAATTTCTATTGGGTACAACATAATCTCAAACACACCCAAAACAAACAGCAAATTGCATCCAACAAGTTTGTAGATTCATAAACTTGACATAATCATTGCGTGCTAGGAATATGGGACCAAATACTAAACTTTTGACTACTTTAATACACATATAACTGAATTTGTCCCAATACTTTTCGTTGCCTAAAATGGGGTCAGTACGTAAAGAAAGTGCAGTAATTTCTAAACAATTCACCTGATAAAGATGAAAATACCCTCATAGGCATTGTATAATCTCAAATCCAAACTGCTGGAGTAGAGAGCCAAAATGACAACAAAATGGGTCACTGTCCCAATAATTACGGAGGGCACTGTAAGTGATCAACATGTTAATGATAATAGAGTCCCACCTGAGGTCCACATTGCTGATTTTATCAGGGTCTATTCAAATCAGAAGAGCGTGGAAATAAGTTGATACAGTATCTGTAACTTTTAGCAGGCAAAACAGGCAGATGCTGATGGGTGTGGAAAATGTACATTAAGTGCAAACCCAGAAGCGTAACCATTAGCTATGCAAACTTGAAGGGATACGCAAGTGAGTTTACAGTGTGATTTCCCCACCTATCTGACCTACTTCATTACGTGTCTGGTTTTATCTTTGTTCGCGGTTTCTAACGTATGTGGTCAACATGAAAGTCCTAGCTACGGTTTATATAACCACGTATGAGTAGGTGATAATACACACAGTCCGGAATCCCCTCTCATTCTCACACAGATTATTGAAGTAACATGGAGCTGACTGGTTGCAAAGTGGGTCTTCATAACGGATGCAATTGGTTAATTACCCTTTTACCATAGACTATGTCAAACACACCTATGACAGAGTCAGTGCATTTAAGGTAAATTGGCAGCTGCAATGTATCTTAGACGTCCTCTACTGTACAAAGGTTTTTACCCTTCAGGGTATCAGAACCATTTAGCTCCAAAGGCTGGGTGATGTGACATGCTTATCACACTTCCTGTTGGTATCCGAGCAACCATGCAGAGTCATGGAGTGTTCCATTGAAAACATCCCCTGAGGAATAGAAGATCCAACAGATTACACCACATTTACTTATTGAGGAGACACCCGTTTCCGGGAGAAATTAGATGATTGTTTGCACTTTTATCCATTTGTGCCACTGGACCTTGAGTGAAGCGATGTTAACCCCTGCAATAACAGGTCATACACACTCCTACAATTACAGTACTTTATGTACTGTGCAATGCTACATGATGAGCTATTCAGAAGATCCTAGAGGGAATATGTCATCAGGAACAAGGTCATATGCCAAAATGTTTGACATTTGCGCTTAGTTCATTTTATCCTCGAACTGCTCCTTTGTTTATACTATACTAAACAAAATAATAAAACGCAACATGCAACAATTTCAAAGGTTTTGCTGAGTTACAGTTCATATAAGGAAATCAGTCAATTGAAAAAGGCCCTAATCTATGTATTTCACATGACTGGGCAGGGGTGTAACCATGGGTGGGCCTGGGAGGGCATAGGCCCACCCACTTGGGAGCCAGACCCACCCACTGAGGAGCCAGGGCCAGCCAATTTCCCCAAAAAAGATCTTTATTACAGACAGAAATGCTCCACAGTTTCCTCAGCTGTCCTACTGGCTGGTCCCGCAGGTGAAGGAGCCGGATGTGGAGGTCCTGGGCTGGCGTGGTTACACGTGGTTTGCGGTTGTGAGGCCGGTTGGATGTACTGCCAAATTCTCTAAAACAACGTTGGAGGCAGCTTAAGGAAGAGAAATTAACATTCAATTCTCTGGCTACAGCTCTGGTGGACATTGCTGCAGTCAGCATGCCAATTGCACAGTCCCTCAAAACTTGAGACATCTGTGGCATTGTGTTGTGTGACAAAACTGCATATTTTAGAGTGTCATTTTATTGTCCCCAGCACAAGGTGCACCTGTGTAATGATCGTGCTGTTTAATCAGCTTCTTGCTATGCCATACCTGTCAGGTGGATAGACTATCTTGTAATTTTTGAGTGAAATATGCTTTTTGTGCCTTTACATGTTGAGTTTTTGTTCAGGATATATAGGGTGTAATATTGGGCCATTAACTCAAAATGTAATACATTTCAACTGTATATCTGACATGGTACAGTTGTCTTTTTTTACGACCATAACCATGTGTGTGAAGTGTATACTTTTGTTTTAAAGTAGATTTGTTTAAGACTACCAAGAATCACTCTGTGTGACCAGATTTAGCCCACTACAGTAAAAGTATAAAGGTAATTTGACAGAGAAAACCAGCGTACATCAGTGAACTAACAGGACTGGGACCAGACAATGAGATATTTCACTTAACCCATTTATTCTGTCTCATCAACTCTAATTCCTTCCCAGAGTCAAAATGGAGTCCTTCAGCTCTAAGGACATGGCCATGAAGGCCCAGAAGAAAATCCTCAGCCACATGGCCAGCAAATCCATGGTGCAGATGTTAATTGACGACACCAGCAGCGAAATCCTGGACGAGCTCTACCGCATCTCCAAGGAACACTCTGGAAACCGCACAGAGGCCCAAAAGGTGGTCAAGGACCTGGTAAAGGTGGTGGTAAAGGTGGGGGTTCTCTTTCGGCACAACCGCTTCAGTAAAGAAGAGCTCAGCCTGGCTCAGGACTTCAAGAAGAAGCTGCACCAGGGGGTCATGACGACAATCAGCTTCCAGGAGGTAACTTTACATCAGAACATTCATCAGAACTCTTCAAAGACTTAGTTTAACCCAACCTAAAGCATGCGTGATAGAACTGACATCTCCCTACAGTCATTGATTATACCTACTAAAATGTCAAACTATCTGGACAAAATCCTAAGGGGACTTACAAAAGTCTATATCCTGAAGCCAATACCATAAACTAGCACCTTTAATGGTGATTACAGCTGTTCTAAGAACTGTAATTACTACTGTGCTGTCACTAATACTTTATTTGCCATCCCTCTGGCCCAGGTGGAGTTCACATTTGATAAGGCTGTCATGATGGAGCTTCTGACAGATTGCAGGGACATCTTGCTGAAGCTCGTGGAGAAACACCTGACACCCAAATCCTTTGGACGTATTCGGCATGTCTTCAACCACTACTCTGACCCAGACCTACTGACCAACCTCTACACCCCCGGCGGCCCACTCTGGCCTAATCTCACCAAGATCTGCAATGGCCTGAACAAACTGGTTGAGGAAGGCAAGCTTTGAGTGGGAATTTCGAACAACGCTGGAAAAAAGGAGAAACTGTGGCAGGCCTATTAAATAATTCTGAATTCAGTTTGCCCGTGAAAATATCATTTTGGTAGCTTAATGGGGACATTGACTCAGTGTGAGTTGATGATGTAGATATGGATTTATGTTGGGATCTTTATGAGGGCATGGAATCGTCGCCTTTGCTTTACAACATAAGCCATCTGCATTAGGGCTGGGCGATATATTGTGCATTCATCATTATCACAATATGAATGTGATTGATATGCGTAGTCACATTTCACCATCAGGATATTACCTCTACCTCTGCCTAAATGCATTTCAGTCAAATGCTGTTGGAGCTAAGTAAAGTCCATTCAAACATAACATATGAAAGAAACAAAAGGCAATTTTTTTTGCTAAAATCACCTGTGAAATCGTCCAAATATTTTTTGTTGACTTCTTTGTCAGGACTCCCTGCTTCCAGCACGATAAGAATGCATCTGTGGTCTAATTTCAATTGATTAGTCCTCCTGTTTTAAGACATTAGCTCTTTTATTAGCTATTTTACGAGTGTGTTAAGACTACAGGATGGGGTTGGGGGGCTAGCAGTTTAAACGTTTGTTTATAACATGTTACAAGTGTGTAGTATTTCAGCAGTAGCACTTAGTGGATGGTTATGCAATGGGAGAAGAATGAGGCAACAATTAACCATGAACCATAACACTTTCCACAGGAGATACAGAACTGCACAGCAAGTGAACTCTAACGGGTGTTTCCTACCCCTTTGCAAGTTATCTGTTTTCTAGAACGGTCTTAGATTTCGAAAGGGAATATCTGCAATTACAGGACTTACGGGCCAAAATATAGTGTGTATCTATCAGGCTTGAAGGCTTATTGTGAGTTCTGTTTTGTTAAACTTCAGACTACAAAATGTTTGGCAAAGAAGGAAACAGGAACCGTCAAAAAGACAGCACCCTCAGGCTTTCCCCGGAAAATGGCCTCAGGAAATGAGGCAAGCATGCATCACCTGCCTGCATTGTGAGACTAGATATGCAAACATTAATTAACGTGTCATTCCAGTTTCAGTACATGCCATTAATGCAACAGGTTATCATGTTCTTAGCCAAAACTGTGAACAATGACCGGTTCATGAAGCCATGCTGTCCTCTAGTGGGCTATAGTGAATATTGCACCTGGAGTTGGATTACTTACTGGCACTTGTAATTTACCATAATTCAAGATGCTTCTTTCAATTCTGATGAATATACAATCAGTACTATCACATAGGCAACTGTATTAATATTATTGAAAGCTACAATAAAAGCCTTAAAATAATCTGCTTCTTGTGAGGTGGGACTCCAACTCATCTTGTAGCAGTTAGGACAGAATTATTCTTCCAACATCCATTAGATATAATGATAATTTAATCCCTATGGTTTGAATCAGATCAGAGGCTTGTATTAAAACAATGACCAATGAACTCCATATGTATCCAAAATCTACATAGGGGAGAGTGGGGCAATTTGAGCCAAAAGGATAAGTTGAGTTATCGTGTTAGAGGTTTTATGATGCTTGTATCTAAGCCGAAGTAAATCATTTAAGATTGTTTTATACTTCAGTTGGGGTCTCAATAAGTTTCAATGTGAGGTCCTAAATCTGGCTTGAAAGTAGCTGTGTGGGCTAATAAAATCAAAATATTTGCCTCGGGGTAAGTTGAGCCAATGGCCATGGGGAAAGTCGTGCCAATGGTTGAGCCAATATGAGGTATCAACAGGGCCTGGTCTATGTTAAAGGTGCATTTAAAAAGTACAAATTGTTTGTTAGGTGTTAAGCCTGTGAGAAAGAGAGAAAGAGTTAGAGAAAAAGAGAAAAGAGAGAAATGTACCTTAACGAGGAGGTAGAAGTTTGGGTGGGATTTCCCATTGAATTCACATTAGTTGACAACTCAACCAAATGTAAATCAAAACCAGACATTGAATTTACATCTGTGCCCAGTGGGAACTATATATCTGGTCTGATGAAGTACAATTCTGAAATTGGTTACCTGCTGGTCGAGCTCGGACAGTCCGCTCAACACCATCCACACAGCGTGGGTGAGGTATTTGAGGGAGGTACTGTCTGCGGATGTCAGAGTCTGTGAAAACAAGTCAGTACATTTACAAATAATCCAGAAATGTTCATCAAGTGAAATACAAAATGTGCTAAATTCACACCTTCTCACCTCCACGTCGGATACCGACTATCCTCAGAGAGAAGTTGGTTGTCCCTTGGTTTGCAAAGTAACCCCTGTAAATAGAAATGTTTAAAAAGAAATGTTCAACCTAGGAAGCTAAAACATAAACCAGTGCCATGAAGTTAAGAAATAATTTTATGTTAGCCTATGTTATATCTGCAGGATTCAGAAAGACCATACCAATGTATGATCTAATTTGATCACTCTTTTGTTGCTGATAATTTCTCTGCACAGAAGGAAATGCAAACTTTAAAAAGTATTTTCAAGTTTGTAATTTCCACTTTGAAATGTAAGACTTGATTTGCCTTAAAGAAAAATGTATTCTGTTGCTGCAGGATTTTTGTTCCTGCTGTAGCAAACTGGCTCAAATTAAGATACTACGTCTGTATAACTACGATATTGGGCTGATTATTTCAAAACAAATGTTTTTACTATAAATTTACACATGAAAGTGAACTCACCACAACATTATTTTGCTCCTCCACAAACTCCCCCTCAAACAGATATCAACTTCAACTCTACTAAACGGCATTTCACTTGCAACATCAACTGAAGCAGACAAAACATTCAGCGACATCATGACAATACTTTCATCTTGACCTAACAACTTGACCCTTGACAGACAATACAAACCTGTCGATACCAAAATAATGACACTTAGACACACCTGTACACACAAGTACAAATGAAAAAAAAAGGGTTATTGACTGTAGAACGAGTTTTACCTGAGGAGTGCTGTCAGGGGCCTGGTCCTGGGTGGAGGGGGACTGTGAGGGGGAATAAGAAGGGAAAAGGGGAGGAGGAGGGGGTGGCGGAGAATCATTGGGGAAGGAAGGCTCATGAGGGGTGGTGATGATGTCAGAGGTGGAGAGTTGATATGCCGTCATCTCATCTCCTGGAACCGCTCCACCGTGGTGGAGATATCCACCTGCTGTTTAACACACAACATGTGACACTGCCAGCCCAACACTGTGAAAACCACCATATTGAGAACCCCCCAACCAAACTCTGAAATAAACCTGGGCGTCCTCATAATAGGTGAACTCTGACCTCCTCCTTCTACCAAGGTAATAAAAATGAGGCAAGAGATTAGAATGTATCATTTCATTTTCTGTCAACATGTATTTATGCAAATAGGTAAATGGACCATTGCCACTTATTCAGTGAAAAAGTGCTTGACTGCACCTTAATACCAGTCACCTCCTTGTTGTTGAAGACCACCTGGACGAGACCCTTTAAAAGAGACACAGGGAAACATTACATTTCAGGCAGGAAATATAAGTATACCTATAGTTTGTGCATCATTTGACACAAATCAGGTGCATTTCAGAGGAAAGATCAGTTGAGGATCTCTCACCCATGGGTCCAGGATTTTTTCCTGAATGACTCTGCTCCACCACAGCTGCTTCTCCACTCCCCTCAAAATGCACAGGTGATGCATGTCCTCTTCATTTTGCTAACAAGAAAAAAAAGCCTTCAGACTCCAGACCTCTCTCTATATGTTAGCTGTAGATGTTCATATCATTTGGCAGACGATTTCAGTGTAATCCCTGGCATGATGTTCGTACGACAAGTTTCCCCTAGGTTTCAATTAGGGCCAGACATACAAAAGAAAACCCAGAGACAATTGGGAGTTCAAATACACAGATGTGTTTAGAAATGTTAAGAATATGGCTGAAGTACCAGCACTCATCCATAATGGATCTTCCAGTAATGAAAATGAAACGAACCCCAGTTCCCAACCAGCTGCAATTTCCCATAAGGAAAAGGAGTCTTCACTATTTGGCTGCAAAAAAAAAAACATCACCTAATTTTAGAGATTGCTCTGTGATTAATAAGATACAGAATTGTGGTGATAGAGGACATGTTCATGTGTACTATTACTAATCATCTATGACTGTCTAATAATGTGATTGGCTATGTAAGAATATGTTGAAGATAAATACACAATGCAGAGGACGAGAGGATTAGAATTAACGATCAATGGAAATAGTTGTTTTTCAGGTCAACATCTGTTTAGAAAATTTTCGGAATGTCAGTCCTGAACTCATGTGTGCTGTGTTTTCATTGGTCTGAGTCTGGAGCAGGATACTTGTTATTTGGCCATTGGTCCAGTTGTTTTGCAAGGACTTCTAATTGGTCAGCCTCAGGCTAGGGTGGAGGGGTTATAAATTACATCCTGTTTCTTTGTTCTGTGGAGATAATCACTGAAGAGAATCACTGAGGACAGGGGAGCATGAACATCTACCATCTACCTCCCCACATGATTCATCCTCTTTGAATGAGAATAAACCTGTTTTCCACCCCTTTATTTGATTTGGGGTCAGTGTGATTGAAGAGTAACATCAACTGCTAACAGCTACCTGTGAATGGCAATCTGAAGGTGCTGACAGTTCGTCAAGCACTAGCCTCCCAGCTTCTGTAAGGTGAAGGGTAGGCTCCTCCATAACCAAATTGGAAGTCTGTGGAAAGAAAAGGTAAAAGGGTACAGCCATCAAACTAAGTAAATTCTCCCTATAACAGATGAGCTTTGGTTAATAATGTGTTTGGTTACCTGTGTGTTTAACACTGCAAGCTCTGTTACTAGCATTCTCCAAGCAAGGGTGAGGTAGTAGACTGGTTTGGCCTTGGAGAAGGCAGGCTATGAAGGCAAGGGAATATGTTTACAGACATTTTCATTATGTTGTTTAATAGAAAACTAGTGACTTGATGTTAATGTTTAATATCCTCTAAAGACTAAAGAGTATCAGAATGGATAGACTCGTGGAGATAGGAACATAAAAGGGTCCAGACCAAGGGATTAAAGCCAGACAGGTCCACTGACCAACCTCCTCATCCACATACTAAGGAACAAGACACGATCAAATTAAGAGTCCGTTTGAATGATAAACAGGTAGCCTACAGTATAGGACTGACATACTGGTATAAGGAGGATTGCATGAGGAGGCCACTGCATGATAGATTCTAAGACAATCGGCAGTTGAACTACACATGCCTGTGTTCAAAGGGTAAGGAAACATCTGAGGTACCTGCATATGAATGACTTCCTGTTCAATTTGAGAGGACAGTTCCTCCCATACCATCCTCCTAGCAGGAGTGAAACAGATAATAATGGGCTGCTCCATTGTGCAAATCTGAGAAAATGAGGGAACAGCTTTAAAGACATCAAAGTATTCTACTAGTGGATACTGAAGGTAATCATCCCTATTAGATCAGATTAGTATTAGTTAATCATCTGAATGGTTACCTGTGTGTTTAACACTGCCAGCTCTCTCACCAGCATCCTCCCAGAGTGGGTAAGGTTATAAATTGGCTGCAGATTGACAGGCTAAGAAAAAGGGAATAGGTTTACAGAAATGCATTTCCATAAGATTATTTTATAAAATGTTATGTTTATGTTTAAACGCCCCTAAAGACCAGAGAGTATCAGAATTGATGGACTTACAGCGTTTGAAGGTCCAGACCAAGAGATTAAAGCCAGACAGGGCTGCTGCCGAACCTCCTCATTCACATGATAATGAACAAGACAGGGTACATTTAAGAGTCAGTTTGATTGATAGACTGGTACTGTTTAGGAGTAAAAGATTGGCTAAGGGAAGATTGCAAGAGGAGGCCGCTGCAATGAAATTTGTTGAAATGCACAGGTCTGAGATATAAATGTTAAAACCTCTCTAGGGTATGTGGGACGCTAGCGTCCCATCTGGCCATCATCCAGTGAGATTGCAGAGCGCCAAATTCAAATACAGAAATACTCATTATAAAAATTCAGAAAACAAAACATATTTTACATAGGTTTAAAGATTAACTTCTAACGCAGAAGCGTTACAAAACTCAGAAATAGAGATAAAATGAATCCCTTACCTTTGATGATCTTCATATGGTTGCACTCAGAAGACATTCATTTACTCAATAAATGTTCCTTTTGTTCAATAAAGTCTCTTTATATCCAAAAACCTCAGTTTTGTTTGCGCGTTTTCTTCAGTAATCCACAGGCTCAAACGCAGTCAAAACAGGCAGACAAAAAATCCAAATTGTATCCGTAAAGTTCATAGAAACATGTCAAACGATGTTTATATTCAATCCTCGGGTTGTTTTTAGCCTAAATGATCTATAATATTTCAACTGGACAATAACGTCGTCCATATAAAAGGTAAACAAGAAATGCACTCTCTCGGGATTGTGCATGAAAAAGCTCTGTGACACGTCAGGGTCCACTCATTCAGACTGGTCTTACTCCCTAATTTATAAGAATACAAGCCTGAAACAACTTCTAAAGACTGTTGACATCTAGTGGAAGGCATAGGAACGGCAAATTTAGTCATAAGTCAATGGATACTGTTATGGCATTGAATAGAAAACTACAAAACCAAAGAAATATATACTTCCTGAATGGATTTTCTCAGGTTTTTGCCTGCCAAATCTGTTCTGTTATACTCACAGACACTATTGTAACAGTTTTGGAAACATTACTGTGTTTTCTATCCAAATCTACCAGTTATATGCATATCATATCTTCTGGACCCGAGTAGCAGGTCGTTTAATTTGGGCATGCTTTTCATCCAAAATTCAGAATGCTGCCCCCTACCCTATAGAAGTTAAAGAACATGTCTGAAGTACCTGCAGGTGAATGTCTACCTCTTCAAGCTGAGAGGACAGTTCATCCCATACCATTGTGCCAGCACGAGAGATAAAAATGTGCTGCTCAATTGTGAAAATCTGTAAGAAAATGAGGGAACAGTTTAAAGGACATAAAAGTATCCCACTACCATAGTGGATACTGAAGGTAATCCTGACAATTTGTGGAGGCAGGGTAGCCTAGTGGTTAGAGCGTTGGACTAGTAAACGGAAGGTTGCAAGTTCGAGCTGACAAGGTACAAATCTGTCGTTCTGCCCCCGAACAGGCAGTTAACCCACTGTTCCTAGGCCATCATTGAAAAAAGGAGTTTGTTCTTAACTGACTTGCCTAGTTAAATAAAGGTATTTCCATATTGTTCTACAGAAAATGCCATGTTTATGTTTAAGTTACATAAACCAGTCTAAAGACCCAAGAGTATCAGAATGGATGGATTTACAGAGGTCCAGACCAAGGGATTAAAGCCAAGACAGGATTAAATTAGGAGTCAGTTTGAATGATAGACAGGTAGCCTATAGGACTGACAGACTAGTATAGGGAGGATCGCAAGAGGGGGCCACTGCATGATAGATTCTAAGACAATTGGTAGTTGAACTACATGTCTGTGTTCAAAGGCTAAGGCAACATCTGAGTGACCTGCATATGAATACCTGTTTTAAGACCAGAGAGAAGACCAGAGAGTATCAGTATAGATGGATTTACAGACCTGGGAACAGACACAGGTCCAGACCAAGGGATTAAAGCCAGACAGGGCCAGTGCCCAACCTCCTCATCCACATACTAAGGAAAAAAATCTGGATCAATTTACTAGTCAGTAAAATGACAGTTTGAATGACAGATTGTTATTGAACCAATCCTGCTAATGAAGCAGTGTTGTTATAGCCTGGGTGCCAGTCTGTTTCAGCTCTCTGCCCACTCCTTATGGGTTTGTGATGCAAGAGAGCAGAAAGACTGTCACCCAGGCTATTGATAGGCCTACAGCATTCTTACCTGGACCACGACTGGGTCCTCCTGGTCCAGAGTGGGCTGATTATCTTTATGAATAAACAATAAAGGATATTTTCTCTAAATTTAGGAAATACCAGCTACAAGACATCAGACATTTGTCCATGTAGTTAGGCTGATCATATGTTTTACTTGTGTTTTATATTGTATGACATCAAATGTATTTATGTGTCTGCATAATATACTAACATGTTCAATTAAACCTAAAGCAAAGGTTTGGTTTCAAAGGAGCATGTTTGTTTGTTGTTGTTAATAGTGGAATACCATCGCATTTAAGGCTACACTGTAAACATATAAAATATCCTCTGGCCTTTGCTAGTCATCATCAATCTGCATCCAAAATGACACCCTCTTCCCTATTTAGTGCACTACTTTGAACAAGCATAGAACTATGGGTCCTGGTCAAAATAAGGTATAGGGTGCCATTTGCGACGAAACCTAAATATAGTTTCAGTCCGGACTTAATATGTATCTATTCCTATTTAGACATTGTCAATTAAGTAAACTAACCCTCCTCAACCGTGACTACACGGTCCACCCTCTCCACAGTAGCCGGTGCATCCTCACCGACTCCACATTTGCTATAAAAGTAGACTGCCGAACCGATCGTAAGCACCAGGCCAGCTGCACACAGAAGCGACTTCTCGCGGAGCAATCTCAGCGGGGTCGCTGTCAAAAAACTACTGAACATAGGCCTACTCATTATTGCCCTTCATTCCGCAAAACTGTCTGACCCTTATTTCTTAGAATTACAGAGTTTATAGGGAACCATTAACACGTCAAATTCTTACATACTTCATGGTTGGCTATGTCACAATGGGCAATGGGATGAACATGTTAACCAAACTGATTAAAACAAAACTCAACAGTGACATCAATTAAATTGAATTTTGGGCATGATTTGGGAGTTTATAAAAATGGTGTACTAAAAAATACTGTATCTATGGCTCTGAGTAGGAGTAGAAGAAGGGACTGCGCCACAATGCACGCTGCACTCTCCATGGTTCTGAAAAAGGGAAGGTTCATCAGCTCCGTGATGTTCTAGGCCGAACCCACTCACTGAGCCATTCTCACTTTCACGTTCAAGGTGTCAATTCGTTCAACCACCATGCATTGGACTAAAACATAATTCAAACAGTTACTAAAAAGCACCACCTACAGAATTTTTTTTTAAATCGTATTTTAAATCCCCTGCATAAATCAACTGAGATAGCCTACTCTTCTCATTTATGTTTTATTATTTCACCTTTATTTAAACAGGTAGGCCAGTTGAGAACAAGTTCATCATCTCTTCGCACTTCCGCCATGGTGGTTAACTGATTGATAATTTGGATAATTCATATCCAAAGTAAAATGCTGATTGTGTCATATTTAAAATGTAGGCCTAGCAGCCCACATTGCATGACACAATCCTAATCCTAAAATAGAAATCCTGGACACACAAAATATGTCTGTACAGCCGGCAACAATAATAAATCCAAAGAGGGTAGCTGTTGAGGAAAACGAGTAGACCAACACAAATCTTCATTAGGAGAGAAAAGTGATCAGAGGCTAAAAGACAGAAAAATGGCAGACAATAGAAATCGAATATGTATGTTACCGCTGGTTAGGGTTATTGTTGTAATTAGGAAGGACTCCCGTAAATATGTTGTCTCTCTAAAAAACTGTAGACTGAATATTGGTGATCAAATTGGTCAAAGCAGGGTAGTGATACTCACTAATATGAACCAGTGACCCATACTACAATTCTCACCAAATTGGCGCGATACGAGGGGTGCTTGCTTTTCACGCCAATGACCTGAGTTCGCTTTCCCGCCCCTCTATTTGCTACAATATTTTAGGAAAGGGACATCTTCATGACCAACAATCTTACTCTAAAAACTTTTGTCAAAAAATTTGGTCAGTCTGTGAAAGTTAGAAATGGTTGGTTAGTCTGTGAAAGTTAAAAATGGTTGGTTAGTCTGTGAAAGTTAGAAACTTCCAGCATGAATTGACAGTCATCACTCTGACCAAAGGGAATCAAGGTGGATGTACTATATAGCTACAGTGGTGCTATGGTTCCAAAAGTGCTGGTGATAAAATTAACAATACTGGCATACACATTTCAAAAGAAAAGCCTATGATCATTGTATGTAATTTTGGAAATGTTGTTAAACCCAACAGTCTATACTCTTTAGCACAAAGTTTGATGTCCCCAATGATAAAATGGTATGTTACTCTAATTGTCAGATGTGTTACAGTTTACAATAGGCTACTTAGGCCTACTATACCTTCATCCTGATTAAATAAAGGTGAAATAAAAAATAAAATAAAAATAAATGAGAAGAGTAGGCTATCACAGCTGATTCATCCTGGCTCCAGGTCATGTATAAATCTATGCTAGGTAAAGCTCCGCCTTATCTCAGCTCACTGGTCACGATAACAACACCCACCCGTAGCACGCACTCCAGCAGGTATATCTCACTGGTCATACCCAAAGCCAATACCTTCTTTGGCCGCCTTTCCTTCCAGTTCTCTGCTGCCAGTGACTGGAACGAATTGCAAAAATCGCTGAAGCTGGAGACTTATATTTCCCTCACTAACTTTAAACATCAGCTATCTGAGCAGCTAACCGATCGCTGCAGCTGTACATAGTCCATCTGTAAATAGCCCACCCAATCTACCTACCTCATCCCCATTTTTTATTTACATTGCTGCTCTTTTGCACACAAGTATCACTACTTACACACCATCATCTGCTCATCTATCACTCCAGTGTTAATTTGCTAAATTGTAATTACTTTACTACTATGGCTTGTTTATTGCCTTACCACCTCATGCCATTTGCACACACTGTATATAGACTTTCTTTTATTTTTATATTGTGTTATTGACTGTACGCTTGTTTATTCCATGTGTAACTCTGTGTTGTGGTTTCTGTCACACTGCTTTGCTTTATCTTGGCCAAGTCGCAGTTGTAAATAAGTACTTGTTCTCAACTAGCTTACCTGGTTAAATAAAGGATAATACAAATTAAATTAAAGCATTCCGTTTCTAGCATTATCTCCACAAGCAAGGGTATCGTGGGGAAATACAATTTAATGGGAATTAGGCCTAGTATACATAATTTAACTCAAATATCCACAACTCATGTCAGGGAGCCACATTGTCTGACTGACTCTCTCTCTGGTAGCCTATTTCATTGAACACAATGGCAATAGTGGCCAACAGTACTACACAGTGCCTCTTCTCCCAGGAGACTAATTGAATCAAAGCCAGTAGCCTCTAACATTACTGCTAGATAGCCATGAAAATACGAACCTCAGTGGCAGAGCTACTGAGATCTTGAATAGGCTGCTGTTTACCGTAATCAGGATATTGTTTTATTAACCTTGTCCTTGGCGATACTTTCTTTGTTCTCGATTCGATGGAAACATGTCTCATATGAACACATGTGTGAGTTGCAGGTGGAACTCCAAAAAACAGAGAATATTCAGAAAAATATTAAATCCACTTTCGGTATTGAGTGAGAAATGCCTATTGCATGTGTGTAGATCTTTCTTTTGGTCGCGCTACGGGAAGTGCTGTAATTAAGGCTACTACTAAAAGCGCCGCAGCGACTAGTTACTGTAAAGATTTTGGGAAATGCCAAATGTGCAGCAGCTAAAATGCGGAGGAGCTCCTAGCACTATGCAAAAAGTGGATTTCGCGAAATGTTCTGTTTTTTGGAGTAGGCTACCTGCAACCACACACATACGTTTATGATATACACGTTTCTTCCTAGGTTAAGGGTCTAATTGTAAAATAAATGTGTTTGATTGAATAACTAGCCTAATCTAACTGTTGTGGTCATACATCTGGACTCTTCATCATCATCATCAACACTTTGAATTACCTAGGAATATTACTGTAGCAACTGGTTGCTAAGGGAACGAGACACCACCATTATCCTCTTGTGTGACTGAGAGGCGGGATTGGAAAAGTGCACGAGGAGGGGTGGGAAGCGGAGACGGAGCGTGGTTGAAATTCCACCAAATGGATAAGAGGCACACAAAGTTTGACACGTTTATGTTTTCAGTGGTTGGCTGACACGAATGAACGAGTAAACGCTGCTTTTAGCCTAGTGGAAGTATCACAAATAAATACCTCCGTATTATTTATTCACTGCACTGAATCTCCACGAGGGCACAAGTCCGCCTGACAATTTTCGCGTTGAGAGGCAGCGCGGGAGAGCTCACTTGTAGCCTGGCAGGTATGTTCTGCTATTTTGAATAAAGCAAGCCATACATGTCATAAGTTTTAGGCTATTATTATTTTTAGTATAGCTAACTAAATAAATGAAGCTATCTAACAGCAACGCTGTTGTGAGCTTTCACATGTAATTAACTACAACCAGGAGCCTATAACGAATGAAGTCAGCTTTTCAGTCAGTCCTATCGTTTATATTAAACATAGGTTATTATAACACAAGGTAAACACACATTTACAATAATTGTTAGGTCTATGTTATTAGCTTAAAATGTACTGATACAAGTACAGAAACATTCCCTCTGGCATAGCCAGAGGCATTCTAGGCTACACTGCAATTAACACTACTTATTATACAGGCTATGTTCTAACAGTGCTGTTTTGATTCTAAGAACTCGGTTGTTTGCCATAAAGTCTTATTATCTCTGTCTCTATCACAGACATGCATGACCAAGGAAGATAGGCGACATAAACAGATAAAAATAGAGAAATAAGGCGCAAGGTAACAACACCCACCCGTAGCAAGGTAGACAGAGGAAAATAATTAACAGTGAGAGGGTAAGAATTGGAGAGAGAGTACGTTCTGTGATGGAAATGCCAGAGCACATCTGCTCCGGACCGACGCCTAGTTTGATGTAAGGAAGTAGCCTCCTCGATTGCCTCTCCAGTGTGAGGGAGATGAGGCCAAACCCGGGGCATTGTATGTGATCAGACCTATTGAAGAGGTTCGTGTATGGATGTGAGTATGAAAGTGTGTGTATTCATAGCTGTAAGTATGAGGATGTATCCGTGTAAATACGTTGCCATTTGAGTTTTGCCACAATGTACTAGTATCCGGAGTATTTAAGTGTTAAACCTCATTCCTCCTGTTCTACTTCAAAATGATGTCTTACCATTTCTTCTGTCCTCCAGATATAGGGGTGCATTTTGTTTAACATATGTTTAATCATGAATTCATTGTAACTAAACATGTGTGTGGGGGGGGGGGGGATTAAATCTTATCTAAGTCTGACAAAAATGTTCAAATACAGGTCCAGGCGTTTTGAAAGACTGTTAGAAAACTTGGATAGAGGTTACATTTTCTTTGGAATCGACCATACATATAGTTGGCCGTGACACTTCCTCAGGGGATGGCAGTGATATTTTTTTACTTTAAATATTTTATTTCAATACAGTGCCTTAATTTACTGTATTTTGTTGTATTGCTCAAGATACATAACAATACTATTAGTCTGTTCTTTGCATTGCGTTTGAATACACTTTAGTATCACACATATACAATCATCCAATGAGTGATATACTGTTTGAATCATTTGTCATCAGATGCCTGTAAGTGTGAGAACAGAGTTTGGGGAGGACAAAGTGCCGGAGATAGGGCCGAGTATTTAAGTGTCAAACCGCATTCCTCCCGTTACACTTCTGAATGATTTCTTAACATTTTATTCTGTCCTCACATATCAGCCTCAGAGCATGTTATTCTCTGAGTAAGGACTTGCGTGACCTGAGCTAGGTAACACCTTTAGCTTGTTAGATGCATCACAACTGTGGCTATAGCTGGTCATACTGAAAACATTACGGGGCCTGAAAACATTGTCACGTGAAGAGAAATTAGGTTGTTCCGCTTCCAGGCTAACTCCATTAATCTTAATGCTGGAGGCTGAAACAGTTGTAGCGTAGGCTATGACTACTTTTTTCCCTACCCTGCAACCATAGCCATGGGAAGTAGTTTGTGGAAAATTCTGAAAATAATTATTACCAGAGCTGAAGCCGTCTAAATCGGTCTACTAATACAGAACCAGTAAAGGCCCAGTGTGGAATATAAAAACACATGCTCTATATATGTTTCCCAGTTTCTTGACATACTTTGCAAATGCAACTTATTTCTACGTGAAAACTAAAATGATCTTACACTAGTGAGTGCATTTTCATACTGGTCCCCCGTGGGAATTGAAGCCACAACCCTAGCATTGCAAGCTCCCTGCTCTACCAAATGAGCCACATCATCACAAACCACCTGATGCCTGAATGTACTCAATTACTGTGTTGTCCATTGTTTTTCTTCATGGTGATGGAAAGTCTACAGGTACAAACCTATAAATGACCAACCTATGTACAATACAGTAATGTACATTTACATTAAGAGGTTTGTAAGGATGCAAAATTAATACAACACAAACAGTTGTTGTTTTCTGAGTGGTGCAGCGGTCTAAGGCGCTGCATCTCAGTGCAAAAGGTGTCACTACAGTCCCTGGTTTGAATCCAGGCTGTATCACATCCGGCCGTGATTGGGAGTCCCATAGGGCGATGCACAATTGGCCCAGTGTCACCCGGGTTTGGCCGGGGTAGGTCGTCATTGTAAATAAGAATTTGTTCTTAACTGACTTGCCTAGTTATATAAAGGTTAAATAAAAAATGTGATTAAGAAAAATATTTCATTTGATGTGGATGTTTTGTGTCTTTGCCCATAACTTTGCACCTTTTGATGTAAATGTTTGAGGACAGGGTTTTGTTCTTTCTGGATTCCATTAGAATGGCAATGGCAGAGAAAGGGACAGGGCAACAACTCTTGCAATTCCAACTATTGAATCCTGCCAGTTTCATTAAATAGTACCCGCAAAACACCAGTCTCAACGTCAACAGTGAAGAGGCGACTCCAGGATACTGGCCTTCTAGGCAGAGTTGCAAAGAAAAAGCCATATCTCAGACGGGCCAATAAAAAGAAAAGATTAAGATGGCCAAAAGAACACAGATACTGGACAGAGGAACTAGAAGGCCAGCATCCCGGAGTCGCCTCTTCACTGTTGATGTTGAGACTGGTGTTTTGCTGGTACTATTTATTATAGCTGCCAGTTGAGGACTTGTGAGGCGTCTGTTTCTCAAACTAGACACTCTAGTGTACTTGTCCTCTTGCTCAGTTGTTCACCGGGGCCTCCCACTCCTCTTTCTATTCTGTTTAGAGCCGTTTTGCGCTGTTCTGTGAAGGGAGTAGTATACAGCATTGTACGAGATCTTCAGTTTCTTGGCACTTATGGAATAGCCTTAATTTCTCAGAACAAGAATAGACTGACGAGTTTCAGAAGAAAGTAATTTTTTTTCTGGACATTTTGAGCCTGTAATTGAACCCCCAAATGCTGATGCTCCAGATACTCAACTAGTCTAAAGAAGGCCAGTTGTATTGCTTCTTTAATCAGAACAACAGTATGCAGCTGTACTAACATAATTGCAAAAGGGTTTTCTAATGATCAATTAGCCTTTTAAAATTATAAACTTGGATTAGCTAACACAACGTGCCTTTGGAACACAGGAGTGATGGTTGCTGATAATGGACCTCTGTACACCTATGTAGATATTCCATAAAAAATCTGCCGTTTCCAGCTACAATATTCATTTACAACATTAACAGTGTCTACACTCTATTTCAGATACATTTGATGTTATTTTAATGGACAGTTTTCTTTCAAAAACAACGACATTTCTAAGTGACCCCAAACTTTTGAACGGTAGTGTATATATTTTTGAAAGACTTTTTTAAAAAAGTTAAAGGGGTACTGCAGCACCCTCAGCACCCATACTTTCCTTGGCTATGCCTGCAACCCACGGTTGCCTGTGTAAGACAGTCTGTGGCATCAGCACTGTTCAGGCCCTCATTCAGTTCTTCAGGAAGCTGTGAGCGCCGTCAGTCGCCGATTACATAAATGTATGGGCCGTTACCGGCTGCAGAGCTCACCATGCTGGCTCACCGTGCTGGCGCCGCATGAGTCATCCTAAGTGACAGCTGCCATTACCGCCACAGACAAAGAACACAATGGGAGATCGATAACGACTATGCAAGGCTAATAGCAACAGTGAAACATGGCAGCGCGACGTTACCGTATCCCCCAAAGGGCTCGAGTGCGGCTGAGAGGGTCAACCAAAAGCAGTCATACAGTAGCTGACCATTATTTACCACGAGTAACACAAATGTTTTAAGCATAGGGTTTGAAAGGAAAGGGATGTGAATCAATCTTAATGAAGCCAATTCTGTACTCAAACCTTACTGCTGTTGTACAAAATGAAATGTAGTAGAATAAGGGTTGTCCTCGCCTGGGGGGCCCAACGACGATGTGGTTCATCAAACCAACTTTACAGTGCGGATTTAGCCTAATAATGTCAGTATTCTCTGCATTCCTGTTAAAAATAACCATTAGGATATATTTTTATTGTTGAAATTCTCTTCTAAATGCACAGTGTACAGACTTACAGAATTGATACACTGGATGAGGGAGAGGAAAGCATTGTAGGTTTTACATGATACATTGGACGCGTATAAATCCCAGAAGAAGAGGTGCGAGCCACGTGATCCAGTGTTCTCAGATGTGAGCCCGCACACATTGTTTTCTTGGAAATAGAGCCAGAGCATAATTTTAAACTCGCAGCACGCAGCATTGCTTTGCTCACACGGCTAGTGGAGCAGGTTTTCATTGACCGCAATGGAAGTGTAGTTTCACTTGCGGCTCACGCCCAGCAAAAATGTAGCAGGTCTGTTAAGGTGACCCTAGTGTACACTTACCAGAAGTCATTGATAGTCTGAATATTATTAAATTCGTGGTGCTCTCCATAGCATTGTGTTACCCATAATTCCTATCCTAACCACTGAATTATTCCGTTTTTCATTCCCTTGTGTCTGTAATTGTCACTGGAAGACTGCAAAATCATGAGATTTATATTAGTCTCAAATAGTGGACATTTCCTATGCGTTCTTGTTTCACATTTGACTCACATTTCATATGGTGTTGTAATGCATATCGACCATGAGCCATGAACTGCTGTCGAATTTGTAGAAAAAAACCAAACCAGAGGCATTTATTTCAGCGTTTGTAAAGAGCAGCCCTATCTCGTATGAGCAACTCAAATGCTGATACGTTTTTACATTTTAATTCACTGGACTGAAGTATTGATGTCATATTATGAAAAAGTATAGTTGACCCAGAATCAACTATGTGTATTCTTGAATCATCCAGAAATGCTGAAGTGAACAATATTAATTAATCACACCTATCCCACTCACACATATTCACACACCTCTCCGCATTATAGAAACCTGCGTTCTTTCTTTTTTTCACGTGTAAATACTGACTATCTGCAGATAGATATGTATTCTCCCCCTCTCTCTGTCTCCCTGGCAGTGGAATAGATAACAGTAATCAAATTCCAGCCATGTTAATGTATTATACCATACTCCCAGATGGATGTTTGGGTGGGATGCCAAGAATGTGAAGTAAATGATTGGTCAGTATTCTCATCGTCTATGCTCTCTGTTGTGGAACTACATGAATGTCCTCTCAGACTGATCGTGTTGAGATGTAAGAGCCATACTTGATCCACTGAATAATGCAGTGGGTTTTCTGATTGGAAAGGCAAAGTCAATTTTCTATCCAATAGACGAAAACCTGTAGTCTTACAAGTCAGAATTAAGTATCAAGATTGTCAGATTGCCACCTGTTATTGTGAATTCATGGCAAAAATGAGCATTTATTGCACAATAATGGGGATATTAGTCAAATCAAATCAATAGCATTAGTCACATGCGCCGAATACAACAGGACCTTAATAGACCTTACAGTGAAATGCTTACTTACGAGCCCCTAACCGACGGTGCAGTTAAAAAAAAATATGGATAAGAATAAGAGATGAAAGTAACAAGTAATTAAAGAGGAGCAGTAAAAAAAATAACAATATATATATAGGGGAGTGCCAGTACAGAGTCAATGTGCGGGGCACCGGTTAGTTGAGGTAGTATGTACATGTAGGTAGTGTTAATTAAAGTGACTATTCATAGATGACAACAGAGAGTGGCAGTGGTGTGTGTGTGTGTGTGTGGGGGGGGGATATGAATATTCTGGGTAGCCATTTGACTAGATATTCAGGAGTCTTATGGCTTGGGGGTGTTTAGAAGCCTCTTGGATCTAGACTTGGCGCTCCGGTACCTCTTGCCGTGTGGTAGCAGAGAGAACAGTCTATGACTAGGGTGGCTGGAGTCTTTGACCATTTTTAGGGCCTTCCTCTGACACCACCTGGTATAGAGGTCCTGGGTGGCAGGAAGCCTGGCCGTTCGCAATACCCTCTGTAGTGCCTTGCGGTCGGAGGCTGAGCAGTTGCCATACAAGGCAGTGATGCTCTCGTTGGTGCAGCTGTAGAACCCTTTGAGGATCTGTGGACCCATGCCAAATCTTGGGGAATAGGTTTTGCCGTGCCCGCTTCACGACTGTCATGCTGTGCTTGGACCATGTTAGTTTGTTGGTGATGTGGACACCAAGGAACTTGAAGCTCTCAACCTGCTCCACTGCAGCCCCGTCGATGAGAATGGGTGTGTGCTCGGTCTTCTTTTTCCTGTAGTCCACTGACATCTGTTGTAGGCTGTCCTCCCTGTAGGCTGTCTCGTTGTTGTTGGTGATCAGGCCTACCACTGTTGTGTCATTGGCAAATTTAATGATGGTGTTGGATTCATGCCTGGCCGTGCAGTTATGAGTGAACAGGGAGTACAGGAGGGGACTGAGCACGCATCCCTGGGGGGCCCCTGTGTTGCGGATCAGAGTGGCGGATGTGTTGTTACCTACCCTTGCCACCTGGGGGTGGCCCGTCAGGAAGTCCAGGATCCAGTTGCAGAGGGAGGTGTTTAGTCCCAGGGTCCTTAGGTTAGTGATGAGCTTTGAGGGTACTATGGTGTTGAACGCTGAGCTGTAGTCAATGAATAGCATTCTCACATAGGTGTTCCTTCTGTCCAGGTGGGAAAGGGCAGTGTGGAGTGCAATAGAGACTGTTGGGGCAGTATGTAAATTGGATTGGGTCTAGGGTTTCTGGGATGATGGTGTTGATGTGAGCCATGACCAGCCTTTCAAAGCACTTCATGGCTACAGACATGAGTGCTACGGGTCGGTAGTCATTTAGGCAGGTTACCTTAGTGTTCTTGGGCACAGGCACTATGGTGGTCTGCTTAAAACAAGTTGGTATTACAGACTCGGACAGGGAGAGGTTGAAAATGTCAGTGAAGCAAATGCAAGCTGGTCAGCACATGCTCGCAGTACACGTCCTGGTAATCCGTCTGTCCCTGAATGCCTTGTGAATGTTGACCTGTCTAAAGGTCTTACTCACATCTGCTGCGGAAAGCGTGATCACACAGTCTTCCGGTACAGCTGGTGTTCACATGCATGTTTCAGTGTTATTTGCCGCGAAGCAAGCATAGAAGTAGTTTAGCTCGTCCAGTAGGCTCGTTTCACTGTGCAGCTCTCGGCTGTGCTTCCCTTTGTAGTCTGTAATGGTTTGCAGGCCCTGCCACATCCGAGGAGCATCAGAGCCGGTGTAGTACGACTCGATTTAGTCCTGTATTGACGCTTTGCCTGTTTGATGGTTCATCGGAGGACATAGCAAGATTTCTTATAAGCTTCCGGGTTAGAGTCCTGCTCCTTGAAAGCTGCAGCTCTAGCCTTTAGCTCAGTCAATGCCATTGGAGGATTCCCGGAACATATTCCAGTCTGTGCAAGCAAAGCAGTCCTGTAGCTTAGCATTTGCTTCATCTGACCACTTTTTTATTGATCTAGTCACTGGTGCTTCCTGCTTTACTTTGTGCTTATCAGCAGGATAGAATTATGATCAGATTTGCCAAATGGAGGGTGAGGGAGAGATTTGTATGCATCTCTGTGAGTAGAGTATAGGTGGTCCAGAGTTATTTTCCTTCTGGTTGCAAATTTAACATCTAGATAGAAATGAGGTGAAACTGATTTAAGTTTCCCTGCATTAAAGTCCCCGGCTACTAGGAGCGCCGCCCCTGGGTGAGCGTTTTCTTGTTTGCATGTGGGGAAATACAGCTCATTCAATGCTATCTTGGTGTCAGCCTCTGACTGTGGTGGTATGTAAACAGCTACAAAGAATATAGATGAGAACTCTCTCGGTAGGTAATGTAACCTCAGGCGAGCAATGGCTCAAGACTTCCTTAGATATTGTTCACCAGCTGTTGTTTACAAAAATACATAGACCACGCCCCTTGTCTTACCAGACGCCGCTGTTCTATCCTGCCGGTACATCGTATAACCAGTCAGCTGTATGTTGATATTGTCGTCGTTCAGACACGACTCCGTGAAGCATAAGATGTTACAGTTTTTAATGTTCCGTTGGTAGTTTAATCTTCCCAATAACTTGTCCATTTTATTGTCCAAAGTGTGCATGTTTGCGAGCAGAATTGAGGGGAGTGGGGGTTTATTTGATCGCCTCCTACTCCTCAGAAGGCAGACCGACCTCCAGCCTCTCTTTCTCCGCCTCCTCTTCACGCAGATCACTGGGGTCAGGGCCTGTTCCAGAGGGAGCCGTATATCCTCCGCCTCGGGCTCGTCAGAGTCGTGAAAGAAGAAAAAGTTTTCTGCTAGCCTGTGGTGAGTAATCGCAGTCCTGATGTCTAGAAGTTATTTTCGGACATAAGAGACGGTAGCGGCAACATTATGTACAAAAATAGTTTTAAAAAAAAAGTTACAAGCAATGCAGATGAACTAACAAAAAAAACACAATCGGTTGGGGCACATAAAACTCCTACGGAGTAGAAAATGGTGGCTGTCTGTAGATTGACAAGATTGCAAACATGACAGTCTCAGCCACACAGGCATGAAGTTGAATGGCATTAGTAACATGTGGTGGGATTGGTTTGGTAGTGTTCATATTTTACAGTAATATATATCTTTCATATCTAAAAGTAGCTTTGAGATGAAGTATTTGCGTAGTTGATAAAGATGGAACGATAGGGCCCTGATTGACCACTATCGCTGCAGTTTGCGCGAGGGCGTCCATCGGGAGTTGACCTGCAGGGACACCACCCTCACCTTCGACCAGCTCGTGGACCTGTCCATTCGGCTGGATAACCTGCTGGCTACCCGTGGATGTCCAGATCGGGTTATGTCGGTTCCATCCCCCAGCACCGCCACTCCGGTGCCCATGGAGCTAGGAGGGGCTGTGCGTAGGGAGACTGGAGGAGGTTCTGTCTCGTGCACCATCTGTGGCCGCAGAGGTCACACTGCCGGTTGGTTCTGGGTTGGTTCCTCTGGGGATCGAGGCAGCAGGCAGGGCACTCTGGCTTCATCCCAGGTGACCCGGCACCATTCTCACCCAGAGCCCTCTGTTGCACACATGTTTCTGTATGTTACTTTTCCTGAGTTTTCCCCGCATTCCCAGCATAAGGCACTCATCGATTCAGGCGCAGCTGGGAATTTTATAGACAGATCGTTCGCCCTTAGTTTAGGGATCCCCATTGTTCCCGTGGCTGTGCCCTTCCCCGTTCACGCCTTAGATAGTCGACCATTAGGGTGGAGGCCACCGCTCCTCTAGCTATGGTGACGCAGGGGGGTCACAAGGAGAGAATCAGTCTCTTCCTCATTGACTCTCCTGCGTTTCCCTTGGTGCTAGGCCTACCCTGGTTAGCTTGTCATGACCCCACTGTTTCTTGGCAACGGAGGGCTCTCACAGGGTGGTCGTGAGAGTGCTCGGGGAGGTGTTTAAGTGTTTCCGTTGGTGCTACTACGGTGGAAAGTCCAGACCAGGTCTCCACCGAGGGCATTCCCCCTGAATATGCCGATTTGGCTCTCGCCTTCTCCAAAAAGAAGAATCAATTACCACCCTATCGACGGGGTGATTGTGCGATAAATCTCCTGGTAGACTCTGCACTTCCCAGGAGTCACGTGTTTCCCCTGTCACAGGCGGAGACGGCGGCTATGGAAACATATGTCTCCAAATCCCTGCATCAGGGGTACATTCGGTCCTCCACTTCACCCGCCTACTCAAGTTTATTTTTTGTGAAGTAGAAGGAGGGAGGTCTGCGCCCGTGTATTGACTATCGAGGTCTAAACCAGATCACGGTGAGGTACAGTTACCCGCTACCGCTCATCGCCACAGCGATTGAGTCAATGCCCGGGGCACGCTTCTTCACCAAACTAGATCTCAGGAGTGCTTACGACCTGGTGCGAATCCGGGAGGGAGACGAGTGGAAGACAGCGTTCAGTACGACCTCAGGGCATTATGAGTACCTCGTCATGCCGTACGGGTTGATGAATGCTCCATCAGTCTTCCAAGCCTTTGTAGACAAGATTTTCAGGGACCTGCATGGGCAGGGTGTAGTGGTGTATATTGATGACATTCTGATATACTCCACTGCACGCACCGAGCATGTGTCCCTGGTGCGCAGGGTACTTGGTCGACTGTTGGAGCATGACCTGTACGTCAAGGCTGAGAAATGTCTGTTCTTTTTGCAGTCCGTCTCCTTCCTAGGGTACCGTATTTCCACCTCGGGGGTGGAGATGGAGAGTGACCGCATTTCAGCCGTGCGTAATTGGCCGACTCCCACCACGGTAAAGGAGGTGCAGTGGTTCCTAGGGTTTGCCAATTCCTACTGGAGGTTTATCCAGGGTTTTGGTCAGGTAGCGGCTCCCATTACCTCACTGCTGAAGGGGGGCCCTGTACGCTTGCAGTGGTCGGCTGAGGCGGACAGGGATATTGGTCACCTGAGGGCACTGTTTACCTCGGCTCCCGTGCTGGCTATCATTCATAGTGGAGGTGGACGCGTCCAAGGCAAGGATAGAAGCTGTGCTCTCTCAGCACTCGGGTAAGCCACCGAAGCTCCGCACGTGTGCCTTCTTCTCGAAGAAGCTCAGCCCGGCGGAGAGAAACTATGACTTGGGGGACCAGGAGCTGTTGGCTGTTGTCAAGGCTCTGAAGGCATGGAGACATTGGCTTGAGGGGGCTAAACACCCTTTTCTCATCTGAACTGGCCACCGCAATCTGGAATACATCTGTGCAGCGAGGAGACTGAACCTTCGCCAGGCAAGTGGGCCATGTTTTTCACTTGTTTGGTTTTTTGCCTTTCCTACAGACCAGGTTCCCAGAACGTGATGGCAGAAGCACTGTCCCGGCTGTATGACACAGAGGAGCGGCGCATGGATCCCACTCCCAAACTCCCAGCCTCCTGTCTGGTGGCGCCGGTAGTGTGGGAGCTGTAAGCAGACATTGAGCAGGCGTTACGCGCAGAGCCCGCTCCCCTCCAGTGTCCCGCTGGGCGTCTGTACGTTCCGTCTGTTGTCCGTGACCGGTTGATCTATTGGGCCCACACGTCACCCTCCTCTGGTCATCCTGGGATCGGTCGGCCGGGACGGTGCACTGTTTGATTGGGAAGTACTGGTGGCCTACCTTGGCCAAGGACCTAAGGGTTTATGTTTCCTCCTGCTCGGTGTGCGCTCAGTGTAAGGCTCCTAGGCAGCTGCCCAGAGGGAAGCTACACCCCTTACCCGTTCCACAGCGGCCTTGGTCACACCTGTCGGTGGATTTTCTTACCGATCGCCCCCCCCCCCCCCCGGTTCTCTAAGTCCTGCCGTTTCCTCGCTCTGCCCGGTCTCCCTACAGCCCTACAGACTGCGGAGGCCTTGTTTACGCACGTCTTCCGGCACTACGGGTTGCCTGAGAATATAGTGTCTGCTCGATGTCCCCAGTTCACTTCGAAGGTCTGGAAGGCGTTCATGGAGTGAACCAGGATGTGGGCAGGTTTCTGCCGTATTGCCAGTATCGGCCGGGGAGTGGGAAGCATTCGTGCCCTGGGCCGAGATGGCTCAGAACTCGCTCCGCCACTCCTCCACTAACCTCTCCCCCTTCCAGTGCGTACTGGGAGTACCAGCTTGTTCTGGCGCCTTGGCATCAGAGTCAGACCGAGGCTCCTGCGGTGGACAACTGGTTCAGGCGCGTGGAGAAGACATGGAACGCCGCCCATGTTCACCTCCAGCGGGCCGTGCTGCGCCAGAAAGCCAGCGCAGTGAGGCCACGGTGTTCGCAACGGGGGACCGGGTCTGGCTCTCGACCCAAAACCTGCCCCTCCGCCTGCCCTGCCGGCAGCTGGGCCTGCGGTTTGTGGGGCCATTTAAAGTCCTGAGGAGAGTGAATGAAGTTTGTTATAGGTTACAGCTTCCCTCTGATTACCGTATTAACCCCTCGTTCCATGTGTCTCTCCTCAGGCCGGTGGTGGTTGGCCCGCTCCAGGAGTCTGAGGTGTGGGAGGTTTCTCCGCCCTCTGGACATCGAGGGGGCCCCGGCGTACTCCTTCCGCTCTATATTGGATTCGAGGCGTCGGGCGAGGGGCCTTCGGTACCTCGTGGAGTGGGAGGGGTACGGTCCGGAGGAGAGGTGCTGGGTTCCGTTGGAGGACGTGTTGGACTCTTCAATGCTGCGGGAGTTCCACCGTCTCCATCCGGACCGCTCTGCACCTTGCCCTCCGGGTCCTCCCTGAGGCCGGCGTCGGTGCGCTGCTGGAGCCGAAGGGGGGTACTGTCACGGTACCCCATTTCTTTGTGTGAGATTGTTTATTGTAGTGCTTGTGTACGTTCCCCGGGAGCGCACAATGGGTTATTTTGTGCACATTTATTCTTGTTGTTGTGGATGCCGTTGGTTTTGCTTAATAAATCTCTGGTTATTACCCAGTTCTGCTCTCCTGCGCCTGCCTTCTCTGGCACCAATATTACCAATATTTGTACTGTGTACTTGAGCTTGTGTCCTCAAAAGTGACTACACCTCTGCAATTTTTACCAGAAAGGTGAGATTTGAACCTTTCTTGGAGTATGCAGCATTACTAGTTATTGTATATGGCCCTGTCATAATAAATAATTACTTTTGAGGATAACATAGTTTACATTATCAATTACATTTAGTTACATTCAACAGTAAGTCTACCCCTTCCTTTTTCGAACATTCTGTTAAAAATCGCGCAACTTTTCAGCGTCCTGCTACTCATGCCAGGAATATAGTATATGCATATGATTAGTATGTGTGGATAGAAAACACTCTGAAGTTTCTAAAACTGGTTAAATCACGGCTGTGACTATAACAGATTGTGTGTTTCATCGAAAAGCGCAAGAAAAACTGCTCTCTGAAAGCTAAAAATAATTTCCATGCGTCACTTTCATGGGTTGTTAAAAGGGCACAAAATTAATTATTATTATTATTATTATTACCTGCATGCAATTCCTACAGATTCCACATGATGTCGCCATTGTCGTCATTTTCCAGGGACTTTTTTGTTGGTAAATCCAACTAACTGGATTCAATTTCTTCCGGTCTCCACCAGGATGTTTTGAATGTGCACATTGGCAGCCATTGATTTGAAGACGAGGAGCTATTGAATACACATCGCCCTGTAATCATTTTGATAGATTATAAACGTTTACTAATACCTAAAGTTGGATTACAAAAGTATTTCGAAGTGTTTTGTGAAAGTTTATCGTCGACTTTTTTAATTTTAAAAAATGACGCAGCGTTTTAAAACAATGTTTTTTTCTGAATCACACAGCTTCCATAGAAAGCTATTTTGGGTATATATGGACCGATTTAAACGAAAAAAAGACCCAATAGTGATGTTTATGGGGCATATAGGAGTGCCAAGAAAGAAGCTCGTCAAAGGTAATGAATGTTTTATATTTTATTTCTGCGTTTTGTGTAGCGCCGGCTAAGCTAAATCTTTGTTTACGTCGCATTTAGGCATTTTGGGGTGTTGCATGCTATCAGATAATAGCTTCTCATGCTTTCGCCGAAAAGCATTTTAAAAATCTGACTTGTTGGCTAGGTTCACAACGAGTGTAGCTTTAATTCAATACCCTGCATGTGCATTTTGATGAACGTTTGAGTTTTAACGAGTACATTTAGCATTTAGCGTAGCGCATTTGCATTTCCAGGTGTCTACTTGAGACATCTGCGTCTCAAGTAGGAGCAAGAAGTTAACAACCTTTTGTGACTAGGGGGCAGTATTTTAATTTTTGGAAAAATAACTTTCCCGTAGTAAACAGGATATTTTGTCAGGACAAGATGCTAGAATATGCATATAATTGACAGCCTAGGATAGAAAACACTCTAAAGTTTCCAAAACTGTACAAATATTGTCTGTGAGTATAACAGAACTGATATTGCAGGCGAAAGCCTGAGAAAAATCCAATCCGGAAGTGCCTCATGTTTTGAAAGCGCTGCGTTCCAATGCGTCCCTATTGAGCAGTGAATGGACTATCAACCAGATTACTTTTTCTCCGTATTCCCCAAGGTGTCTACAGCATTGTGACGTAGTTTTACGCATTTATGTTGAAGAATACCCGTAAGCGGCTACATTGCGCAACTGGTCACCTGATGGCTCTCAGAGTGATTCTCACGTAAAATACAGAGGTAGCCATTATTCCAATCGGTCCTACTGAAAAACCAATTGTCCCGGTGGATATATTATCGAATAGATATTTGAAAAACACCTTGAGGATTGATTATAAACAACGTTTGCCATGTTTCTGTCAATATTATGGCGCTAATTTGGAATATTTTTCGGCGTTTTCGTGACTGCAATTTCCGGGCGATTTCTCAGCCAAACGTGAAGAACAAACACAGCTATTTCGCCTACAAAAATAATCTTTCTGGAAAAAAGGAACATTGGCTATCTAACTGGGAGTCTCGTGAGTGAAAACATCCGAAGCTCATCAAAGGTAAAGATTTAATTTGATTGCTTTTCTGATATCTGTGACCAAGTTACCTGCTGCTAGCTGAACAAAATGCTATGCTAGGCTATCGATAAACTTACAGAAATGCTTGTCTAGCTTTGGCTGTAAAGCATATTTTGAACATCTGAGATGACAGGGTGATTAACAAAAGGCTAAGCTGTGTCTCAATATATTTCACTTGTGATTTTCATGAATAGGAATATTTATGTTCGTTGCGTTATGCTAATTAGTGTCAGTCGATGATTACGCTCCCTCATGCGGGATGGGGAGTCACTAGAGGTTTTAAGGAGCAAAGCTTTCAAATATTGAGGCTGTCACTCTGTCCCACCATGGGTTTTTGAGGCAGCATTGACAAAATATCATTTGGAGAAAGAACTTTGATGGATTACCTGACAAGGAGCCCATAAGTGGCCTCTGAAAGGCAGACAGAGGCGAGAGAGGCGCTGCATTGGGTGACAAAGTGACAGAGGAGTAGAGTTATGAATAAATAGGCTGGGAACACAGAAGGGTATATTGCATTGGGGTAAGAGGTTATCAGATGAATAGATAGCAACAAAGACTGACGAGGATGGGGAACTGTGGGGGTAAGGAAGTGGTTGAAATGGAAAGAGACAGACAGTAGAGGGGAAAACAAACAGACTGACTGATGGACAGATAGACGTAGGGACAGTTTCACAGGGAGACGCAAACAGACTGATTAATAAAAACAGACACATGTAAATGTGAACAGAGAAAGCTAAAATACGAAGAGAGAAAAACATTAACAGTGATAGAAAAAGACAAACATAGACTTACAAACAGACAAAACAGAGACAAGACAAACAGAGAGAGAGCCAGACGTAAACATAAATCTGCACAGGGCTGTTGGCCGTTTTGGAACATGCCCAGGTGCCCTGTGGCGCCTGCTTACGTCTACGGCTCCCTGGCGACCCCCTTCAACTCCCATTTCCCCATCACCATGACGCCACAAAGCGTGACCATGGATCAGAGACTGACTTGCCTCAGTGGAGCACTCCAGACCGCTGGCACTGGGGCCCCAGCTTTATCGCCAGTAACGTCTGCATGACAAAGCAGCCACACACTGGGGAGCACGGGGCACACTGGGGACTATGGGAAAAGACAGTAATCATAGCACGATTTATACACCCACCTGCCTATACAATACAATACCACCTGCTCATGATCCTGTTGCTCCCAGACAGTGGAACATTATGAAGCATACAAAAGGTCAGACTTCTGTTGCCTACAATTACGTAAGAAGCTAGATCTCTTTGGCATTTTGGTGAGTAAACACTTTTATGTCAAGCGTGCTGCTTAATAATCTTTTGATTTAACGATTACAGGTGGAGGATTAATAGTAATATTTGTCCAAAATATAATTTTTGCTTAAAAGCTTGCTATAATTTCAAGTTTCTGCAATTTAATAGTACTGGCCATATTCTGGGATATATATGGATATATCCCCACAAATCCCCCAAGCTTTGAGAGTAAATGTCCAGAAATAAAATTCTCTGCAATTGAATATACAGATAGATGTAGGATGTTGATTTGAGGCACTTTGCTACAGCAGGAAAATAATCCTGCATCAACAAGAAATGTGCATTATTATTTGGATTATAATTAATGGATATTGTTGTAGGGGTTGATACTGTCGTGACGTTGTATTAGTTAATGTGACAACTGTTGCTCATCGAATGATTACAAGTTTCTTAATTACGTGATTAACTGAAGCAAGCAATTATTAACTCATTAACCTGGGGCACCATGGGAAAACTAGTTTTTATTGAGTTTCTATTTCCCAAATTAACTCAAAGAATATCAGAATATCGATTTTACAACAGCCGCTAATTAACCAGTTGCCTCTAACAATCTTGTTCTGAACGTCGTATAACCTGCGAAACTGCACGGACCTGGGTCCCACCAATGAATTTGTACCACACCAATCTTAGTTGAATATTTATTTACTAAAAAGCTAAAATGATGGTAAAAGATACACATAGACAAAACACATTATAGGCTATTGATTAGAACTTTGTATAACGGGCCAACACACTATGACGCGTGTTACCCACAATGGGAATTTCAAAAGAGAGAGAAAAAAGAAAGTACACAAGATAAATATTCATTTGGGTGAATTTGTCAGCTATGCTATTCTAACCCTGGCCTTGCCCCAAACTGCCGCTCTTATGGGTCAGAATATAATGATGTAATTACGTGGGGATGATCTCCGAGGATTCTCTGCGTGGACCATTCCGCTGTTCGATGACGCACTTCTACTGCGCACCTCCCTGCTCGTCCTCCCGGTGTCAGTGTCCTTTTTTGGCTTAGGAGTCTGTTCCCTCACCCTTTTCTCTGGAAGGGGTCTTCTAAGGACAGACAGCTCTATATCTCAGAGCTCACAGCATAGGAATGAAACCCTTTAGATACCACGATTCGATGGGAGATAGAGGCTAGGTGGTTTGACTTGAATTCACCCGCTTAGACACAGCTACTCATCCGTAGCTTGGGTAGCAAATTATTTTTTTGTCCTCAAACTTCTGGGTTCGTTGACTTTTTTAGACCTCGCTGCAGCTGGGGTCACGTAGCCCTGCTGTAAATTCTACACTCACAGGTTTTATACCCTTGGGTCAGAAGTGGGCGTAGCTGCCTTTAGGGCAATTCTCTGGGCGTACCAAGTTAATGAGGTAAGGTCCAGATTTGACTCAAATCCAATTTTAGACAACTAACTTAACATTTCATCTTCCCCAAAACATTCTCTTTGATTTGGATATTTTCCATACAACGTACAATGTATAAATATCAAACATATACTAGGAAAACCCTTCACATTACAATGTTTTCGTAATAACGTAATCTATTAACCTTTAATAACAGAACAAAAATGACATAAATTTTCATATTCCATCTATCGTCATGACCACCATTGTTCCAAAGTCCCTTTAGTTCATGTTTAATGTTCTGAGGCTGGTTCTCCATAGTAACAGGACAAAGGAATTTGTCTGTGGCCTGAGATTTACCAGGGGTGTGAGGTGCCATAAAACCTCCCACATCTTCAGACCCCTAGATCTCTCCTCCTCTGTTGGGGTTGAGAGATAATCTGTAGGGTTGTGGTCTCCTGTAACCTGACCTGATCAAGACAGTCATGACAATACTTTTTTGTAAGGGAAAATCAAGTCTGAAATATCTACATTGAAATGACTAACTTCAGAAGCCTTTTTCAACTTCACATACACTACAATTAAAAAATGTCCTGCATTGTGAGACATTTATCCTGCAACAGGGTGATATATATATATATTTTTTTACCTTTATTTAACTAGGCAAGTCAGTTAAATAGGCACACTTAACCAGCATGGCTACCATAGCATTCTGCAGCGCTACACCATCCCATCTGGTTTGGGCATAGTGGGACTATTATTTATTTTCCAACAGGACAATGACCCAACACACCTCCAGGCTGTGTAAGGGCTATTTGACCAAGAAGGAGAGTGATGGAGTGCTGCATCAGATGACCTGGCCTCCACAATCTCCCAACCACAACCTAATTGAGATGGTTTGGGATGAGTCAGACTGCAGAGTGAAGGAAAAGCAGCCAACAAGTGCTCAGCATATGTGGGAACTCCTTCAAGACTGTTGGAAAAGCATTCCAGGTGAAGCTGGTTGAGAGAATGCCAAGAGTAAAATAGATTTTGATTTGTTTAACACTTTTTGGGTTACTACATGATTCCATATGTGTTATTTCATAGTTTTTATGTCTTCGCTATCATTCTACATTGTAGAAAATAGCCAAAGTAAAGAACAAACCTTGAATGAGTAGGTGTTGTATACTGTGGTGTATATATAAAGTTTATAGATCTAACTTAATTCGATTATAATTATAATTGTTTCTAAAATGCGAAATATTAGATAAATTTATCTCAGAGTCGTTTTGTTAGAGCGATTTCAAATGTTTAGATGATACAGATAAAATGTTTAGTTGAGCAAGAGTAGTGTGGAATTTTTTGTTGTTGGGGGGCAGTTATGTGGGATTATGACATTGTTTCAGTATCTTACTTTCAACAACCTGATTGGTTGAAACAATTACTTGGTTGCACTGACATGAGGGATATGAAAGCATCTAACTGACAGACAATACATGAAGCTCTTTCAAAAATGTTTTTAATTTGTGTAATACAACCTTTTGCTGGTAAACAAGTCAATCATTGCGATATCTTTGTTTCTTAAAGTCAAAACATTATAATTTCCAATTAATTAAGCCATTGAGATAACGACAGCCAGGCTAATTCAAATAAACCTTCCCTGGACATTTCAACCTTAAAATTCTTCCCCCGATTGACCTGTCCTCGAGCCAAATTGGCCTCAAGGCTAATTCTGACAGCAATCGCTTTAGCACAACATACAAGACTATGAGCTCTAGAATTTCTTCTGCCATTTTTTTCTCCCGTCATTTTTTCTCACATCACAGTTTTTCCAAATTACTGAACAGCCTGCCAGTGGGAACCCTGAATCTAGGTATTGAAAGCCTTCCTTTGTCTCAATGATAATCTCTCAGCTACATAGGTCCAACAGGCCATGTAGGTGACATAGGATCTGTCTCAAATCTGCTCAGCCACTGAGAACCAGTCTACATGTATGTCACAATACTAAAACGATAGGTTTCAAGCCCTTTCTTTTGTCTGGATTCCCCTTTTGTCATTGTGAAACATTAGACGAGAATGTTTCCTGGACACTGTTCAAAAATGTTTCTGTATAGTAAGCTTTGTTATTGAATACATTTTCTAAAATGTTTGAATGAAAATGTTCTCATTGTCATTGAATCGTGCATAATACAACCACATGGCCAATGGAGATTTCACCTCCTATGTTTAGCAAAAACATTATAAGTGCAGTGCAAAGTTGGCAGTCTGCATTTTTATTTTCTTTGTTCTGCATGTGTTAGAATCCCAGCTTCATAGTTTGACTTGGTTTAAAAGCTGATCAAAAGACTCATCTATCTTGTGTCTACGTAGCTTTCCTCTGAGTCTGGTCATATGTCTGGGAAAGGCACCAAAGCCCATGTCATTTGGTTGGTGATACCACACAGACTTCAGTCAAACTTTCTCCGACTCTCTTTTCAAGTCTGTTTTGCCTGTTTGAGGAGAAGTGAACCTGTCATAACCTCATCCCTCCTTTCTGAATCAGTGAGATTATCTGTCTGTTGCTGGGCCTTTGACAACACAGGAAGATTTGGGGGTGAAATATAATGCATTTCTTCAATGCCCCAAAAAAGCCTGTACTATACTTGAGTACACTAGTGAACCTGCAACTAAAAAGTTGGGTAATGTCATAGTTTATGGTGCAAAAATATCACTTGTATATGGGAGGGATGGCTTTACAAACCGAGCACCTCATATACTCTTGTGCTCCTTTCCATAATTGGACCGATGTTGATGACATGTTTACTTCCACTCAGCCTGGTCTCATAGATAGATGCACCATAATGTAAATGAGTATGACATGATGCGTTTGGTATGGTTACATAAGACAGACAGTTACTTAAGGGGGGGGGGGTGAAAGTAAGGTTGTGGGTGGGTGGGCATATAATGCAAATGTCTAGCAACCCAAAGGTGACGAGTTCAAATTTCATCATGGACATCCTTAGCATTTTAGCCAATGAGCAACTTTTAAACTATTTACTACTTTTTAGCTACTTTGCAACTACTTAGCATGTTAGCTAACCCTAACCCTTTGAGCTAACCCTAAACAACTCTTAACCCTTTTAGTCAACTCTTCTCCTAACCCTAACTTTAACCCTTTGAGCTAACCCTAACCCTAAACTAATCTTAACCGTTTTAGCTAAACCTTCCCTTAACCCTAACCCTTTAACCTAACTCCTGAACTTAACCCTAAGTTAGCCTAGCTAACATTAGCCACCTAGCTAGAATTAAGCAATAAGGCACGGGGGGGGGGGGGGTGTGGTATATGGCCAATATACCACGGCTATGGGCAGGTCTTACGCATAATGCAACGCGGCATGCCTGGATACAGCCCTTAGCTGTGGTATATTGGCTATATACCACAAACCTCTGAGGTGCCTTATTGCTATAATAAACTGGTTACCAACATATTTAGAGCAGTAAAAATACATGTTTTGTCATACCCGTGGTATACGGTCTGATATACCACGGCTTTCAGGCAATCAGCATTCAGGGCTCGAACCACCCATTTTATCATTCGTAACATAGAATATGAAATGGTTGATAGAAATCCACAAATTAATACATACCATACTATTGTTCGGTTGTTCCACTAAGCAATCTGATCTATAGCCATCATACATACATCAATATCACAGAAATTACAGGGACTTAGGTGTCCAGCCTTCATAATTTTCTCCTTAAACCATCCCATTTCATTTTATAATGCATTGCTGGAAAACTGCTACACACCCACTCCTGGTAAAGAGAAAGGTTCATTCTATTTTTCAAAAGCAGAAATGTAACAACTTGCACCTACTTTGTATTCTCATTTTCTTCTACTTAAGAAACTCAAGATTTCCTTTGGTGAGTTTTGCTCTTGACCTTCTTGGAGTTGGATTCATATGAGAATGGGTCCTTCTCGGACCACAGTTCCTGTCTCAACTGTCCTGGCATTCCAGGTCTCTAGGGACCTCTAGGGACACACCCAGGGCTAATTACTTTATTCCCATCGCCAAGAAACACTACCCTGATGGATCAATGAACTGCTCAACGTATTGCAAGACAATGCCTGCAATAAGAATTATTTAAAGGAAAACTCCACCCCAAAACTATATTTTGGTATTTGTTTCATTAGTCCATTGTTGATTTTGCCCCAAAAGTTTTCTATGTCAGCAAACAAGTTTCCAAGATATGTAATTTTCAATGACAGTGAGTTAACTGCTTTGTTCAGGGACAGATTTGTACCTTGTCGGCTTGGGGATTTGATCTTCCAACCTTTCGGTTACTATTCCAACGCTCCAACCACTAGGCTACGCTGCCGCCCCGGCAGTATATGTATACATATATTTTTGGGCTCTCCATCCATACCAATATACATATATCAGGCACAGCTCAACACCCCCGTGATTATGTAATCACGTTGACAAGAACAGCTCTGTTGTCACTCACACTTTCCTACTTGTTTTTCTCTGTATTACGATCACAAACATCACACTGCATCGTAACATTGCACCCTTCACCATTCACACCATGCTCAGAGACACACGCAGTGAATTTACTTGGTCCACCCCTCGAGCTGAAAGGATGGCAGCCTCTTTTGTTCGGTCTTCACAGTAGACTAATGAGGTCTTAGTGCTAACCCCATGCCACTGTTCACGCCCTCTCACACAGCAGTGCTAGGTTATTCTGAAAGAGGGAGGCAAGGGGAATTTTATTTTTTCAATCAATAAAATCAAGCGTCTCATGGCGCAGTTCGGGAGGAATAGCCCTAACAGGGAGTAAGGAGAGAAGGAAAAACTGTTGAATTTCTTATATTTTCTTGTCAGTTGGAGGTTACCTCCTGAAGTTGGAAAGAATAGTGCTTTTAAAGAACGACAACAAATGTGCAGTTTGTTATCTGAAACTCTTTTTGGAAACATTAAAGCTGATCATGAAATCATTTCAACAGGTTTTGAAAAGGTTTTTAAAAAAGGTTTTTAATTTGTACCTTTATTTAAGAAGGGAGTCACCATTGAGACCAGGGTCTCTTTCACAAGGGAGCCCTGCATAAACAATTTCATAAGATAAAAACAGAAAACATTGAAAAAAGAGAATGTATTTTTTCCACTTTCACTTACACACTACAAGACAATAACTCCTTTGGTTTTCCACAGCCGCCAGCAGCGTCACTATCCCTCTACCTAACACACTGAGTTGACCTCCTCAGTGCTTGTGTGACGGGTGGTGAAGAAGGAGGGAGAGTTTATCAGTGACCCAACTTCGCCCAAGATGGATGAGGATTTCCTGAGCAGTACCCTGACCACCTCTGAATCAGACCTGTCCTCAACCTCTTTTTTGACATTGGAGGCGAAGGCGGCCTTCATCTTTGTCCTCATCCTTTTCCTCGTCTTGGGCCTCCTGATCATACGCTGCTTCCGTATCTTGCTCGACCCTTACCGCAGCATGCCCTCCTCTACCTGGACTGACTACATGGAGAAGGACACCTTTGATTACCGTATTGCCTGAGGGGCCTTCCTTATCAAAGGCTGCTGTACTGCATAGCCTGAGGTGCTGGTGACCAGAGCTGCTGCATTGCCAAAGAAGCATCAAAGATAACTATCTAAGAGAGTTTCCACGTGTCCGGATTCAGCACATTGAAACACATCTTCTGATTCCTGAGTGTTATCTTGAGATACGGGCTGACTATAGAATTGCCTGAGGACTCCTACTCTGAGGCAGGAACAATGGCAGTGGGAGGTTCTTCACCTTGGCCACAAGGGGATCACAGTGTTTCCTGAGCCCTTAAACATTTCCGAGATACTGCAATGCCAGAGGGGTCCTTCACTGGTGCTACGAGGGAAGCTGGTGTTTTGCCCAAGGGACAGGCTATAGTAACTGAAATAGAAAAGCTGTTTTTCTCTTGAAGGAACAGGGGGAGCCTGTCCTCTCCTGCAGCAAGTGATATAACTACTCCAGTGACTGAGCACAGCTTGATCACATCACCTCCTAAACCTGACCTGGCATGCTAAGAAGACCACCTTTTTGTACACAGCCCTTTCTGATTTGTGTTCTAAAATGTTGGTTTTGGTAAAGAGAAAGATCTTTAAAGCTGTAATTCTATGGCCTAGGTTTTAGGTTCCTGTACTTAGTCAGTCAGTAACACACACACACACACACACACAGTCATACAGGCCCCCTGTACAAACACACTACACAAACTATTCTCCTACACAAAGACACCCACACAGACTCGCAACACTCATGCACTCTATGCTCATATATACTCAGAAACATGCAAAGACCTACAATGACCATCACACTTTGTCCAATATCACACCCCAGGAGCCTTTCGACAAACGTGGGTTTATTCTGGCCACGTCAGGGGAACGAGTGCAGCACTTTCCTCTCTGTGACAAGGGGTGGGAGTGTGTGTCGTTATCTCTCAAATTAGCCTGCAGTTGTCCTTTTTCTGGGAGTGCATTTCAGTTCAGCCACTGACGATGAGTCTTATTACTCTGGCTGTCACTGACAGTGCAGTGACAAGCCTGAAGAAAATTATTTCCACGTCATCTCAACAAAATAATTCAATGTGATGACGTTGAATCAGAGTGGAAAACTGGTTGAATTTGCAAACAGTAATCAATGTGAGGGAATTTCTGCCTAAATCCAATGACAGTGATTTTTTTTTTGTTGATTTCACGTTGAATTCACATTAGTTGACAACTCCACCAAATGTAAATCAAAACTAGACGTTGAACTGACGTCTGTGCCCAGTGGGGCAACAATTCACTGAAACACGGCTATTACTACTACACAGATGTAGAATCTTAATTTGATCAGTCTTTTGTTGCTGAGAATTGACAAGCACAGCAGGAAATGCAACCATTTAGTGTATTTGAGGTTTAAAAAGGCTTCTATAATTTCCATTTAGACATTTCTAACTTGATTTATTCAAAAAATGTGTTTTATCAACCTTTACAAAAATGTCCATTAATTATAATCCACATAATAATTCACAATGTCCTGTTGCTGGAGGATGATTTTCCTGCTGTAGCAAACTAAAGCAGACTAAAATTAAGATCCTACATATGTAGCACAAGGCTCCTGAAGGTTCTGAATCCTAACTTCAAATACATTTGCGTAACTCATAGTTTCTGAACTGGGGACCTATCTCAATCGACTGAGAGTCATGTAACCAGGTGGCATTATTGGTGCTGTATACCGGCACAGATGTTCACCGAATGCAGACTTTCTCTGTTTCTAATACCTTTAATGCCGATTTTCACCGCTCTTAGTCTGTCTCCTCCTCTTTGTTAGCTCTTTGCCTTACATAAAGCTTGTTTACATTTGACAAACTGGTGGTGGAACAGCCTGGGAGCCTATAGCGTCATAAGACATGTATTACCCTTTAAGATAGTTGCCCTTTGAGGGAGTTCTGCATGTATATTATCTGATGAAAGTTCCTGTTATGATGAGCTGCTGCTCTACCTGCAAAGAGACTCGGATGATCTGTGTTGTTTGGTAAACTGGAAATGCGTATTACTGTATGTGATTAAATTGGGATTTTTTTTGCAGATCCCAAACCTTAGAACATGTTTGCTCCTCCTTTGATGTTCTAGTCCAGGGATGGGCAACTTTGATGTGGGTGGGAGCCACCATAAATCTGAAGTCATTATGAGGGGCTGCAGTGGCTCACGGGTCTGCATACCCACATCCATAACCGCACATGCAGTCAGAGACAGCCCTAGACTTTTGGGGGCCCTGAGCAGAATGTTTTTGTTTTTTGGGGGGAAATTCATCCGCATGCGTGCAAAAGGACCAGTTTCCCATCCCTGCTCTAGACTGGCCGTTAGGCATGTCTCTGGATTACAGCGTCTGCTAAATGACTAAAATGTAAATGTTAACCATGGGGTGATTTTATTATTGAATTAGATCATAAGTCATTTGACATAAATATCCACACATGTTTTATTAGACAGCGATGCTATGATCTGACATATTGACCACATACATATCTGTTTCATTGGAATGTCAAGAGGAGAGACGCAACTCAGTTGACTGTATTTTCCAAAAGGTTGTGGCATTTTTTGGTTTTTGCATATGTCTGTATACAAGTCCTTATTGTTGTACTCGCTCATTGGCTTACTGCATTGGTAACATCAATTCACATTGTTCACAAACAGGGCAGTGCATAAAATCTTTTTTTGTTTCAGCATTCAGTTGAACATGGGTAACTTCAAAAACATGACTTAAGTGAGAATATTGTGTTTACATTAGAAGTTTATTCCACTGCAACTCTGTTACTACATACACCGTCTCAATGCAAATTATACAGATTTGGGATGGTGGTCAAATTACATTAGAAACAAGCCTATATTCCATTTTAGACTTTATGTACAGAGTTCAAATTCCGACGTGTTGAATTACTTGACATGACTAGAAAAGAAAGTATCTTTACAATATATTTTGTTGTTATTGAGAGTTATTCTAATAGGATAAACCTGCTGTTTACGTACAATGGTCCAGCCTACTGTTTAATCTGTGATCTCTTTTACAAGTGTTTTTTTTTCTTCTTGTTTGGTAAATAAATAAAGCTTCTTCTTGAATTGAGTAAGATTTATGTTGTCGTTCTCTGTTGCTCACTTCTGCACGGCCTCTCATATTGCCTTTTGATGCCAAACCCGGAGTTCAGCAAAGCACGCAAGCTACAGTGCCTTGCGAAAGTATTCGGCCCCCTTGAACTTTGCGACCTTTTGCCACATTTCAGGCTTCAAACATAAAGATATAAAACTGTATTTTTTTGTGAAGAATCAACAACAAGTGGGACACAATCGTGAAGTGGAACGACATTTATTGGATATTTCAAACTTTTTTAACAAATCAAAAACTGAAAAATTGGGCGTGTAAAATGATTCAGCCCCTTTACTTTCAGTGCAGCAAGCAAATGTGGCAAAAGGTCGCAAAGTTCAAGGGGGGCGAATACTTTCGCAAGGCACTGTAGCTAAATCTGAGTGAATAAATGGATTAAAGTCTCTGTCACATGGCAGAACAAACAATGCTAATCTTTTGGACTGCGAAAAGGTTGTCTGAATTATCGATCTATGAATCAAGCAGTAGTTGTACAATTTTTTGTCACAAAATGCTACTTTGCCTATTTAATTAAATGTTCATAGATCACTATCAGGAAATTAAATGTGTTGTAGTATTGGGCCACTACAATGGGCAGCTCATCTATTGACCATTATGTAATTAAATACATCTCCAAATACTATCAAAATACAAACAGGTCATTTCCATTACAGGACCTATAGAATTACGTTTCTGCATACATGGAGGAGTCTAACTCTTGGCTTTGGTGCTGGTCAGCTGCATCTTGGGAGTGTTGACGGCCATGTTAATTAAGCCCCAACAGACGGTTGGTGCGGCGAAGCAAAGAAAAACTCAGCGCACGGCAAAATCACAGGGCGTCACCACAAGCCGCCATGCAAAATCTGTCATCACACTGTCTGCAGTGCCAGCCTTATCTGGGGGGTAGTGATAGTGCCAATTTGTTTTCAGTCAGTGGCACTTCTTTTTCTTGACAGACACACAGCTATTCATATCTGCCGCATAGAGAATCGGCTGTGGACTGATTCAGTGCTGAACAACTTCAGTCACCGTGGAATTTGGAAGTCTTTGGTGCCCTGGGCAAGCAGGAGCAACTCTGCCAGCTGAACCTCACTGTTCCATATTACTCCAAACTGTGCTTCAGTGCTTAGGCCTTTAGGTCTTCAGATAGGTGACACATTCTTTTATCAATATGTAATATATGTATTTCTCTCAAAATAAAAATCCTTTGCCATTAGAGTGGAGGCTTTAAGGTTTTCAGCATTATTGATTTTCGTGCACAGAAACATAATGAATTCCTTGAGGCAAAGGATCTCAACAACTTGAATATTACGTACCTGTTTTATTCTTATTAAACCTTATGCTATTTAATGCTTACTTTTTTGATTATGTTCGATTAATAGACATGCAAACTAATAAGAAACATTAAAAAGATTAGTTAGGTGACAGTATTCGTATCATATTGTTTGGGCACCACTGGAATTCACTCACTTCACTATTTTGAAAGAAACTGCATAGTCCTTCTATACTCTGACTACAATTTTAGAAACTACTGATCCCAAGGCATATTATAAGTTCTGTAGGACGTTCCTGTAGTGCTCCCTCTGTATTTATTCACCTTGTCCTTGCTTCCTCTCTCTTCAGGTGGGTGAAGAACACTAGTGAACCCCACAATGCAATTACACTAAAAGGTCCTTCATAGTGAGGGAACAATCCGCAATCACTTTGAAACAATGTTGCAGACCTACCACTTGTAATGTGAGGGTAATGAGCCCACAGTTAACGAAACACTCATGTAATTACTTAATGGAGGAGGATCGTGGGGAGGCGCAATCTGAGGTTTCCTTTCTGGTGCGGTAAGAATATCCAGCAGTTTAGTCAGGAACGAAAGCGCCCCTTATGCATAATGAATGTGTAAAAGGCATCCAGCTTAGAATTAGAAGATTCAATCAAGACGGGGATGGATTTCAGGTTCAAAGTTAGTTTGTGGTTTCCTATGATGAGCGTGTTTTTGGTTTTCAAGTTAATTCAAGTTCAACCTTTTATAAACACACTATGTAGGACAGGACACAGACCATGCCTATGTCCTCGCCTAATCTGAACGATAACGATAACAATTAAAACCCTACAATTCAATTCAGAGTTTAGAGGCAAATTTTGTTGTATATATGCAGAGTATTTAAGTAGTAAGGTTTTGCTGAAGAGAATATCTAAAATGGTGGCCGTGTTGTCTAACCATGAAAGTGAGGCCACGCGATAGATATATAGTGTTTGCCGGAGCTCTTTGATTGACAAGTCCACTTTGCCCCCTCCCACACCCTACTTCCCATATCACCACAACCTGCCTTCTGTTCTACCAATCCAGCGGTTCCCATGGAAACCAGACCCAAAATAGGACCTAGTGGTAACACCGTCTCCCACTTGCAACCTCTACTATTTATCAGGCATACGGACCGGGGAAGGGAGAAAAGAAAAGACCATGACCAAAAAATAGGATGAGAGTAAATCCATGGGAAAAGTGTTAGCATACCTGTAAACATATTCACGTAAGCTGGTTTTCTCCATTTCAGATATGTTGAGTTTTTGTTTGCTCTGAATAACTTTCCAGTAGCAAGTAGGGCAACTATCCCTCCTAAGAACAATGTCCAATTGCGGATACAAAAAAAACATTGCTCCATTGTAGGGGAGGGGGGCAGTTTCCCCCAACACAATCACCTTAACTTTTACTGCTTTATTAAAAACTGCTTACAATTTTTATCTCTAAACAAGTGGATTATTTGTCTTTAGGCTCCCCTAATGGTATATATTCACTACCGGTCACACGTTTTTTAGAACACCTACTCATTCAAGGGTTTTTCTTTATTTTTACTATTTTCTACATTGTAGAATAATAGTGAAGACATCAAAACTATAAAATAACACATATGGAATCATGTAATAACCAAAAAAGTGTTAAACAAATCAAAATATATTTTATATTTGAGATTCTTCAAATAACCACCCTTTGCCTTGATGACAGTTTGCACACTCTTGGCATTCTCTCAACCAGCTTCATGAGGTAATCACCTGGAATGCATTTTAATTAACAGGTGTGCCTTCTTAAAAGGTCATTTGTGGAATTTCTTTCCTTATTAACACGTTTGAGCCAATCAGTTGTGTTGTGACAAGGTAGGGGTGGTATACAGATGACAGCTCTATTTGGTAAGTCCATATTATGGCAAGACCAGCTCAAATAAGCAAAGAGAAACGACAGTCCATCGTTACTTTAAGACATGAAGGTCAGTCAATACGGAACATTTCAAGAACTTTGAAAGTTTCTTCAAGTGCAGTCGCAAAAACCAACAAGAGCTATGATGAAACTGGCTCTCAGGAGGACCACCACTGGAATGGAAGACCCAAAGTTACCTCTGCTGCAGAGGATAAGTTCATTAGAGTTACCAGCCTCTGAAATTGCAGCCCAAATAAATGCTTCACAGAGTTCAAGTGACAGACACATCTCAAAATCAACTGTCCTGTGTGAATCAGGACTTCATGGTCAAATTGCTGCAAAGAAACCACTGCTAAAGGACACCAATAAGAAGAAGAGACTTGCTTGGGCCAATAAACACGAGCAATGAGCATTAGACCGGTGGAAATGTGTCCTTTGTCTGGAGTCCAAATGGGAGATTTTTAGTTCCAACCGCCATATCTTTGTGAGACGCAGTGTGGGTAAATGGATGATATCCACATGTGTTGTTCCCACTGTAGGAGGAGGTGTGGGGGTGCTTTGCTGGTGACACTGTCTGTGATTTATTTAGAATTCAAGGCACACTTAACCAGCATGGCTACCATAGCATTCTGCAGCGCTACGCCATGGTTTGGGCATAGTGGGACTATCATTTATTTTCCAACAGAACAATGACCCAACACACCTCCAGGCTGTGTAAGGGCTATTTGACCAAGAAGGAGAGTGATGGAGAGCTGCATCAGATGACCTGGCCTCCACAATCTCCCAACCACAACCGAATTGAGATGGTTTGGGATGAGTCAGACCGCAGAGTGAAGGAAAAGCAGCCAACAAGTGCTCAGCATATGTGGGAACTCTTTCAAGACTGTTGGAAAAGCATTCCAGGTGAAGCTGGTTGAGAGAATGCCAAGAGTAAAATCTATTTTGATTTGTTTAACACTTTTTGGGTTACTACATGATTCCATATGTGTTATTTCATAGTTTTTATGTCTTCGCTATTATTCTACAATGTAGAAAATAGCCAAAATAAAGAACAACCCTTGAATGAGTAGGTGTTGTATACTGTGGTGTATATATAAAGTTTATAGATCTAACTTAATTCGATTATAATTATAACTGTTTCTAATATGCAAAATATTAGATCAATTTATCTCAGAGTCGTTTTGTTGTTGGGGGGCAGTTATGTGGGATTATGACATTGTTTCAGTATCTTACTTTCAACAGCCTGATTGGTTGAAACACATACTTGGTTGCACTGACATGAGGGATATGAAAGCGTCTAACTGACAGACAACACATGAAGCTCTTTCAAAAATGTTTTTAATTTGTGTAATACAACCTTTTGCTGGTAAACAAGTCAATCATTGCGATATCTTTGTTTCATTAAAGTCAGCCCATTCAAAATCCTACTCTGTGCAATAGCTTAGGGAGTCTGAAAACATTATAATTTCCAATTCATTAAGCCATTGAGATAACGACAGCCAGGCTAATTCAAACAAACTGGACATTTCAACCTTCAAATTCTTCCCTCGATTGACCTGTCCTCGAGCCAAACTGGCCTCAAGGCTAATTCTGACAGCAATCGCTTTAGCACAACATACAAGACTATGAGCTCTAGAATTTCTTCTGACATTTTTTTCTCCCGTAATGTTTTCTCACATCACAGTTTTTCCAAATTACTGAACAGCCTGCCAGTGGGAACCCTGAATCTAGGTATTGAAAGCCTTCCTTTGTCTCAATGATAATCTCTCAGCTACATAGGTCCAACAGGCCATGTAGGTGACATAGGATCTGTCTCAAATCTGCTCAGCCACTGAGAACCAGTCTACATGTATGTCACAATACTAAAACGATAGGTTTCAAGCCCTTTCTTTTGTCTGGATTCCCCTTTTGTCATTGTGAAACATTAGACGAGAATGTTTCCTGGACACTGTTCAAAAATGTTTCTGTATAGTAAGCTTTGTTATTGAATACATTTTCTAAAATGTTTGAATGAAAATGTTCTCATTGTCATTGAATCGTGCATAATACAACCACATGGCCAATGGAGATTTCACCTCCTATGTTTAGCAAAAACATTATAAGTGCAGTGCAAAGTTGGCAGTCTGCATTTTTATTTTCTTTGTTCTGCATGTGTTTGAATCCCAGCTTCATAGTTTGACTTGGTTTAAAAGCTGATCAAAAGACTCATCTATCTTGTGTCTACGTAGCTTTCCTCTGAGTCTGGTCATATGTCTGGGAAAGGCACCAAAGCCCATGTCATTTGGTTGGTGATACCACACAGACTTGAGTCAAACTTTCTCCGACTCTCTTTTCAAGTCTGTTTTGCCTGTTTGAGGAGAAGTGAACCTGTCATAACCTCATCCCTCTTTTCTGAATCAGTGAGATTATCTGTCTGTTGCTGGGCCTTTGACAACACAGGAAGATTTGGGGGTGAAATATAATGCATTTATTCAATGCCCCAAAAAACTATACTATACTTGAGTACACTAGTGAACCTGCAACTAAAAAGTTGGGTAATGTCATAGTTTATGGTGCAAAAATATCACTTGTATATGGGAGGGATGGCTTTACAAACCGAGCACCTCATATACTCTTGTGCTCCTTTCCATAATTGGACCGATGTCGATGACATGTTTACTTCCACTCAGCCTTGTCTCATAGATAGATGTACCATAATGTAAATTAGTATGACATGATGCATTTGGTATGGTTACATAAGGCAGACGGTTACTTAAGGGGGGGGAGGGGGGGTGAAAGTAAGTTTGTGGGTGGGTTGGTGGGCATATAATGCAAATGCCTAGCAACCCAAAGGTGACGAGTTCAAATTTCATCATGGACATCCTTTTCAACTATTTACTACTTTTTAGCTACTCTGCAACTACTTAGCATGTTAGCTAACCCTTCCCCTAACCCTTTGAGCTAACCCTAACCCTAAAAAAATCTTAACCCTTTTAGTTAACCCTTCTCCTAACCCTAACTTTAACCCTTTGAGCTAACCCTAACCCTAAACTAATCTTAACCGTTTTAGCTAAGCCTTCCCTTAACCTTAACCCTTTAACCTAACTCCTGAACTTAATCCTAACCCCTAGCCTAGCTAACATTAGCCACCTAGCTAGAATTAAGCAATAAGACACGAGGGGGTGTGGTATATGGCCAATATACAAAGCTATGGGCAGGTCTTACGCATGATGCAACACGGTGTGCCTGGATACAGCCCTTAGCTGTGGTATATTGGCTATATACCACAAACCTCTGAGGTGCCTTATTGCTATAATAAACTGGTTACCAACATATTTAGAGCAGTAAAGATACATGTTTTGTCATACCCGTGGCATACGGTCTGATATACCACGGCTTTCAGGCAATCAGCATTCAGGGCTCGAACCACCCATTTTATCATTCGTAACATAGAATATGAAATGGTTGATAGAAATCCACAAATGAATACATACCATACGATTGTTTGGTTGTTCCACTAAGCAATCTGATCTATAGCCATCATACATACATCAATATCACAGAAATTATAGGGACTTAGGTGTCCAGCCTTCATAATTTTCTCCTTAAACCATCCCATTTCATTTTATAATGCATTGCTGTAAAACTGCTACACACCCACTCCTGGTAAAGAGAAAGGTTCATTATATTTTTCAATAGCAGAAATGTAACAACTTGCACCTACTTTGTATTCTCATTTTCTTCTACTTAAGAAACTCAAGATTTCCCTTGGTGAGTTTTGCTCTTGACCTTCTTGGAGTTGGATTCATATGAGAATGGGTCCTTATCGGACCACAGTTCCTGTCTCGACTGTCCTGGCATTCCAGGTCTCTAGGGACACACCCTGGGCTAATTACTTTCTTCCCATCGCCAAGAAACACTACCCTGATGGATCAATGAACTGCTCAACGTATTGCAAGACAATGCCTACAATAAGAATTATTTAAAGGAAAACTTCACCCCAAAACTATATTTTGGTATTTGTTTCATTAGTCCATTGTTGATTTTGTCCCAAAAGGTTTTCTATGTCAGCAATCAAGTTTTCAAGATATGTCATTTTCAAAATACAGAAATCTGGCCTATGTGATGCATTTTGCATCTTATAATGCAAAAACAGCATCACGTGATGCAAAGATTTGGGGGTGTAGTTTTCCTTTAAGGGAGATATATATATACAGTGGGGAGAACAAGTATTAGATAACCTGCTAAATTGGCAGTGTTTCCTACTTACATAGCATGTAGAGGTCTGTCATTTTTATCATAGGATCACTTCAACTGTAAGAGAATCAGAATCTAAAACAAAAATCCAGACAATCACATTGTATGATTTTTAAGTAATTAATTTGCATTTTATTGAATGACATAAGTATTTGATACATCAGAAAAGCCAAATATTTGGTACAGAAACCTTTGTATGCAATTACAGAGATCATACGTTTCCTGTAGTTCTTGACCAGGTTTGCACACACTGCAGCAGGGATTTTGGCCCACTCCTCCATACAGACCTTCTCCAGATCCTTCAGGTTTCGGGGCTGTCGCTGGGCAATACGGACGTTCAGCTCCCTCCAAAGATTTTCTATTGGGTTCAGGTCTGGAGACTGGCTAGGCCACTCCAGGACCTTGAGATGCTTCTTACGGAGCCACTCATTAGTTGCCCTGGCTGTGTGTTTCGGGTCGTTGTCATGCTGGAAGACCCAGCCATGACCCATCTTCAATGCTCTTACTGAGGGAAGGAGGTTGTTGGCCAAGATCTCGCGATACATGGCCCCATCCATCCTCCCCTCAATACGGTGCAGTCGTCCTGTCCCCTTTGCAGAAAAGCATCCCTAAATAATGATGTTTCCACCTCCATGCTTCACGGTTGGGATGGTGTTCTTGGTGTTGTACTCATCCTTCTTCTTCCTCCAAACACGGCGAGTGGAGTTTAGACCAAAAAGCTCTATTTGTGTCTCATCAGACCACATGACCTTCTCCCATTCCTCCTCTGGATCATCCAGATGGTCATTGGCAAACTTCAGACGGGCCAGGACATGCGCTGGCTTGAGCAGGGGGACCTTGCGTGCGCTGCAGGATTTTAATCCATGACGGCGTAGTGTGTTACTAATGGTTTTCTTTGAGACTGTGGTCCCAGCTCTCTTCAGGTCATTGACCAGGTCCTGCCGTGTAGTTCTGGGCTGATCCCTCACCTTCCTCATGATCATTGATGCCCCACGAGGTGAGATCTTGCATGGAGCCCCAGACCGAGGGTAATTGACCGTCATCTTGAACTTCTTCCATTTTCTAATAATTGCGCCAACAGTTGTTGCCTTCTCACCAAGCTGCTTGCCTATTGTCCTGTAGCCCATCCCAGCCTTGTGCAGGTCTACAATTTTATCCCTGATGTCCTTACACAGCTCTATGGTCTTGGCCATTGTGAAGAGGTTGGAGTCTGTTTGATTGAGTGTGTGGACAAGTATCTTTTATACAGGTAACAAGTTCAAACAGGTTTAGTTATTAGAGGTAATGAGTGGAGAACAGGAGGGCTTCTTAAAGAAAAACTAACAGGTCTGTGAGAGACGGAATTCTTACTGGTTGGTAGACCTTGGATCATTGTTACTCTAACTTCCGCGACGCATATAAGGCCCTGCCCCGCCCCCCTTTCGGAAAAGCTGACCACGACTCCATTTTGTTGATCCCTGCCTACAGACAGAAACTAAAACAAGAGGCTCCCACGCTGAGGTCTGTCCAACGCTGGTCCGACCAAGCTGACTCCACACTCCAAGACTGCTTCCATCACGTGGACTGGGAGATGTTTCGTATTGCGTCAGATAACAACATTGACGAATACACTGATTCGGTGTGCGAGTTCATTAGAACGTGCGTTGAAGATGTCGTTCCCATAGCAACGATTAAAACATTCCCTAACCAGAAACCGTGGATTGATGGCAGCATTCGTGTGAAACTGAAAGCGCAAACCACTGCTTTTAATCAGGGCAAGGTGTCTGGTAACATGACCGAATACAAACAGTGCAGCTATTCCCTCCGCAAGGCTATCAAACAAGCTAAGCGCCAGTACAGAGACAAAGTAGAATCTCAATTCAACGGCTCAGACACAAGAGGCATGTGGCAGGGTCTACAGTCAATCACGGACTACAGGAAGAAATCCAGCCCAGTCACGGACCAGGATGTCTTGCTCCCAGGCAGACTAAATAACTTTTTTGCCCGCTTTGAGGACAATACAGTGCCGCTGACACGGCCTGCAACGAAAACATGCGGTCTCTCCTTCACTGCAGCCGAGGTGAGTAAGACATTTAAACGTGTTAACCCTCGCAAGGCTGCAGGCCCAGACGGCATCCCCAGCCGCGCCCTCAGAGCATGCGCAGACCAGTTGGCCGGTGTGTTTACGGACATATTCAATCAATCCCTATACCAGTCTGCTGTTCCCACATGCTTCAAGAGGGCCACCATTGTTCCTGTTCCCAAGAAAGCTAAGGTAACTGAGCTAAACGACTACCGCCCCGTAGCACTCACATCCGTCATCATGAAGTGCTTTGAGAGACTAGTCAAGGACCATATCACCTCCACCCTACCTGACACCCTAGACCCACTCCAATTTGCTTACCGCCCAAATAGGTCCACAGACGATGCAATCTCAACCACACTGCACACTGCCCTAACCCATCTGGACAAGAGGAATACCTATGTGAGAATGCTGTTCATCGACTACAGCTCGGCATTCAACACCATAGTACCCTCCAAGCTCGTCATCAAGCTCGAGACCCTGGGTCTCGACCCCGCCCTGTGCAACTGGGTACTGGACTTCCTGACGGGCCGCCCCCAGGTGGTGAGGGTAGGCAACAACATCTCCTCCCCGCTGATCCTCAACACTGGGGCCCCACAAGGGTGCGTTCTGAGCCCTCTCCTGTACTCCCTGTTCACCCACGACTGCGTGGCCACGCACGCCTCCAACTCAATCATCAAGTTTGCGGACGACACAACAGTGGTAGGCTTGATTACCAACAACGACGAGACGGCCTACAGGGAGGAGGGGAGGGCCCTCGGAGTGTGGTGTCAGGAAAATAACCTCACACTCAACGTCAACAAAACTAAGGAGATGATTGTGGACTTCAGGAAACAGCAGAGGGAACACCCCCCTATCCACATTGATGGAACAGTAGTGGAGAGGGTAGCAATTTTTAAGTTCCTCGGCATTCACATCACAGACAAACTGAATTGGTCCACTCACACAGACAGCATCGTGAAGAAGGCGCAGCAGCGCCTCTTCAACCTCAGGAGGCTGAAGAAATTTGGCTTGTCACCAAAAGCACTCACAAACTTCTACAGATGCACAATCGAGAGCATCCTGGCGGGCTGTATCACCGCCTGGTATGGCAACTGCACCGCCCTCAACCGTAAGGCTCTCCAGAGGGTAGTGAGGTCTGCACAACGCATCACCGGGGGCAAACTACCTGCCCTCCAGGACACCTACACCACCCGATGTCACAGGAAGGCCATAAAGATCATCAAGGACATCAACCACCCGAGCCACTGCCTGTTCACCCCGCTATCATCCAGAAGGCGAGGTCAGTACAGGTGCATCAAAGCTGGGACCGAGAGACTGAAAAACAGCTTCTATCTCAAGGCCATCAGACTGTTAAACAGCCACCACTAACACTGAGTGGCTGCTGCCAACACACTGACACTGACTCAACTCCAGCCACTTTAATAATGGGAATTGATGGGAAATTATGTAAATATATCACTAGCCACTTTAAACAATGCTACCTTATATAATGTTACTTACCCTACATTATTCATCTCATATGCATACGTATATACTGTACTCTATATCATCGACTGTATCCTTATGTAATACATGTATCACTAGCCACTTTAAACTATGCCACTTTGTTTACATACTCATCTCATTTGTACATACTGTACTCGATACCATCTACTGTATCTTGCCTATGCTGCTCTGTACCATCACTCATTCATATATCCTTATGTACATATTCTTTATCCCCTTACACTGTGTACAAGACAGTAGTTTTGGAATTGTTAGTTAGATTACTTGTTATTACTGCATTGTCGGAACTAGAAGCACAAGCATTTCGCTACACTCGCATTAACATCTGCTAACTATGTGTATGTGACAAATAAAATTTGATTTGATTTGATTTAGGTGATCAAATAATATATGTCATGCAATAAAATGCAAATTAATTACCTAAAAATCATACAATGTGATTTTCTGGATTTTTGAAAACCTGCAAAATCGGCAATGTATCAAATACTTGTTCTCCCCACTGTATATACACAGTACCAGTCAAAAGTTTGGAAACACCTAGTCATTCAATACTTTTTCTTTATTTTTGCTATTTTCTACATCTTCGAATAATAGTGTAGACATCAAAACTATGAAATAACACATATGGAATCTTGTAGTAACCAAAAAAGTGTTAAAACAAATCAAAATATATTTTATATTTGAGATTCTTTGAAGTAGCCACCCTTTGCTCGATGACAGCTTCACACACTCTTGGCATTCTCTCAACCAGCTTCACCTGGAATGCTTGTCCAACAGTCTTGAAGGAGCTCCCACACATGCTGAGCACTTGTTGGCTGCTTTTCCTTCACTCTGCGGTCCAACTCTACCCAAACCATCTCAATTGGGTTGAGGTCGGGTGATTGTGGAGGCCAGGTCATCTGATGCAGCACTCCGTCAATCTCTTTCTTGGTCAAATAGCCCTTACACAGCCTGGAGGTGTGTTGGGTAATTGTCCTGTTGAAAAACAAATGATAGTCCCACTAAGCACAAACCAGATGGGATGGCGTATCGCTGCAGAATGCTGTGGTAGCCATGCTGATTAAGTGTTCCTTGACTTCTAAATAAATCACAGACAGTGTCACCTGCAAAGCACCCCCACACCATCACATCTCCTTCTCCATGTTTCATGGTGGGAACCACACATGCAGGGATCATCCGTAACTCTAATGAACTCTAATGAACATCCTTTGCAGCAGAGGTAACTCCAGGTCTTATTTTCCTTTGGTGTTTCGCATTAGAGCCAGTTTCATCATGGCGCTTGATGGTTTTTGCGACAGCACAGAAATTTTCCAGATTTGACTGACCTTCATGTCTTCAATTAATGATGGACTGTCATTTCTCTTTGCTTATTTGAGCTGTTCTTGCCATAATATGGACTTGGTCTTTTACCAAATAGGGCTATCTTCTGTATACCACCCCTACCTTGTCACAACACAACTGATTGGCTCAAACGCATTAATAAGGAAAGAAATTCCACAAGTTAACTTTTAACAAGGCACACCTGTTAATTGAAATCCATTCCAGGTGACTACCTCATGAAGCTGGTTGAGAGAATGCCAAGAGTGTGCAAACTGTCATCAAGGCAAAGGGTGGCTACTTTGAAGAATCTCAAATATTAAATATAAATTTAACACTTTTTTTGGTTACTACATGATTCCATATGTGTTATTTCATAGTTTTGATGTCTTCACTATTATTCTACAATGTAGAAAATAGTAATACATTTTAAAAAACTTTAAAAAACAACCTGGAATCTCTGTCCAAACTTTTGACTGGTACTGTATATTTATATTTAGTATATTTCTGTTCCTATTTCTGTTATTTCTATTCAGATTGTCTTCTGCTGCTTATTCTAATCTATAATTATCATTGCCAATTGTTAGAAAGGAGGTCACCAGTAATTAGGGCCGGGATGATACCAGTATCACTATACTTGTTAGTATCATGGCAAGGAATCAAAACACGAAGCGGATTTAAATTCTATATGAAAACAGCCCTAATGTTGGAAACAAGCAGTCACATTTATTTATTTTCAAAGCTTAGCACACAGTATTTTACATACAGAAGGTTTTTAAAGGGCCAAAGAGTTTGGTCTGCTTCCTGTTTTCATTCAAAAAATATTGCGATATTGGTATCGTCATGGCCCTACCAGTAATACAGAAATGCCAACTGTGTCATGCTTAGTCACATATAAAAATAAAAATAAACTGTGTAAGATCTAGTAGCCAAGTCATTGGAGGGAGAGTCCAGAGAGGAGTTCATAAGATGGGTTGAGGGGTTGAAGGTGGCGTGGATGAAATTTAAGAATGCTGCTCATCTGTCTTCATCACCTGCTGTCACCGTGGGGCCGAGAAATGCTCTCTCACTCCCTACAGTCTGGCTGACAGTTCGATTTGGTCCCTCTCTCTCCCAATGCCACAAACCATTGGGGAGCTTGCCTCAAGGTGCTCTCGGCTCAAGAGGCCCCAGACTGGATCAATAACCGTCATCACTTTACTGAGGCAGGGGACTGAAAAGAGGAACCAAGGGGAAGATGACTCCTGATCACATTACTACCCCCCCTCCCCCTCCTCCACTGAGAGGGTAAGGTATTGTTACTGTGGTTGAGTGTCAGCAAAAATACTGATTTCGCCTCCGTCTCTACTATCCAACTCCTCAGGGGAATAAATGGTGTGAAAGCATTCATGACAGTTGAACAAAAGGGCAGCATTTATCCTGTAAAGGCTGGGAAGGGATGGAGGAAAACAAATCTACTCCCACTATCTTGGATAGGCTATATTGTTGGATTAGAGCATATTACAGAGGTGCTCACATGTTACCGACTGATGCTAAGCACCATTCTCTTTCTTGGTCTTAGCCTTGTAGCCAACATACAGAGTAAATTATATACTATATGTATGAGGGTTGGGGTCAATTCCATCTCAATTCAGTCATAGGGCTCTATTTCCAGCTGGTGCTAACATGCTGACCACACCAGTCGAGTCACACGAGCGTTGCAAAATAAATGTACACATACATGTTATTCAATCATTGCACCCACACTGCTTGCGGCGCCAACGAGCTTCTGTGTTGCCCAGCGCTAAAATAGAAGTCAGTTCTATTTGTGATGCTGAACCGGTGCCAGTCCTGCCTCTCCCATCTCCTCATTGTTTAAACCCACGTGGTTGATTGAAAGATGAACTGAGGTCGGTAGGGTCGGTTGTGGTAATACTATGAAAGTTAGATGCCAATCACCATATAAAGTCCAAAGAAGAAAAAACCTGGAAGGAGGAGAGATGACTAGAAACAATTTGGTTGTCCGTTTTATGTGTGGATTAATTGGTGGAGTAGAGGACCTTGTCAATTTCAGGTAAAATAACAACATTTATATCCCAGGACAAATTAGCTAACAACAGCAAGTTGCTAAATAGTACAAATTAGCTAGCAACTGCAAGTTGCTAAATAGTACAAATTAGCTAGTAACTGCAAGCTAGTTAGCTAAATTGCCATAAATCTTTAATGCTTTTCAACCTGTCCCCAAATTAATGTAATTGGTTCAGAGTTTGTTTCGATATTTCAACCTGTGGTGTCCTGATCACGTTTGGTGTGAGGGAACAAAATAAATTTTCGCACGATGGCGCGCGTCTGGTCTGGGCATGGTGTAAGGCGCTGCTCTTGTCAAACTACGCAGCCTGTCCATCAGTGCAGCCTATCCAGCAGTGATGCACAGTGCCAATTTGTGCCGATGAACCTCGTGTTTAGAAACATAAAAAAACATGTTTTTTTCCCATTTCGTTTTATTTGATTGAAAACCATGCATAGCTTCACCTCCCCTTAATAAGGAAGCCTCTTTTTTATCCTGCCCAATGCATTTGCCAAACAGCCAAGTCGATCAATAAAAGGGGTTTGCTCATGAGACTGCCTTGGAATAGGTCTAAATATTCATCACCAAAACTTTATTAAAAGGTGACGTTTGGACATTATTTTATCCAGCTCCTGTTATTTTATTTGGATGTGCGTAAAGCCCCCATCCATGCACGTGACCATTATGCTCATGGAACGAGTGATGCGATGATGTTGGTGACCCAGTGGCAATTGCTTGTTTTCTGTTTACTTTGATTTTTTTTTTTTTAAACAAGCCCTCCGTAGCCGACAATAACGAAGGCTGGTTCAACAGCAATGAGTCTGTGTGTCTTTTAAACAAATACAAAATAATTAGCCATTAGCTAAGTCAATAAAGGGTTTTTCAATGATCTACTCGTAAGAGTGCCTTATATATTTTGGAGGTTTTTGCCCGCATTATTCAAATTAATCACAATTCCCATACCTGCATAGGCTCCTTCATTTAGCTTGTTCAAGTATTCATCCCAATTTCAAAAGAGCGCCTCTCGTCCGATTAGCCAAAGACGCGTCCTCCAAACGTATTTAAATGATTCAGTCCTATCATGCCACATCAACGGTAGATTTATATTTCTTATTGAAAACGTGCCTCGCACATACAATGAGCCTGAGTTATTTTGTATTTCTGGAGAAGTGTAAATGTTGGCTATGTGATGACGAAAGACATTTGGCCTATGCTACATAGTCAGTTAGAACAACGTGAACTGGAAACATGCCAAACATACTGTATTTAGCAAAACTGGATGTATTTTGCTGTTTCTATTTTTTGATGCAGTATGCTGTCTATGCAGTATGCCTTATATACTATGACAGAGCTGATTCATTTTCCAGGAAGTAGCCTTGTCATTTCTTTTCTTTTGCCGGCTTTTTGAATGGTCTTCAAAGGGAAAAGAACATAACACAATGGTCTTCAGCGCAAAATCTTAAAAGGCATCTGGCAGAAGAAAAGTCATCTACAAACACAAAGGATGTATGGGAAGTTGGGAATCTTGCCCAAATGTTAGAGGGATGCCACAGACTAATCTAGTCAAAGCTTCGTCACTGCTGTTCACTGGTTCCACTTTCACAGACATAACGGGCTGAACTATGTAAAATACCGTTCCCTGTGCGATCAGCATACTTCGCTCTACAGTCCTCTTGGTTCTTCGACACCTGCATTGCTTGCTGTTTGGGGTTTTAGGCTGGGTTTCTGTACCGCACTTTGAGATATCAGCTGATGTAAGAAGGGCTTTATAAATACATTTGATTTGATTTGATTTAGTTCCTACCGGTCATAAACCAGAATTACAAAAGGAAACAGAAAAATCAAATTTCCACTATGGTTCAGGATAGAAATACATCGTAGGCAGTCCACATGTGGTGACAGAAGGAGTGACAGCCCTGGCTACTCTGCAAAATATACAACATACAGTGGCAAGAAAAAGTATGTGAACCATTTGGAAATACCTGGATTTCTGCATAAATTGGTCATAAAATGTAATCTGATCTACATCTAGGTCGCAACTATAGACAAACACAGTCGGCTTAAACTAATAACACACAAACAATTATACGCTTGGATGTCTTTATTGAACACACCATGTAAACATTCACAGTGCAAAGTGGGAAAAGTATGTGAACCCTTGGATTTAATAAATGGTTGACCCTCTTTTGGCAGCAATAATCTCAACCAAACATTTTCTGTAGTTGGGATCAGACCTGCACAATGGTCAGGAGGAATTTTGGACCATTCCTTTTTACAAAACTGGGATGTCTGGTATGAACTGCTCTCTTGAGGTCATGCCACAGCATCTCAATTGGGTTGAGGTCAGGACTCTGACTGGGCCACTCCAGAAGCCGTATTTTCTTCTGTTGAAGCCATTCTGTTGATTTACTTCTGTGTTTTGGTTCATTGTCCTGTTGCATCACCCAACTTCTGTTGAGCTTCAATTTAGCGGACAGATAGCCTATCATTGTCATGCAAAATGTCTTGATAAACTTGGGAATTAATTTTTACGTTGATGATAGCAAGCTGTCCAGACCCTGAGGTGGCAAAGCAGCCCCAAACCACGATGCTCCCTCCACCATACTTTACAGTTGGGATGATGTTTTGATGTTGGTGTGCTGTGCCTTTTTTTCTCCACACATAGTGTTGTGTGTCTCTTCCAAACAACTCAACTGTAGTTTCATCTGTCCACAGAATATTTTGCCAGTAGCGCTGTGGAACATCCAGGTGCACTTTTGCAAACTTCAGATGGGTTTTTTGGACAGCAGGTGTTTCTTCCACGGTGTCCTCCCATGAACACCATTCGTGTTTAGTGTTTTACGTATCGAAGACTCGTTGACAGAGATGTTAGCATGTTCCAGAGATTTCTGTAAATCTTCAGCTGACACTGTAGGATTCTTCTTAACCTCATTGAGCATTCTGCGCTGTGCTCTTGTAGTCATCTTTGCAAGGCGGCCACTCCTAGGGAGAGTAGCAACAGTGCTGAAATTTCTCCATTTATGGACAATTTGTCTTTCTGTGGACTGATGCACATCAAGGCTTTTAGAGATACTTTTGTAACCCTTTCCAGCTTTATGCAACTCAACCATTCTTAATTAGGTCTACTGAGATCTCTTTTTTTTGAGGCATGGTTCACATCAGGCAATGCTTCTTGTGAATAGCAAACTCAAATTTTGTAAGTGTTTTTTATAAGGCAAACCAACTCTAAACATCTCCAATCTCGTCTCATTGATTGGACTCCAGGTTAGCTGACTCCTGACTCCAATTAGCTTTTGGAGAAGTCATTGGCCTTGGGGTTCACATACTTTTTTCCAACATGCACTGTGAATGTTTAAATGACATATTCAATATAGACAAGAAAAATACAATCATTTGAGTGTTGTTAGTTTAAGCACACTATTATTGTCACTTAGATGAAGATCAGATCAAATTTGATGACCAATTTATGCATAAATCCAGGTAATTCCAAAGGGTTCACATACTTTGTCTTGCCACTGTATATGTAATTGTAATTATTATCATAAGCTGTCCTTTTTAAAGGAGTTTTGCATAGTATACAGTATCAGTCAAAAGTTTGGACACCTACTTATTCTAGGGTTTTTCTTTATTTGTACTATTTTCTACATTGTAGAATAATAGTGAATACATCAAAACTATGAAATAACACATATGGAATCATGTAGTAACCAAAAAAGTGTTAAACAAAGCAAAATATATTTTAGATTTGAGATTCTTCAAAGTAGCCACCCTTTGCCTTGATGACAGCTTTGTACACTTGGCATTCTCTCAACCAGCTTCACCTGGAATGCTTTTCCAAAAGTCTTGAAGGAGGTCCACATATGCCGAGCACTTGTTGGCTGCTTTTCCTTCAATCTGTGGTCCAACTCATCCCAAACCATCTCAATTGGGTTGAGGTCGGGTGATTGTGGAGGCCAGGTCATCTGATGCAGCACTCCATCACTCTCATTCTTGGTAAAATAGCCCTTACACAGCCTGGAGGTGTGTTGGGTCAAAAACAAATGATAGTCCCGCTCAGCACAAAGCTCAGTCCCGCCCTCAGAACAGCCTCAATTCATTGTGGCATGGACTCCACAAGGTGTCGAAAGCGTTCCACAGGAATACTGGTCCATGTTGACTCCAATGCTTCCCACAGTTGGCTGGACTTCCTTTGGGTGGTGGACTATTCTTGATACACACAGGAAACTGATGAGCGTGACAAACCAGGCACCATTGCAGATCTTGACACTTCTTGGCACCTACTACTATACCCCATTAAATCTTTTGTCTTGCCCATTCACCCTCTGAATGGCACACATACACATTCCATGTCTCAGTTGTCTCAAGGCTTAAAAATCCTTCTTTCGCCTGTCTCCTCACCATTATCTACAATGATTGAAGTGGATATATCAAGTGACATGAGAAAGGGATCATGGCTTTCCGCGGGATTCATCTGGTCAGTAGGTGAGAGTAGGTGTTCTTAATGTTTTGTATACTCAATATATATGCAATATAGCATGTACTACTATTACTGTCATGCTGTTAAATTTAAAGTTGTATCTTGACATTTGTGTCTTGAAAGGTGGTTTGAAATTTACACAACTGTCCTAACCTGGTGAGAAGTTAGCATGTTTTGGGGGCATGATCTTTGTGCATCTTTCGCTTTCTCACCAATCATTATTCACGATAAATTCATGATTATTCGTAATCATGGTAGCATCCACATGAATGTAGAAGTGTTCAGAAATATATTATATTCTTAATTACAATAGAAGTTACTCCAAAATGACACAATACATTATTTGCCATACATTTTTATTGAGCACAACACAATCCGAAACACACCCAAAGCAAACTGCAATGGCACCCAACAAATTAGTAGAGTCACAAGCTTGATGTAGTCATTGCATGCTAGGAATATGGGACCAAACACTAAACTTTTTACTAAATTGAATACACTATAAGTAAATGTGTCCAAATAGTTATGACACCTTCAAATGAGGGGACTAGATACAGTACACAAAGTGCATTAATTTCTAAACGGATATGTATGAAAATACCCTCTCAACTGTCACCTCATTTAAAAGTCCTCTCACATTTGATCTCATATTCAAAATACTGGCGTATAGAGCCAAACTAAAAGTTTTAGCTTAACTGTCCAAATAAATACGTATTCATGGACATTTGTGTAGGGGTTGATACATTTCTTGAGGGGGCAAATCAAGTCTGACATTTTATTTGGAGTTGTTGGGAAAACATGTGGTAGCTCCTAAAGACAGATTAGCTTAGTATTCTCTTTTCAGAAATAGGCCTTTGCTTTCCAAAATCTACGTTTTTACCTCAATTGCATTTTCAACCATAGAAATTGAATTCATAGATTGTCCGTGCCCATTCAAGTCAGGAGTTGCAGCCATCTTGAGTGTACCATACGTTTACCAGTCAAATTGCCAGTGTTAGAGGTTCCAACACCCTTCTATGGATTCTATTTCCATGGCCGCAATGCATAAAACTGCCCAAATCGCATCTTTCTCAACTATGCAAGACAGGAGTAATTATATAATTTTGTCAAATGTATGTACATTTATCAGAGGGGGCTGCAGCACCTTCAGCACCCCTACTTCCTGCAGATATGGTTGTACCTCTGCATAACACCATTCACTGTTTTCACAATAATATAGAAAACACAGAACAAAACAAAACATTAGTGTGTACTTTTCCATTTGATAAGGGGAAAACAACCTTATTTTACCCTAGGATGGGATCAATTGCAAGGTAGTACAATTGGGTAGTTTGTGAAAACAACATTTTTAAACAAAACATATAACTTACTTCTTCTCCGCTCACCCTCAGAGCTGTGTCTTCTTCTTCTTCTTCTTTGATGGATTTTCCTCCACAGAGACAGAGGAAGTTGATGAGGACGAGTCCCTGCTGCAGTCCCCTGGTTGATTCCCCCTTGCTGCTGGAGTCTCCGCCTGATTCGAGCATGTAACCTACTGCTGGTCGGACCTTACACACAGACTAACTATTTAAAGCAGCAAATGAAATAAGTAATGTAGCGTTTGAAATCATGATACTCATAACAATACAGTCCATCTTTTAATCTTAGGACAGACTAATTCTCAATTGTAATTTAAATGTAAAAGTTAATTAAAAGATTATGTACCTCTTGGGTAAGCCAGCTGGCTTTAGAGGAAGACCTTGTCTGTCTTCCTTCAAGCTGGTTATGGTGTACAGCAGCACTTTGTTCTTGTCTTCTGCCTGTAGCTCAGCTCTCAGCTTTGGATCAGCTGTGATACACATTTTAAGTCAGGACTCCCGCCCACCAGACTGCTTCTCTCTCTCTCTAATCAACTGGAAGTGAGGCTATTGTAGGCTCCCCATGCATTGCATAACCACAACTTGTCTACTGGGATATTTTAATGGCCATCCCCCACTTAAAAAAGGGGTATGAATGAAAACTGCAAAATCCCAGTTATTTTTCATGTTTTGCCTACATTGTGACACACTAGCATCAATATAAACATATTATATTGTTAAATGTGCAATCAAAATAGTAAAAATTTAAAAAAAAAAAGATCCTTTCAAACGATGCTCATGTTTTAATTGCAGGTTGGATCACAACTTCAAAGTCATTTCCCTTCATCATATTGACCATGCTGAATACAACAGTAACTATAATAGGCAATGTAATTACTAATATTCTTTATATTCCCTGCAGAAACTCCCAAAAAAAGAACATTCAATGAGACATCGTACTCTTGTTAAAAAAAAAATTGTCACCTAGCTAAATTCTCCGGCCATCAAAGTATCATCTTAAAATCATTAATGAAATTAGTTCCCATCAGAGCCATCATTTATTGATAGAGTTGGGACATTGTGGCTTCTGCATTATGATACATTTACATGACACCACAACATTCTATTGCACCCTAAATATATGGCTCTGATTCTCATTATCTGGCTTACCCTCTTCTATTACTCATTAAACTGAAAATAAAGTTATTTGATTTTGAACATATAGGCTTCAATTAATTCTACAGCAATTTACCTAAGACTTACCACTCGTGCTAGAAACAGGCTTGTCATCTTTTTGGCATTTTCCGCTGCCTCTGGTGTTCATCGTGTCTGAAAAAATACTACTGTTATTAATAGAGAAGGGAGGGGTGAGATGACTTCTACTCTGGCTATGTTCCCATTCTCTTCCTTTTTCCTGAAGTGTGCACTCGTTCACTCCCCCTTATGCATTTAAAAGCTTTGGATTGGTGCAGGCATGGCTGGAAGGAGTTTCCCACCATATTCCTCACACCAGTCCATTCCTTTTAAATACATGAGGGGGAGTACACACTTTAGGAGAAGGGATGAAAATTGAAATACAGCCAGAATGTAAAGCGTAACACCCTGACTACACAGCTCGTGTCGCGTACTCGGGCGTTGCAAAATAATTTTAGAAATCTATTTTATTCAATTATTGCACCCACACTGCTCGCGCGCGTCAACGAGCGTCTGCGTTGCCAAGGGCTAAAATAGAAGTCAGTTCTATTTGTGACGCAGATCGCGCTGCAAGTCCTGCGTCTCCCATCTCCTCATTGGTTTATAGAAGCAGATACCCTAGGGCCATCTCCTCATTGGTTATACCCACGTGGGTGATTGAAAGACGAACTGTGTTGTCGATCGTCGTGGTAATACTATGAAAGTTTAGATGCCAATCACCATATAAGTTTAAAGAAGAAAAAGCCTGGAAGGAGGAGAGATGACTAGAAACGATTCAGTTGACCGTTTTATGTGGATTAATTGTCAGAGTAGAGGACCTTGTGCATTTCAGGTAAAATAATAAATCAATGTTTATATCCCAGGACAAATTAGCTAGCAACAGTAAGCTAGCTAAATAGGAGAAATTAGCTAGCAAGTGCAAGCTAGCTACCTAAATTGCCATAAATGTTTTATGCTTTTCGACCTATCCCCAAATTAATGTAATTGGTTCAGAGTTTGTTTTGATATTTTAACCTGCTTGTCATGATCACGTTTGGTGTATGGGGACAAAATCAATGTATGCACGATGGCGCACGAACGCAGACGGTTTGGGTTCTGTGTAAAGCAAAAGGTTTCGTAGAATAACATTCAAGCATTTATGTGGATTCTTTTTAAAGACCGTATTGCAGATGAACAGCTGAAAGCGGTCTGAGTAGAAGCCTGGTCCGTGCACTAACACTGTATTCTGGGAGAAGAGAGAGGGTTTCAAGTCACACTAATGTACAGTAGTGCATACACTTATGTAGAATATACACTAATATTCACCCTAACATGCTGGCCACACCGCTCGCGTAGCATTCGCGAGTGTTGCAAAATAAATTTGAACATGTTATTGCACCCACACTGCTCGCACGCGCCAAAGAGCGTCTGTGTGGCCAAGCGCTAAAATAGAAGTCAGTTCTATTTCTGATGCTGAACGCAGTGCAAGTCCTGCGTCTCTCATCTCCTCATTGGTTTATAAAAGCAAATACCCACGTGCCATCTCCTCATTGGTTATACCCAGATGGGTGATTGAAGTTTGGTCGGTCGTCGTGGTAACTATGAAAGTTAGATGCCAATCGCCATATAAAGTCCAAAAAAGAAAAAGCCTGGAAGGAGGAGAGATGACTAGAAACAATTCAGTTGACCGGTTTACATGTGGATTAATTGTCAGAGTAGAGGACCTTGTGCATTTTAGGTAAAATAATAACTCAACGTTATTAGTAACAGCAAGCTAGCTAGCTAAATTGCCCTAAATGTTTAATGCTTTTTGTCCCCAAATTAATATAATTGGTTCAGAGTTTGTATTTTAACCTGCGTGTCGTGATAGCGTTTGTTGTGGGGGGACAAAATCCATTTGCTCACGCACGTGCTTGGCCGGTTTGGGTATGGTGTAATACCATGATAAAGGAGGTCCCCATAGTTGTCTGATGTCTTACCCCGTTGTTGACCAGAGCTTTCCACGAGTGATCGTTCTTCTTCGCAAACTTGAGTAAAAACACAGGACATGGGCTACAGTAATGTATTCACAGTTTCACATAGCATACCCCATCAGACACACAAACACAGACAAAACTTCCAATAGACCTTCATGTACAATCAGAGCAGTGGTTACCTGTAGGACTGCAGAATGTCGATTATGCCGATATAGACTAGCATCCTCTCCCTCTTGGACTTCCATGTCGGGATACCCCCCATGCTGCAAAAACATACAGGGACAACCTCCTATATTATGGACCAACACACATTTTCCTCAACTGGACAGATCAGCTTTCAAATTCTACTACACTAAATATTCAAACAACTGAACAAACTAGCTGAACTGAGAAGTGTGCGACTGCAAAGTGGATACTTACTGGTCCTCAGTGTCCAGTGCACCCAGAGCACCCATTTTCCTCTCCCTGGATGGTATCAATGGTGGTGGAGTAGAAGGAACTCTGGCCCCTCTGGTGTGCTGACCCCCTGCCTCCTCTCCAGCCAGCTCCCGAGCCACCTGCCTGCTCCAGGTTGTGGATCCCCACCAGCAGGCTGTAGTCCATGATCTCAAAGCTCTGCAGCAGCTACAGGAAGAGCAGAGGGACAATATGCAGGGGTCAGAGAAACAGTTAAGTAGGGATGGAGGAGTACACCAGGGAAAATGTGTGAAATACCGTAGGCTTGGTGTAGCATTTACAGGCTGTACTCCATGATCTTAAAGCTCTGCAGCAGCTATAGAGGACGAAGGGACAAAGGAGTCAGGACTCAAGAGACAAACAGTGAGTACCAATTTAGGATCAGTTTAGCCTTTTAGATTACAAAGAAGAAGCCAGGGGAGGACGATTGCCCCCACTAATTTGAGCCAAGAAGTTCAAAGCTGACTGCGGTACTGCAGGCATTGTTTTCAGAAAACAGGATCCCTCATTATGGTGAATGGGAAAATGTCAATCTTCGTGTAAATAAAAATAAAATCGAAGACAATCATGGTACCAATAATTGCTTCTATTACACCTGATGTACGGTACCAGTCAAAAGTTTGGACACACCTACTCATTCTGTCAGGCCCTGATCTATTTCACGTGTCTTTGTGCTTGTCTCCACCCTCCCCAGGTGTCGCCCATCTTCCCCATTATCCCCTGTGTATTTATACCGGTGTTCTCTGTCTGTTGTCAGTTAATTTTCTTCATAGAACCTAACAGGGTTTTGTTTCCTTGCTCCCGTCTGTTCCTTTTGGGTTTGTTGCACACTTTTTTGGTTACTACATGATTTTATGTGTTGTTATATAGTTTGGATGTCTTCACTATTATTCTACGATGTAGAAAATAGTAAAAATAAAGAAAAACCCTGGAATGAGTAGGTGTGTCCAAACTTTTGACTTGTACTGTATGTCCTTTAACCAATTTATTTTAAAATCACACAAAGAAGAAGTTCTAAGGGTAATTTAGTTGCTAATGACCAGGGGGGGGGGGGGGGGGGGGGGGTCAGCCTTCAACTTGAAATACTTAATGAAAGCTAGCACTGAGCTAGACTGCAACATCACTTCCTGGACTCAAACTGCGTATGTTATGTCTCCATGAGGCACCATCTTAACTGACGTCCTTGGCTTCAAATGCTATTGAAATGCTATCCTTCACATAGGAATGAATGGTGTCAGTTGATCGATGGCTTTGTCCATTCATATACAGTCATTGGAATAAGATTATATGGACAGGGGGATCTGACTCTAAATCTGCACTGTTATTCTAAGACACTTGATACATACGGCCCCTGGACTGAGACAAACAGACAAGTGGTGGTGAAGTATCTCAGGGAAGATAAGAGAAATTAAGTAGGGTTAGTGTATAGCGCATATACCAATGGTAGGGGACCAAGTTCAAGTCAACTCCACTACAATTTTGACATTCAAAATGATACGTGATGAACATATGCTATCACAATCATTAAAGTAACTATCAGGTGAAAATCTAAATTTTAAAAGTGCATATTCTGTAAACTCATACCCAAATAATGTTGTTGACTCATCCTATACTCATATTTGAGGCCAAAGCATAAGTTAGACAACAAAAAAAACACCTTTAACTTGTATCTCAAACAGACTGTTTCAGAAATGCTTGCTATTCCTTCATAGAACATCAGGTCATGTTGGCTCTTTGGCTGAGCTGGCAAATGACAGGTATATGCCCACACCATTCTGCTGTTGGGTTACGCCCACACCATTCCAAAACAGAAAAGCTGCTTTTTAACATAATAAACCATTTTAGAAGGAAAACTATTGCACTTAATTGTAATTTATAGGTCATTTTTCATAGAAATCTGAAAACACTGGATTGTTACTTTAAAAATGTATGGCACTTCTCAGCAACATTTCCATCCCATAAAAAAGTATCTATAGGTCCTGGTCAAAAGTTGTGCAATATTTAGGGAATAGGTGCCATTTGGGACGCACAAACTCTTCCTCACCAGGCAGTCTCGCATGATGGTCTCCCTCGCCAGGCCGTCTCTCTTGATGATCTCCCTTACCAGGCAGTCTCTCTTGATGGTCTCCCTCGCCAGGCAGTCTCTCTTGATGGTCTCCCTCGCTAGGCAGTCTCCCTTGATGGTCTCCCTCACCAGGCAGCCTCTCTTCTTGGTCTCCCTCACCAGGCAGTCTCTCTTGATGGTCTCCCTCACCAGGCAGTCTCTCTTGATGGTCTCCCTCGCCAGGCAGTCTCTCTTGATGGTCTCCCTCGCCAGGCAGTCTCTCTTGATGGTCTCCCTCGCCAGGCAGTCTCTCTTGATGGTCTCCCTCGCCAGGCAGTCTCTCTTGATGGTCTACCTCACCAGGCAGTCTCTCTTGATGGTCTCCCTCGCCAGGCAGTCTCTCTTGATGGTCTCCCTCACCAGGCAGTCTCTCTTGATGGGCTCCCTCACCAGGCAGCCTCTCTTGATGGGCTCCCTCACCAGGCAGCCTCTCTTCTTGGTCTCCCTCACCAGGCAGTCTCTCTTGATGGTCTCCCTCACCAGGCAGTCTCTCTTGATGGTCTCCCTCACCAGGCAGCCTCTCTTGATGGTCTCCCTCGCCAGGCAGTCTCTCTTGATGGTCTCCCTCGCCAGGCAGTCTCTCTTCTTGGTCTCCCTCACCAGGCAGTCTCTCTTGATGGGCTCCCTCACCAGGCAGCCTCTCTTCTTGGTCTCCCTCACCAGGCAGTCTCTCTTGATGGTCTCCCTCACCAGGCAGCCTCTCTTGATGGTCTCCCTCGCCAGGCAATCTCTCTTGATGGTCTCCCTCGCCAGGCAGTCTCTCTTCTTGGTCTCCCTCACCAGGCAGTCTCTCTTGATGGTCTCCCTCACCAGGCAGTCTCTCTTTTTTTTAAATTTTACCCCTTTTTTCTCCCCAATTTCGTAGTATCCAATTGTTGTAGTAGCTACTATCTTGTCTCATCGCTACAACTCCCGTACGGGCTCGGGAGAGACGAAGGTTGAAAGTCATGCGTCCTCCGATACACAACCAACCAAGCCGCTGCTTCTTTAACACAGCGCACATCCAACCCGGAAGCCAGCCGCACCAATGTGCCGGAGGAAACACCGTGCACCTGGCCACCTTGGCTAGCGTACACTGCACCCAGCCCGCCACAGGAGTCGCTGGTGCGCGATGAGACAAGGACACCCCTACCGACCAAGCCCTCCCTAACCCGGGCGACGCTAGGCCAATTGTGCGTCGGACCTCCCGGTCGCGGCCGGTTACGACAGAGCCTGGGCGCGAACCCAGGACTCTGATGGCACAGCTGGCGCTGCAGTACAGCGCCCTTAACCACTGCGCCACCCGGGAGGCCCACCAGGCAGTCTCTCTTGATGGTCTCCCTCGCCAGGCAGTCTCTCTTGATGGTCTCCCTCGCCAGGCAGTCTCTCTTGATGGTCTCCCTCGCCAGGCAGCCTCTCTTCTTGGTCTCCCTCGCCAGGCAGTCTCTCTTGATGGTCTCCCTCACCAGGCAGCCTCTCTTCTTGGTCTCCCTCACCAGGCAGTCTCTCTTGATGGGCTCCCTCACCAGGCAGCCTCTCTTCTTGGTCTCCCTCACCAGGCAGTCTCTCTTGATGGTCTCCCTCACCAGGCAGCCTCTCTTCTTGGTCTCCCTCACCAGGCAGCCTCTCTTCTTGGTCTCCCTCACCAGGCAGCCTCTCTTCTTGGTCTCCCTCACCAGGCAGCCTCTCTTCTTGGTCTCCCTCACCAGGCAGTCTCTCTTGATGGTCTCCCTCGCCAGGCAGTCTCTCTTGATGGTCTTGCTCAGGGCATTGTAGTTGTCTGGCTCCAGCAGCAGTCCATCAGGCAGGTACTGGATGAAGTCCAGGACTTTGAAGGTGGGCACGGCCTTGTCCCGCTCCTTAGCTGAAGCCCGTCTCTTATAGGTAGAGCCCTTCAGGTCGTACTTGAAGTGCATGCACGCAGAGGCACGTTGTTCATGACAGTGATGCAGATGTTCTTGCCCCCCGCCTGGACGCAGTACAGACCATAAAACTTAGACAAGGTTCTCTTATTCTGGTGTAGGTTCTAGAGAGGAGGAGAGGGGAAACGAGAGAGGGTGTAAGTATATCAATCAAATCCACTTTAGAACTGGTCTATTAGTGTAGAACAAAACATAGAGAATAAACCAGGAAGACAGTGAAGCCTAAACTTGAATTGAGTAATGGGATTAACTTGGTAATTCAAAACACAAAACATAAGGTACACATTGGATCAAAAACATGCACACACTAGCTAACAAACTCTCTCTCTTACCACAAAGTAGCCAGGCAGTAGTTATTGTAAGAACTCAGCCTCTTTGTGATGCACAGTCTTAATGAGGAAGTGGTCATGGCTGGAGACAGAACTGAGATCCACTGGGTTCAGAGTTGGACAGCTCAATCAGTTCCTCATCACACAGAGAGTACTGGAACCAAAACAGTGATTCATTACACAGTATTTAAATAGACCATTCCACCTCCTGCATTCACATTCCCATCAATGATTTCTCCATTGATATAATTTATACTCCACTGTTGTTTTAATGTATTTGGAAAAAGCCACAGGATGATTTTTCAATACCGTCAATACTATTTCATTTATGTTTTTCAATACATTTTTTTATATTGTTGCTACTTTAAGCTAATACCTGTAGTCAACTTGAGCAATACGTCAGGAGATAAAGCAGATTGCGTTCTTCATTTCAACTGTCACATTATTTGACATTATGAAGCTTACAGTAGTTCCCCAGAACAGCTGAGCCAGTCAGGTGTTTGTTTGTAAATGGCACAATGGGAGAAAGCGAGCTGGTGAGTCCATGGCGTTCTATATCTATCAGCGAGTCTCTGTTGTGCAGTGCACATGAGGTGAGGAAATTATGCAATTCACTACTAAATGTTTCCCATCAGATATCTTATAAAGGAATTCTGGCAGAAGTCAAAAAGCTCTGGATGAGTAGTCTGTACAGCTGCCATTTTTTCCCTGTGCTTCCTACTAGCGTTTTTTTCTTTCTCTGTTCTCCCATCTGCTCCATGTACACGTTCCAGAAAAGAATCCATCAAAATGTTGTTCCTTTGCACAATTTCTCTCGTTCACTTCCGCTTGTAAATGTGCACACACAGTGAAAATGACATTCGGGAGCTACCAGTTATGCTTGTATAACTTTCTGAGCAGGATTTGCCTGTCATTGCAATTAGTTTATGTTCATTTTCGCTCATTAGCATTTAACTAACAGCGTCCATGTGATTTTTTTATTAGTTTGTGCTAATTCTGATAGCATTCTGGTAATAGAGGCCCAATGGGCTTTTCTTGTATTTTTAGAGCCCCCTTATGCGGGTAGTACCGTAAATCCCGGAATGAGAGAAAGACAGTATGACATATGAAAATCTGGATACCGGCCAAGCCCACATTCCTCATTTGTTCAGAATGCAATATTGACATAAAAACATAATAGAAACCCATACAAGTTTGCTTCTGAGAATATCTCCCACTCCCTCTATACCTCCCTCTCCATCAACCAACCAACCACACACACAAACACACACACACACACCTGGGGAAAGAGATGCTCTCCACATCTTCAAAGTCCTTGAATAGTACATCTCTCTTTTGCCTCTGGCACAGGCTGCCAAATGTGTGGATGATGCCCAACTGGATGGCACATTTCAGGGCAGATGAGGTGGTCTGGAGGAGGGCAGAGTAGAGAAAGAGAGCAAGATGGAGGAGGTGAATAAAGAGTAAAGAGAAATAAAGAGAAAGTATTCAGCAAGTGCAAAATATAGTAACACCCAATCTAAAAGATGATTAACAATGGATCAAAGGGTACAGAGAATGTGCAAACAGGCAGTTAAAATAAATTAAATAAAACAAGGAGAATTTAGATGTACATACAGTGCCTTGCGAAAGTATTCGGCCCCCTTGAACTTTGCGACCTTTTGCCACATTTCAGGCTTCAAACATAAAGATATAAAACTGTATTTTTTTGTGAAGAATCAACAACAAGTGGGACACAATCGTGAAGTGGACCGACATTTATTGGATATTTCAAAGCTTTTTAACAAATCAAAAACTGAAAAATTGGGCGTGCAAAATTATTCAGCCCCTTTACTTTCAGTGCAGCAAACTCTCTCCAGAAGTTCAGTGAGGATCTCTGAATGATCCAATGTTGACCTAAATGACTAATGATGATAAATACAATCCACCTGTGTGCAATCAAGTCTCCGTATAAATGCACCTGCACTGTGATAGTCTCAGAGGTCCGTTAAAAGCGCAGAGAGCATCATGAAGAACAAGGAACACACCAGGCAGGTCCGAGATACTGTTGTGAAGAAGTTTAAAAATTTGGATACAAAAAGATTTCCCAAGCTTTAAACATCCCAAGGAGCACTGTGCAAGCGATAATATTGAAATGGAAGGAGTATCAGACCACTGCAAATCTACCAAGACCTGGCCGTCCCTCTAAACTTTCAGCTCATACAAGGAGAAGACTGATCAGAGATGCAGCCAAGTGGCCCATGATCACTCTGGATGAACTGCAGAGATCTACAGCTGAGGTGGGAGACTCTGTCCATAGGACAACAATCAGTCGTATATTGCACAAATCTGGCCTTTATGGAAGAGTGGCAAGAAGAAAGCCATTTCTTAAAGATATCCATAAAAAGTGTAGTTTAAAGTTTGCCACAAGCCACCTGGGAGACACACCAAACATGTGGAAGAAGGTGCTCTGGTCAGATGAAACCAAAATTGAACTTTTTGGCAACAATGCAAAACGTTATGTTTGGCGTAAAAGCAACACATCTCATCACCCTGAACACACCATCCCCACTGTCAAACATGGTGGTGGCAGCATCATGGTTTGGGCCTGCTTTTCTTCAGCAGGGACAGGGAAGATGGTTAAAATTGATGGGAAGATGGATGGAGCCAAATACAGGACCATTCTGGAAGAAAACCTGATGGAGTCTGCAAAAGACCTGAGACTGGGACGGAGATTTGTCTTCCAACAAGACAATGATCCAAAACATAAAGCAAAATCTACAATGGAATGGTTCAAAAATAAACATATCCAGGTGTTAGAATGGCCAAGTCAAAGCCCAGACCTGAATCCAATCGAGAATCTGTGGAAAGAACTGAAAACTGCTGTTCACAAATGCTCTCCATCCAACCTCACTGAGCTCGAGCTGTTTGGCAAGGAGGAATGGGAAAACATTTCAGTCTCTCGATGTGCAAAACTGATAGAGACATACCCCAAGCGACTTACAGCTGTAATCGCAGCAAAAGGTGGCGCTACAAAGTATTAACTTAAGGGGGCTGAATAATTTTGCACGCCCAATTTTTCAGTTTTTGATTTGTTAAAGAAGTTTGAAATATCCAATAAATGTCGTTCCACTTCATGATTGTGTCCCACTTGTTGTTGATTCTTCACAAAAAAATACAGTTTTATATCTTTATGTTTGAAGCCTGAAATGTGGCAAAAGGTCGCAAAGTTCAAGGGGGGCGAATACTTTCGCAAGGCACTGTATGTGAGGGATAAAATGTACAGTGCATATTTCATTAAAAAAAATCGCATTTGGCCAACATTTGGCCTCCCACAATGAATTTGTCCCACTGTTGGTCCACACAGGACTGGCCGAGGCAAAGCCAGCAGTGCCAAACAGTTGCTGCAAGTGGCCCGGAATCGTCTGCTATCTGGGCAGGTTGAACATATGTATATATTAAATGGATACTTCAGGAATTATCTACTTCCCCAGTCAGATAAACTTGGGGATACCATCTTTATGTCTCTGTCCAATATGAAGGAAGTTAGAGGTAGTTTTGCGAGCCAATGCTAACTAGTGTTAACGAAATGACAAAGTCTATGGGTATCTACTAGAATACCAGCAGAAAACATAGACTTCTACTAGAATACCATAGACTTCCAGTCATTGGGCTGACATTAGTTAGCATTTGGCTCATTAAATTAAATGTAACTTCCTTCATACTGGACACAGAGACATAGAAATGGTATCCACAAGTTCATCTAACTCTGGAGAAGTAGATAAAAGGCCTCATTGTCAAAATCCTGAAGTATCCCTTTAAACTCAGAGGAGGAGTGCTCTCAAATCGGAGCAAAATGCAACGGAAAACAAATGTTTTTATTCAACAAATTCAGGTAGGTCCCCTCCCTGTTCCGTCCCACTTGGTTCCTAGTGAACCAAGATAAAATCACATAAACATTCCTGTCAGAATGCTCTTGTTTGTACAACAAGTCTCTCTTAGGTTTAATTTAGGGTCACACAAAGACATTTAGGAAAACCCAAAGACACTTGGGAGTTGAAATACAACACATTTTTGATTTGCAGGAAGGGGAATGAAATTATTATTTTGAATGATCTATACCCTGTAATAATGTGATTGGATTCCTGTGAATGGCTATCTGCAAGTGCTGACTATTCGTCAAGCACTAGTTTCCCTGCGTGAAGTGAAGGGTAGTCTCCTCAATCACCAATTTTGAAGTCTGTGAAAAAAGAGGGAACAGGTTAAAGCCATCAAATTATACAAATTCTCCCTATAAGATCAGATGAGATTTGGTTAATAATGTGATTGGTTACCTGCATGTTTAACACTGCCAGGTCTCTCACCAGAATCCTCTCAGTACGGATGAGGTAGTTGACTGGTTTGGGCTTGGAGAGGAGGGAATATGTTTACAGACATTTTCATTATGTTGTTTAATAGAAAACTAGTGACTTGATGTTAATGTTTAATATCCTCTAAAGACTAAAGAGTATCAGAATGGATAGACTCGTGGAGATAGGAACACACAATGGTCCAGACCAAGAGATTAAAGCCAGACAGGTCCACTGACCAACCTTTTTAACCACATACTAAGAAACAAGACAGGATCGATTTAAGTCAGTTTGAATGATAGATTGTTTTTGAACCAATCCTGCTAACGAAGCATGGATTGCATGGATTGCCATGCCAATATCATATTGCCACGATTAAATTGGCAAGAGCAGAACAGACTGGTACCCAGACTATTGATAGGCCTATTCTTACCTGAACAAGGACTGGGTCTTCCTGGCCCAGGGTGGGCTCATGATCTTTATGAATAAAACAATTAAGGATTATTTTCTTTAAGTTTAACAGGTTGGTTTCAAAGCGCATGTTTGTTTGTTTTTATTAATGGCTTCTGGGCTACATTGAACAAAGTATCAAATCTCATCTGGGCTTGCTAGGAATCATATCTATTCTATGTCCCAAATGGCACCCTATTCCCTATGTAGTGCACAAGGCTACTTTTGACCAAAGCCCTGGTCAAAAGTAGTGTACTAAATAGGGAATAGGGTGTCATTTGGGACAAACTAAGTGTCCGTCCAGACTTAAATATGTAATACTGCTGTCTGGACATTGTAAACTCTATAAACTTACTGTCCTCAACCGTGACACGGGCCACACTCCCCAAGGTGGCCTGTCGATCCTCGCCAACGCCGTGATATTTCCAATACAAGTAGACTGCTGAACCATTCGCAAGCATCAGACAAGCTGCACACAGAAGCGTCCACTTGCAGATCAATCTCAGCGGGCTCGCTGTCAAAAAACTAATGAACATAGCCCTACTCATTATCGCCCTTAATACTGCAGTGATTTTTACACTTATTTCTTAGAATTACAGGGTTTTCTGGGGAACCAAAAATATGACTAATTATTCCATACGTGGTTGTTTGCTGCCACAATGGGATAAAAATATTTACCAAACTGATTAAAAAACACTAAACAGTGACGTCAATTAAATTGAATTTCGGGCGTGATAGTTTATACAATTGTGAACTATGAAGCATGGTTGAGAGAATGGTAGCCTAACAGCAGATACATAACTATTTGTGGAACAATCTTTAAAATTCTTAAATGTGACCTTTTGGTGCCTCTAAATCTAGGGCAATTCAGAAAGCTGATTGAGGACCTTAACTGATTGTTTTCTTTATTTTTTTATGACTGTCTGTGTTTTCTTTCTTCTTGCATTTTATGTGTGTATTTCTGTAATTCAGGGCTCATCTGTAAAAGAGACCGCGTCAGGAACGAACATCCGGTTATCTGAGCCCCCCGGGGTTCGGCTGGGATTGCTGCGCCTGACGAACCTGCTTCCCTATACCTCAGGTGAGATATTCCAATTTCTTGTGGTCGGTCCACGCAATGAACGGATGTTCTGCCTCTTCCAGCCAGTGCCTCCACTCCAACGCCATCTTCACCGTGAGAAGCTCACGATTTCCCACATCTTAGTTCCTCTCCGTGGCATTGGGGCGGTGGGAGAAGGCGGTGCAAGGATGTAACTTGAGGTCCAGGGCGTAGGCTGGGGGCCAATCCACCACCTCTCTCACCTTTCCGGGATCCATCTGTACACTCCCTGCAGCGATGATGTAATCCAGAATGGGGATGGCGGAATGATGGAATTCGCACTTCTCCTCTTTTACAAAAAGCTGGTTCTCCAGGAGGCGTTGGAGAACCTGTCAGATGTGGAGAACGTGTTCTTGGGCGGAACGGGAGAAGACGAGGATGTCATCAAGGTAGACAAAGACGAACCGGTTCAACATGTCATGGAGAACATCATTAACCAGAGCCTGGAATACAGTGGGGGCATTGGTAAGACCAAATGGCATGACCAGACACTTTTAGTGACCGCTGGCCGTGTTGAATGCAGTCTTCCACTCGTCCCCTTCCCGTATCCGCACCAGGTGGTAGGCGTTCCGTAGGTCCAGCTTGAGAACACGGTTGCCCCATGGAACGGCTCGAAGGCCGAGGAGATGAGGGGTACCGGTTCTTCACTGATGTCGTTGAGACCCCGGTAGTCGATGCACGGGCACATGGTTTTGACCTTCTCCACAAAGAACCCTGCTCCTGCGGGGAGATCAGTTATGATCTCATGCAACATATTTTGTGACTGGCATCAGATGATGAGTTCAAGGATATTATTTGAGAGAACGGTTTCCTTCACTTTGCCTCGTAGGCAAGCACCAAATAGTTTTTCACAGTGGTCTATGGGAAAAATAAGGTGAAGACATCCCAGATAATTTGTACACAAGTGATTTTTTTCCAACTCTGTCAACAAGAAACACTGCACCTAAATACTGCACAGAATTGGCAGTTTTGTACACAGTACACTATCTAGAACCCAAAAGGGTTCTTTGGCTGTCCCCATACGAGAACCCTTTAAAGAAACCTTTTTGGTTCCATGTAGAACTCTTGGTTCCAAGTGAACCCTTTTGGGATCCATATAGGACCCTTTCCACAAAGGGTTCAACATGGAACCCAAAAAGGTTCTACATGGAGCCAAAAAGGGTTCTCCCTGGAACCAAACAGGGTTCCCTCAAATGGGGAGAGCCGAAGAACCCTTTTGGAACCCTTTTTTCTAAGAGTGTAGGCTATCCATCTCTCATACACTCTTACTTACGGACTACAAGAAAATAGATGTGAGAACACTGTGATCCAAAATTATTTACAGACATGTTCATTCACATAGTCATACATGACTTTATATATAGATTGACCTGTGGCTAGAAAAAGTTTTGATTATCTGGTGGTCACAAGAAAAAGTAGGACTTATGGGAACCACCATAGTACAGCTGAACAGCACAACTACATTGGTATACCGCTGCATAATGTCTATGTAGATGAAGATTACTCTATTGTCCATTGTCACAGAGAAACAAGATAAATACAGTGAGTTCCAAGAGTATTGGGACAGTGACACATTTTTTTATTTGGCTCTGTACTCCAGCACTTTAACTATGAGGTTAACGGGCAGACTGTCAGCTTTAATTTGATAGTATTTTCATCCATATTGGGTGAAATTTAGAAATTACAGTACTATTTGTAAATAGTCCCCCACCCCCCCATTTTAGTGAACCAAAAGTATTGAGACAAATTCACTTATTTGTGTATTAAAGTAGTGAAAAGTTTAGAATTTGGTCCCATATTCCTAGCACGCAATGACTACATCAAGCTTGTGACTCTACACACTTGTTGGATGCATTTGCTGTTTGTTTTGGTTGTGTTTCAGATTATTTTGTGCGAAATAAAAATGAATGGTAAATAACATTGTGTCATTTTAAGAATAGATAATAATAAGAATAGAAGATGTTTCTGCTCATCGAACATCTCATTCCAAAATCATGGGAATTCAAGGTGCTATTAGGAGCAACATGGAGTCACATTAAATCCCTCACGCAGTCTCTTTGGGCGCGATGCAAACATGTTCGAATCAATTTCAACTTAATGTGCGGATAATAGGAGAATGAGCGATGAACAAGAGGAACACAATTATTTACTCCTCTTCATTATCCACTGATGCCATTTCTGTGCTGTAGCCCCTTATGGAGAACATTTACATGAAGCCTAAGAGCCACGGAGGGAAATAAGTCTAACTCCTTCACAAGGGATTTCTGTATTGTGAAATGTATATATCTTGACAACTTGATTGCTGACATGCAAAACATTTTGGGACTATATCAACAATGGACTAATGAAACAAATACCAAAAGATCATTTTTGGGTGGAATTTTCCTTTAACACAGATGTGAACAAGGGGTTACAGCAGCAGGCAGAAATGACCTACTACAATAGAAGCATCTATTACACAGGTTATTGTAGGGTAACCTGCATGGTGTTAGAAGAAAAAGCAGTTCTCATAAAAGAGTTTGCATTTATTTGATGCTTAAAAATAGTCCATACACTTCTCTTGAAATAACAAAACAATTATACAAAACCATCCTACATTATTCATTACACAACTTGTGGCAAGATCATCATTCCTTATCAAGAGGAAAGTCCCTAATAGTGTTCTGTTGATTTCAAAATGGTGTCTGCTGTGATGTCTGTTATCACAAGTCTGCTATACTGTATCCCAATAGGGAGATCTAGAAAGAATTCGGATCAGGTATATTCTATTATAATATGCTTTGGTGAGATGCTTTATGATAAAAGTCAAATTATTGAACATTTTGAGGCTTCACAAGAGGTTACTTCACTGCAGTGCCATGAGCAGCAGTGTAACATTGCAAATCCAAAACAGTTGGAGAACTTGGCATGCACGCATCAAATGAGGGAAGTTGAAGGGAAATTACCCCACAAAAACTATCAGTCCATTGTTGATAGAAACTAGAAAAAGGTAGTTTGAGTGGAATTTTCCTTTAAAATGTGGCTGGGCCTTTGAACCCAAGATCCACATCGCTTGAGCTTGTATTTTATATTATCTCGATAGAAAGTACAAATGCATTCTTACATAAATGACAACTTGTCATAGCGATAAGGGAGTTAGAAAATAAGTATTTAATAAAGCTTCAATATCACTGTGGGATACTCTACAGTTGTTCCACATTCTGTATTAGTAGCAAAACAACTGGATTGAGGGAAAGAAATATAGATATATGATCCCTGTTCAATGTCATTTCACAGACCTCAGTCCGTTAGTGTAGTGCCACCTGCTGGTCAACATATGGAACAATGCATAAAAACAGAGGAAATTGTACTGAGCCACGAGTTCTCCATCTCTGAGAAGACTGAGGTTATCCAACACACACGGTAAAGCACGTGGCAGATACCAGTTCTAACATTTTAAAGACAGTTTATCGTTTTTTAATCAAAGCAATCAAAGTACACACAGTCATTCATGGCTCGGTCAAGTGGCCACAACTGTGAAAGCAGTAGCGAAACAGGTAAAGCTACAACAGTCAAATCATGGTAAATATGATTATTCATCAAATTGGTGCATACTAAACATGTTCAACTATACAATCTAGCAAAGAGATGCCAAATGAAAGATGTGCTTATATTTCATATATATAGGCAGTTTACATCCCATTGCATTCAGATACTTAAAAAAATACAATTTTATATGTACATAAGAAAAAGGCTTGTGGAGAGCTTATAAAATATAACTATTAGTCATGAAGAATATTGACTTCTGAACAAAGAAAGAGACAGGTCTTTGTTTACAAAAGGTGAGTGGAGAGGGCAATAGGCCAAAGGAACGGTATTCCAGCAAAACAGCAGACCTCTTCCTCCAATAACTTCAAAAGGGGCAGTAGAGGTATTGGGGCTGGTAAGTAAAAGGGTTATCGGAGGGGGAACCAAAATTCTGGAACCAAAAATTGGTGGTGTATTTCATCCGCCCAGTTAGCCATGATGAAAAATCAATTATACAAGATGCACGCTCATCTCAAAAACTTTTGGTAATGTGTGTACACGCACACACACTACCAAAAGTATGTGGACACCTGCTTGTCGAACAGCTCATTCCAAAATCATGGGCATTAATATGGAGTTGGTCCCCCCCTTTGCTACAAAGTTGGAAACACAGAATCATCTAGAATGTCACTGGATGCTGTAGCGTTAAGATTTCCCTTCACTGGAACTAAGGGGCCTAGCCCGTCCGAGACTATTATTCCTCCTCCACCAGATTTGACAGTTGACACTATGCAGTCAGGCAGGTAGCATCCTCCTGGCATACGCCAAACCCAGACTGCCAGATCGTGAAGCGTGATTCATCACTCCAGAGTACGCATTTCCACTGCTCCAGAGTCCAATGGCGGCGAGCTTTACACCACTCCAGCCAACGCTTGGCATTGCGCATGGTGATCTTAGGCTTGCTTGTGCGTGGCTGCTCGGCCATGGAAACCCATTTCATGAAGCTCCCGACGAACAGTTCTTGTGCTGACGTTGCGTCCAGAGGTAGTTTGGAACTCGGTAGTGAGTGTTGCAAGAGAGGACAGGCGTTTTTTTTACGCGCTACAGCACTTGGCAGTCCCGTTTTGTGAGCTTGTGTGGCCTACCACTTCGCGGCTAAGCCATTGTTGCGCCTAGATATTTTCACTTCACAATAACAGCACTTACAGTTGACCGAGACAGCTCGAACAGGGCAGAAATTTTATGAACAGACTTGTTAAGGTGGCATCCTATGACAGTGAAACATTGAAAGCCACTGAGCTCTTCAGTAAGGCCATTCTACTGCCAATGTTTGTCTATGGAGACCGCATGTCTGTGTGCTCAATGTTATATCCTGTCAGCAACGGGTGTGGCTGAAGTAGCCAAATCCACTCATTTGAAGTGGAGTCCACATACTTTTGTTTATAGTGTATCAACATCGTTAATTTTATGAGACACCCTTATTCCTGTCCGTCTCTGGGGAGTGGGGCTACTAGTGATTAAAGCCACGGGGGCATTAAAACGATGGGAAGTTCATCTTTGTGTCAACATCAGCGGGAGGAAAGTTGTGGCTTGTGCAACAGTAAACCTACAATCACTACCGCACTATGGAAGTGGCACCGACGACAACTAGAGAACAAAGCTTAACGTGGTGCCACGAAAGGCAAAACACTGCCATTCACAACTTTGAAACAATTCATTATTACACAGTGAATGATGAGCCCAATACATGCTGAGAATGACTGTTGCCAACTACATGCGCTGTCATTTCTCATGTAAGAGGGTTATTTTGAAATAGGAAGTGGGCATGCTTAAGTACCATTCCCATTGCCCATGGTGGTGGGTGGTTGGATGGAAGACTGAGGCAGAGGGAGACTTTTGAGACCTGAAGGAGTTGAACAAAACAGTGCTCTCTCCAACAAGCCTGTCCTCTGGTTCTATGGATGGACGTGTCTAATAAACTTTGGATGTGCATCTTGGTCACCTTAGGACATGCTGTTGGAACCATGAAAAATGCATTTCCCCACACAACATTGACATGTCTCAGACACCATAGATATCCGAGACCGAGCGCCCGAGGCCCCGTTTTTCCCAGGGAGCATAGAGGTTCTTCAGCTAGGCAACCTTACCGAGTCACAGGCTGAGCAGGTCCCGTTCCTGCTCCTCAATCAATATATTCAGCTCCTCGCTTCGCTATTTGTAAAAAATAAAACACAAATAAACACAGTTGAGGAAAATAAAACGGCAGAAAAAGTAAATATTGTACAAAAACAAAACATAGCAGGAAAATAATTAACAAAAGAGCTATGAAAACACCAACAGGCTGGCCTGTCGCCTGAGTCCACGTGTCCATTTCTCCTTCAATCAGTGACATCAGTCTGTCTGACATTATGAGATGACCTCGGTGTGGGAGGGCGCCGAGTCCACCAGCGTCACCTGCTCCTCGGCCGAGTCCAGCCCCTCCGTCTTGATGATGATGTCTCCCTCCTGGAGCATCACCTCCTCCTGCACCTCCTCCTCACCCCCAACCACCTCTTCCTGCTCCGAGGTGCCGTTGGTATGGCTGTGCGACATTGCCTCCAGCTTCATGCGGTACTGCTCTGCTTCCTGCTCCTTGCACATCAGCTGCTGCCGGTACTCCTGGGCCTTCCGGTTGGCCTCCTGCAGCTGCCTCTGTAACTGCTCCTGGATAGAGGGATGGATGGATGGAGAAAAGGAGACCGAAATGTCAGACTGCAGGTCACACACACACTTGCACCCCACTTGTGCCAACTCCACAGTATCAAAGTACCAAAATAATCTAAGGGTTTCATATAATCTATGCAAAAACATTTTCACAGCAGATTCAAAAATCTCTAGAGCAATATTAAATAAAACTGGTTAAATCAGTTAAAATGGCAGAAGAATATCAGTTCAATGTATTGCACAAGAGAGAAAAAAATGATCTAAGAAGTGGTCCGCCCCTGACCGTGTCTCCAGACTCCATGTGGTTGGCCGAGGCCTCCAGTTTCCTCTTGCGGGAGGGCGGGGGCTGGGGTTCCTCATCAACCACCTCCTCTGTCACCTGATTGGCTGGCATCGCCAACACTGCAAATCAACAGACAACAGTTCAGAGCCTGGAGGATCATACAGTCTCAAAAGTGACTATATGTCACTTATTAAAATAGTGCATTCGGAAAGTATTCAGACCCCTAGACCTTCCACATGTTGTTACATTACAGCCTTATTCTACAATGTATGCAATCATTTCCCCCCCTCCATCTACACACAATACCCCATAATGACAAAAATAGGTTTTTACAAATGTATTAAAAAATAATAATAATAAAATAAAAAACACACATTTACACAAGTATTCAGACCCTTTACTCAGAACTTTGTTGAAGCACCTTTGGCAGTGATTACAGCCTGCAGTCTTCTTGGGTATGACGCTACAAGCGTCATACCTGAATTTGGGGTATCTCTCCCGCTCTCTGCAGATCCTCTCAAGCGCTGTCAGGTTGGATTGGGAGCGTTGCTGCACAGCCATTTTCAGGTCTCTCCAGAGATGTTCAAATCGGGATCAAGTCCGAGCTCTGGCTGGGCCACTCAAGGACATTCAGAGACTCTTGTGTTGTCTTGGCTGTGTGCTTAGGGTCGTTATCCTGTTGGAATGGGAAGCGTCGCCCCAGTCTGAGGTCCTGAGCGCTCTGGAGCAGGTTCTCTCTGTACTTTGCTCCGTTCATCTTTCCCCTCGATCCTGACTAGTCTCCCAGTCGCTGTCGCTGAAAAACACCCCCACAGCATGATGCTGCCACCACCATGCTTCATCATTCAGGCCAAATAGTTCGATCTTGGTTTCAACAGACAAGATAATCTTTTTCTTTTTTTTTTTACATGGTCTGAGAGTCCTTTAGGTGCCTTTTGGCAAACTCCAAGCGGGCTGTCATGTGCCTTTTACTGAGGAGTGGCTTCCGTCTGACCACTCTACCATAAAGGCCTGATTGGTGGGGTCCTGCAGAGATGGCTGTCCTTCTGGAAGGAACTCTGGAGTTCTGTCAGAGTGCTCATCGGGTTCTTGGTTACTTGCCTGACCAAGGCCCGCCCCCCCGATTGCTCAGTTTGGCCGGGCGGACAGCTCTAGGAAGAGTCTTGGCGGTTCCAAACTTCTTCCATTTAAGAATAATGGAGGCCACTGTTCTGTTTTGGTACCCTTCCCCAGATCTGTGCCTCAACACAATCCTGTCTCGGGGCTCTACAGACAATTCCTTCAACCTCATGGCTTGGTTTTTACTCTGACATGCACTGTCAACTGTGGGACCTTGTGTCAACTGTCACTGTCAACTGTGGGCACAAGTGTGTGCCTTCCCAAGTTATGTTCAATCAATTGAATTTAGCACAGGAGGACTCCAATCAAGTTTTAGAAACATCTCAAGGATGATCAATGGAAACAAGATGCACCTGAGCTCAATTTCAAGTCTCATAGCAAAGAGTCTGCTTACTTATGTAAATAATTTATTTATACATTTTCAAAAAAATCTAAAAACCTTTCCTTGCTTTGTCATTATGGGGTATTGTGTGTAGATTGAATAAATAAAACATTTTCCTCATAAATTTTAGAATAAGGCTGTAACGTAACAAAATGTGGAAAAGGGGAAGGGGTCTGAATACTTTCCGATTGCACTGTACATTAATGATGAAGTAGAACACACAGTTCTACAAAGCAACTTGCACAAAAAAATCTGCCAGAAAGCTAAAAAATGTTGTCTACAAATTCAAGATTCACATTGTAACAACAATAAGGTTTCTTGTGGGTTAAGTGGACGTTCCAACATATTGCTAAACTTACTACTTTAATATTGCGTTCATAACCAAGTGAGAAGGGGGTAATTACCAGATCAGAAATCATAAATACCAGTTGGATGCATTCACGTTCTTTGAACTCGTTGAGAAACACAGATTGGCTAATGGCCAACAAGCTGCGTCAACCATACTAATAGATTGCTTTTTATAAATAATGTTTTGTTGTATTTAACAACCGAAAATGCTGTTATCGAGGTAATTGCCTTAATAGGTGACCTCAGAGGTCAGCATATGGGAGAGGTTAGAGCTCAGGGATGATGGATGAGTTTCCCACTAGTAATAGTAGTACCAGTTGGAGGGGCGATAGTGGATTTTTCCCTGTCATATGCGGTAAATACCACCTTCCCACTTGGTTATGAACACAGCATTAGAACACCAGCCTACCCTTAGACTAAAAAGAGCTTTCAATTGAGATTCTCCACTGAGTGTGCTTTTTATTCCAGGAGTAGGATCTGGGAAACTGTTCCCAAATGGATAGGGGCTATGGGAAGTGGCTACAGGCTGAAATGGAACAGGGTCACTGTTAAGTGACCAAAAGGGAGACGTTCGCTTACTCTGTTGTCCGTGCTGCATGGTGACAAAGAATGGCTGACCAAGCCCTCCAGTCTGCAGGTTGCCGTGTTGGTCGGTCACTATGGTGATAACCCTTTGACCTTGCTCGTTCACCATGTGCTGGATGCTGCCGGGGTCCAAAGAATTGGCTGCTATGGCTTCCTCAGATTCAACTGCTGTCAGACAAGGGGTCAAATAGGGAGAGAGAGGAGGGAAAAGTTCAAGTTAACTGTCGACTGCAGCTCTTGTCCTGGGAAATAGTTCATAAGCCTATATACACTGTAGTTTGTGGCAGTCAACATGTCGACTCAATATTCTCGTTTAAATAAGCATTACATACAGTAACATGCTAAAGCTCAAAGGAATTCAAGCTGTGAGAAAGTATTTACATCTGATAAGCGTTCAGCGTTCAGCTGAGAATTAATGTTTATTTTCGGCATGACCTTTTACTCCCACATATTGCATATTGTGGTGGTAGCTACCCGTTTGTGTGGGTCCAACACAGCATCAGCAGACTTTATCAGCTTATAAGATCAGAGTGATAAAAGCCAGGCACTAGATTAGTGAAAACAAAGGAGCTTGGGGCATATTGCTCTGAGGCAGGGGGATCCTTGTACTCTTATGCGGCTATTAACTGGAGACACAGTTTCCATAACATAAAAGCAGTAAGATGGACACATTTCAGCCACAAAACCTTTTGTCTTCTGACAATAGTATGAACCCTAGCCTAGTCTGTGTGTATAAACCCAGTAGCTACCAGAGTTGGCCTTGGCAGCGTTGTTGAGGAGGTCGGCCAGGTTGACCACGCCCCCCTGGAGCCTACCAGAGTTGGCTTTGGCAGCGTTGTTGAGGAGGTCCGCCAGGTTGACCACGCCCCCCTGGAGCCCTGGGATGCCCTGGATGATAAACTGAGGCTGGGCCGAGCTCCCCGTCATGCCAGCCTCTGCGTTCATGTTCACCTGGTTCTGCATTCCTTCCTATAGACAGACACATCGTCAACACTATCAGAGCATACATACAACACCGCCACAGACAGGGGAGACCGTCAAGATAGAAATCATAAGAGTTCCTACAAACAAAAGAGAGGAAGTTGTGCATTGAAATAAGTAGTAATGCAAAAACGTCTGTATCTTGATAATTATGTAAATGCATTGTAATCCTAAAGGAGCATAATGTCAAATAAGTTCAAAATAATGTATTTTTGAGTGCAAGTCCTTTGGTACATTATTTTTGGAGTCCATAATAATTTTGCATGGAGAACTTTCAATTAAACTCCACATGCAACTTAAGGTCTCACCTGTAGTAGGAGCATAAGGTCTGCATTCTGGATGTCTCCTGCGATGTCGAACGGCGTCTTATCGAATTTACTGAGAGCGTGAACATCTGCGCCATGTTTGACGAGCGTCTCCGCTACCCTTTGGTGGCCGTTCTGGGCGGCCCAGTGGAGAGCAGTCATCTTCAGCATGTCTTTGGCATTAATGTCTGCTCCACTCTGTAGAGGGTGACCCAGGAGAAATAAGGAGAGGGGAAGGCACCTGGCAGATTTGGATGTTTTTCGGCTTTCTTCACACATGTATCCACGTTTTCTAGTGTACTTAGATGGAAGACATTTTGGTCAGAGAAAGATTAGGTCTGCATCTGAAATTGGCATCTGGTCAAAAGCAGTGCACTATATTAGGAATAGGGTGCCAGGTCAGACCCAACCTAGATATCAGGCCTAAACACAGAATAAACAGCTAAAACCTTAGAGACGTGTGTACCCTGACTAATAGATCCACGATGACTGTGTGGCCCTCTGAAGCGGCCATATGCAGAGGGGTCCTGTCCACTTTGGTTCGGGCGTCCCTGCTGACACCTGCTCTGAGCAGAACCTCGGCGGTGGAATAGTGTCCGTGTTGGGCGGCCAGGTGCAACGGAGATGTGCCCAGCTGCTCAGAGTGCCAAAGAATAAGAGGGACAAAGAGTCAAAAGACCATATAGGTCAATTGGACTGGCACTTTTTTACTTATGAACTTGCATATCTTGTTTTGCATTTAGATCACACAAACGAGCCAAAACCCTGGGGTGGGTAAAAGTAGTTCAACTGAAGCAGTTAATAAAAATTGCCCGGATAGAGAAGTTAAGAGCGGAATCATTACCCAGTCTGTGGTGAAGGGAGCCCCGTTGGCCATGAGTGTCCTGACTTCATCGTCCTGGCCTTTCCGTGCAGCCTCAAGTAGCCGCTTCCCCAAATCCACCAGCGACATCTGAGACAACACAATTACAAAGGTTGCAGTATTTGTCCCCATGTGATTGTACACGTATACAACTGTTGCAGTATATTTTCCCTGATCTGGATTTTAACCTTTATTTGATGCTTTTTCATCAAACTGTCCCCTTTTCTTTTTATGTGAGATGGTCCGGCACCATCCTCAGACAACTGATTTCAATTTTGGTCCAATTCTCATTTATGGAAAGGCTAAAAATAAAGTTTAAATCCAGGCCATGTGACATGATTAACCAAAACACAGGGCCCTACTTGATAAGGTATTGTAACGACCCTGGGTTTATAAGCGCCAAAATCGACTCTGCCGCTTGAGCATGCTTTTGCAGCACAGTCGATAGCGTGCAGGACCTCAGGCTCAAAGCGCAAGGGTTCGAGACCTGCTCCCTGCTGTTTCGTTACAGTATGTACTTTTATGCCTGCTTTTGAAACTCAATAATGGGTTAGGGTTCTCTAGCTTAATCAAATAAGAGGACTCTGCCCTAGCAGATATTTACAAATGAACATAGCTAGATGTGTTTAAATCATACTTCAGATCTTACATACATAAAGTTAAGTTATTAGTTATGTTAGATACATTTTTTTTAACAACAGCAGTCATCATGGAAGTATTCTAGTAGTAATGGAACTTACAACTTTCACTCCTCACATACTGCTGTTACCGTTTATCCTGCTGCCTAGTCACTTTACCCCTACCTATAGGCAGACACACAAAAGTATGTGGACACCCCTTCAAATTAGTGGATATTGCTATTTCAGCCACACCCGTTGCTGACAGGTAGGGCTGCACGATATATATATAGTGTAACGATAGAAAAACGTCTATCATTTATTTCATTGTGTTGCAAATCACTCTTTACGGCAATAGTTTTTATCAATTGGATGACACTTCGCATGGAAATTTGCAACACAAACAAACATAGAGGAGAGTGAACGTGACACATAGCACAGAGATCGTGCCTAAGAGGGGCTACTTCGGTCACATGGACATGGTTTGGGTATGAAAAGTCTGACACGGACCAGAAAACCGTCCTCTGCAAAATATGCCGCAGGCCGGTCCAGACAACAGGCTCAAAACACCACTAACCTCTTACCACCTATGTCAGAATCATGTGAAACGGTACGGAGAGAGTCTACAGATGAGACCCAAAAAAGTAGTCGAGTGCTCAAAACAAACCCCCGATGTTGCAAGAGGCTTTTGCTCGCCGCACACCATATGGCAAAGAATCACGAAGATAGGAGATAACAGCTGGCGTTACAACTTACATCTATCTGCAAAGACATGGTCCCAATTTACACGGTCGAGAAACAGGGGTTTTATGAGTTGGTACTAACACTCGACCCAAAGTACCAAATGCAAATTGATAAGTGACTTGTTTTAATGCCAAAATAACATGCAAAACAGGCAAGCCCCAAAAAATACATTGTAAGCCTATATTTGTTTGAAACTATAGTTGAAGTGGTTTCCATTTACCTTTTTAGATTTGATACATATATTTTATATTTTGTTACATGCTTAATAAAAAGTGTACAAAGGTTTAAATAAAAGGAAAAATAATCAAATAAGATTAAGTACCTTTTTGTTGAGTATAATTCAAAATGTAATAAGAAATAGGCCTTTACGTGTCATTTTATATAAACTATTTATTCATTGAATTTACAGAAAATGTGCTATAATCGTGATATGCGTTGTAATCGGGATATGAAATGACCTATATGGGGATATGAGATTTTGGCCATATCACCCAGCCCTACTGACAGGTGTATAAATTCAAGCACACCTCCATGCAATTTCCATAGACAACATTGGCAGTAGAATGGCCTTACTGAAGAGCTCAGTGACTTTCAATGTGGCACTGTCATAGGATGCCACCTTTCCAACAAGTCAGTTTGTCAAATTCCTGCCCTGCTAGAGCTTCCCTGTTCAACTGTAAATGTTGTTATTGTGAAGTGGAAACATCTAGGAGCAACAACAGCTCAGCTGCAAAGTGGTAGGCCACACAAGCTTACAGAGTGCTGTAGTGCGTATAAATAGTCTGTCCTCAGTTGCAACGTTCAAAACCAAGTTGCAAACCAAGTTGCAAACTACCTCTGGAAGCAACTGTTCGTCTGGAGCTTCATGAAATGGGTTTCCGTGGCCGAGCACAAGCCTAAGGACACCATGCACAATGCCAAGCATCGGCTGGAGTGGTGTAAAGCTCGCCGCCATTGGACTCTGAACGTGTTTTCTGGAGTGATTAATCACGCTTCACCATCTGGCAGTCCGAAGTACAAATTTGGGTTTGGCGGATGCCAGGAGAACTCTACCTGCCCCAATGCATAGTGCCAACTGTAAAGTTTGGTGGATGAGGAATAATGGTCTGGGGCTGTTTTTCATGGTTCGGCTCAGCCCCTCAATGCTATAGCATACAATGGCATTCTAGACGATTCTGCGCATCCAACTTTGTGGTAACAGTTTGGGGAAGGCCCCTTCCTGTTTCAGCATGACAATGCCCCAGTGCACAAAGGGGGGTCCATACAGAAATGGTTCATCGAGATTGATGTGGAAGAACTCGACTGGCCTGCACAGAGCCCTGACCTCAACCCCAATGAACACCTTTGGGATAAATTGGAACAATGCGAGCCAGTCCTAATCACCCAACATCAGTGTCTGACCTCACTAATGCTTGCGGCTGAATGGAAGCAAGTTCCTGCAACAATGTTCCAACATCTAGTGGAAAGCCTTCCCAGAAGAGTGGAGGCTGGTATAGCAGCAAAGGGTGGACCAAGTCCATATTAATCCCATGATTTTGGAATGAGATGTTCGACGAGCAGGTGTCCACATACTTTTGGTCATGTAGCGTTAATTTATCAACTGGGTGGTTTGAGCCCTGAATGGATTACAGGCAACAGTCGCACTGAGCTAAAGCGTAGAGCTGCCGCTTTCAAGGTGCGGGACACTAACCTGGAAGCTTATAAGAAATCCTGCTATGCCCTCCGACGAACCATCAAAAAGGCAAAGCGTCAATACAGGGCCAAGATTGAATCGTATTACACCGGCTCCGACACCAGTCTCATGTGGCGGGGCTTGCAAACTATTACAAACTACAAAGGGAAGCACAGCCGCGAGCTTCCCAGTGACACGGGCCTACCAGACGAGCTAAATCACTCCTATGCTCACTTCAAGGCAAGCAACACTGAGGCATGCATGAGAGCATTGGCTGTTCTGGACGACTGTGTGATCACGCTCTCCATAGCCAACGCGAGTAAGACCTTTAAACAGGTCAACATTCACAAGCCTGTGAGGCCAGACGGATTACCAGTGTGCTCTGGGCATGTGCTGACCAACTGGCATGTGTCTTCACTGACATTTTCAACATGTCCCTGATTGAGTCTGTAAAACCAACATGTTTCAAGCAGACCACCAGTCCCTGTGCCCAAGAACACTAAGGCAACCTGCCTAAATGACTAGACCCGTAGCACTCACGTCCATAGCCATGAAGTGCTTTGAAGGGCTGGTAATGGCTCACGACACCATTATCCCAGAAACCCTAGACCCACTCCAATTTGCATACCGCCCAAACAGATCCACAGATGATGCAATCTCTATGCAATCCCTTTCCCACCTGGACAAAAGGAACACCTATGTGAGAATACTATTCATTGACTACAGCTCAGCGTTCAACACCATAGTACCCTCAAAGCTCATCACTAAGCTAAGGATCCTGGGACTAAACACCTCCCTCTGCAACTGGATCCTGGACTTCCTGAGAGGCTGCTCCTAGGTGGTGAGGTGAGGGTAGGTAGCAACACATCTGCCACGCTGATCCTCAACACTGGAGCCACTCAGGGGTGCGTGCTCAGTCTCCTCCTGTACTCCCTGTTCACCCACGACTGCATGGCCAGGCACGACTCCAACATCATTAAGTTTGCAGACGACAACAGTGGTAGGCCTGATCACCGACAACGCAGAGACAGCCTATAGGGAGGAGGTCAGAGACCTGGCGGTGCCAGAATAACAGCCTGTCCCTCAACATAACCAAGACTAAGGAGATGATTGTGGACTACAGGAAAAGGAGGGCCGAGCACGCCCCCATTCTCATCAACAGGGCTGTAGTGGAGCAGGTTGAGAGCTTCAAGTTCCTTGGTGTCCACATTACCAACAAACTAGAACACACACCAAGACAGTCGTGAAGAGGGCACGACAAAGCCAATTCTACCTCAGGAAACTAAAGATTTGGCATGGGTCCTCAGATCCTCAAAAGGTTCTACAGCTGTAACATCGAGAGCATCACTCTCGTTGCATCACTGCCTGGTACGGCAATCGCTCGGCCTCCGACCGCAAGGCACTACAGAGGGTAGTGCATACGGCTTAGTACATCACTGGGGATAAGCTGCCTGCCATCCAGGACCCCTACACCAGGCAGCGTCAGAGGAAGGCCCTAAAAATGGTCAAAGACCCCAACCCCCCCGCCATAGACTGTTCTGTTTACTACCACTTGGCAAGCGGTACCGGAGTGCCAAGTCTAGGGCAAAAAGGCTTCTCAACAGTTTTTACCCCCAAGCCATAAGACTCCTGAAAAGGTAATCAAATGGCTACCCAGAATATTTGCATTGTGTGCCCCCCCCTCAACCCCTCTTTTACGCTGCTGCTACTCTGTTTATCATATATGCTTAGTCACTTTAACTATACATTCATGTACATACTACCTCAATTGGCCCGACCAACCCATACCCCCACACATTGGCTAACTGTGCTATCGGCATTGTGTCCCGCTACCCAACCCCTCTTTTTACGCTACTGCTACTCTCCGTTTATCATATATGCATTGTCACTTTAACCATATCTACATGTACATACTACATTCAATCAGCCCGACTAACCGGTACATGTATATAACCTCGCTACTGTTTTTTTCCCACTATTTTTTTACTGTTGTTTTTGTTTCTTTACTTACCTATTGTTCACCTAATACCTTTTTGCACTGTTGGTTAGAGCCTGTAAATAAGCATTTCACTGTAAGGTCTACTACACCTGTTGTATTTGAGTATAAGAAAAGCCATTTACCACACACCCTTGTGTATTATTGCTTAAATCTACATCAATTACCTCGTACCACTGCACATGGACTCAATATGAATTTCTCTTTATGAAGCATGTGACAAATACAAAATGTGATTTGATTTTCAATTTGGCGTTTAATTGTAAGAAATCAATAGTGAAAGACGCCCTTTCGTTCTGTGGAGTGCATGTGTGACACTACTCCGGAGACAACACAGGTTTGTTTATATTACTGCTGCATAGACTCGTGCAATACAGGCGAATGAGTAGCCATTCCCGATACATGCTTATCAGACGTTCCATTTGAGCATGACACAATGAATGTTGCAAAATACGGAAGTCAGTTATGCTACATATAACATACATCACTCAAAATCCTTTATCATTCATTGCTGACATAAGTGACGTCCAACGGGTAATAGGCTAACTCTACATTTGAAAAACGTTATGATCTGTGGCATGGGCAAACAATGACCCAGCACAAAGTAAAATGTGAATAGCAGATGTGCATTTTTTTTTTAGTTGTCGTTACATAGTAGTTCGCTGATTGGTTATCGGTGACTAATTATTGCTACAATCATGAAAGTCCACTAACATGAGGCTCTCTTCATTGCAAAAGCGTGATGATGATGATGCCATCATTGATGGAGAAGACGAGTAGCCATCTTATGCGCCTCCGTGGTGAAAACGAACAAGAGGCGGCCATGTGTCACATTATCCGTTAATTCTTTCACTCACATTATTTAACAACCACTAACAAAGACATTTAAATACATGACAGGAAACACTGATATTAAGTTGTTGTTTTTCCGGGGGAAGTCAGTAGAGAAATTCCTATTTTACACGAAGAGAAAAAACTACTTCCACATCCGGTTAACGGCATTCTTTCGCGTATGCCTCAAATGGTTTCGCGCAACTTCAAATTTGAACGTTCGATTTATTTAGAATTGCTTGTTTGTCAAAGACGTGAGACGCAATCACCTTTGTGTACGAGTATTTCTACCACCTATGAGCCTGATGGCGCCAGGTTTGTTATCTAACCAACCATGTAGCTAGCTAGCTAAAGTTAGCAAGTAATAACTACACCTACATTGGCTACAGTAACGTTAGTTAGCAACGTTAACGATACTTTAAAAAGTATGAACATGCACTTTTAAGAAATGAGAAAGTTCTACAAACTTTTGTGCGCGTGATGGATGGATTTTCGCACAATGTGCCAACTTCGAAACTACCACGTTGCGGAGTTACTCGGTCTCGTTGCCAGTCAGATTTAAGATGTGCTCCACATAGTTAGCTAATGCCTGGCTAACTTTAATAACAGCAAACGTTAGCTAGCTAGCTGCAGGCGGAATCCCGAATGGAAGCAAGCTAACGTTGTGTAGTTCTTACCTCGATAAGGCTTCAAATGAATGCTCTTAGGCTGCGGACATAAGTTCCTATACCAAATTATTTTCTCAACTTAGTGAATGAAAATAAACATTATTTTTGTATTTGAACAGATACAAAGATGGCGGCTACTCGACACCGGAGGTGAAAACCGAGCCTTTTGAACCCTCTTGTGGGCGGGCGCATGACTTGGAAAAGTAGCAAGGACAGATGCGAGATCAGCCTTTCCTCCTTCAATGCCCACTTTAACGCTTTACGGTAAAAATACGAAACTGAACTAATATCAGAGCACATGATGAGACCTGCACCCCTTGCCCAAGCTATAATATATACTGAAAAAAATATATTAACGCAATAATTAACGATTTTACTGAGATACAGTTCAAGGAAATCAATCAATTGAAATAGTTTAATTATACCATCATCTATGGATTTCTCATGACTGGGGTCAAGGTCCACCCACTGGGGAGCCAGGCACAGACAATCATAATGAGTTTTTCCCCACAAAACAGGCTTTATTACAGAAAGAAACACTTGTCAGTTTCATCAGCTGTCCGGGTAGAAGGTCTCAGACAATCCTGCAGGTGAAGAAGTCGGATGTGGAGGTCCTGGGCTGGCGTTGTTACATGTGGTCTGCGGTTGTGAGGCCGGTTGGTCGTACTGCCCAATTCTCGAAAATGAGGTTGGAGGTGGCTTATGGTAGAGAAATGAACATTATCTGGCAACAGCTCTGGTGGACATTTCTGTAGTCAGCATGTCAATTGCATGCTCCCTCAACTTCAACTCATCTGAGATGTTGTTTGAATCAGCTTCTTGATATGCCACACATGTCAGGTGGATGGATTATCTTGGCAAAGGATAAATGCTCACTAACAGTGATGTAAACAAATGTGTGTACAAAATTGGAGAGAAATAAGCTTTTTGTACCTCTGGAACATTTCTGGAATATTTTATTTCAGTTCATGAAACATGGGACCAACACATTACATGTTGTGTTTTATATTTTGTATATATATATATATACACACACACACTACCGGTTAAAAGTTTGTATACACCTACTCATTCAAGGGTTTTTATTTATTTCACTGTTTTCTACATTGTAGAATAATAGTGAGGTCATCAAAACTATGAAATAACACATATGGGATCATGTAGTAACCAAAAAAAGTGTTAAACAAATCAACATATATTTGTTATTTTAGATTCTTCAAAGTAGGAACCCTTTGCCCTGACAGCTTTGCACACCCTTGGCATTCTCTCAACCAGCTTCACGAGGAATGCTTTTCAAACAGTCTTGAAGGAGTTCTCACAAATGATAATGCCACAAAGCGCAAATCAGATGGGATGGCTTATCGCTGCAGAATGCTGTGGTAGCCATATTGGTTAAGTGTGTCTTGAATTCTAAATAAATCACTGACAGTGTCACCAGCAAAGCACCCCCACACCTCCTCCTCCATGCTTCACGGAGGGAACCACACATGCAGAGAACATCCGTTCACCTACTCTGCGTCTCACAAAGACACGACGATTGGAACTAAACAACCCAAATTTGGACTCCTCAGACCAAAGGACAGATTTCCAATGGTCTAATGTCCATTGTTTGTGTTTATTGGCCCAAGCATGTCTCTTCTTCTTATTGGTGTCCTTTAGTAGTTGTTTCTTTGCAGCAATTTGACCACGAAGGCCTGATTCACGCAGTCTCCTTTGAACAGTTGATGTTGAGATTTGTCTATCACTTGAACTCTGTGAAGCGTTTATTTGGGATGCAATCTGAGGTGTAGTTAGCTCAAATTAACTTATCCTCTGCAGCAGAGGTAACTCTGGGTCTTTCTTTCCTGTGGCGCCCCCACACCATAACACCTCCTCACCATACTTTACGGTGGAAAATACATATGCAGAGATAATCTGTTCACCCAAACCACATCTCACAAAGACACAGAGGTCGAAACCAAAAGTCTCCAATTTGGACTCCAGACCAAGGGACAAATTTCCACCGGTCTAATGTCCATTGCTCATGTTTCTTGGCCCAAGCAAGTCTCTTCTTATTAGTGTCCTTTAGTAGTGGTTTCTTTGCAGCAATTCGACCATGAAGGCCTGATTCACACAGTCTCCTCTGAACAGTTGATGTTGAGATGTGTGTTACTTGATCTCTGTCAAGCATTTATTTGGCCTGCAATTTCTGAGGCTGGTAACTAATGAACTTATCCTCTGCAGCAGAAGTATCCCTTGGTCTTCCTTTCCTGTGGCAGTCCTCATGAGAGCCAATTTCATCATAGCTCTTGATGGTTTTTGCGACTGCACTTGAAGAAACTTTCAAAGGTCATTAAATTTTCCAGATTGACTGACCTTCATGTCTTATAGTAATGATGGACTGTCGTTTCTCTTTGCTTATTTGAGCTGTTCTTGCCATAATATGGACTTGGTCTTTTACCAAATAGGGGAATCTTATTTATAGTCCCATACCTTGCACAACACAACTGATTGTCTCAAACGCATTAAGGAAAGCAATTCCACAAGTTAACTTTTAACAAGGCACACCTGTTAATTGAAATCCATTCCAGGTGACTACCTCATGAAGCTGGTTGAGAGAATGCCAAGAGTGTGCAAAGCTGTCATCAAGGCAAATGGTGGCTACTTTGAAGAATCTCAAATAAAAAATATATGTTGATTTGTTTAACACTTTTTTGGTTACTACATGATTCCATATGTGTTATTTCATAGTTTTGACGTCTTCACTATTATTCTACAATGTAGAAAATAGTAAAAATAAAGAAAAATGCTGAAATTAGTAGATTTGTCCAAACCTTTGACTGGTTCTGTATATATCCAGTGGCAATTTTACCATGTAAATATTGGTGGGGCAAAAAAATACAATAATAATTGGAGATGCAACAGCAGTCCCAACGCCTTACCGCTTCTACCCCTGGCTATCAGTGGAACCTTATTTGCAGCAAAACAGTTAATTCAGCCTCATTTACTGCCTTTAAAAAAAACATAGCTGATATGGCAGACTTGTTTAAACTACTGCCAATTGAGATGTACTAACAATGGAATAAGGGGACGACAAGAGGATAAGAGGCAATCCATCATTTTGATTAAGACATTGATGAGTGAACTAGGACGGATGTAGTCAATATAACTATTTGTTTAGCACTTTTGAAATGTACAGCGACAGAATTCAGAACACGGGCCGTTCTTACAGTGTTCTTCCTGAACACCAAATCAGAACCGTAGGATAAATAAAGGGGGCATATAAGCAGACAATGAAAGCTCTTACAATATTCAATGATTACATTTCTCTAAAACAGGTAATTTTTTAAAACTAGGCAAGTCATATAAGAACAAGTTCTTATTTTCAATGACGGCCTAGGAACAGTGGGTTAACTGCCTTGTTCATGGGCAGAACGACAGATTTCTACCTTGTCAGCTTGGGGATTTGATCTTGCAGTCTTTCGGTTACTAGTCCAACGCTCTAACCACTAGGCTACCTGCTGCCCCCCATTAATGGCTACATGTGCACTACCAAGTCAGAACAGTAGGCGAAATTAAGAGGGGAAAATAGATCAAATTATTAGGGTGAGGTACATGGGCTACTAACAGCTTACTACACAACATACACATAGTATTGCTTTCTTAGCTACAGTATACATATCTCCCTGGCATATTACATCATTTATGCAGCAGCATACAAGACATTTTTGGACTCACCTTGTGCTCACTTGACAGGAAGCTGGCGCAACAGACTTGTGGGCATATTTTGTCATCAAACTTTTATCAAAGTCTGGCATTCTCTGGATGTACGGTGCATTCAAGACAACTGGGAACTGAAAAAAAAAACAAGGTCGAATCATGATGACGTCCGTGATCTTCAGGTCGTAGCTCTAAAAAGGCCAGAGTTCCCCACTTACAAGTTGGATGACCGTTAAACATGTATTTACCCAGTCGGAGCTCGTTTCTTCCTGAGTTCCCAGTTGTCTTGAACTCACTGAAGTCAGATTTCCCAGTTCTGAGTTAACAGTTGTTTTGAGCAGTGCAGAATTCATGCTGGATTGACAGCATGGCCAATGTTGAATGTTTATAATTTTAAGCTTGGAAAAGAGACCCTTAAACCGAGAATTGGGGCCACACTCCCACTCCACTGAATAGCAGGCTAGTGATTGCTTTGCCATGCTAGCAGATAGCCACTAATTCCTTACAAACCACTCATTGTTGAATTTGTGATTTCCAAGTTGTTGTGTAATGTTTATGTCCAATGGCAGATGAGCATCGATACGTTTTATCTCTTATTTCTCTTCATATGACAAAGATTAAAAAGGATTTGCCAGTAGATTGTTGACTTGATTCATGAGGAGGACTGCTATCTAAGATTTTGAAAGTATGATGTTGACATCCGTCCAATCAAAGCTACTGTAGATATAACGGGATTTGACGTCAAGTTATCTGTGGCCAATAACCTTGAGCCTTCTTAGATGGGCACTTCTAATGTAACTCTATGGCAGCACCCAGGGGCCGTGATTTTTTTTAGCTCTAACCTTAGATTTGGCAGTGACAAAGTGTCCCCATGAGTGACAGAACACTTAGTTAATCACAATGCAACTAGAGAACATTACCAACCCCTACACTCCCTATCTCCCGCTGGCTGCCCCACCACCACAGAAAACACTAAGCTAGGCTGAAACACCTGCATTTTGGAGCTGCCTTACTCAAGAAAGCAAAAAAGAGACCATGTTTGTATGGAGGCTTTATTGACTCAAAGATGATTATTTTTTACATTGTTTGCCAACTGATATGTGACATCCAAAATAACATCTATAACAGGCAACCCCCCCCAAAAAAAATGTTTCTGCTATAAATGTGGAGCTCAAAACAGGTGGGGCTCTGCCCCTTGGCTGAACCACAGCGTTTCTAAAGCCAGAGGCGCAACATTGCGAGACTTCTGAGAGCGCTTGCGAAACAGGCCTGGTTTGGGGTTTATGAAGTCATCAAGAGAAGTGCAACTGTCTTCCTTTTAGTTGTTCATTTTCTCGAAATCTAAAGGCACAACGTAGATTCGAGCAAATGTCTTAAGTAGTTCTAGAGAAGCCGTTTTAGCCTATCTTCAATCTGTACTGTCTTTGGTTACACTTCTTTCTGTTCGGGAGTGTCTCCACGCTTCACTATACCATTTTTTTCCTCCAGACAATTTATGATGTAGCACACTGTGTTCAGCGAGAGGTCAGGGTTCAGCCAAAGACACGTCGCGTTCAGAACAACTAGGAACTCTGAAAAATACTAGGTCAAATCATGACGTCAGTGATCTTCAGGTCGGAATGTCAGAGCTCTAGAAAGAGTTCTGAGTTGTAATGACTGTTCAAATCTATTTTTCCCAGTCGTAGCTAATTTTTTTCTCCAGATGTTTTGAAAGCTCGGAAGTCGGCATTTCCGAGCTCCCTGAACAAGGCAACACTTGTAGGCATGAAGTCACTGTGACATTGGCTAGCTAAGCTCATGGCTTGAAACATAATGTTGGGTCTAATGCCGCGTTCAAAACAACTGGGAACTCGGAACTGGGAAACTCTGAAATCTGACTTTCAACTTCAGTGCAAAACAGAACAACTGGCAACTCAGGACAAAAACGAGCTCCGACTGGTAAAAATCGATTTGAATAGTCATCCAACGTGGAATTCCAACTCGGGAACTCTGACCTCTTTCCAGAGCTCTGACTTTTTTCTCATTGACTTCTCAAACCTTGGTCTGGTCTGTTTGACAAGCGTTCCCGGAAGTCTTGCGATGTTGCGCCTCTGGGTTTAGAAACTGGTGTACTGACACTTGCCTAGGTAGGCCTGTCAAGATCCACCAAAAGGATTAACCTTTATTAGAGCAGTGGTTAGCAGGTCTTGCCTGCCTACGTGCTAGGAGACTCGGGTTCGAGACCTGCAAGGAATTTTGCCATTCGCAATAATTGCTACAATAAAAACGCTGTATTCATTTATTGTACAAAGGCAGTAAACCATTGCAATTAACTAAATGCTGGTATTGCTATATCTACGGTTATACAGTAACTACTGTGGATTTGAACTATGTAAAATCAATTAATAAAAACAGTTTCAACATTTTACCAATGTCTGTCAGTGTAAGTGAACAGGCTACAATGAATACCAATGTGCACTGCACCTACAGTTGAAGTCAGAAGTTTACATACACTTAGGTTGGAGTCATTAAAACTTGTTTTTCAACCACTCCACAAATTTCTTGTTAACAAACTATAGTTTTGGCAAGTAGGTTAGGACATCTACTTTGTGCATGACACAAGTAATTTTTCCAACAATTGTTTATAGACAGATTATTTCACTTATAATTCACTGTATCGCAATTCCAGTGGGTCAGAAGTTTACATACACTAAGTTGACTGTGCCTTTAAACAGCTTGGAAAATTCCAGAAAAGTATGCCATGGCTTTAGAAGCTTCTGATAGGCTAATTTACATAATTTGAGTCAATTGGAGGTGTACCTGTGGATGTATTTCAATTTCTACCTTCAAACTTAGTGCCTCTTTGCTTGACATCATAGGAAAATCAAAAGAAATCAGCCAAGAAAAAAATTGTAGACCTCCACAAGTCTGGTTCATCCTTGAGAGCAATTTCCAAACGCCTGAAGGTACCACGTTCATCTGTACAAACAATAGTACTCAAGTATAAACACCATTGGACCACGCAGCCATCATACCGCTGAGGAAGGAGACGCGTTCTGTCTCCTAGAGATGAACGTACTTTGGTGCAAAAAGTACAAATCAATTATAGAACAGCAGATGCTTTAGGAAACAGGTACAAAAGTATCTATATCCACGGTAAAATGAGTCCTATATCGGCATAACCTGTAAGGCTGCTCAGCAAGGAAGAAGCCACTGCTCCAAAACTGCCCTAAAAAAGACAGACTACGGTTTGCAACTGCACATGGGGACAAAGATCGTACTTTTTGTCCTCTGGTCTGATGAAACAAAAATAGAACTGTTTGGCCATAATGACCATCGTTATGTTTGGAGGAAAAGGGGGAGGATTGCAAGCTGAAGAACACCATCTCAACGGTGAAGCACATGGGTGGCAGCATCATGTTGTGGGGGTGCTTTGTTGCAAGAGGGACTGGTGCACTTCACAAAATAGATGGCATCATGAGGATGGAAAATTATGTGGATATATTGAAGCAACATCTCAAGACATCAGTCAGGTAGTTAAAGCTTGGTCGCAAACGGGTCTTCCAAAGTTGTGGCAAAATGGCTTAAGGACAACAAAGTCAAGGTATTGGAGTGGCCATCACCAAGCCCTGACCTCAATCCTATAGAACATTTGTAGGCAGAACTGAAAAAGTGTGTGCGTGTAAGGAGGCCTACAAACCTGACTCAGTTACACCAGCTCTGTCCAGAGGAATGGGACAAAATTCACCCAACTTATTGTGGGAAGCTTGTGGAAGGCTACCCGAAACATTTGACCCAAGTTAAACAATTTAAAGGCAATGCTATCAAATACTAATTGAATGTATGTAAACTTCTGACCCACTGGGAATGTGATGAAAGAAACAAAAGCTGAAATAAATCATTCTCTCTATTATTCTGACATTTCACATTCTTAAAATAAAGTGGTGATCCTAACTGACCTAAGACAAGGACTTTTTACTAAGATTAAATATCAGGAACTGTGAAAAACTGAGTTTAAATATATTTGGCTAAGGTGTATGTAAACTTCCAACTTCAACTGTAGGTATTTTAATGAAAGTGTAATGGTCCCATGTACTGTCATAGGCAGAGCTTTCAATACCAAATGCCCCAAAGGAAGTGGTTTCATATTATTCGAATAAGAATCCTGAAAAATCCAGTAAACCATATATTTTACTGGGTGTCTGATGGACAAAACATGAGTCCATAGCCTACTCTGGCAGTTGGAGGTGTTCAAGAAGCCTCTTTATTTAACAAGACCTGTTCACAAACTGTCAATTTTAGGCATATAAGGTGCATGGACATTGTTACACTGAAGCCGGTTTGATGAGACAACCTCGCCTATGACATGTTTTTGTAAGTGTCATGAGAAATGAAACCTTAAACATTTTGAAATAAATTGAGAAGTTAAATATTGTTTAATGCTTATGTGCGTACAGTGCATTTGGAAAGTATTCAGACCCCTTGACTTTATCCACATTTTGTTACGTTACAGCCTTACTCTAAAATTGATTAAATAATTTCCCCCCCTCAATCTACAAACAATACTCCATAATGACAAAGCAAAAACACGTTTTCAGACATTTTTGCAAATGTATAAAAACAAAAGAATGGCAATATCACATTTACATAAGTACTTTGCTGAAGCACCCTTGGCAGAGATTACAGCCTCAAATCTTGGATATGACGATACAAGCTTGGCACACCTGTATTTGGAGAGTTTTTACCATTCTTCCATGCAGATCCTCTCAACCTCTGTCAGGTTGGATGGGGAACGTCGCTGTACAGCTATTTTCAGGTCTCTCCAGAGATGTTTGATCAGGTTCAAGTCCGGGCCACTCAAGGACATTCAGAGACTTGTCCCAAAGCCACTCCTGCGTTGTTTTAGCTGTGTGCTTAAGGTCGATGTCCTGTTGGAAAGTGAACCTTCTCCCCAGTCTGAGGTCCTGAGCGTTCTGGAGCAGATTTTCATCAAGGATCTCTCTGTACTTTGCTTCGTTCATCTTTCCCTCGATCCTGACTAGTCTCCCAGTCCCTGCCGCTGAAAAACATCCCCACAGCATGATGCTGACCCCATGCTTCACAGTAGGGATGGTGCCAGGTTTCCTCCAAAGATGACACTTGGCATTCAGGCAGAAGAGTTCAATCTTGGTTTCATCAGACCAAAGAATCTTGTTTCTCATGCTTTGAGAGTCTTTAGGTGCCTTTTGGCAAACTCCAAGAGGGCTCTCATGTGCCTTTTACTGAAGAGTGGCTTATGTCTGGCCATTCTACCATAAAGGCCTGATTGGTGGAGTGCTGCAGAGATGGTTGTCCTTCGGGAAGGTTCTCCCATCTCCACAGAGGAACTCTATCACAGTCACTATCGGGTTCTTGGTCACCTCCCTGACCAAGGCCCGTTTCCCCCGATTGCTCAGTTTGGCCAGGAGGCCAGCTCTAGGAAGAGTTTTGGTGATTCCATACTTCTTCCATTTAAGAATGGAGGCCACTGTGTTCTTGGGGACCTTCAATGCGGCAGACATTTTTTAGTACCCTTCCCCAGCTCTTTGCCTCGACACAATCCTGTCTCGGAGCTCTACAGACAATTCCTTCGACCTCATGGCTTGGTTTTTCCTCTGACATGCACTGTCAAATGTGGGACCTCATATAGACAAGTGTGTGCCTTTCCAAATCATGTCCAATCAATTGAATGTACCACAGGTGGACTCCAATCAAGTTGTAGAAACATCTGAAGCATGATCAATGGAAACAGGATGCACCTGATCTCAATTGAGAGTCTCATAGCAAAGTGTCTGAATACTTATGTAAATAAGCCTGTTTTCACATTGTCATTATGGGGTAGTGTGTGTTGAGAGGATTTTTGTATTTAATCCATTTTAGAATAAGGCTGTAACGTAACAAAATGTGGACAAAGTCTAGGGGCCTGAATACTTTCCAAAGGCACTGTATCTCCTCAAAAAATGCTGCATGTTCTAGCCCTTTAGTTTGAGATTATTTCTCACAGTAAACAAAGTGTATCGATATCCTGTGCATATCTTAATCTCCATTTATTTCAGAAAAGTCAGACCAAGTACGATGAGTCACATTTGGGAATCTACTGCTCATTGCACAAGTTAGCTTTATGATTAAAAGTATCCAAAATGTGTGTGTACTACCGTACTTTCAAGACCATGTGTAACATCAGTCTGACACAATTAAAAACATTCCTTTCCCTTCTTTCATTAAAACATTTCAATCCATTCTTTCCTTGACATTCAGACGGTACAGTAGTCTATGCAGAAAGTAAAGAAAACAGTTGATCAGCTCTGCATTGGAATCTCTAACATTTATCCTCAGTCATTGCACTCTGTTGAGGCCTACTTATGGTAGGCTAAAAGCAGCATACTAAATTAATTAATTGGGTGGGTTTGAGCCACCCAATGTCTGTTTCAGACACTAAACAAATCAATACAAAGTGCAAAAGACAGTCATGCTTGTGGCTCCCTAAGAGCTTCTAAAATATCTGTTCTGTGTGGAGGTGCTTTACTTTCTACTACTTAAAAATAACTACTTATAAATACAACATGTGGACACTCTCCAAGGCTCGGGTTGGCACTACCCTTCAAGCCTGTTTTAGGTGAGGCTAAAAATGAGACAGCACTTTACATTTGTTAAAAAATGTGATGTAGCATACTCAAGTTCTCTCACAAATTATGAATGTGTAAGTCCTTAATGTGAGACAGGAGCCTTGCAGTCAATGTGCAATTTAACTATTTATAATAATTTAAAGGCTCACCTTATTGTCATTTCTAGTTAGTTATGTTTGTTGAAATTAGTGATCGAGTCATGTAGCCCTCATGTGGAGAAAACCTAAGCAGAACTCCCTAGAATGTCCTTTCAGTATTATTTGGAGTTTATCCTCTACGGGATCAGTCCCCCGGGACAGTTTTTTTTTTTTACTAGGCAAGTCAGTTAAGAACAAATTCTTATTTTCAATGACGGCCTAGGAACTGTGGGTTAACTGCCTTTTCAGAGGCAGAACGACAGATTTGTACTTTGTCAGCTCGGGAATTGGACTTGCAACGCTCTAACCACTAGGCTACCCTGCCACTCCTAGTTGAGCTAAGTAGGCTAATATGATTAGCATGAGGTCGTAAGTAACAAACAAAAAAATACCAGGACATGGATATATCTGATATGGGCAAAAAGCTTCAATTCTTGTTAATCTAACTGCACTGTCCAATTTACAGTAGGTATTACAGTGAAAGAATACCATGCTATTGTTTGAGGAGAGTGCACAATTATAAACTTGATTAGGCACATTTTGGCAGTCTTGATACAACATTTTGAACAGATATGCGATTGTTCATTGGATCAGTCTAAAACTTTGCACATGCACTGCTGCCATCTAGAGTCCAAAATCTAAATTGTGCCTGGGCTGGAATAATGCATTATGGCCTTTCTCTTGCATTTCAAATACAAAAAAGAGAAAAGCTTTTTTTTTTTGTACCATCTTTTACCAGATCTAATGTGTTATATTCTCCTACATTAATTTCACATTTCCACAAACTTTAAAGTGTTTCCCTTCAAATGGCATCAAGAATATGCATATCCTTGCTTCAGGTCAGGCAGTTAGACTGGGGTATGTAATTTTAGGCAAAAATGTTTTTTTTTTTAAAGGGCGGGATCCTAAACAAAAATGCACTGTACAGACTAATACAGATTCAGTACTTCTTCTTGGGACCAGAAACTTAACAAAATCCATGTTTATCCAGATAGGGTCCGTGTGAGGAGAGGGAGGGTCTTATGACTGGGAGGCTGAGATGGGGATGGTTCTCACAGAAGCAGGTTGAAGTCGAGGAGGTCGATGCTGGGGATAGGCTCTCTCCAGTAGTTGAAGGTGGTGTACTCTGACAATTCAGCCTCCTGTGCCTCTTGCTGCTTCCTTGGCTTGGCTAAGGCAGCATTCTGTTTCTTGGTGGCCTTCTTGCTCTTCTTGGTTGGCTTGCTGTTGGTCACACCCAGGTCTTCCAGCTCGGACAGGTCCGGGGCTGAGATGGGCTGTCTCCAGTAGAGGAAGGAGTCATACTCGCTGTTTGATTTCACCAGCATTTTTACCTGAATGTAAAATAGGAAATTAAAATGCGATTTGGGATCATAGTTTAAAATAGATTAGACATACATACTGCTCTAATCTTAGTCCCCACATATACAGTATTTCATTCCAGTACTATGTTTCTATAATTTCAAATGGCTACCTGATATTTTTTCTTTATTCCAAAGGGCCCCTATACTGTAGATGCCATGGTTAGGAGAACGTTTTGTCTTGACTGGCTTTCTCCCATAGCAGAGTTCAGGTTAAGAGAAGTCTATGCCATTACATAAGAACAAATGGGCACAGGATCAAGTTGTTTTTTCTTGAGATGCAGATTTAGGTCAATCCTTGTTGCTCATTTAAACCTGTTGGTAAACTGAAGCAAACTAGGTTACATAAGCTTTCTGGTGATAGGTTTTAAAACATAGAACACTAACGTTTCAAGTTGTAGGTCTAGAATGCAATAATGTTGAGTCGCACATTTGTTAACATGACCTGATTTGGCATTCCTCATAATCTGATCTAATCTTGAAATGTTTGTGTGATATACAGTATCAGTCAAATGTTTGGACGCACCTATTCATGCAAGGGTTTTTCTTTATTTTTTATACATTGTAGAATAATAGTGAAGACATCAAAACTATGAAATAACACATATGGAATCATGTAGTAACCAAAAAAAGTGTTAACCAAATCAAAATATATTTTGAGATCCTTCAAAGTAACTACCCTTTGCCTTGATGACAGCTTTGCAAACTCTTGGTATTCTCTCAACCTGCTTCACCTGGAATGCTTTTACAACAGTCTTGAAGGGGAGCCCACATATGCTGAGCACTTGTTGGCTGCTTTTCCTTCACTCTGCATTCCAACTTAAACGCAAACCAGATGGGATGGCATATCGCTGCAGAATGCTGTGATAGCCATGCTGGTTAAGTGTGCCTTGAATTTTAAATAAAATCACAGACAGTGTCACCAGCAAAGCACCCCTTCACCAGTACACCTCCTCATCCATGCTTCACGGTGGGAACCACACATACGGATATCATCTAGTCACCTACTCTAAATCTCACAAAAGACACGGCGGTTGGATCCAAAAATCTCACATTTCGACTCATCAGACCAAAGGATGAATTTCCACTGGTCTAATGTCCATTGCTCATGTTTCTTGGCCCAAGCAAGTCTCTTCTTATTGGTGTCCTTTAGTAGTGGTTTCTTTGCAGCAATTCGACCATGAAGGCCTGATTCATGCAATCTCCTCTGAACAGTTGATGTTGAGATGTGTCTGTTATTTGAAATCTGTCAAGCAATTTGGCCTGCAATTTCTGAGGCTGGTAACTATGAACTTCTGCAGCAGAGGGAACTCTGGGTCTTCCGTTCCTGTGGCGGTCCTCATGAGAACCAGTTTTGTCAGTGCTTGATGGTTTTTGCGACTGCACTTGAAGAAACGTTCAAAGTTATTGAAATTTTCCAGATTGACTGGCCTTCATGTTTTTAAGTAATGATGGACTGTCATTTCTCTTTGCTTATTTCAGCTGTTCTTGCCATGGACTTGGTATTTTACCAAATAGGGCTATCTTCTGTATACCACCCCTACCTTGTCTGACTGGCACAAACGCATTAAGGAAAGAAATTCCACAAAGTAACTTAACAAGGCACACCTGTTAATTGAAATCCATTCCAGGTGACTTCCTCATGAAGCTGGTTGAGAGAATGCCAAGAGTGTGCAAAGCGGTCATCAAGACAAAGGGCGGCTACTTTGAAGAATCTGAAATATATTTTGATTTGTTACTAAAATGATTCCATGTGTTATTTCATAGTTTTGATGTCTTCACTATTATCTACAATGTAGAAAATAATCAAAAATAATGAAAAACCCTGGTGAATTTTATCTGTAGCATACAGGTGTGTCCAAACTTTTGACTGGTACTGTATGCGTAATACTTTTTGAACATTACTAAGTTAATTGTGACCACATAAATATAGGTTCCCCAAACGTAAGAGTGCAAACAAGGGCACATTTATTCTATTTTAAAACATCTTATTTTTAGGCTTTAAAGCACCCTCAACATTATATTTACAGTAATGGGCTACCTGTTTACAACTGCAAAACAGATCTGAAAGAAAATGTGAATGGTGTGAATGTGAATTTCCTAAACCAAATGATAACACAATAAAGTCTAACGTTATTATACAATAAGGCTACACGTCTGTGGTTAAACACAGTTAAACACTAAAAATTATACAGCAATTCAATGTAAAATGAACATAGTGAAAATGGACAACAGACAAGATCCTGTTGTTAAAATGCCATTACTGTAGCATGAAATCAACATTTAGGGAAGAAATGACCCCATCCTGTCAGTAGGTTATGCCATTTTAAATCGGTTAAGGATGATAGTCTATTGGTGGATAAAGGTCCCTGTGTCAAGTTACTCTATACATTTTTTGTTTATCCTATTGAACAAATCGTTCTTATCCATTAGGTCATAATATCGTGTAGAACGGTCACATACTGACTAAGAGCGTCACCCGTCCTCAATACGACACCAATGTATATCATATCAACAGATACAGTAGTATGCTACAGTTAAAATTCACCATATTAAGTAGACATAAAGCCTCAACGGAGCGGTTGACGCCTATGGGGCTTGAGAAGTTACAAGCCATTTTGACAGTTATTCTTTAATCATGTAAATATAGATTCACACATGACATCTCCGTTTTTGACAGAATGTCATCTGTGCGAACGATGGAGACTATTCCAGAAACTGGGTCATGCAGTCCTAAAAATATCTGAGATAATGTGCCAAGCATAAAATAAAACACGATAGAGCGTTATCTATCTACCATTGACACTCAATTCGGAGCTTACCCGTTTTTAATTGTGTGCATTTATGATTTTTATTTAACAGGCTATCCGGCCTTGCCAGCCTAATGGGCAAAATTAGGTAATAGGCTATTGTATTTAGTTTCTTTCTTATGCCTACTGGGAAAGATAAATAGTTAATTCTAACATTACTATTACAGGCTATATACATTTTTATTTTATTTTTATCAACATTCAATATTGTTAGTTTAGTCTACATGTAATTTTGTATCCACTATCCAGCACAGGTGCACTAAATGCAACACCATATCACTAATGTAGGTCACTGACAAGGCGGCAAAATTATGAAAATGCAATTAAAAAACATATCAATTTACATTTCAACAATGCAATGAAAATAAAATATTATCTTACGTCTTGAGAAATCTTGGCTGACAAGGCTCCTCTTTGTTTGTCGCTGGGTACGCTCCACTGCGTTATAATTTTAAAAAAACGTACGCTCGTGCGAGTGCTGTGGCGACGCTGTAAAATCCTCGCGCACAATCTTGCTTTTTCAGAACCAGCCACGCCCACACTTTGTGACGACATTGGCTGTTTTTCCTACCAGAGCCAGTCTACCTCTGAAAATAACATTAGGTCCTTTGACCTTAACGAGTAACAAGTGCATTGGGTTTTTGTGACGTAAAATCAAATAGGCCTACTGTTTTATTAACTTAAAATCAAATAGGCCTTAACTAATTATTGTGCATTAAAAAAATGCAATTCTTGTACATAAAGAAATAATGTGGGTTGCTATTCAATTATGGCAAAATACAGTCATTTTTGCGAAAATCGACCAATAATGATCAAGGCTATACCGATAATGTAATAATAATAATGTAATATAAATGATAGGCTAATAAAGTTGGGCAATTTGCTGATAAACGTTGGGCTATATCATCATATGATAATATGAAAAGCATAAATAGGCACATCCTGGGTCCATATTCAGTCCACTACACACGGCGTAGGTTTATTGAAAATGGGATTGGATTGAATGGTAAGAATAGGCCTATATACCTGCAATTGCCCTGTAGGTTGCAGTGTTGACTTTATGATGACACGAAGGAATTAATCTAATTTCAAAACGCAAAGTGCGTTTATGTCCATAAGGGGTGCTGTTTGACTTTACCGGCAAAAATATGCTTTTGAACAAGTATTTTAAAACATCTGAATTTCCTGATTGAACAACTTGGAACCACACCTCAAAAACGGAGAGAAACATCATACGTGCGGTCGGTGCTATATGTTGGTGTTTGAAAAGGCATCAAACGGATACTTTTGCTGGCTATCCAAATTGTTTGGGCACATTTAAGAACGAAGGTAAGATAGCTCCATACCTATGCCGCTATTTAGAGTTTCCTCTTCATGTAGGCTAGCCTACTAACTATGTCAATGAAAGTGGGTACGTGGTCATTGTTTCTCTAACTGATAAAGGTTGTAGTTGGCCAAACCCAGAGACAATTTTGTTAATGTTGCCTAGAATCTAGATCTGCCTGCACTTTGATATTTTCAACATTGATAGAATCAGGTATTTTAAAACAATGAATCAAACTCAAGTCGTTGCTATTTGAAGGATAAATTATGCTTATCGTGGGGAAGGAAGTGTTGGTAAAGTTCATCAGAAACTTCCTCCGCCGTGGAGTTTAGTCGCCTAACCCAAGATGTACACTTAAAGAGCCTACCGTTACTCGTTAAGGTCAAAGGACCTAATGTTATTTTCAGAGGTAGACTGGCTCTGGTAGGAAAAACAGCCAAATACTCCATCTCTAAACATGAATCGATTCTCAATTGTGATACGGCTCTAGAAACATAAAGCCTTTTACTTTTTATATCACTTCAAAAATAATTTAACACATTCAAAATATACACTTCCTGTACCCTGTTTTAAACTGCCTTTATCACAGTTGCAACTGACAGTATTATTCAGTGACAACACGTTTCTGGCTGCCTTCTTCCATTACGCACACAGGTGTTAGGCGCATGCTAGATAGCTAATTAGCATAGGTGGTATTCTTTAATTAAAACGCGCTGTAACATGGAGATTTAGCTGTTTGGGAACACTGACCCAAAAAGATGTATCAATAAAAAAGAATTATACACTACCGGTCAAAAGTTTTAGAACACTTACTCATTCAAGGGTTTTTATTTTCTTTTTACTATTTTCTACAATGTAGCGATTCTTCAAATAGCCACCCTTTGCCTTGATGACAGCTTTGCACACTCTTGGCATTCTCTCTACCAGCTTCATGAGGTGGTATTATACCTGGTATGTATTTCAATTAACAGGTGTGGCGGCATAAATTAAGTTAATTTGTGGAAATTATTTCCTTCTTAATATATCAATCAGTTGTGTTGTGACAAGGTAGGGTTGGTATACAGAAGATAGCCCTATTTGGTAAAAGACCCAAGTCCATATGGCAAGAACAGCTCAAATAAGCAAAGAGAAACGACAGTCCATCACTACTTTAAGACATGAAGGTCAGTCAATCTGGAAAATTTGAAGAACTTTGTAAGTTTCTTCAAATGCAGTCGCAAAAACCATCAAGCACTATGCTGAAACTGGCTCTCATGAGGACTGCCACAGGAAAGGAAGACCAAGGGATACTTCTGCTGCAGAGGATAAGTTCATTAGTTACCAGCCTCAGAAATTGCAGGCCAAATAAATGCTTGACAGAGATCAAGTAACACACATCTCAACATCAACTGTTCAGAGGAGACTGTGTGAATCAGGCCTTCATGGTCGAATTGCTGCAAAGAAACCACTACTAAAGGACACTAATAAGAAGAGACTTGCTTGGGCCAAGAAACATGAGCAATGGACATTAGACCGGTGGAAATTTGTCCCTTGGTCTGGAGTCCAAATTGGAGACTTTTGGTTTCGACCTCCGTGTCTTTGTGAGATGTGGTTTGGGTGAACAGATGATCTCTGCATATGTATTTTCCACCGTAAAGTATGGTGAGGAGGTGTTATGGTGTGGGGGTGCTTTGCTGGTGACACTGTCTGATTTTATTTAGAATTCAAGGCACACTAAATCAGCATGGCTACCACAGCATTATGCAGCGCTATGCCATCCCATCTGGTTTGCGCTTAGTGGGACTATCATTTGTTTTTCAACAAGACAATGACCCAAACACACCCCCAGGCTGTGTAAGGGCTATTTGACCAAGAAGGAGAGCGATGTAGTGCTGCATCACATGACCTGGTCTCCACAATCCCTCAAACAAATGAAGATGGTTTGGAATGAGTTGGACCATGGAGCGAAGGAAAAGCAGACAACAAGTGCTTAGCATATGTTGGAACTCCTTCAAGACTGTTGGAAAAACATTCCAGGTGAAGCTGGTTGAGCGAATGCCAAGAGTGTGCAAAGCTGTCATCAAGGCAAATGATGGCTGTTTGAAGAATCTCAAATATAAAATATATTTTGATTTAACACTATTTTGCTTACTACATGACTCCATATGTTATTTCATCATTTATGTCTTCACTATTATTCTACAATGTAGAAAATAGTAAAACAATAAAAACCTTTGGAGTAGGTGTTCTAAAACCTTTGACCAGTAGTGGTTTATTATTATTTGTTGCTGATATGAAAGACAAGGTCCTTTTTATGCTTCCAAAACCGTACCACAAACGATGTGTGTTAATGTTCAGACTGAGTGTCAGGGCTCTTAACAAAACTTCCCCCATACAGAAGATGCCTTCATCCAATGACTATTATGTGTAATGGAACGGAGTAATGATCAAGGGCTTGAGTAATTCAAGCCCTCTCTCAGCTTTCATTCAATGTTCTGTTGTGTATTGTTCACTTACATTTAATGTTTTAAACTAGACACTGAGTATTCATTCCTTGAAAAGAAGAGCGCTTGACAAATTGCATAGCCTGTGCATGACTCGACAAAACATTTTTGGGCAGTCCCAAATTAGATGTCTAAGACTTAAGGAAGTCAGGCTGGCGACAGTGGCTCAAAGTCGGTTGAGTGCATGGGGTAAAGTAAGCCATTGTGGTCTATTTTCAGGAGGGCATAGTTTTGGGATGAGACTGGAAATGGTCTGACTATTGCTTCTCCATTATGGGAAAGCCCGTTGGTCAGTGCTGGATTTGGCTCGACTTCAGTACTCTGCTCCAACCTCAATGTTGAGTTCTTCAGCTTGATAATATTGTAGCGAACGGCAGGAGAGTGAACCAGGGTCGCTGGTGTGAAAGACAAACACTCAGTGCATCGCACCAATCGGGATAGTCCACTTGGTAGGAATTGTAACGTTTCTCATATAGCGAGGATTGCTATACGGTGGATGATTGTAAAAATGTCTTAATCAATCCGTGCAGAATCCAGTTTTGTTTACTATTACTTTACGTCACCTCAAATTCCAACCACTGGATTTGGAAGTTGTCTCTACTGTTGTTTCTACTCTTTGGTATAATAGGAAACTTTAAGTATATGTAATATATGGTAGCAGTAAAGTATAAAGAGTATATAAACTTTATGCAAAGCCATGAGTATTCTGTCTGTCTTTGGTTTGTTAGGGTTTTCAGTTCATGTCTGAGGTGATCCGAACAGCCAACATGCACAGCTGAGCCTGGTATATGGGGAGTGTACTTTAGCCTTGCTAGTGTGGAACTCTGTGGTGTAACCTATGACCTGTCACACACTGGGTTGATAATTCCAACAAAGATGGCAGGAAATGTCAAACTAGCTGCATTGAGTCATGGAGGTCGAGGATCCCACTGTGACATTAACTGCATTCTTTCCTGTACATTTTACTTTGTCCTTGTTGCAGATAGGAATGTTTGAAGTTGCTCCTTTCTTTAGGACACCCTAATGTACACTGTCATGTTAGCGACAGGTAGTGGGGGTGAAGAGAGCATTTTTTTTGCATTTTTCTGTATTATAATCAATTTGAAGCGCAATGTTAAATTCAAATCTCCATACCATCATATCTAAGCCAGTTGAGCAGTAGCAACTTACATTTTTTTTTTATCTACATTTCATGGTGTGCAAGACATCGGTCTGATTTGCGCCTGTTTGAGTGTACTAATCGATTGTTTACCTTTATTTAACTAGGCAAGTTCTTATTTTCAATGACGGCCTAGGAACAGTGGGTTATAACTGCCTGTTCAGGGGCAGAACGACAGATTTGTACCTTGTCAGTTTTGGGATTCCCCAGCTTGGGGTTCCTTTCGGTTACTAGTCCAACACTCTAACCACTAGGCTACCCTGCCGTGGGGATGGCACAGTCCATCACTCTAAGGCGTGCTATTGAAATTGTGTGTAATATAACCATATACAATGGTGCAACACTAATAAAAATATAAATTAATAACAAATTGGATAGCGGACGCTGTCCGCGGTTATGAAACATCAGTGCGGTGTTTAATTGGCGCCTTTTCCTAGACCATGTTGCTATGTGCATAATAGCGAAGTTACTTAGCATATTGATGTTGAGAACAATGCGGGTGGAGGCAGCAGTGGAGTCAGGAGACGAGAACCGCCGTTGCCTTAATTGTTTAAGAAAAGCGAGCGAGAGGAAACTCCAACTTAATTAGGTCTATAATCAATAGCCTAACTGTTAAATGTGCCTGGCTATCTCTGTCTATCCAGAAATAAGACAGATCCAGCTTGTGTTGCCTGTTTGAGTGTTCAAATAATGTCGGATAAACAATTTCACAAATTCGGCTGTTTCTTTCCACAAAATATACACACAGCGCTTGCTCCTTTTTCTTGATCTCCAATATTTTCCACAACCTACTACAATAACTATGTTGGTCTATTGTACTTCAAACAATTTGTAGGCAGGTTTCTCAGGATTCAAACCTCCTCAAACAGGCAAATTAATACTCTTCAGCGGGATAATTTACTTTTGTGTCCTGATATTAAAATAATGTATATCTATCATTAGGCAGTAGGCATATCTAAAAATACATATTGTAGTTCTAAATGTGTTTTATTGTAGTGTCACCATCTTTACTACAAAAATAAGTACAAATACAAACAACTTTAAGATGCATATTTATTTGACATTGAACTGTCCTTTGATCAGCACAGCAATTGATAAAACAGGACCATGTTTGCAAAACAAGTGGTTTTGAGCCTAAATCAATATTACACAGATTAGCTAATGGTTACAGACATCAGGAATGCAGATAGAGGCGAATAGAGCTGAGTGACGGTCCAACACACAACCACTTGTTATGTTGCACACCTTTTTTTAAATTTATGGGATTATTAAATATTTTTCTTAGTGACATGTATTGCTTAAATAAATTACCATTTTAAATGGAAAATAACAGGCACGTACCACATACATTACTACAAGACAAAACTGCTCACTCAATCAAGCCAGATGGTCTTGTAAGTATAGAAGCAAAGCTTGCTTTCATATAATCAAATAAAAAAAAAAACTTAAAGAATTGGATTATTCCTCTACTTTTATCTTGTATGCAGTACAAATCACATTATTGTGGGAGCATCTCTAAGAGTATCAATTAGGCTGTTTGAGAAGGTTTGAATCCTAAGCAACTTGCCTGCACATTGTTTGAAGTACAATATATCAGCAGATCTACTGTCGTAAGTAAAAGCTGTTTGCTGGAAAACCTTGGTAGAGCATGGGTGACGTAGGCAATGTAGTGCTCATGTGACTTACCTTTTTTTGGCTTCAGACCAATACCTACTTCTTACTTAATTTTTTTGTTTCAAATTATACTGTAAGTGAAACTTTCATGTGTACATTGACCATACTTAACCTTTCATGAGGGGAGTGTCTTACTTTGGAGACCTTTTTCAGTAGGCCTACTGGTAACTCATTATGGGTGGACAGAGCACTATGATAACTCCTGGTATGGACTAATGGTTCTCTCCCCATTCATTTGAAATTGAAACATAGTTGCACACTACACAACAGATAATGTGGACAATGGACACATCAACACTAGACCTCTTTCAGACCTGAAAACATCTAACTTGATTTTGAAGAGATCTATCATCACCTACTATATCAATTTAGGCCTGCCTGCTTTAAATTTACTGCCAGGCGGGCATCACTACACAGATGCATTTCAAATAAAAATATATTATTTGTTAAAGCAACCGCCCCAAAGACCTCAGCGTTCCAAAGCAAATATAAACACCTGAACCATCCGTCTAATCGTGGATAGCAGTGCACTGGATTCCGTGAAAGAGCCATGTTGTTCTTAAGCCGTTGCTTGAAAACTGACGTCGGACAATTTTTTTTTAAAAGGTGCCGTTAACCAGTTGGAAAGTTTTAACCAGACCCCATGAAAGGTCTCATTGTAATTCCTCCATCAAAGACCACTCCCCTCCTTTTCCACTTCTCTTGGATGTGGCTCACTGTCTAGATTTGACCTAGTTGGTAGGTAGGTAGCTGGCAGGACTATTTCATTTGCAAACGTTTATTTCATAGGGGTGTAGCTATTGAGCATGTCATCTGTTTGTGACCATTAAAGGGGCAATCTGGAGTTGCTACATACACTACCGTTCAAAAGTTTGGGGTCACTTAAATGTCCTTGTTTCTGAAAGAAAAGCACTTTTGTCAATTTTTTTAAATAACATCAAATTGATCAAATACAGTGTAGACATTGTTAATGTTGTAAATGATTATTGTAGCTAGAAATGGCAGATTTGTCATGGAATATCCACATAGGCGTACAGAGGCCCATTATCAGCAACTGTCACTCCTGTGTTCCAATAGCACGTTGGGTTAGCTAATCCAAGTTTATCATTTTAAAAGGCTAATTGATCATTAGAAAACCCTTTTGCAATTGTTAGCACAACTGAAAACTGCTGTGATGATTAAAGAAGCAATAAAACTGGCCTTCTTTAGACTAGTTGAGTATCTGGAGCATCAGCATTTGGGGGTTCAATTACAGGCTCAAAATGGCCAGAAACAAAACTTTCTTCTGAAACTCGTCAGTCTATTCTTGTTCTGAGAAATGAAGGCTATTCCATGCGATAAACTGAAGACCTTGTACACCGCTGTGTACTACTCACTTCACAGAGCAGCGCAAACGGTCTCTAACCAGAATAGAAAGAGTGGTAGGCCCCGGTGCACAACTGAGCAAGAGGACAAGTAAATTACTATCTAGTTTGAGAAACAGATGCCTCTTGAGTCCTCAACTGGAGCTTTGTTAAATAGTACCCCCAAACCACCAGTCTCAACGGTGAAGAGGCGACTCCGGGATGCTGGCCTTCTCGTTCCTCTGTCCAGTGTCTGTGTTATTTTGCCCATCTTCATCTTTTCTTTTTATTGGCCAGTCCGAGATATGGCTTTTTCTTTGCAACAGTGGGTTACCTGCCTTGCTCATGGGCAGAACGACAGATTTTTACCTGTGGATAACATGCTCTGTCTATGAAATCTGAGTGTTTACATTACTCCAGCCCCATCCCTCAGCTTTTTACTGAACAAGTGGCAGTTAGTATGCTTTGTTTCAACTGCAGATTGTCACTTTAAAACAAAGAACGTGCTAACAAGGGCGTAATACTGAGAGTTTTAGTCTCAATGCAGTTGTTGCTAATAAGCCTTGTTCACATTGGCAGTTTGAAGTAACTCAAATCTAATTTTTTTGTGCATATTCGAATCTGTTATTTTTCCTGAAATCTGAACAGCCAAAAGCCACATGGAATCAGATCTTTCAAGACGCATTTCAAACCACCTTCGTAGGTGGTTTTAAGTCCAAATTTAAAAAATCTGATTCCTGGCCATGCGACTTGTCTGAACGGTCAAATGTGGTTTTAGAGTTATTTGGCATATTTTGTTGCTTGCTAGCTAGCTACTCTGACAGTTTGACAAGAATGTGAGATGGTAGCTTGTTAATTGTTTACAAACAAATTAGTGCATGTACTACATAGCTAAACAGCTAGCTAGTTGTCTGCTGTGGTTAGCCAAAAGGACTAGTTTTGAAAGTTAGATCTTATCCTTTTTGAAGTTGTTCTTACACAATGATTTTGAACATTCAAAGCAACTGGTAAACGTCCATGACCGGCATTGTTGTCACCTCAGCTTGCTACATAACCTCTGAATGATAGGAAGCACGAGCACCACCACCAATCGGCCTACACCACTGCGGACACACCTGTTGTTACTACACGGAACACATATAAATGCAACATGGAAAGTGTTGGTCCCATGTTTCATGAGCTGAAAGAAAAGATCCCATCAATTATTTCTCTTAAAAGTTGTGCACAAATTTGTTTACATCCCTGTTAGTGAGCATTTCTAATTTTCTAAGATAATCCATCCACCTGACTTGTGTGGCATATCAAGTAACTGATTTTAAATGGCATGATCATTACACAGGTACGCTTTGTGCTGGGGACATTAAAACAACACTCTAAAATGTGCCGTTTTGTCACACAACACAATACCACAGATGTCTTGAGGGAAGGTGCAATTGGCATGCTGACTGCAGGAAGGTCCACCAGAGCTATTACCAGAGAATGTAATGTTAATCTCTATCATAAACTGCCTCAATGTCATTTTCAAGAATTTGGTAGTATGTCCATCTGCCCTCACAACCGCAGACCATATTTAAACACGCAAGCCCAGGACCTCCACATCCGGCTTCTTCACCTGTCTGAGAAGAGCCACCTGGACAGCTGAAGAAATACTCCTAAATATCAGTCTGTAATAAAGCCCTTTTTGTGGGGGAGAAACTAATTCTGATTGGCTGGGCCTGCCTCCGAAGTGGGTGGCCCTATGCTCTCCCAGGCCCACCCATGGCTGTGCCTCTGCCCAGTCATGTGACGTTCATAGATTAGGGCCTAATGAATCTATTTCAATTGACTGATTTCCTCATATGAACTGTAACTCAGTAAAATCGTAGAAATTGTTGCATGTTGCCTTTTTTAAATATTTTTGTTCAGTATATGACAACAAGCATAGCCATGTCAGCAAACGACTGCTGTTTGAACACACACTTGCTGTTTTTATTTAACTGTTTGGGCAGTCAGTAATTCCAAAACTGATTTGAGCATTAAGGCTTGCAGTTTGAACAAGGCTTTAGATATTGTTGAACGAGTTGAGGTTTGAGGGTCACGACCAGTGTATGAAACCCTACAGAACCTTTGCCAGCTCACATGTAGCGCTATTAGAGCTGGATCGATTAATTGGTTATCGTATTGTTAGGTTACTCTCTACTAGCCTTGGTGTGTGTTGTGAGCTGGTCTTTAGTCAGGGTTCAACATCTTTTTCATCAGTATCGCTTGTCTGTTGTATTGTTTCTCAATTAACTAAATCCCAGCAAGTTATAGCAGGATCTATTTTGAATATAGACTGAGGGTAGCCATTGATGTTTTTATATAAATCTGCTGTTCATTCTGACTATTTGGAAGAAGGGGCTGTAATGAAATGTGTTTAGCCACATATATCTCACATGGGGAGTATGTGGGCAGGTCTGAGGAATTTTTAGCCACGTCAGTGTTGTTAGCAGGAAGTAGCATCACTGTCAGCCTACCCATGGGGAAATGACATGAACAAACCCATACTGAGAATAGCAGTTATGCTAACTGCCTTAGAAAGGTCAAGTTGTTGACTTTTCTGAAAACGTATTTTCTTGAAGGCAATAATTTAATCAATTTCCCCTTTCACGAGAGAAACTGGATTAGGTGAGAACTTCTGAAAATGGGATTCATGATGCATCACATGCTACTGTAGCTATATTGTGGTGTTTGTCATGTCACGCTTAGTGTCATTTAATAAGGTTAGTCTCAGTGCTTCTTTTGTCATCCTTCTTGTTTTGGCTTTTCTGCCTGTTCAGCACAGATAACAGGGACGCCTTGGCTGCACTAAGGATCATGTTAATGTAGACTGACACGGAGTCCAGTGAATGAGGGCAGGAGGATTCCATCATGTGTGTTTTGGACAGAGTTGACTTTTGAAATCTACTAGGGTAATACACTCTCAGACAACCTCAGTTTTCACTCTACTTTGTGAGTTCTCACTCTGTCAATACAAAGACACACATGCGTTCGTAGAAGGTCGGCCGCTGGATGGTTTTGGCACCAAAGGGGCATTGTCTCAAGGGATCCTGGCAGGGTTATGAACTATTTTAAACTGTCAACCATTTGTACATTTTGTATGGTCTGAAAAACCACATTGGCCATTTTTAATGCTAAGATGACAAGAAGTTGGGTGGGGGGAAATAATCTCTTCTGGGGACCCAGAAGGATTCTTCCCAGTTCCCACATGGTTGCCAGTGGTAGTTGAACAAATAATCGGCTGCGGACTTGGACATCTACAATTGGCACCATCTTATCAAGGTCTAACCAGCACTTTAACAGATGAGACTCCAGTAGTACAGTACTGTAATTCAACAGAACAGAACTGGACTGGCACTCTTCTGAAGAGAACGAGATGGCCCCAGATCTCTGGAGAGCCGGTTTATTTATACAAGATGATGAGCATACCGTCAGAGACCAGATGAGCCCAAAGCGGGAGTTTCCGTTAATCCTTACCTCACGGGACAAGTATTTCAACTGCACTGAGTTTGTCCCCCCCCACCCCCTTCCTCTGTTCTTGTCGTCCTGTGAATCATGGGAAGCTTGGTCATGAGGTTCCTCTCCTTTTAAATAGTGTACCACAGGAGATTCTGAGCCCCAGTTCTGTCCTACAGACAGTTCACAGTTCTAGCCCTCCTTCCGAGTACGGTGTTCTCACAATGCTGTGTGTGTCCTCACTATAATCATTAAGTGCACCTGCTTCGGGGGAATACGGTAAGAGGTCAATGTAGAGAGAAGTTCGACCCAGACTTTGCCTGTCTGAACCCCACAGAGCAAGGATGGCTCAACTAGTGTCTACTCTACAGATGCCTGTGTCCTGTTTGACTTGTGCCAGCCTGGAGGGCCTTGGTGATATAATGATGGGCCAGTGTTTTTGGCAGAGCCTGCCTTGCCGTCCATCCACGCCCCTTATATCACCATACGTGTGTGTGCAGACTTCCACCTCATCCATGAGGGCCATGGGGGTTGAGAACTTCTCCACGTCCACTGACACCCATCTTCTACAACCCGATGCTTTTACTGTACATCAGGATACTAACTTTCTGACTGCCCTGATGGACTGTTAACCAAATATACTTTTTAGTAAGGGAACTATACAGTGAGCGGCCAGTTGACTCGAAGTAGTGTCAGGCGAGTAGCTTACCTGTTAAAACCACGGTGGTGCCCATATGCCAGCAATGTGCTATCAAGCAACCCACACTGTGTAGTTTTAATCTTACTTTGCCCCGCCCAAATGTTTTCCAGAACAATGTGCTAATTGTAATGTTTGAAGGAGGTTATTTCTACAGTATTTTTGTATCGTGTGTGTGTGTGTGTGTGTGTGTGTGAGAGAGTCGAGAGAGAGACTCCACCACACACATTCCTTAACAGTTTCCTCCCTGTCTCACACAGCCTCTGGGCATGATAAAACAGAGCTGGACGAGAGCCATGTCATTATGAAAAGGGTAATCAAACGATCGGCAGCGGGCCCAAAGGAAACTGAAGTCCAAACCCAGTGGTGAAAAACAACCTGTAGAAAGAAGCTGAATCGTCACAGCAAGCGGTAACCACTACTCTCAAAAAAAAGCTGCAGCTCTAATTTGGCTTAGCGGATCATCAGTGACAATCTTAAACATAGCAATAAACGACGACACTAAGTAGTATAAACCAACTTTATGAAGTGTAATGGTCTTGGCAGAACTTTCTTTCACACTGCAGAGGGAATATAAATGGCTTCAGGGATGGACCTCCAGTGTGTTGTTTTGGCTTTTCCATGGGACGAGACAGGAACCACCTAGAGGCGAATGGAGGATGCTTAGATGTTTTCCACCCTTGGAATGTCTTTCCCATGTCTAATGTGCTTGTCACTTGTTTGTGAAGCAATATGTTAGACATGTTATGCCTGATTGTGTTCCCTTCGGTTGGAACCTGGACCAGAGGGTGGGGGGGTGGGGCCCAAGTACTCCCAAAGAATTGCATTATTTTAAAATGGTGCAAAAGCAAAACACTGTTCAAGACGCTGGTTTGGGCAGAATCAAGTAAAAAGTATGCCGGTACGGCGCTGCCTTAGTAGGTTTTCAGTGATATGTTGCATCAAAATAAAATGAACTAGTAGGACCATGTTCACATTACATTGGCTATTATTTTAATAAACTCCTGTCTCAACAGATTAAACCCTAAAGACTGTAATCTGACTGGATACCAGAAGAAGGATTAAGACACTGGGAGGCTTGAGAGAATCAGGACCTGATATTTTGCAGGTGCTGGGTTTGGGGATTGACCCACTTTGGCTATCTGATGCAAGGGATCTGGATGCACCAGGACTATCCCAAGATTGAGGGTCACAGGGGCTACCTTTCTTCACCAGCCTGCAAGGCGGCGACAGAGAGCAGGGCGCTGAACCGGCGGAGCCCGGGAATGAGCGAGTTCTGGCACAAGATGGGCTGCTGCGTGGTGGCCAAACCCCCACCGGTGAGTCTGGGCCAGCTGCCTCTTATTTACTCATGTAGAGTCTTATATAAAACGTTCTCTATGTCAGGTTTCACAAAATTCCTCATCTAATAGTTGTATAGAGACTAGTAATAGACTATGGACTATACTCCACAAGCATGCTCTATATTAGACCCTGACCACTTCTATTCAACCCTCTCATGCCACAATATGTTTGAGGTTGTGGAGGTCCCTGGCAAGTCTTGCAAGTATAGTACCCAAAGGCAAGGTTTGGGCATCCCAGGCAGCCAAGCAAGCTTACTCTGACCACACTAGAACTTGAAAACAAATATTTTTGGAGTCTTAAATGCATGCTTAGAACAGCCTAAAGTGAACCACTGCCCGAAAGACCTCTTTACCCATTAGATTTTACGCCAAGATGTTATGGGGGACCCTTTTTTTAAATGCATCAAAGTCCAATAAATCTGTTGGCAAAGGCTGATGTATTGCTGGTGTTTTTCAGACTCCATCTGCAATCACTTACCGGCTGATGTCTTTAAACGGGTGACGTTTTATAGCTTGCAGTTCAGTGGCATCCACATCATGAGCGATATCTTGAAGGAGTGCCATCTTTGATTTATTGCACACTCACTATACTTAGTGAATTACAGCCATTAAAATTCACTGACCATCTGACCCATAGCACATGTTCAACAAAGAGACTGTGCTATACAGTGCGTTTGGAAAGTATTCAGACCCCTTGACTTTTTCATTTTCTTATGTTACAGCCTTATTCTAAAATTGATTAAATAGTTCCCACAATACCCAATAATGAAAAAGCAAATGTGTATATATATATATATATATATATATATTTTTTAAATTAAAAGTACTTTGTTGAAGCAACTTTGGCAGCAACTACAGCCTCGACTTTTCTCAAACACCTGTATTTGGGAAGTTTCTCTCCCTTTCACCTATATTTGGGAAGTTTCTCTCCCTTTCACCTATATTTGGGGAGTTTCTCTCCCTTTCACCTATATTTGGGGAGTTTCTCTCCCTTTCACCTATATTTGGGGAGTTTCTCTCCCTTTCACCTATATTTGGGGAGTTTCTCTCCCTTTCACCTGCATTTGGGGAGTTTCTCTCCCTTTCACCTGCATTTGGGGAGTTTCTCTCCCTTTCACCTGCATTTGGGGAGTTTCTCTCCCTTTCACCTGCATTTGGGGAGTTTCTCTCCCTTTCACCTGCATTTGGGGAGTTTCTCTCCCTTTCACCTGCATTTGGGGAGTTTCTCTCCCTTTCACCTGCATTTGGGGAGTTTCTCTCCCTTTCACCTGCATTTGGGGAGTTTCTCTCCCTTTCACCTGTATTTGGGGAGTTTCTCTCCCTTTCACCTGTATTTGGGGAGTTTCTCTCCCTTTCACCTGTATTTGGGGAGTTTCTCTCAAGCTCTTTCAGGTTGGATGTGGAGCGTCGCTACACAGCTATTTTCAGGTCTCTCCGGGGCGGCAGGGTAGCCTAGTGGTTAGTGGTTAGAGCGTTGGACTCGTAACCAGAAGGTTGCAAGTTCAAACCCCCGAGCTGACAAGGTACAAATCTGTCGTTCTGCCCCTGAACAGGCAGTTAACCCACTGTTCCTAGGCCGTCATTGAAAATAAGAATTTGTTCTTAACTGACTTGCCTGGTTAAATAAAGGTGTAAAAAAAAAAAAAAAAAAAATTCAAGTCCGGACTCTGGCTGGGCCACTCAAGGACAAGAGACTTGTCCTGAAGAGTCTAGGTGGGTCCAAACTTATTCCATTTAAGAATAATGCTGCAGACATGTTTTGGCACCCTTTCCCAGATCTGTTCCTCGACACAATGATGTCTCGGAGCTCTACAGACAATTCCTTTGATTTCATGGCTTGGTTTTTGCTCTGACATGCACTGTCAACTGTGGGACCTTTATATAGACAGGTGTGTGCCTTTCCAAATCATGTCCAATCAGTTGAATTTACCACAGGTGGACTCTGCTCAAGTTGTAGAAACATCTCAAGGATGATCAATGGAAACAGGTTGCACCTGAGCTCAATTTCGAGTCTCATAGCAAAGGGTTTAAATTCCTATGTAAATCGGGTATTTGTTTTTTTTGTTTTTGCCAACATTACGAAAACTTGTTTTCGCTTCTTCATTATGGGGAATTGTGTGTAGGTTGATGATTTATTTTATTTAATCCATTTTAGAATAAGGCTGTAACGTAACAAAATGTGGAAAAAGTCAAGGGGTCTGAATACTTTTCGAATGCACTATTGACCATGCGTAGTTATGTGTCCATCAGTAATGTAGGCATCATATGGGGACACACTGTATAGATAAGCATGTCCTTACTATCTTACATTCTTGTCTGATGTGGAGACCCTAACAATTGTATTGATCTGTCCAGAGAAGTATAATGCCTGGACCCAATAGTAGCTTGATGTTTCAAAGCAAAACATTTTATGGAATCCTAGCGCACATTATAGGGGTGAATAGAGGTCCTATTGATGACACAAAATATCAGTGTTTCACCGGAAAGTGTAAACTTCCCTTTTGCTCTCCAGAAGCGACCGCTGACCCTTGACCTCCTCAGGGCGGTACCCTTCCTGACCCTCACTCTTTCCTGGCCCAGGTTTTGCAGGGAGTGTTGCGTAATGGCGGGTTGTGTCCGTCCGTTCCCACTCACCAACAATGAAACCCGGCGGCTCAGGAGAGAGGATGCGGTCTGGGCCTCTGTCCCATGGGAGGGCATTTTCCCTCTCTCCTTCCTCTTTTATTTTTAGGGCCTGTGTTTGTTCTATTGTGGGGGGAGGACAATACAGAGACATCGCTTTCAATAAACACAGGCAAGGATTTACATGTAACTGTCTCGAAAGGGTAGGGGCGTGTCAATTTTGGAAGAAGACTATTGAGACCCTTTTTACTGATGTTCTCATGAGATGTTGGGGTATGCCTAACTTCCTAAATGTAAGTCATGTAATTGCTACCCACTTGTCTAAGCATAGCCTATGCCAAAGGGTTACTGACACCAAGTGGTTGCTATACACAACATATGCTGAAGGCATCCCCTAAAATAAGTTGCTAAGCGACTTTCTCTTTTGCAGCACACACAGCTGACCAATTTAGCTAGACATCCATGAATCAGCCACGGGATGGCATTCCTCCCAATTAAGCGACATTATAGTCCAGGGCTTATTTCTGAGGTTTGGTATGACTCATGGCCTGCATGGCTGCAACTTCAGTGGATGCCAACCAGCTGGGTATTTGGTTAGGTTGGGTATGCCTTGTAATGTTGCCGTATTGATACTTCGAAGTCGATATACACAGATGTTCCTACTTGATTTAACAAAGAATGTCAAAAGAGTATAGATTTACCTTATGCTGCCTAGATTTGATTACATATGTTCATTGATTTCAATTCCTGGCATTGCTGGGTGTTCACTGACTCAATTTGGTAGCAAAATATGCTTGCTAAGATGGTCATAAGGCTGTCTTTATGAGTCTGTGGGAATGACACCTGATTTTCCTCTGCAATGACGATGTAGCAACAAGAATGGGTGGGTGAAATGCCTGATTCATTGGGTATGTATGCATGCGCCAACAGATCCTCAGAATTCAAGATGACGTCAAGAAGAAAAGTCTATGGCATCTGCCAGTCTGCATAAACTAATTAATATAATGAAAAATTAAAAAGCCTTTATTTTTTTATGGCTTACGCATCGCAAGAAGATTAATTTATTATTCTTGTTATACATAAGCCACTTTTTTGTTTTAAATGACTTTTTAATTTTCCCGCTGGATTACTTCTGGAAGTTTTTTTCTCAGAGGCTTTTTCGACATGGTTTACTATCAAGCATAAACTTCTGTTTGTTCTATAGTATTTCATCCCATGATCAAAAAACACCTCATGGTATACATATATAACCAAATAAGCATTCCTCTCCTGTATCTCTAATAGTACAAGCTGCTTATTTGGAGACAGAAAAATGGTAGATCATTGTTCGGTTAATTGCATGTTTATGTTATAATTTCAGAGCATCTTCTGAATGAAAATCACAATTTGGTTGCACAGCCACTGTCCTATGCAGTTGTCTAGTCATATTTTAATTACTATAGGTCACTGGTCACTGACCTCCTGCATTTGTTTCAGAAGAAGAGGAGGAGGAAGATTGACCGCAGCATGATCGGAGAGCCCACAAACTTTATGCACCTCACACACATTGGCTCTGGGGAGATGGCAGAAGGTTTGCCGCCGGTATGTATAAGGTTTTGGCTACTTTAATGAAAATCATCCTTTTACACATTTCGTAATCATTGTTTTAGAAGAATGATGCGCCAGTCAGTGATCATGACCGATCAATCTCTTAACAATTGCCGTTGGGCTGCCCATAGTGAATTTGTTATTTGTCCTTTGCTTTACACACAAATTACATGTCAAATTAGTTTAATTTGCACCATACCTGAACTGTTATTTCAACACTTGGATCAAGTCTTGTCTGCAGCAAAATTGTATCATCAAGTGAAATGGAGGATATTGTGTAAAACATAATTGCAGCATGTTACAATCCAGGTAACTGGTATCGTCCAGAGTTTTTCTTTGGACAGCAATTAATACAAAAACACTAATGAAGCTTTGATACATTAACTGCTACACTAGTCCCACCCCCATTCGTTGGCTAATAGACATTCAGTTAACTGGCCCATTGCCAGCCAGCCACCTGCCCACTTTTGAACAAGGCTCAGCCTGTGCAAGAGGCGGAAGTGTTCCTACCACTTCATGCCATGATGTTCCCTAGGTTCTATTGCTCAGTCCCTCCTCCCTCCCTGGGAGGGATTCCAGAGGGCACACAGAGAAGGGACAGTGACAGGGGACACAGCTGGAAGGCCTTGGCTGCTAAATGAAAGGCCCACTCTGTGTCCCGCGACACTGGTAAATGATTCCCCCCAATCGTCTAGCACAGGAACGCAAAACGAGAGCTACTTCCTGTGCCTGGATGAAATGGAACTCTGACATCCCGCTGAAAATCAAGTCAACTCACCAGTGACCAAATCTTGTTTGCTTAGCATTGACGACCTTTAAACGCATTAATGAGCTTTTAATGCCGAATGAGAGTCGTGTATATGTTTTGTGTTTGCACTAAGCCAGTGGCTCCATTGCAAACAATGACAAAACCCTGATAGTGATAGAAGGCCCATTTTAATTGGAGTCAATGCACTGGAACAGTGCAAACAGGTGTGGTAGACAAACACGGCTGCCTTTTGTTTAAGCTGGGCTAAAGTGCGTTTGGGCATACCTTTTTTTCCCCTGCTGCCTATATCTTATTGTGCAGCATGATTACATAACGCCATTATGAAACATCTCTGTGTAATCTTGACACTGCCTCACCTTCTGTGCCGTCAGTGTTCCCACTACAGGTTTGTTTTAAGTTTGAATGTTGCAAAGTTAGTTTGTATTTACACATGCGCACACCTAGTTTATCCATCAACTATTTACTTCTGCTAGGGATTGTGGGGCTACAGTGTGTTCCCATTCGGGATATGAAATATCAACATATCGTTGTGAGTGAACAAAGGGCACTTACTTAGCAACCACAGTGTTGTCACAGTACCATGAAGGTGCTGTCAACCAACTCTTTAATAGAACTTTTGTGACACGATTGACTACATGTCATATAATACCTGAAAGCAGGTCAGATTGTCAATATCCCCGATTCTTGCTGGCTGATACTCCCCTGTATTTTACATAATTCTACCAGGGAGTGATGTTTGTGACTTTTTGTCTCCAGTCAGGGTCAGTCCAGGAACAGATGAGGTCCAAAGGACCCAGCACCAATGGCCGAAGCAGCCTCTTATAGCCAGTAAGTACCTTCTATATATTCCAGTACACCCACTTGTGCACACACACTCACTCTGGATAATACTTAGGGGTTAAATAAATATGTAATTCTGGGGAAAATTTGGAAAGTCCAGCTGAAAGTGTTGTTTGTTTATTTTAGATGGGGGGGGGGGGGTGTTAGTGAAAGCCATCCATTCACATTGCTTGACAATCTTTTGTACTTCCCCAAAAGTTGACAATGAACTTATCCTAAGTTCTAGGAAAATGTGTTTTAAACACTTAACTACATACTCTGTGGATTTAAGATCATTATTTTTGGGGGGGATCTGATATTATTCAACAAGGTTAGACTTTTTATTCAGAAACTGCTGTTGTCCAATGACATGAGATTTTGTTGCGGTTTCAGACATATGGACCAACCCAGAGACTCGATGTGAGTTCCTCATTTCCCCCTTCCTCGGACCCAGCCTCAAGCCAACCTGCATGGACCAACTCTGCATATTGCACTTAGGCCCACAATGACCACCGCAAATGGCAGAATAAAAAAACAAAGATCTAAAACAATGACTTTATTTCCCAGAATCCCTTTCAGCCCCCATCACCAGTTTAAAATGGGACATGACTCCTGCCATGAAGAGGGGAAAGTACCCTGGATTCTCACTCAGCACTGGGGACTGGATGGGATTATTTGTGGGCTTTTAGGTTGCTTTGATTAAACATAGGAGGGTTCAGCTACTGGCGGATACGGATTTTCCCATTTTTGTCTGTCTCAAGCAAGGGATTGTAAGAACATTTCATATTTCTCTAACAAGACCGTCTCACAAGTGTGATACTGCTCTTGCAATAACGCAAACAAACAGGTCTTCTTTATTCTTGACTCGGAAGTGGTGCGTTTGCCCTTTTAAAAGTGTTGTGCCTTTAACGATTATAATGCCTTTATAAGTAGTGCATGGTGGAAATTGAGTCCATCTGTTTCCTGACAAGCACGCATTTTTCATATGTATTGCTAAAGTGCAGTGGCCAAATTGATATTTTTGGAAGTGACGTTTCTCAATTGACAAGCAGGATGTGGCATCTACCTTGGCTCCACCCACTACTTGTCTGTAGTAGTTTGAGATCCAATCCTAGCAGCACTGTAGACATCCAGGGGTGGGAGTGGTCACTTGCAGGCCTACAGTGCTAATGTTTTGGCACTTTGCATGTTTCACGTGGACAGTTCTTAGACATCATCTCACACATTCCACCATTAGTCACTGTCTTTCTTACAAACACGCCAAGTTTCTCATAGACACCCCCTCGTGTACATACTTCTACCTTAAGTGTTATTGCCAAAGTTATGCCTTTTATATATTAGGTGCTTTTTTTTACTACCATGCATGATTTAACACCAGCCAATCTGAACACTGGATAGCATTGGCAGGTAGCCTAGCCATTAGGGAGTTGTGGCACTAACCCGAAAGGTTGCTGGTTTGAATACCCAAGCCGACAAGGGGGGGGGGGGAAATCTTATCGATATGCCCTTGAGCAAGGCACTTAACCCAAATTTGTTCCAGGGATGCTGTACTACTATGGCTGACCCTGTAAAAACAACACATTTCTCTGCACCTATCCAGTATGTGACATAATATTTTATTTATATTTTCATTACCTTCTGTAGTGTCCCATAGACTCGCTCGCTTGGTGTTTAAAGAAAATGTGTGTGGTGTGCACAATTCTACACTGAATGCTTATAGAATTGACCCATCCCGAATTCTCCTTTTTATTTGGGGGGGGGGTAGTAGTCTTGTTGAGCAGTCCACTTCTAAACATTTGCAAGCTGAACGTAAGATGCAGTAACTAATCTCGATCTCAATTGGCTTTATCTAAAGTTATCAGTTCAGCAGGGTTATGTCAACAACGCCACAAATTGATCAAAAACCATGGCAACTTGGCTTTGGGTCTCCTATTGCACAGTGTTAGTCTTAGAATTGGCCCCTGTCATTCTAAGCTGAGATGTGCTCATTAGCTTTTTAGCTATTCTGAAAGGTAACCTTATGGGCTTTCTGTTTCAATGACAATCTACAATTCAGGTTAGAGGAAATGGCAGAGCCTATAATACTGCAGAGAGAAAGTGATGGCTCATTTTTGTTATACGAAAAATAACAGGTCACAAGTTGTCTTGACTCATGACCGCTAAATGGACCAACTGTTGTCATATTCTATTTAGATGCCTACTGCAGTATGAGTGAGTTTGCATAGAAATTATTATAATTATTTGTTTTTAATGTGTTACGACTGCCCTTATTTTTATCAGCTTTGGAGCCAGATTTTTAAGTTCTTTGTTAACGTTTTGTTTCATATGCTTAAGATTTCTAATCTCAGACAGTAGAGATTCCAGGATGCAATGTACCTACTTTTCAGTCTCTCTGTTAATGTTGCAGTCTTTTCCTGGGTCTCCCTCTTTGCTCTGTTTTTAATTGGTCATGTGTTACACAGTCCTCCTATGAGAACGTTGGTGGACAGATGTGTGAGAGGAGAGTAAGTGTTTCGCAAACCTTTGAGTGTTTTCTCGGCTTCTGGCCTTTTTCCCCTCCTGAAAATACAGTCAATATTTTATGTATGTGTTTGTTTACTTGAAAGAGCCATTTACTTTTGAAGATGCACGTCCTCAAGTGTATAGGAAAAAGTCATTTGTCTGTCACGTAAGGAATCCTGCACAGACAAATTATACCCAGTTGAACAGTTTAGGGATAACTGTAGACTGTAACTGTAGAATATTTTCTGAGTTTAGGGAAATCAAACATTTTCAAGTTTGAATTAGTCTTCAGACTCAGATTGACAGCAAACATCTCTAAAGAAATCACTGTTGATAATAACTTCTGTTACATTTGCTGTGAGGAACTAAACTCAAATTTAAGTTCCCCTGTTTCAGTCTGAGCTACATTTCACTGTGCAAAGTTGCAGGAAGATACTTTTACTGTTACGAGAGGTTTCACCCAGCCTGTGCACATTTCATCCTCCATCTTGTGTTTTATTACAAGCAGCTGTTTCTGATACCACAGTAATCTCAACAACCTATAATAATGCTTTTAGTCTGAGCAGCCCAGAGTCTAACCATGGGGCAGAGCCCAGGATAACACATTCATTACCTACTTCACTAGGGAGGGGGGGGAAGTGCCCATGGAAAAACTGAAGATGTGGTAGGTGTAGTAGTTTGGTGGGAAAAGTCTGAAGCTATTGTCTTTGCAATGACTAGTGTAAACTTGACACGGCAAGGATGACTGCATAAACAAACTTCTGGCTGGCCATAGTTAGCTATTTGTAATTTATCACAACAGACTAGAAATATATTTCACTTGAAAGTAAATTTGTTTGGGAACCATAAAGTATCACTTACTATTTCCAGATTGTCCAATAAAGATGGACAAAATAGATTTAAAAATCATCGTTAAAGGTTTTTGAATGTTGAGAGCATTCTAAACTTCCAACTGAACCATGAGACTAAATGTAGACCGGATATTCGTCACTACGTGTTCCTTTGCTCAGCATCACCCCTTTTACTATGGGCCCAATACATTGGAATCTCTTTTGCACCCAATAAATTGAAAATTCTATCTACCCTAAAATGGTTTTGTTTGTTTTGCCCAGTGATTTCTCTCCTGTCCTCACCATGTGCTTTTCAGCTTCTCTTGCCTGTCACTCTTCAAGGTGTTTCTAGAGGATATTTAAACCAACAACACTCCCTCTTTCACAATGGACTCTGTTCCTATATAAAACATTGGGTATAGGCAACAGTCTCAGGCCTTGGCTGCATGTATACCACTGTACACACACACACACACACAGGGCCTGTCCTTGGCAGAGCTCAGCAAAAGTCCATCGCCTGAATGAAGGAAATCTATGGCCCATTGTGCTTCTTGATTACACTAAGGGCAGCCGGCAGATAGGATCGGGCCTGGAACAAGATAACAGTGCCTTTATCAATGTTTTTCAGCATGAGAAGTTGGAGCTGTTGGTTAATATGTAACATGGGGCTGTTTTTATATCGGGCCTCCAAATAATGACTTCTGTAATGAATCTTACACAATGACTGATGGTAGACATCAGACTACTGAGCCACTGCGGCACTTACTGTACTACAGGTCCTGTTTTAGAGCCCAATTAATGGAACATGCTGTATTGACGGATGAAGTTATCATAAAATTATAATGCGTTACATTTTGGATCCTTCAATCCCTAGTTTATGTACATTCGTTTGACTCATGCAGAGACATTTATCATATAGAAGTGTGTGTGTGTTTGCAAATGTGTGTTGATATAATACCCCATATGGTCATTGAAAACACAAGCTAAGGAGATACTATCTGAAACTAACCATCTACGCCGTATTCAACCGAGAACAGTATTACATGTTTTTCTAATCAAGGGCTTGAAAACAAATATTGATGCATGCTAAGTAAAGAAAGTGGCAACATCAGTAAATTCTCTCTAGATTCAAAACACTTTTAAAGGCTGAATCAATCAAACTTTGGACTTGTTTTTCCTAGATGGGATCTCTCAAGCCTGATTTCCGCCAAAAACGGCAATTATCTGTCACTTTTCGTACTCAAAACATCAGCCTCTTCCCAATCTCACACTACTTCATACACTGTTCTCTGTTCCTGTTTGAGTTTCCCCACAGCTACCTCACTTCCTTTTCACTGTCAGGTTCCATTTCCTGTGCGTCCGGTGAATTCGCACAGCCAGTCTCACCTTCTGCGCTTTGGGCCAAATCCCCCTTTCCCTCCCTCTTTCTCCCTCCCCCTGTGCTCCTTTTATTAAGTTCTGTGTGGAAGGAGAGGAAGCGGGTAGAGGCTAAACACCCTCCCTCCGTACCCAACAGCGCTCTTAAAAACAACCCATTCACTCATGCACTGGAAAACAAGTCCCCATGTATAAGGAGTTCTATTGAGAGAATGACGTTGAACACGAGACAATCGGGTTTATTCATAAACGTGTCTATCACATGGACTAGTTTCCTATTTATAGGAAAATACAGCAGACTTTGGCCAAATACAATTTAGTAAACTTAGTATTTTGAAGTGTTAGTATAATCTATAGAAGTGCTGTAGTTTTACTTCCAATAGATTTGATGAGGTATTTACAAAAAAAATGTTTAACTAGGCAAGTCAGTTAAGAACAAATTCTTATTTACAATGACGGGCCTACCCCGGCCAAACCCTAACCTTGACGACGTCCCTATGGGACTCCCGCTCACGGCCGGTTGTGATACAGCCTGGAATTGAACCAAGGTCTGTAGTGACGCATCTAGCACTGAGATGCAGTGCCTTGGACGGCTGCGAAACTCGGGAGCCATATTGTTTTCTCTTGGTAGACAAACATTTGAGAAAGTTATGCTATTAGGACAAAAATGAAAATAGAAAAGGACAAAATAAATCACATTTGAAAAGAAACGTCCCAGCCAATGCTTCCATCAAAGTCAGTCAACTCATTGTCAATGAGTCATATGACAGCTCGCTTATCTAGCTTTGTAGACACTAGCTTTCTCAGTTAATTTTGTATTATTGCAGATGAAGGAATCAATAAAGACAATTTAAACACACATCCTTATCAATGTTAACTTGGAGCATACATTTTTTTAAATATTTTTTATAATCCAATAACGTCATGAGTGGATCACAATTTATCTGATAAACTATTCACTGGTGTAAAGTGAGATAAAAAGATCAATGTCGCTAGAGGAATTAAAGCCAGTGAAGTCATAGGTTTTATTGTAGCTGAGCCAGAGCTTTGGCAGGAAGTCATTGTCAATCTGCCCAGTAACAGTAATGAGAGCCATACTGTATCTGATGCCAGTGTAGTTAAAAAAAATACAGTATAAAATCCTTCCAATATTACGCAATAGTTGGGAATGAATCTGTGATTCAGAACTGTGTTTAAAAAAGGTCCCTCCTTTATACATTGATGACAGTAAGAAAGGGGACCACAAGGAGTGATGTCAATCTATAAAATTTATTTTGTAACAGAGAAAGATGTGAAAAGAAGGCCTCACTTTAGTGTCCTAAAACCGATGTATTTACATGGTCAGTGGTGATTTTAGCACACAAAAAGGTGGGATGAATGCCAGCTAAGCCACTTCACAACACTAAACAATACATTCATTGCACTATAACAGTGCCCACAAACTGTTAGGGCCTACATAAAGCTGTCCCAACACCTTACCACTGCTACGCCTGGATATCAGAGGAGCCTTGTCTGGCAGCGAAACAGTTAATTCAGCCTCATTTACTGACTTAGCCGATATGGTTGACTTGCTTAAACAAATGTGGTTTATGCTGACAATTGAGATGTACAAACTGGCATAAGGGGACGACAAGCAGATAAGAGGCAATCTGTAATTTTGATTAAGACATTAATGACCAAGCTAGGACGGACGTAGTCAATATAACTATTTGTTCAGCACTTTTGAAATGTACCGCAACATAATTCAGAACATGGGCCATTCTTTGGTTCTGACTTGGTGTACAGGGAGAACACTTAGGATAAATAAAGGGGGCATATAAGCAGAATGAAAGCTCTAACCATATTTGATGATTTCATTTCTCAAAAACACTTTATAGGCTACATATGCACCACCAAATCAGAAGAGTTTGTGAAATAAAAAGGAGAAAATAGACAATTATTAGGGTGAGGCACATGGGCTACTAAAAGCTTACTACACAACATACTTATGTATAGTGTAGCTAAGAAAGTAATACTATCTCCCTGGCATATTACATCATTTATGCAGCAGCACACATGTCACGATCGTCAAAAGCATACTAGGACCAAAGCGCAGCGCGATATAGGTTCCACATGTTTATTCAATGAAAGGCACAAAAACAAGAACAAACTAAACGTGATGTTCTGGAGTGCTCACAGGCAACACAAAAACAAGATCCCACAAGACACAGTGAGGAAATGGCTGCCTAAATATGATCCCCAATCAGAGACCGATAAACAGCTGCCTCTGATTGGGAACCATACCAGGCCAACATAGAAATAAAACAACCTAGATTACCCACCCTAGTCACACCCCGACCTAACCAAAATAGAGAATAAAAAGGCTCTCTATGGTCAGGGCGTGACAATACCAGACATTTTTGGACTCACCTTGCTGTGCTGTGCTCACTTAAACAGGAAGGTGGCGAGGCAGTCCTTCATGAGCAAATTTTGTCATCAAACTTTGTCATTAAAGTCTGGCATTCTCTGGATTTATGGTGCCTTCAAGATAACTGGGAACTCCAACAACAACAAAAAAGTTGAATCATGATGACGTCAATGATCTTCAGGTCATAGCTCTAGAAAGAGGCCTGAGTTCTGAGTTGGGTGAAAGTTCAAAATGTATTTTCCCAGCCATAGCTCGTTTTTCCCCGAGTTCCCAGTTGTCTTGAACTCACTGAAGTCAGATTTTGCAGTTCTGAGTTAACAATTGGTGTGAGTGCGGCACAAAGCATGCTTCAGTGACAGCATGGCCAATTTTGAATGTTTATAATTTTAAACTAGGAAAAGAGACTCTTAATCGTAGACCACATAACCACTCTACTGAATAGCAGGGTAATGATTGCTTTGCAATGCTTGCAGTTAGCCACTGATTCCTTCCAAACCACTCATTGTTGAATTTCCGATTTCCAACTCGTTGTGTAATGTTTATGTCAAATGGCCAATGAGCACCGGTACATTTTGATCTATAAATTCTCTTCATATGAGAAGGATTAAAAATTATTTGCCAGTAGATTGTCGACTTGATTCATGATGATGACTGCAAGCTAAGATTTTGAAAGTATGATGTTAACAGTCCAATCAAAGCTACTGTAGATATGTGATTTGATGTCATTTTATCTGTGGCCAATGACCTTGAACCTTCTTGGATGGGCACTTCTAATGTAACTCTATGGCAGCACCCAAAAGGCTTACATTTTCTAGCTCTACCTTTAAACTTGGCGGTGACGTAGTGTCCCGATGAGTGACAGAACACTGAGCCAATCACGGCGCAACGCTCCGTATTTTCTGCTGGCTTGCCCCACCACCACAGAAAGCACTGAGCTAAGCTGAAACACCTGTATTTTGGAGCTGCCTTAGGAAAACAAAAAAGAGGCCATGTTTGTATGCGGCTTTATTAACTCAATGATATTGTTTTTTTACGTTGTTTGCAAACTGATGTGTGACAAGTATTAACACCATAACATGCAGAACAGGAAAGCCCCAAAAATGTTGGGCTCAAAACAGGTGGGGCTCTGCCCCAATGCCCTGAATGACGGGTCGCCACTGTACATGGTAGTAGATAGTAATGTAATAATTAGTGTATGTACACATTGTTACATTATACTTAAAACTGAGTGTACAAAACATTAAGAACACCATCCTAATATTGAGTTGCACCCTCACTTTGTCCTCAGAACAGCCTCAATTTGTCGGGGCATGGACTCTACAAGGTGTCGAACGTTCCACAGGGATGCTGGCCCATGTTGACTCCAATGCTTCCCACAGTTGTGTCAAGTTGGCTGGATGTCCTTTGGGTGGTGGACCATTCTTGAAACACAAAAGACACAGTTGAGAATGAACGCCTGGCACTTTAATATTTTGTCTTGCCCAAATCCTTCTTTAACCTGTTTCTTCCCCTTCATCTACATTGATTGAAGTGTATTTAATAAGTGACATCAATAATGGATCATAGCTTTCACCTGGTCAGTCGACAGTATGTCATGGAAAGAGCAGGTGTTCATAAAGTTTTTGTACACAGTGCATCTACTTGTGGTCCTTCAGTAGATACTTTGCCAAGTGATGTATGACTAAAGTTATCTCATAGGACAACAGATATCAGATTGGGCAGCCCGGTTCATCCTCAGTATCAAAGTCATGGGTTGCCAGATTTGAGCCTTTTTAGTCCACATTTTTGGCTTTGTGTACCTAACCTTATACTGTGTTCCAGATCACCATTCTGAACGTGTCACCTGTCCATGTTCTCGTCAAACCTATGTGAATGGAAATGGATTGAAAAAACTATAAATACATACACAAAGGCCATACATTTTCATGAACTGTCACAATAGAAGGGCTCCCTGTTTTCTCGCTGTAAGTGAATCATTTTATTTGCTCAATAGTAGTTACAGAGTGATTAGGAATAACTCTATATTAGTCACACAATACATATAGGTGTTGGGCTTTTCTATTCATGGATTCATTAACATAGCTCTTTGTGAATGTGTGAGAGTGTCTGATGAGGTCACTCACTGTCTGACACAGTCGGGGATCTGCACACGCTCAATAGGGATGTGCTGGGACAGCTCCTGAAATCTGTCGATAAACTGAAGCTTGCGACTGAATTTGGAGCTGTGAGGAGGACGGGACCAGAAGACATTCGTTTTATGTGAGGACACAGAGCCAACATGTCAAAAATAAAGACAAGAGTAGTGGACAGCATGATTTAGATCAAATATATACACAACATTTGTACTCTTACAGCTACCAGATCAGGGCGGCTGCTCTAACAGTGGCCATTGTTCTATCGCTGTCCCTTTTTGCTTCATGTAGTAACAGGGCCCATTGACTCAACAACAATAACAACAGCAACCCTGAAAGACTGGACTTGGTGTCTCAGGGGATGGTGGTCCTCACCTGATGAAGTGCTTGATGATGGTGATCAGGGCCTTGATGTACCAGGTCGGGTGGACAATGTATAGAGCTTTCAGACTCTTCCTCAACCTATGAGAAAAACATAATCAAGTGTAAGAGTAAAGGTTACAGTTGTTCTTTCAATCTGTCAGCATATCTACTGCGGTTGTCCACTACCTCTCTCACACACCTGTCACATCACCATGATTGACGGTTTAAACCCTTCCGTAAGACCTGTATCTTTACCAGAGGTTCTTTGGGGCCCAGTCTGTGTGACTCCCCAGACAGGCGCAAACTGCTGAGTAAGGAGTCTACCTCTCACACTAACAGGGGCCAAGCCAAACAAGAGGAAGTGAGAGGGGAAGTTGGATAGACACTGTCAGGTGTCAAAAGGCAGACCGCTAGCTCTATTGGTAGAGAACACATCACAAAGGAACATAGACTCTAAGGGCCGCTTTGCCAGACACGGGTGAGACCTACTCATGGACCGAAAAGCATGTTCTATGTAGAACTATTGAAAGAAGAGGTCGACCGATTAATCGGAATGGCCGATTTAATTAGGGCCGATTTCAAGTTTTCATAACAATCGGAAATCTGTATTTTTGGACACCGATTTGGCCGATTTAAAAAAAAAAAAAAAGTTTTATTTTTTACACCTTTGCTTAGTCTTTATTTAACTAGGCAAGTCAGTTAAGAACACATTCTTATTTTCAATGACGGCCTAGGAACGGTGGGTTAACTTCCTTGTTCAGGGGCAGAACAACAGATTTTTACCTTGTCAGCTCGGGGATTCAATCTTGCAACCTTACAGTTAACTAGTCCAACGCTCTAACCACCTGCCTCACTGCACTCCACGAGGAGACTGCCTGTTACGCAAATGCAGTAAGCCAAGGTAAGTTGCTAGCTATCATTAAACTTATCTTGTAAAAAACAATCAATCAATCATAATCACTAGTTATGGTGATGGTTGATGATATTACTAGTTTATCTAGCGTGTCCTGCGTTGCATATAATCGATGCGGTGCGTATTCGCGAAAAAAGGACTGTCCTTGCTCCAATGTGTACCTAACCATAAACATCAATGCCTTTCTTAAAATCAATACACAGAAGTATATATTTTTAAACCTGCATATTTAGCTTAAAGAAATACAGGCTAGCAGGCAATATTAACCAGGTGAAATTGTGTCACTTCTCTTGCGTTCATTGCACGCAGTCAGTGTATATGTAACAGTTTGCACCGCCTAATTTGCCAGAATTTTACGTAATTATGACATAACATTGACAGTTGTGCAATGTAACAGCAATATTTAGACTGATGGAGGCCACCCGTTAGATAAAATACGGAACGGTTCCGTATTTCACTGAAAGAATAAACCTCTTGTTTTCGAGATGATAGTTTCCGGATTCAACCATATTAATGACCTAAGGCTCGTATTTCTGTGTGTTATTATGTTATAACTAAGTTTATGATTTGATAGAGCAGTCTGACTGAGCGATGGTAGGCACCTGCAGGCTCGTAAGCATTCATTCAAACAGCACTCTCGTGCATTTTGCCAGCAGCTCTGCTGTTTATGACTCCAAGCCTATCATCTCCCGAGATTAGGCTGGTGTAACCGATGTGAAATGGCTAGCTAGTTAGCGGGGTGCGCGCTAATAGCGTTTCAAATGTCACTCGCTCTGAGACTTGGAGTGGTTGTTCCCCTTGCTCTGCATGGGCTGCGGTTTTTGTGGAGCAATGGGTAACGCTGCTTCGAGTGTGGCTGTTGTCGATGTGTTCCTGGTTCAAGCCCAGGTAGGGGCGAGGAGAGGGACGGAAGCTATACTGTTACACTGGCAATACTAAAGTGCCTATAAGAACATCCAATAGTCAAAGGTATATGAAATACAAATGGTGTACAGAGAAATAGTACTCTAATTCCTATAATAACTACAACCTAAAACCTCTTACCTTGGAATATTGAAGACTCGTGTTAAAAGGAACCACCAGCTTTCATATGTTCTCATGTTCTGAGCAAGGAACTTAAACGTTAGCTTTCTTACATGGCACATATTGCACTTTTACTTTCTTCTCCAACACTGTTTTTGCATTATTTAAACCAAATTGAACATGTTTCATTATTTATTTGAGGCTACATTGATTTTATTGATGTATTATATTAAGTTAAAATAAGTGTTCATTCAGTATTGTTGTAATTGTCATAATTACAAATTAATTTTTAAAATTGAACGATTAATTGGTATCGGCTTTTTTTGGTCCTCCAATAATCGGTATCGGCAGTGAAAAATCATAATCGGTCGACCTCTAATTGAAAGTGCTTTTTCATCCACAAACACTTCATCTTGTCCCGGAAACCAGTTCTTAAACACTGTGAACTTGGCAACCTATGTAAAACATGATGATGTTAGTACATCACTGTCCCCTGTTTTCTCATGGGCAGCTGTAAGTGGCGGTCATGTCAGCAGAGGTACCGTCGCCGAAATCAAAGACGGTTCTGCCGAGTTCCTCTGTGGCGTTAATCGAGGAAATATAGAGAGGAAGGCTCCACTCTCTCACTTGAATATCTTTGTTATTTTCAGATTCTCATGTTGCTCTTTTGTAGCTTTTCAACTATACAGAACCAAAATATAAACGCAACATGTAAAGTGTTGGTTCCATGTTTCATGAGCTGAAATACAAAATCCCAGAAAAATTCCAAACGCACAAAAAGCTTACTTCTCTAAAATGTTGTGCACAAATTTGTTTACATCCCTGTTAGTGAGCATTTATAACCTTTGCCAAGATAATTCATCCACCTGAGAGGTGTGGCATATCAAGAAGCTGATTAGACAGCATGATCATTACACAGGTGCACCTTGTGCTGCGGACAATAAAAGGCCACTATAAAATGTGAAGTTTTGTTACCAACACAATGCCACAGATTTTGAGGGAGCGTGCAATTGGCATGCTGACTGCAGGACTGTCCACTAGAGCTGTTGCCAGAGAATTGAATGTTCTTTACCATAAGCTGCCTCCAATGTTGTTTTAGAGAATTTGGCAGTATGCCCAAATGGCCTCACAACCACAGACCATGTTTAAGCATGCCAGCTCAGGACCTCTACACCCGGATTCTTTACCTAAGGGATCATCTGAGGAGGGGTGCTGAGGAGTATTTCTGTCTGTAATCAAGTCCTTTTGTGGGGAAAAACTCATTCGGATTGGCTGTGCCTGGCTCCCAAGTGGATGGGCCTATGCCCTCCAAGGCCCACCTACTGTATGGCTGCACCCACATCCTGTCATGTGAAATCCATAGATAAGGGCCTAATGAATTTATTTACATTTACTGATTTCCTTACATGAACTGTAACTTAGTAAAATCTTTGAAATTGTTGCATGCTGTGTTTATATTTTTGTTCAGTATATGTGTGTGTGTGTTCTATCCCAGTTCGCTCCTCTCCGTGTAGGCTTTAGACGCTCCCGCTCCCCTTGACCTTCTAATTTAGTGTACCCTCCATGCACAACCCATGTGGAATTCTTGGACTCCGCCAGCGTTTGGAACTGCCGATCTGTGGTCAAGAACACAGTTAATCTCAGCCTATGCTGCCCTTCAGTCCCTTGACCTTTTAGCCCTGACGGAGACATGTATCAGCCCAGACAACACTGCTACTCCAGCTGATCTCTATTCATCTGACTATGTGTTCTCTCATAGTCCGTGAGCATCTGGTCGTCGCGGTGGTGGCACATGGCTGCTCATTTCTCTTAAGTGGAGATTTTCACTCACCTCTCCATCTCCTCATTTGAATTCCATGTGGTCACTGTCACTTGTCCTCTCAAGCTTAACATTGTTGTCATCTATCATTCACCAGGTGCCCTTAGAGTTCCTCAATGAGCTTGATAAGCTCATTTTCTGACCATGGCTCACTGCTCCTCATATTGGGCGACTTCAACCTCCCGACGTCTTCCTTCGATTCATTTCTCTCCAACTCTTTCTTTCCCCTCCTTTTGCCACTTTGACCCTTTCCCAGTCCCCTCCCACTGACAAGGCAGGCAATACACTTGATGAGCGCAAACGACACTTCCGGAGGACCTATCATCCCTTCACTCCCTCCTCTCTAACTTCTCTTCCTCTGTATTCACTGTTTAAGCCACTTTTTATCACTCAATTTCAAGATCTGCCTTTAACCCTAGGAAACACTTTTCCACCTTCTCCTCCCTCCTTAATCGTCCAGCCACTCCCTCCTCCCTCTCTGCGGACAACTTTATCAACCACTTTGAAAAGAAGGGTGATGACATCAGCTCATTCCCTCAGCCTATCCACTGGTCCTACTCACGCAGAACTACCGTAAGCCTTGGCCTCTTTCTCCCCTCTCTCTGCAGATTAAATCCTGCGACTAGCGAGGTCCGGCCACCTGACAACCTGCCCGCTCAACCCAATCCCCTCCTCCCTTCTCCAGACCATCCCTGGAGACCTCCCACTCCTCACTTCCCTAATCAACTCACTGGCTGCGTCTCCTCTGAGTCTCTCCCCTCCACAAGAAACCAATGTCCGACCCCTCTGACATCAAAAACGACTGACAGGTATCCCTTGTTTCTTTTCTTTCCAAAACACTTGAGTGTGCTGTCTCTTACCAACTCTCTCGCTATCTCTCTCAGAACGTCAGGCTTTAAGATTGGTCACTCAACTGAGACTGATCTTTGTTGTATCACAGAGGCTCTCCCTCTCCGCACTAGCAAAGCTGACTCTCTCCCCTCTGTTCTCGTCCTCCTATATCTATCCGCTGCCATCAACACAGTGAACCATCAGATCCTCCTCTTCACCCTCTCAGGGCTGGGCGCCTCAGGGTCTGTAGGATTACATCCTACCTGGCAGACTGCTCCTATCAGGTGAGGTGGAGAGGATCTGTGTCTGAACCACGTATTCTCACAACTGGTGTCCCCCAGGGTTCGGTTCTAGGCTCTCTCCTCTTCTCTCTACTGTATACACCAAGTCACTCGGCTCTGTCATATCCTCACATGGTCTCTCCTATGATTGCTATATTGATGACACTTTTCTCCCCATTCTGCTACCCAGGTGGTGATACACGTCTCTGCGTGTCTGGCAGATATCTCAGCTTAGATGTCGGCCCACCACTTCAAGCTCAACCTCGACAACATGGAGCTGCTCTTTCTTCCAAGGAAGGCCTGCCCGCTCCATCACGGTTGACAACTCTGCGGTGTCCCGCTCCCAAAGTGCAAAAAACCTTGACGTGACCCTGGACAACATCCTGTCATTCTTTGCAAACATCAAAGCAGTAACTTGCTCCTGCAGGTTCTAGTTCTACAACATCTGTAGAGTACGACCCTACCTCACACAGGAAGAGGCGCAAGGCCTAATCCAGGCACTTGTCATCTCTCGTCTGGACTACTGCAACTCACTGTTGGCTGGGCTCCCCGCTTGTGCATGAAACCCCTGCAACTTATCCAGAACGCTGCAGCCCGACTAGTGTTCAACCGTACCAAATTCTCCCATGTCACCCCGCTCCTCCACACACTCCACTGGATTCCAGTTGAAGCTCCCATCCACTACAAGGCAATGATACCTGCCAACCGAGCAGCAAGATATACTGGCCATCGCATCGGCGTTGTCGCATCGGCGAAGTCGTACCCACAGCAACTATTAAAACATTCCCAAACCAGAAACCGTGGATTGATGACAGCATTCGCCCGAAACTGAAAGCGCGAACCATTGCTTTTAAATCAGGGCAAGGTGACCGGAAACATGACCGAATACAAACAGTGTAGCAATTCCCTCCGCAAGGCAATCAAACAAGCTAAGCGTCAGTATAGAGACAAAGTAGAGTCGCAATTCAACGGCTCAGACACAAGAGGTATGTGGCAGGGTCTACAGTCAATCACGGATTACGAAAAGAAAACCAGCCCCGTCGCGGACCAGGATGTCTTGCTCCCAGGCAGACTAAACAACTTCTTTGCTCACTTTGAGGACAATACAGTGCCACTGACACGGCCCACTACCAAAACCTGCGGACTCTCCTTCACTGCAGCCGACGTGAGTAAAACATTAACCCTCACAAGGCTGCAGGACCAGACGGCATCCCCAGCCACGTCCTCAGAGCATGCGCAGACCAGCTGGCTGGTGTGTTTACGGACATATTCAATCAATCCTTATCCAAGTCTGCTGTTCCCACATGCTTCAAGAGGGCCACCATTGTTCCTGTTCCCAAGAAAGCAAAGGTAACTGAGCTAAATGACTACCTCCCTGTAGCACTCACTTCCGTCATCATGAAGTGCTTTGAGAGACTAGTCAAGGACCATATCACCTCCACCCTACCTGACGCCCTAGATCCACTCCAATTTGCTTACCGCCCCAATAGCTCCACAGACGACGCAATCGCAACCACACTGCACACTGCCCTAACCCATCTGGATAAGAAGAATACCTATGTGAGCATGCTGTTCATCGACTACAGCTCAGCATTTAACACTATAGTACCCTTCAAACTCGTCATCAAGTTCGAGACCCTGGGTCTCGACCCCGCCCTGTGCAACTCGGTACTGGACTTCCTGACGGGCCGCCCCCAGGTGGTGAGGGTAGGTAACATCTCCACCCCGCTGATCCTCAACACTGGGGCCCCACAAGGGTGCGTTCTGAGCCCTCTTCTGTACTCCCTGTTCACCCACGCCTCCAACTCAATCATCAAGTTTGCAGACAACACTACAGTGGTAGGCTTGATTACCAACAACGACGAGATGGCCTACAGGGAGGAGGTGAGGGCCCTCGGAGTGTGGTGCCAGGAAAATAACCTCACACTCAACGTCAACAAAACAAAGGATATGATCGTGGACTTCAGGAAACAGCAGAGAGATTACCCCACCATTCCACATCGATGGGACAGTAGTGGAGAGGGTAGTAAGTTTTAAGTTCCTCGGCGTACACATCACGGACAAACTGAATTAGTCCACCCACACAGACAGCGTGGTGAAAAAGGCTCAGCAGCGCCTCTTCAACCTCAGGAGGCTGAAGAAATTTGGCTTGTCACCAAAAACAAACTTTTACAGATGCACAATCGAGAGCATCCTGTCGGGCTGTATCACCGCCTGGTACGGCAACTGTTCCGCACACAACTGTAATGCTCTCCAGAGGGTAGTGAGGTCTGCACAACGCATCACCGGGGGCAAACTACCTGACCTCCAGGACAACTACACCACCCGATGTCACAGGAAGGCCATAAAGATCATCAAGAACAACAACCACCCGAGACACTGCATGTTCACCCCGCTATCATCCAGAAGGCGAGGTCAGTACAGGTGCATCAAAGCAGGGACTGAGACACTGAAAAACAGCTTCTATCTCAAGGTCATCAGACGGTTAAACAGCCACCACTAACATTTAGTGGCTGCTGCCAACATATTGACTCAACTCCAGCCACTTTAATAATGTAAAAATGTATGAAAAATGTATCACTAGCCACTTTAAACAATGCCACTTCATATAATGTTTACATACCCTACATTACTCATCTAATATGTATATACTGTACTTGATATCATCTACTGCATCTTGCCTATGCCGTTCTGTACCATCACTCATTCATATATTTGTATGTACATATTCTTCATTCCTTTACACTTGTGTGTATAAGGTAGTTTTTGTGAAATTGTTAGGTTAGATTACTCATTGGTTATTGCTGCATTGTCGGAACATAAGCATTTCGCTACACTTGCATAAACATCTGCTAACCATGTGTATTTGACAAATAAAAATTTATTTGATTTGATTCCCTACCTTCAGGCTATGCTCAAACCCTACACCGCAACCTGAGTACTCCACCACCCCTGGTCTCTTGAGTCCAAAACCATATCACAAATACAGTTGAAGTTGAAAGTTTACATACACCTTAGCCAAATACATTTAAACTCAGTTTTTCACAATTCCTGATATTTAATCCAAGTAAAAATTCACTGTCTTAGATCAGTTAGGATCACCACTTTATGTTAAGAATGTGAAATGTCAGAATAATAGTAGAGAGAATTATTTATTTCAGCTTTTATTTATTTAATCACATTCCCAGTGGGTCAGAAGTTTACATACACTCAACTCAATTAGTATTTGGTAGCATTGCATTTAAATGGTTTAACTTGGGTCAAATGATTTGGGTAGCCTTCCACAAGCTTCCCACAATAAGTTGGGTGAATTTTGGCCCATTCCTCCTGACAGAGCTGGTGTAACTGAGTCAGGTTTGTAGGTCTCCTTGCTCTCACACGCTTTTTCAGTTCTGCCCACAAATCTTCAATAGGATTGAGGTCAGGGCTTTGTGGTGGCCACTGCAATACCTTGACTTTGTTGTCCTTAAGCCATTTTGCCACAACTTTGGAAATATACTTGGGGTCATTGTCCATTTGGAAGACCCATTTGCGACCAAGCTTTAACTTCCTGACTGATGTCTTGAAATGTTGCTTCAATATATCCACATAATTTTCCATCCTCATGATGCCATATATTTTGTGAAGTGCACCAGTCCCTCTTGCAACAAAGCACCCCCACAAAATGAAGCTGCCACCCCCTTGTTTCACGGTTGGGATGGTGTTCTTCGGCTTGCAAGCCTCCCCCTTTTTACTCCAAACATAACGATGGCCATTATGGCCAAACAGTTCTATTTTTGTTTCATCAGACCAGAGGACATTTCTCCAAAAAGTACCATCTTTGTCCCCATATGCAGTAGCAAACCGTAGTCTGGCTTTTTTATGGCAGTTTTGGAGCAGTGGCTTCTACCTTGCTGAGCGGTCTTTCAGGTTATGTTGATATAGGACTTGTTTTACTGTGGATATAGATACTTTTGTACCTGTTTCCTCCAGCATCTTCACAAGGTCCTTTGCTGTTGTTCTGGGATTGATTTGCACTTTTCGCACCAAAGTACGCTCATCTCTAGGAGACAGAACGCATCTCCTTCCTGAGCGGTATGACGGCTGCGTGGTCCCATGGTGTTTATACTTGCGTACTATTGTTTGCACAGATGAACGTGGTACCTTCTGGCGTTTGGAAATTGCTGCCAAGGATGAACCAGACTTGTGGAGAGCTACAATTTTTTTTCTGAGGTATTTTGATTTTCCCATGATGTCAAGCAAAGAGGCACAGAGTTTTTAGGTAGGCCTTGAAATACATCCACATGTACACCTCCAATTGACTCAAATGATGTCAATTAGCCTATCAGAAGCTTCTAAAGCCATGACATAATTTTCTGGACTTTTCCAAGCTGTTTAAAGGTACACTCAACTTAGTGTATGTCAATATCTGACCCACTGGAATTGTGATACAGTAATCAGTGAAATAATCTGTATGTAAACAATTGTTGGAAAAATTACTTGTGTCATGCACAAAGTAGATGTCCTAACTGACTTGCCAAAACTACAGTTTGTTAACAAGAAATTTGTGGAGTGGTGTGAAAAACGAGTTTTAATGACTTAAACCTAAGTGTATGTAAACTTCCGACTGTATATGAGTGTCTGAACAAAAGGCAACCTCTAGAAATCTTTACACATACAGTGCCTTGCGAAAGTATTCGGCCCCCTTGAACTTTGCGACCTTTTGCCACATTTCAGGCTTCAAACATAAAGATATAAAACTGTATTTTTTTGTGAAGAATCAACAACAAGTGGGACACAATCATGAAGTGGAACGACATTTATTGGATAATTCAAACTTTTTTAACAAATCAAAAACTGAAAAATTGGGCGTGCAAAATTATTCAGCCCCCTTAAGTTAATACTTTGTAGCGCCACCTTTTGCTGCGATTACAGCTGTAAGTCGCTTGGGGTATGTCTCTATCAGTTTTGCACATCGAGAGACTGACATTTTTTCCCATTCCTCCTTGCAAAACAGCTCGAGCTCAGTGAGGTTGGATGGAGAGCATTTGTGAACAGCAGTTTTCAGTTCTTTCCACAGATTCTTGATTGGATTCAGGTCTGGACTTTGACTTGGCCATTCTAACACCTGGATATGTTTATTTTTGAACCATTCCATTGTAGATTTTGCTTTATGTTTTGGATCAATGTCTTGTTGGAAGACAAATCTCCGTCCCAGTCTCAGGTCTTTTGCAGACTCCATCAGGTTCTTCTTCCAGAATGGTCCTGTATTTGGCTCCATCCATCTTCCCATCAATTTTAACCATCTTCCCTGTCCCTGCTGAAGAAAAGCAGGCCCAAACCATGATGCTGCCACCACCATGTTTGACAGTGGGGATGGTGTGTTCAGCTGTGTTGCTTTTACGCCAAACATAACGTTTTGCATTGTTGCCAAAAGTTCAATTTTGGTTTCATCTGACCAGAGCACCTTCTTCCACATGTTTGGTGTGTCTCCCAGGTGGCGTGTGGCAAACTTTAAACAACACTTTTTATGGATATCTTTAAGAAATGGCTTTCTTCTTGCCACTCTTCCATAAAGGACAGATTTGTGCAATATACGACTGATTGTTGTCCTATGGACAGAGTCTCCCACCTCAGCTGTAGATCTCTGCAGTTCATCCAGAGTGATCATGGGCCTCTTGGCTGCATCTCTGATCAGTCTTCTCCTTGTATGAGCTGAAAGTTTAGAGGGACGGCCAGGTCTTGGTAGATTTGCAGTGGTCTGATACTCCTTCCATTTCAATATTACCGCTTGCACAGTGCTCCTTGGGATGTTTAAAGCTTGGGAAATATTTTTGTATCCAAATCCGGCTTTAAACTTCTTCACAACAGTATCTCGGACCTGCCTGGTGTGTTCCTTGTTCTTCATGATGCTCTCTGCGCTTTTAACGGACCTCTGAGTCTATCACAGTGCATGTGCATTTATACGGAGACTTGATTACACACAGGTGGATTGTATTTATCATCATTAGTCATTTAGGTCAACATTGGATCATTCAGAGATCCTCACTGAACTTCTGGAGAGAGTTTGCTGCACTGAAAGTAAAGGGGCTGAATAATTTTGCACGCCCAATTTTTCAGTTTTTGATTTGTTAAAAAAAGTTTGAAATATCCAATAAATGTCGTTCCACTTCATGATTGTGTCCCACTTGTTGTTGATTCTTCACAAAAAAATACAGTTTTATATCTTTATGTTTGAAGCCTGAAATATGGCAAAAGGTCGCAAAGTTCAAGGGGGCCGAATACTTTCGCAAGGCACTGTATTTGATATGTGACTAAGTATATTCAGGTAACATAAAGGGACATGAATAGTCAAGTTTAGACCTTCAGTTCAACAAGATACTAGGTTAGTGTGATGGTCTTAGCAGTTGTTTTCCTCCTGCAGTTCACTTGAAACCTTTACTGGGTCCAGACATTTAGTCACATTATTAGGATCAAGGAGAACCCAGGTCGAGGTATAGAACATCAAAGCTTTCTCGAAATGTATGTTAGTGGCCATACTGCACACAAGCCTTTGGACACTGTTGTAACCATCCTGAAAAAAATAACACTCATGACAAGGTTGTGTTCATTAGGGCACGCAATGTCAAACGTTTTAAAAGTCCATGTTGTCCGTACCTGTTTCAGTCCATTTTTTTCCATTTGGTGCCTAATGGACACGACCCTGGAATCTACTTCCTCCTAGACTGAGAACTATAGGTTGGCTGTGAGGGAAGTCAGGAGGAAACTCATAACTACACTTTGGCTTTGACGCCATCCTCTGGCTGAAGAAGGAGGAGTTACAAAGCAGGCTCTCGTGAACTTGTTGGATGCTAAGGCCCAATGGGACACTCTTATGGCCAGCTACTTGCTGTGTGTTGCTTCCTATACTGTACATACAGTATGGTTGCTACACTGCACATTCAAACTCTCATACACAATTTGTTTAAGTATACAGTACATGGCATTACTTGGGAATATTTACTGAGGGTTTAACTGCAGGTTTATTCTTTAAGTTGTTTTTTTTGTTTTTTAAAAGTTGTTTTAAAAAAAATACAAGTACTGGTAGTGGTATAAAAGTAACCTACTGGTATTACTTTGTGATAGTATGGTTAAATATTCATTACATAGTAATTACCTAATGACGTGCAGACTTGAGTTAGATCACGATGAGTCACAAATTTGATGACTTGAGACTCGACATGGTAGCTGATATTCTGTTTCACTAAAGGAGAGCGCAGCAGTCAGGATGGGTGTTCAGGCTACTAACCTGGATGACACAACCCATGTGACTCACAGCGCAGGGAGAGCTTTGACCACACTGGTCTGATTGGTTCTCTCAAATGTAGTTATTTTCCTCGGGGGTTGAGACCTCTTGTTGTTTGGATTTGAAAATCAAAACATTGTAATGAAAGGGGCAGCACTCTGGGGCTGTGCCTGTGGGTGTTTGAGTGACAGACACAGAGTAGAGCCAACCTGTAAAAGCACAGCCCCCATCATTGACGCATTGTGACGACAACATCAAAGAGCCATTCCTGACTCTAGAGGACTTTTGAGTGTTATGTGTTAGCCAGACTAATCAACTACTAGGCTTACATGCCTTTGAGTAGGGACACTACTATATCATTCATACAACAAATTGCCCAGCTGAATAAAATATGTCATATAATGATATCATTTATTTGAATGGACCATAGAATACTACAAATTAACAGGTTTTGGGTGGAGTGTTTTGCCCTGATTTGCATCCAGCCAGATCATATCAGAGCAAGTTGGACTTTAAGGACTACACCCTGGATCATTCACATTCGATACAATAATTCTTCTTCTACACAACTTCCTAACACAAACAACACGTTCCCACTAGCCGAGTCCTACATTTATTTCACTAGATGCCAAGTTGGGGAAATTACAAGTTGGGCAATAAAGAATATACATATACAATTTGCGCAATGCTGCTACAGCAAGACTTTCGAATCAGCAACAAGCTTTATGTAATGATCGCATGCGTCCATTTTAGAGGAATTGCGGAAACATTTGTTTCAGAAGTTTCATTCTAAATTATCGTTCTTCCACCTGCTTTACTCTCGCTGTGGGGAAGTGAAGAGGAACATATAGCCACCGCTTCCGCTTTGACGGAACTGCATTGTTTAGAATGTCAGAATTCTGGGCTACTCGTGAAAATCGATTGATTCTAGAGAATCGCGCTGAAATTCATTGTGTCTCCACAATAAGACATCGTGGGAATTTCGATTTGAAAACACATAGCCTATATTTAGATTCATTGCTGAACATTTACATCTTCATTATGCTTGATGACTTCATTGCGGATTCACAGTGAAAACGTTCTAGGAATCAACTTTCTGAGAGGGGCAGAGGACGCGTTCTGTGTCGTCCCACTTCGTTGCCAGACACAGAGTGCCATTTTAGGGGAGGAAGGGGTCTGTTGTAACACTTTGCCATTTTCTTAATTTCTCAGACTGAAAGTAGACTTATTTTTTTTATATATATATATATATATATTAAATGTACACTTATCAACTAATTAGGGAAAGTGTATAAAGAAGTAGGCTTTACTGATACGGTCAAGGCTTTAATCGACCGGTTGTATTTTAATTGTAACTGGCAATAGGCCTACGAACGTAACTAATTCTAACATTTTGAAAAAGTTTGTTTTTCTTTGGTAAGTCTCGGAATCTAGTATTATTAATTTAATATGGGTTGCCTGTGCAGTAAAGACCAACGTGTTCAGAAGGCACAGAGAGAAGCAAACAAAAGGATTTAATAAACAGCTACGAGAAGACAAGCAGAATAACCAAATAACTTGCCAGCGCCAGTTACTACCATTAGGAGCTGGTGAATCTGGGAAAAGCAGGATAGTAAATCAGATGCCATATTTACATGTGGAAAATGCATTCCATACAAAACAACAGTAAAAAGGCTTCAGGGATGTGAGATGTTTTCAAGGTTTAATTTATCTAATGTTAGAGGTCAGAGGTACAAAAGCAGAAAGTGGATGCAATGTTTTGCTGATGTGTGGGATGTTCTTTTTGTGGTGGACAGCAGCAGCTATGACATGGCGACGCAGGATGCACTAAACCTCTTCAAGATCATCTGGAACAACGGGTGGCTAAGGACCGTTCCTGTCTGGGTCTTACTGAACAAACAGAACCTGCTAGCAGAGAGGGTTTTGGCGGGAAAATCTAAAATTGCACACTTGAATATGCAACACACTAGGCACTATTGTCATCCAGTTTTCACCTGTACAGTTGACACGGAAAACATCCTGCTCTCCTTCGAAGTCTTGAGATAGCCTGCTTAGTTGATTTTCCACTCTGATACATATTTTTCACAGACTGAGACAACTTTCAACGATTTTGATTACTTGAGACTTAATTACTTGGCATAAAATAACTTTAGACTTGACTTTGGCTGCATTCCATGCCAACTACATTGCAGTTTCCAGATCTCACAATGCCTGGATAGCTGTTAAACATATCCACTAACCACATCCTGAGCATTCTGATTGCACAGTTGATGACGGTAATGTAGACGGCTTGGAACGTGGTCTACAACTTGGAGACTTGACTTACATGAGAGACTGATGAGTTGAATGATTTTGTTCTGTTTTGTTACTCACTGTGGCATATAGTTTTCTGAAATAGGACCACAAACTAAGCCCATTTGAGTAAACAGAACTAACCTTCTGTCAATGGTGGTATAACACTCTCTGAGCCAGCCAATGCCGGGGAGCTTGTTGCGCTGGGCCATGGCACACAGGTACACAATGACGTAGTTCTCCGCCACCATCAGGTCCAATGTTCCCACAATGTACCTGCAATGTTTAGTGGTGCTGGGGTTAGTTATGTTGACCTGAAGAGTGGCCAATTCAGATAGTGTTTTACTATTAGCTCTCACACCTGAATAGGTTGTCCATGACATACTGGTAGTTCTCCATGGTGATTTCAGGGAGATAGCAGGAAGAGAACACAATGATGTCATTAGACCCATCTCCATAGTAACCTGGAAGGAAAACAACATTTGGATGAGGGAAAAATAAAGATGAAAAAAAAAAAGTGAAGACGCTCTTTGTGTCATCCAAGTTGATCTCACAACAAACGCTCACATTAGCCAAATTCCATTGGCCTGAAAAAAACTCACATTCTCACATAATGTCCGATAGGTTAAGTAAGTGCTGGGAATCTGGACTCACCCCCATGGGACAAGACTCGAAGGTAAGGCTCCAGTACACTCATGTTGACCAGACTCTCCTGAGGAGGGTCTCCCATGCAGAACTTGCGCCACCTAGTGCCCTGGCTGTCCACCTGGTCTTGGTCAAGAGAGCCCACTCCTATCTGCTCTGGTACTGACCCACGGGCCTTATGGCAACATGATGCCACTCCCAGATCATCTTTGAATGGGAATAATGTTTCAATGGTAAATTTCCCATAATGTCTGGTAGGTAACACAATGCATAGACAGAGAGTGGTTGTGTACTATCTATAATATATTATATATATGGGGTCAAGATCACCTAATACAAAGCATATATTAAGATAATAGCTATATTATGTATTATACAACATTTGTGTCTTATCTAATGTGAAAAATGTCAAATATAATCAAAGTGAAAGTGGTTCAATAAGTTAATGGGTTGATCTTGAACCTGTGAGAGTGAAGAAACAGACCAAAGATAAAGGCTGTTAGTCTGTCCTGTCCACTGCATCCTTTCCTCACCCTCCAAATCCATGTCGTGCACTGGAGGGACTCGCTGTCCGAGGGCGTTTCCATGGCATCCAAGTCGAAGTCCAGTCCCAGGTCGTCGTCGTCGGGGGAGGGAATGAGGGCAGCGGTGGCATAGTCGTCAGACACCGCCGAGTCACTGCGATCCAGTGTCAGACTTAGGGCAGGGGCCATCAGGCGTTTCTTCCTGGGTCGGGGCTCCATCAGAGCCAGGCTGCTGGGCGGGTCTATCATGACATTTAATTACTAGGATTTGTATTTATATGTAGCTTTATAACAGTGACTGTTCTGTTACAACATTGCCATTTTGAATTGAAGTGTTACCTGGTCTGTCATCATCAGCTAATGTGGGGTTCCCCAAGACTTCATTTGTGCCATGAGCATTCCTGGGAGGTGACCTACAATGTTAAGAAAGGTCAACAATTATATACCTACGGATTTGTAATTAGATATAGATGTTTCATTGTACAAAAAAAAACAGATGTTTGGATATTTAGTATGTTGATAATATAACTAATGTATTGAATTTAGTCCAACCAAAACAATTCAGTCTGATGACCATAACCTGGGAATGTGCATGTCCTTCTCCTCCTCCTCCTCTTCTTGCGCCTCCTCTCTTTGCTCCATGTTGTTGCTGTGTAGGTCACAGTGGCAAGTTTCCTGATAGTAGCGGTGAACACAGTTGATGTCAGAGTATCAGCAAACCAAGTCCAAACAGCTAATTACAACTGAGGAGCAACTTTTGCTGTAACTTCATATTTTTATTTGAGAATAATAAAGAGTGTGAAAAGAAATGACGATACAAAAAAATATAACACCAACAAGTTAATGTCTGATCAATTCTGCCAAATTATTGGATACTGAGGGATTTTTTCCTATGCTGGCCTCTAGTGGAAAACGTAGAGACGTACACTGTTCAGTTTTATGGATCGCAATAAATGTACTATATATAGTACGGTATCTAAGGCAAGGCATTCAACACCCCTGACTTTCACCGTTTTGGACTTTATTTTTCAAAACTTGTATTACAATGGAAATTTAAAATGACTTTTGTAAGACCCTTAAAACACATTTAAATTGCTCCAATATCACCACGTTTGTCTTGCTTAGATTCATGCGATGAAGTGGTAAACACAACTTGAGACATGAATGCATGTGCGTAGATACAATACGAAGCAACACATGTGTAACATTACCTTGTTGATGGTATTTGGTTCACGGGCCGACAAGCTTTTCAATGTCTTTGTAAAAGTACAGTAACTTTTCAGTGAAAGAGGTAAACGTTATGGCTTGCTGAACTCATAATTGCGCGGACACAATTGCCACACCTGAGAGTCAGTCAAGGTGTGGTGTATTTATTGCCAGTGGAGCCCATCCCTGTAACCAAGGCAACATGGATTGACTGCACAAACTCTAGAGTGAAAACGTGTGCATGCTTGTTCAGTAATCAGGCTATTGGGCTGTGTGACATCTAGAATCAAACAAAAACGTCAGCACTGAAACAAATGATTACAACATGGGCAGAAAAAAAGCTTTGTCTCAATGATATTTATACTATAAAACACATACAAATATCATAACCCCTATTCTGATACTAAAAGGTATGTGCTTCTGTAGATTTGAAAGGCCCGTAGAAAATTGACATAATAGATTTTGTACCCAGGGATGTTTTGGGCACAAAACATCCTTGAGTTGTCAACTAATTTGAATTCAACCAAAACATTCACCATGACACTGGATTTTAGTTATTCTGCCCTTGAGTTGCGTTCCCATGCAAAACTAGACAGATAGCTAACAACTAAGTCTTCAATAAAACTCCCAAGGCGTGACTTTTCTTGAATGAATATATTGAAAACGTGTATGTTGTGAAACTGCAAAATACAGAAAAGAATATACTTTAGTATTCAATTCACACCGACAGTAGCTGTACATTATACATTTGAAGTTGCATAAATACAAAGCACGCGCTAAGGTACCATGCATCTGGCATGATGCCAAACCATATAGCTAATTGTTACTCATATGGTAATTGGCTCCTTTCATTACTCTAATAGTGTACAACCATTTATGTAGAATAACAAAGCATATTACACTAGGAACAGTAACAAACTACAGTATTGTATATTTTACAATTCGTTTGCATGACGCACGAGCAAAGTAATACAGCTAACGACATACATGAAAAGCATTGCAATTTGTGAGTAAATGCAACCAACATTGACATGTAAGCAACTCTATCAATAACAAGATTATAATCATTAGCTAAATGCTTGAATTGAACTTACAAACAAATGTTTTCCAAGGCTGAAGCGTGACAAGAAATAACTACATTGAAAGACCTGCACCGTAGCGTTGTTTGTAGCTGCTTCTATGCGTGCGGAACAAATTCTCTACTTCCTGTTTGCGTTGTCTTTCTAAGTACCAGAAGCATCCACTAGGGGGCAAATAACACCATTGCACACAATGAAAATCCAATTGAACCCTTGTAATAAAATAATCTGTTACCTTCTAACAGGATGGCAGCACAAGTTGGGTGTAACCTTTACAAAAAAAGATGGCAGTTTTGAAACTGCAGTAAATGTGCAATAACTGCAGTCTGGTATTTTGGATGCAATAATTGCAGAATAACTGCAGTGCACTGCATTTGCAGTTATACTGCACTCTAACTGCAGTTACACTTCAAAATTACTGCAGTAAAATAAACAGTGTTATTTTGGATGAAGTATTTGCTGCATACTGCAGTTATACTGCACTTTGACTGCAATCTTTTTTCATAATGGAAAAATCTTTTCCACATTGATTCAACGTCATCACATGACAATATTGGGGTTGATGACGTGGAAACAACATTGATTCAACCAGTTCTAGCCTACATGGGTCCCATGATGTATGGCGAAAACCAAAACACTACATTCCATAGTAAGAACCTTATACCAACGGTCAAGCATGGTGGTGGTAGTGTGACGGCTTTGCTTCCTCAGGATCTGGATGACTTGCCTTAATAGAACGAACCATGAATTATGCTCTGTATCAGGTAATTTTACAGGAGAATCCGTCTGTCAGGTCATCCATCTGTGAGCTGAAGCTAGAGCGCAGCTGGGTCATGCAGCAAGAAATGATCCAAAACACACAATCAAGTCTACATGAAAATCGCTAAAAAGCCACACATTTGAAGTTTTGTAATGGCCTAGACAAAGTGCAGACTTAATCCCAATTGAGATGTTGTGGCAGGACTTGAAACTAGCAGTTCATGCTTGAAAACACACAAATGTCTCTTGAGCTAAATCAGTTCTGCATGGAAGAGTGGGCCAAAATTCCTCCAGTGATGTGAGGAATTGCAGCTAAAGATGGCACAACCAGTTATTGAGTGTAAGGGCGCAATTACTTTTTCACACAGGGGCATTGTGTGTTGCATAACTTTGTTTATGAAATAAGTATGAAATTGTTGCGTTATTTGTTCACTCAGGTTAACTTTATATAATATTAGGTTGTGGTTGAAGATCTGATAACATTAAGTGTTAAACAAATATGTAAAAGTGGACAAAATTAGAAATGGGGCAAATACTTTTTCACAGCCCTGTATATTCACACAATAGCATGTTGGGACATGACCAGGAATGGCCGGGCGTGGAAGCACACAGCATATGGTGGGGAAAATGGTGAGAGCGCACTCTAAACAATGTGACACAGCTGACTGGAGGGGTGCGCGTTAGTGACAGGACACTAAAGATTCCAATAGTGCCTTGCAGAAACATTAGCTTTAGGTTATGATTTTGAATCAGCTCAATGACCCAGAATCAGCAAGAAGCCTGAATGAAACTGGACTACAACACAAACTCTTCAAATCCATCTTTAATAGAACAGCATATTTTTACTCTTAGAATATTTTCTTACACGTGGTTTTCACACTCAGTTTTTTTCTCACTTAAATAAAGGAACCACACAGCAAACACTTCATATTGCATACTTGAATACAAGGAAAGTTGAATCCTGATTGTACTGCATAAAATTCACAAAACTACCCATGCTGAAAGGAACTGCATGTTGAGGGGGGGCATCTTTTGATTTAAACCATGAGAAACTGAAAAAGGGAACCAATTTGGTAAAAAAACAAAACATTGTGAATGACTTGTCTTTGTTCAACCTGTTTAGAAGCTAAACAAGTCGAGCTAGCTAACATTTCAAACCTTAAACACATGGAGAAATTAGAACACCACAGAGCACATACAAAAACATGTAACCATGACAAATGGTATAGGGAAAGGCATTCAAATGAAAAGGCAAACTAGTGTTTAGTGTTCATTTTAAACTGCACAGTCACTGAGCCATTGCATTGTAAATACATTTCCCATGAAACACTTCCACAAAAGGTATGTGGACTGGAGATATAAAAAATAACACAAACATAATTAGCTTTGCTTTTTTGTGACCCCTCTTGGGAACAACGGATTTGGGATACAAGATACAGTACATTGGTGTTGACATTGTCAAAAACAAATTTGCTCATGCATGTTTAGCTGGCAAAACATTTTAATTTTTTAAAATCTAAGCTTGCTGAACATCTACAAGCCAATGATTGCCAAATCCTTAATACCTGAGGCTCAATATAGAAATCTTTCAGAGTATGTTTATTAGCAAACTCATTATCAATACCATGCTAGCTTAGACGCTATATATTGTTTAACTATGAACGAGATGACTGAACATACCTTCTCACTGTGATGTAGGGAGGTTATCAATGAAACTGCATGGTTGATTTATATAATCAAGTATCTTCAACTATACTATCTTAATTTAATATCTTAATTAAATGGTTCAACACAGTGCTAGTCAACACTTAAAGATGTTTTATTTTGTCAAATATATTAAATCAAATTATAACAAAATACAATTTTAGTCCCTACCATCCTCCCTGCATTTGATCCAAGATCCTAAAGGACTGGATAGGTGAGAGTAGTATGGTGAAAGCTTCACATAGCCTATCAGAGGAAGCCATCATCTTATTACTTCCACGTGACGAAACATTGTGATCTGGGAACACTGAAAGGGTAGGATCCAAAGGAAGAGACAAGAGACTGAAATGCAATAGTGTCTCTGTCTTTTGCTCAGTTTCACTTGGTCAACTGAATTTGAAGATTTTCACACCAACTAGATAACATTAGAGCTGCAGTGTACTGTATGTCGAGAACAGAGGTCTACCCAAACAGACATATAATGACTCCACATCCTCAACGATTAAAACATGGCAAGGCACCAGCCTGAACATAATTACCATGCATAGCAGCCAATGTGTTTGTGTCTATGCATGTATCTGTATGTGGGTTGGCCTGGGTGTGTTTGCACGTCTCTGTGGTACAGTAAGTTGAAAACTACTCCTCAGCCCCAACTACAGCCAGCTAATGAAGCAGACATCTGAACTAATGTTAACTCAAATTAACTGCCACGAGGCTCTCTGGGTAAGCGACACAGATTACAGATCAGAGCAATTCATCACTAACTCGGTCCCAGATCTGTTGGTGCTGTATAGTCAACTCTGATGATAGGGGTTGGCAGGAATGCAAACAGATCTCAGATCAGGCTAATTCCTCACTGGTAACATAATCAATGGTGATTCTAGATGATAAGTATATTTGGACAGCTGAAGTAGCATTGCGATATAAATCTCAGTCAGAGAGAGAGAGAGAGAGCAAAGGTGACTGAGTATAGTTAGGTCTCTGAACGGGGGCAGGAGGTTCGTATGCATGAATGAGCAGCAGAGTTGCATCCATCATCTGGTATCTATCTATCCACCTCTCTCTCTCTTTGTGGGGAGGATGTGAATTCTTCCCCCTTTTCAGATGGATCCCGACAATGAGGAGAACTTTGTGACTGGTGATAATGTCATCAAGACGTCCCACTAACCATGAAAACTCCACACACACGAAACAAACACATGTGCTCGCACACACACGTCAAGAGATATCACGCGTCCAGTCATCAGCCCAATAACGCACATATGAAGCTGTACATAGATTGGTTGCACTAAAAACCAGCAGACTCAGCAGTCTTCCAGGACCAGGACTGCTGAAACACATGCTGTCATAATGGATGAAGTCACTCTCCACTGCAAGATTCTCCCCCCTCATCATAAAGGTTCACTCAAATGCCTGTGACATTGAAATAGGCCCTTCAAAGATTAATTATGTTAGTCCATTATGTATTCTCCACATTTCCAATCCACTCCCCCTACACTTGGAGATGGCACCAACTAACCAACGAGGCAGTCCCATGTACTCAGATGCGATACAGAGAAAACACACACCTCATTCAACCTCCATCTGGAGTCCTTGATACAGTGCTACTAGTCATCCCCTTTTTTCTTCAGGTTGCCATTTTTTTAAAGAATATCCTATTCTTCATAATGTTCTATGGTGTTGTTAGTCCTGACTTGAGTAAAGCATCCATAAGAGCTTGGTGATCAGTCTGACAGCCACAGTAGTCCAGGGTTGTGTTCATTTGGGCACACCGCAGCAAAACGTGTTGCAACGGAAAACAAAAACAAGCATTTCTTAGTTCAGATGGTACCTCCCTGTTTTGTTCCGTTTTGTTCCTCCTGAACAGGGCCCTGTTTCCAGTTAATGTCAACGGAGCTGCCGATAGCAAACCTAGGATTGCTATATAACCAGTGAGTTACTGAACATGGCCCCTTTGGATTGTCATTATAATTTGCTATGAGATGTCCCTTATGAAACATACAATTGATTGATATGCTTCTGAATATGAACTTTGAACACTCCTTATAGTCTGTTGGTTGGATTGAGGTGCATGAGGACAGTCAGCCAGGGGTACTAGGATTAAAAGGCATCAACAGAAGGTTATTGTTCACCTGGCCAGTTGCCATCTTTATTTTCTCCTGCTTCCCCTCCCATGCGGCTGAACTTCTCCAAAATGGCTTCCGCGCTGATCCGGGGAAGGCCGGCGTCCAGCGGACAGCCCTCCACCAGGCTGTTCATGGGAGTGGCCGGCACCTGGAAGTCCTCCTCCATCCCAGAGTCCTCGGTGCCCAGCAGGCGGCGGCGGTGGTGCCGGGAGGCTGAGAAGCAGCGGGGGCGGGCGTCGTCGTCGAAACTAGGCGACCCCGTGGGGTCAACGTGGTCGTCCAGCTCCTCAAAGTCCTCCGCCTCCCCACAATGCACTTGCTTCTTGTCCCACTCTTTCAGGAAGTTCTTGAGAATAGGCAGCACTTTCTTGCGGGAGGCCAGTGCATTGCCTTGGAGATAAGACTTGATGTTGTTGAAGGGGCTGCTCATTGGAGAGAAGCTCAGAGAGGGGTTGCACGACTTTTCTAATGCTTGGCTCACCTACAGCAGAATGAGAAACACACAGTGTATTGCTATTTCATAGTTGCCTTTTTAACATTGACTAATATTCTCAAATTGTCATGCCTGCATTTGTCCAAAAGGCAACTTTGATATATCTCACTTACAGACATATCAAAGAATAATACATAACAATACCATTTATTTTCACACCAAGGAATAGTTTCTGAAGGCCAATATTAAACTAACTAAGATAGGTTGGTTGGCACAAAAGTAGACCATTTTTTGGGGATATTTTTAAACAGTGGGGAGGAAAGATTCACATCGATATTCAAATGGCCTCTTTACAATAAACTGAACTCCTATAAAATACCTTTCATGATCATGAACACAAATGTGCCGCATATTTAGGAAAGCACAAAATGGGTCAATTCAGCCAAGTCTATTAGAGGGCTACGTGGAACTACTACTTATGATACAACTACCCCTATCAAATCTATTATATTACTACTCCTATAAATATTAAATCATTACACATCATATGGCTTAGGGGTCAATATATTGTAAGAGTGGGCATGACAGTGCAGTTCATACCTCCTCCCTATAGAGGGTGCTGGAACTGTAGACCGCCAGCTGCCGATGGGGCTCACTGCGTTCGTTAAAAGAGATTGTCATGGCGACCACCGCACCGAAACGATGTTTGTGACAGAACTCACAAAGCTCCTGTTGTAGGCTCCTCCGCTGTAGGAACACCTGTCGAACGAACGGGATGACGTACAACAGCAAAAAAAACTTTATTATATAGAGAACAGAAATTGGTTCAAACACAATTCAAAATCTTTAAAATACTTTGAGCGTTTGCTTGGTTCCGTTCCAAAGACCAAGTTCAATCAAGTACAGATACAGTATAAATTATTTCAAATAGTATTTCAACCGAGGTCTGATAGAGAAATATTCTGGCATGCAACAAAACTGTGTCATGCATGTGTGTACAGTCAACGCATGATACATGTGATGGCATGGGGCTGAAGCCAGTAAAATAGAAAGTATTTGTAAAAAATAATATATTTGGCCTCCTGAATGGCGTAGCGGTCTAAGGTACTGCATTGCAGTGATAGAGGCATTACTACAGACCCGGATACAGAAATGAACCCTGGAGTCCCATAGGACGACGCGGCTTAGGGGAGGGTTAGGCCGGTGGGGCTTTACTTGGCTCCTCGTGCTCTAGAGCCTGTGGGCTGACCCCGGTCGTTGCCGTTTCCTCCGACATATTGGTGCGGCTGGCTACCGGGTTAAGCTGGCGGGTGTTAAGGAGTGGGGTTAGGTGGGTCATGTTTCGGAGGATGCGTGACTTCGCCTCTCCTGAGCCCTTTGGGTAGTTGCAGCGATGAGACAAGCTAGAAAAAGCGGTACATTTTTTAACATTCTGGGATCTACTGCATTGCAGCAGCGACGGCCACTCAGATATCAGGGAGTGTTCTTAACTAACAGACATGACTCTGTCACTATTGTTTAGCCTGGTCTGAAGCAACACAGTAGCTACTGATCTATTTTGATTACGCTAATCAGACTCTACATTTTACACTCAGAGACGTTTAATATAGGTGTCATTTTCTGATAAGGGAATTATATATTTAAAGGTAATGATTAAAAAATTCCGCCCTGAAACGTAACTATTAGTGATTATTAGTTTATGTAGCATGTATAATGAATGATTAAAGTACTAAACATACGTCCAATAAGGTTTGGTAGAGACATGTGAGGGAGAGATATGTGTGTGTGTGTGTGTGTGTGTGTGTGTCTAAGAAAATACGAAGAACAATTCAACTGTGTTTGACCCGACCTGGCTAGAACTCTGACAAACTTATGATAGGACAGGGAATCCTTTCAAGGTTCCTCTAATCTCGGGGGAATGGAACTGTCGGTTTGGTAGTGATAAACAGTGGTGAGAACTATGGGGAAAAGATACAACTCATCTACTGTTCGTGTGTATGTATGTGGGTAGGATATCTACGGTTTGGTATGTGCGTAAATAGGGAGTGAGTTATAAAATGGATGTCTTTGAATTATGGACTTCAGAGCGCTCTCGTGAATAATGTATACGAGCCTTTTACATAAGCTGAGTCTTTGCCTAATTATTATTAAACCCAGGGTCTTACAAACATTGGGGATTGGTCAAAGCTTATTGATTGTTAGTTATTATCATTGGGATTGAAAATTCACATGCCACTTTCACTCCTAGATGGCTTGTCACTGCATATACACTACATGGCCAAAAGTATATGGACACCTGCTTGTCAAACATCTCATTCCAAAATCATGGACATTAATATGGAGTTGGTCCCCCTTTGCTGCTATAACAGCTTCCACTCTTCTGGGAAGACATTCAACTAGATGTTAGAACATTGCTGCAGGGACTGGCTTCTATTCAGCTACGAGAGCATTAGTGAGGTCAGGCATTGATGTTGGGAAATTAGGCCTGGCTCGCAGTTGGTGTTCCAAGTCATCCCAAAGGTGTTCGATGGAGTTGAGGTTAGGGCTCTGTGCAAGCCAGTCAAGTTATTCCACACCGATTGTGACAAACCATTTCTGTACAGACCTCGCTTTGTGCACAGGGGCATTGTCATGATGAAACAGGAAATGGCCTTCCCCAAACTGTTGCCACAAAGTTTGAAGCACAGAATCGTCTAGAATGTCATTGTTTGCTGTAGCGTTAAGATTGCCCTTCACTGGAACTAAGGGGCCTAACCCAAACCATGAAAAACAGCCCCAGACCATTATTCCTCCTCCGCCAAACTTTACAGTTGGCACTATGCATTGGGGCAGGTAGCGTTCTCCTTGCATCCGCCAAACCAAGATTTGTCTGTTGGACTTCCAGATGGTGAAGCGTTATTCATCACTCCAGAAAACGTGTTTCTACTGCTCCAGAGTCCAACGCTTGGGATTGCGCATGGTGATCTCAGGCTTGTGTGCGGTTGCTCGGCCATTGAAACCCACTTCATGAACGCTCCTGACAAAAACAGTACTTGTGCAGACATTGCTTCCAGAGGCAGTTTGGAACTTGGTAGCGAGTGTTGCAACCGAGGATAGACGTTTCAGCACTCTGCGGTCCCGTTCTGTGTGCTTGGTGTGGCCTACCACTTCTCGGCTGAGGCGATGTTGCTCCTAGACGTTTCCACTCCACAATAACAGCACTTACAGTTGACTGGGGCAGCTCTAGCAGGGCAGAAATTTGACAAACTGACTTGTGGGAAAGATGGTATCCTATGACGGTGCCACGTTGAAAGGTCATTCTACTGCCAATGTTTGTCTATGGAGATTGCATGGCTGTGTGCTCGATTTTAAACACCTCTCAGCAATGGTTGTGGCTGAAATAGCCGAATCCGCTAATTTGAAGGGATGTCCACATACTTTTGTCTATATAGCGTAGCTGCACCTCCCTGAGGCAGAGGCTCCATTGCCAAAATTAATTAGAAAATTGATATTCTCCCAAGATTATAGACAAATTGGTAGCATTGTTGCATTAATGAAGATTTAAGATTATAATAGTGGAATACAATTCTCTCAAAGGAGTAGGAAATATGACTTGGTGAATCATCTGCAAACCCAAATTTGTTAAAGAGTTGGTTGGTCATTCAAAGGCAAATTAGGCAATTCTAATGCATTGTTGTTAATAGGGAAGAGTAAATGTTCACATACACCCAGTGTGATCCTGAGAGGGTGCTGTTAAAGGTAGACTCAGCCATATTCCTTTACCACAAGGAGCAGGGCAACTTCCGACACAAAGACTGCGTGAAGCAGGAGGCATTTGTTGTCAGGCAGCTGTCACAATGCATTAGAGAGATGCAAACTCCTGTGCAGATGTTTAACAGTGTATGTGTTGGTGCTGACGAGTGCAGCCACTCTCTTTTTCACTCTCTTGCTGCACTGCTCTTGTGATTATTAATGTCGTTGAGTCTCAGTTTAAAGCATGGTGGCTTAAGCATGGTGGTGGCAGAGTGGATTAATTGAAGTAACAGCATGGCTAGACAGTGCGTACATCTAGTGTCATATACACAGTGCAGACTGCCAGTCTCAGGTCGCCCCCAGAGACAGCCTTCATGTCCTTTAGCAGGATCTGCTCTGTAGAAAGACCTGTAACACAAACCAATGGGACAAGCAGTATTACAATGGCATTACAATGGAATTGGGTATAGACACTACAAACACTACATGACAAACACTACAGCATATCATAAGTTACCATGTAGATCATATGTACATATATTCCACTTTGACATTATGGGATATTGTGTGTAGGCCAGTGACTAAAAATCTAAATTTCATCAATTTTAAAATCAGGCTGTAACACAACAACATTTTGAAAAAGTCAAGGGCACTGTATAACATAACACAAACCTGGAATTTGGTCAACACAAGGCAGAACGACCATCACCTCGGTTTGAAGCTATGGAAGATCAAGGCCGACCGACCAGAAAACGGAATTGCAATCTTTGTGTGAATAAATTTTTTAAAGAAGACAATAGTGGTACCAATATCATGGTACCCCGGTCGGCCTTCAACTTGAGTTACTCAATGAGAGGGGGCAGCACTGAGCTAGCCTGCAACATCACTTCCTGGAGTAGCTCAAACTGTGCATGTTAATTCTCTATGAGATGCCATCTTAACAGACTTTATTTGGCTTCAATGTGCTATTAAGTTTTACATAGGAATGAATGGTGTCATGTGATCAATGTCTTTTTCCAGTCATTGGGTCAACAGAGCAGAGGTTCCCACCTAAGGGGTTTGACATATTACTTTGTTTACTTCTAGATGGTCACTCCACAACATTCTTTTGAGGTTGTGTGAAATCTCAAACTTACTCTACAACATTCTCTTTAAATAATGGTACATCTTTATTCAAATGATATGTCATAACAGTGTCATAATACTGACATAATAATGTCATATTGTCATGACATCTTATGTCAAGTGACAAGGCAGATTCATTTTGTGCACCTCTCAACACCTCTCCCATGGCATGTTTTTCCCACCTTTTTACCTGAGATGTCAAACTTGGCGCTTTGTAGGGACTGGAAGAGGGCGCCCCTGGGCGGCAGGTCAGGGAAACGCGACTCCAGCAGGCAGGACAGTTGTCTGTCCTTGGGTGTGACCTTGCCCGCCTCAGGGGCCATGTTGACACAATCCAGCACGATGGCCCCTGTGTGGGCACACTGCCAAGTATAGGTGAACTGAGCCAATGGTTACTGCTGGTATTGACAAACAAGTGCAACTACAAGAGAATTGTCGGATTCAGTGATAATTCATCCTGCCATATTCCCCACTGCCTAGTTCTGAGGTATACATTGATTAAAAACCCTGAGACATTGTGGCCCTCGAGGACTGGAGTTTGACACGTTATAGAGAATGCTGGATGTAAGAGAATTATTGCTGTGGCAACCTTACCGTATAATAATTGAGCCACCTGTCTGTCTAGCACTTCAGGTGCCTTGTGGTGAATGTGCTCTGTCACCAAGGTAGCACAGGAACCCACGGTTTCCACGGTGACGGAACAGGACATGGAGGGTGTCCTCTCGAGGTGGTGGTGGTCAATGACTTCCACCACTGCATCCTCCAAGTCGATGTCGGCACTACAGGGAAAAGTCAGGGTTGAGTGAATGTTGTGAAATACGTTGTGTCATACATCTTTAACTATGTGTTTCCTCAATCTTGGTCCAGAAAACTGGCCCTCCACATATCAGGTATTTCCCATAACTGTGACCTGTGTTGTCAATACTACTTGATACTGTAGGTATCAGTGGAAGAAAATCTGAGTGAGAGAAAGGCAAAGCGATGGCAACGGAGAGAACGAGAGAAAGAGAATGCGAGTTTAGAACAGAAAATAAATAGAAAGAGTAATGTTGCAACCGATGACCTAGGAAGCACGTTGTGGTCCACCAGGGTGAGCATCAACCTCTTGGCTCTATGGAGCCCTGCCAGGTCCACCTCGTCACGGAACACCAGAGCCTCAGGCGGAACACCGCTCTCCTTCAGTAGGAACACGTTGTCGGACCGCAGGGGGAACTCAGCCCTCGGGATGTTCAGCACCGGCACCACAGTCTTACCTGAGCTGCCAGACGTCTGGGAACAAAGGGGGACAAAAGAAGAGGAGGAGAAAAGGAGGGAAGGATAGAAGAGGGAGACCAGATCAAAACAGATATCTGACACCAACGCACCTTCCTGCTGAGGCTAGCTGGGATTCCTCTGCAATGTTTTTGTCCATCTTCACAGGCCTTGGGGGATCTTGAGTATCTGAGGTTGTGTGAATATTTCATGAGTAGCGGGGGCGTATAGGCTAGCGAGCAGCTTAAACCAGGGGTTAGGGAGGACGGATGGATCAATGCAGTAATGAAAGATAAGAAGAGACTGGTGCCCGATGGCCAGGGCACCGACACTGTTTTTATGCTTGAGTGACTCTGAGGGTTGTCTGCTCCTATTTTGGAAAATGCTGTGCATTTTGATTACGCTTGGTCAAGCTATTCATGGCCCTAAGACTTACAAATGAGTCACTCAGCGCAAATTCCGCGCCTGCGGTGCTTCAGGACTTTGGCCCAGCTCTCTCAACTCTGTTCACAAGTCAAAGAGAAGATACTTATTCAGTACCGCATAGCAGGACGTATTCGTCCACCAATTTGCTTTCAAACAACTGCACTATAGAGTTGTCATTTTGCTTGTATGGGACTTAAAAGGAAAATTCCAGTCAAAAACTATCTTTTGGTATTTGTTTCATTAGTCCACTGTTGATACAGTCCCAAAATGTATTGCATGCCAGCAATCAAGTTTTGAAGATATAGAACTTAAAAATATATATTGCTCATAATTACATAAGCTCATTCTGGAAGCCTCTGGAGAGCCTAAAATGTTGTCAAGGGCCCGCGGGCCCCAATTTCGGCAGCCCTGAAGTAGTGTCAATATTTATTACCGTATAAAAACCTAAACATATGAGGGGAATGAATAATTCAGGTATGCTAACTTATTTCCGACCTGGGTTGAGGGATTCCCTAATGAGAGGCGGTACAGGCTAGAAGCTAGCTTTGGACTCACTTTGGACAGAAAGTAGGCAAAGGCAAGGGACGACACCATGGAGTCGAGGTCACAGGCCTCGTTGCCAAGGATGACGTGGATCCCAGAGCTTCCCTCCGCACTGCCCTAAGGAGGTTATGAAAAAATAAAGGAGGAAGAAAAAGAGGGGGGGCAAGAGGGTGGTAAAATTCTGTCAGCTTTATACTTTGCAGATTTGTAAAGTTTTTTTTAACACAGCCAAGGCTACACTAGTCAAAATTTAAAGTATTAGTATCATCTAAACCAAGGGTTTCCAACCTTTTATAGCATGAGTTTCTTCATGAAATGAGAGCTACAAAATTATGAAACGTTGCGAGCTACTCATACATTTTCTCTAGCTTTCAAATAGGCACACTTTATACTTTTCCAAATTCGTTTTTCTTGGTTTTACACTCTCAAAATTACAATTGTTCATAGAGAAACAATGGAATTGGATGTTCTGAGCCCATGTCAATGCTTAAATCACATCAGAAGACCATTTTTGAGGGCATTTTGCTAAAAAGTCCTGTGCTTGTCTAACAATTGTTTTGCTGCTGCATATGTCATGTCATGACAGAGTTTGATAAACAAAAGCCAACCCGATTGATAGAAATAATCATGCCATAATTCTGCCAGGTATGTGTTATGCTCGTGGAAATGATCGGACCAAGGTGCAGCGTGGTAGGCCACCTAAAAACAACAGAAGGAAAACGAACGTAATGTTTGGTAGGCTACAAGAGCTGTACAAAAACAACATCCCACAAAACTAAGGTGGCAAAACAGGCTACCTAAGTATGATTCCCAATCAGAGACAACGACAGACAGCTGTCCCTGATTGAGAACCATACCTGGCCAAAACAGAAATAAAGAACATAGAGTTCCCCACCCGAGTCACACCCTGACCAACCAAACATAAAGAATAAAAAGATCTCTATGGTCAGGGCGTGAAATTAAGCCTACTTTTCAGTTAATATTTAATTAAGACGGTGTTGGAGAAAGTATTTCTGTCTACGCAGAAGACAGTTATCATGATTGCTAACTAGCTACACGAAGTGAATGGTAGAGACAAAGGCGTGCACCACACAATACATACAGGGTCAATATAGCTTGAAATTAATTGGCAGATATAGTGTTATGTTTGTCTTTTTAAGCCAATTGTGGCTAACTAGGGGCGGGATAATGAACTTAAGGTGTCTGATACTTGTGAGATTTGTTTATGACAGTTTGCGGTGGAACACGTGAAAAATACATGCACTTTCAGAATTGTTTATTGAGTTACTTATAGGTGTGCTGCAAGCTTCTGGTAGCTCGCAATCAACCTGTTGGAGACCCAAACAGTCGTCAGAATGTTTGATACCTACCTGCAGTCAGTTATTGATTAGCCAAAATTTAGCCTACTGAAACAAATCCTATTTTGACAGCCTGAAATGGTTGCCAGTCAGGCTCACAGTAGTTAGTTAGCATCTAGCCTATGCTAACATGTTTGGACTGCTGATTATAATCTAATTAGGCGTATCAACGAACATCAACTACCTTAAGTTTAATAACAGTGAGTGAATGTGCAGCTGAAACTGTGATATAGCCTTATTGGACTCAGCGGGATGTTTTCATTTGGACCATTTAGCTTTCGGTTGATAGACCCACTGTGATAATGAGTGTGATTAGTCTCGCTTTATCTGTGACATGATGTAAGAAACAGTGTTATTACTGACAACGGGGGGAGATGGCCTTGCTGTGATGTGATGATTCAAAAGCAGTGAAAGCACTAATTACCAGTGTGTGTGGCAGCATTCAGTATAAACACAAAAAATGAAAAACAGCCATCTGGGTTCAGCAAAGTTATTCTGACCCCTATCCTCTGCATTGTGAACACTTGAATGACCTAGTTCAGTTAGTTTCTCAACCTATATTTATCTGTAAATTAGGAGAAAAGGCCCAAACACAAACGGTTTAGCAGGTATTATATGCTAACAACTACTTCGCCCCTTCAGGCCACCATATATTTAACAATGAATATATAAGGTGGGTCCACGATTGTACTTTGTGAACCAGCGTAACAAGGATAGGATCTCTCCTGTTGATCTCAACATATTGGGAGTTGATGTGCATCCTATTGACTTCAATGGTAAATCAAGAAATATAGCCAGGTCTGTCTCCTAGACTGGTTTTTCTCACCATCAGTATGGGGTGTCGCTAACTGGGTGGAGAGAGCCATTCCGCCCCATGTTAAGGGCCCCAAGGGTGACGGTAATGGGCAGCCAGTGTGAGTGTACTACGACATGGTGTCATGGCCGCCCAGCCTCCCCTTCCCTCGCATCTCCCTCTTCCCAGCGTGCCTGTCACCTCCTATAAGCCGTAGTAGTGGTCAGACCCGGGCAGGCAAGCAGGAACCAAAAGGAGGCTATATTTAACCACAGAGTGTGTGTGCAGCAGAGCTCTCCAACTGTGACTCCACGACTGTTCCATGGCAAATAGAACGATTCAGGGCCACCTCTACTACAGCTATAGTAATCCAGTATTGCAGTATCCATTCAAGGACAAGGCCAGAAATATAAACAAGGGTTAGATAAGAGATGAACAACTTGGTTGGTGGGAAAATGTAGGCCTGTGACACAAATATGGAAGTGCAGAGGGGGAATGTTATGATAGTAAAATGATCATGATAGGATGCTCTGATTCACGCAGCTCTGAACTTTATGCATGTCCCTGTGCGACTGTTTTGTTCGCCATCAATTGTAGATAATGGCGTTAATGGGAAATGCTAACTGTTTTGCAACGGGCTTCATATGCAGCTCACTCTATTACTGAGAAATGTCAATTACTGTTTTATAACAGGGCACTGCTGTTTTATAACAGTTATCCTCATATCCCACGCTAATGTGAATTCTACCACTTTAACAGAACAATCCATGTAGGCCTGCATTTGAGTGCAGCGTTCTGGGCAAGGATCACTGAGACACTTTGTCAGCTTCATTGAGTTGATATTGATGAGTCAACAGTGTTCCATTATTACTCAAGCACAAATCAAATGCAGTAACGCACACTGGCTACTCTCACTTGTCTCCCTTTCAGAGTGACCTATCATAGCTCTCATTCCATCTGGTTAATGTAAAACCACACCACACTGAGGCATTCTCTCTCCAATCCACTTAGAACAGGCCTCAGGGATTTGGAGAGGTAAGGCTAACACCCTGCTAAACCGTGGAATTGGTGGACAGAGTCGCAAGGCGTGTGGAGAGAGGGAGGAGAGACAAGCCCTATTCTTCCTCATTCTACATTTCTTTCTCATCCTCATCATCAGTATAACATTTCAGTTAAATACATTCCACTTTGAGTCCCCTTTTGTTGGGAACAGTGTTATTTTATGTAGGTAATGGTGTAATTGTAGGTAACGGTTATGAACTTCGGTAGTTGGAAATACCTTAGATAGGCAAACATGTATTTTAATCTGTCTGTCGGCATATTTCAAGACATGACATATGAGGGTGCAGTGAGATACCCGACGGGTTGGACGATACTTTTCTCGTCAATCATATTTTTAAAAACGTATACTTAAAAACTGGAAATGAACCAATCGTCCGTCGTTAACGGAAGTGTGTGGTCTACGGAGAGAAACAAAAATGGTGCAGTTTGAGGCCATGTGGCGGAAAGTGATGCGGGCGCTGGAGATGAGGGTGTGTGCTCCTGGGTCTGGGCAGGTGTGATGTAGTTGATGTTTGTATGATGTTGTCGTTTGTATGTATATGTTTTAATATTGTGTTTGTATTGTTTATAAAAGATCAAATCAAATCTTAGGAAAAGAAATGGACCATTTCAACAATGTCAGAATTTCCCAATACCAATATATCCTGCCGGTAATTACAATGTCATAACAACAGAATTATGGCACACATAGTCAAGGAAGGAAATGTCTGACCTCTACAGATCTCTACTGTCTCGATCTATTGAACATACCTGTAGTCTTGCCCCATCACTGAAAAGAAAGACTGCTGCAGCCAATAACCTTATATTGACTCTAAGTGTTCTATTATGGGAAAGGTGAGCATGTTGATGAACATGTGGATGAGCATGTTGTGGGCTCCCCAACCCCAGTGTGTGGGCATGAGACAGGACAGGCATACAAAACGTTAGGCTAGTTCTCTTATACTAGCTCCACAGTAGGCAGGGTAGTCAGGGATGACCCCAGACATAAACATTAACACATAGGGCTGGTTTCCCAAACACCGATTAGTCTAGTCCTACAACTAAAAATCCCATTTAATTAAGAATCTCCATTGATATAGACTTTCAGTCCAGGACTAGGCTTAATCCATGTCCAGAAATGTGTATTTGTTGATTTTTATTTAACTCTTATTTTACCAGGTAAGTTAGCCGAGAACACATTCTCATTTACAGCAACAACCTGGATGAATGAGACCAATCCCTTACACCATGAGGTATGAGAGAAAGACTGGGAATTTAGCCAGCCCTACTCTTAAGATAAGTGCCATTGGACTTTTAGTAACCAACAAGAGTCAGGACACTCGTTTAACATCCCATCTGAAAGACAGCACCCTACACAGGGCAATGTCCCCAATCACTGTCCTGGGGTATTGGGATAATTATTTTAGACCAGAGGAAAGAGTGCCTCCTATTGGCTCTCCAACACCACTTCCAGCAGCTTCTGGTCTCCCATCCAGAGACTGACCAGGAACCAACATTGCTAAGTTTCAGAGGCAAGCCAGCAGTGGGATGCAGGGTGGTATGCTCCTGGCCCAAACCAGCCCTTAGTCTCCAGCCAGGTGAGGAAGCAATAATGTGAAGTGACAGTGGCTAAACTAAGGTTGCTCAGTGCCCATCAGAATACAGAGACCTCCTGTATGGCAGTATCCAGACATAACCTGACCTAAGTGGTTGATATGAACTAGAGGTCGACCGATTATGATTTTTCAACGCCGATACCGATTATTGGAGGACCAAAAAAGCCGATACCGATTACTCAGACTATTTTTTTTGTTTATTTGTAATAATGACAATTACAACAATACTGAATTAACTCTTATTTTAACTTAATATAATACATCAATAAAATCAATTTAGCCACAAGTAAATAATGAAACATGTTCAATTTGGTTTAAATAGTGCAAAAAACTAAGTGTTGGAGAAGAAAGTAAAAGTGCAATATGTGCTATGTAAGACGAGCTAACGTTTCAGTTCCTTGCTCAGAACATGAGAACATATGAAAGCTGGTGGTTCCTTTTAACATGAGTCTTCAATATTCCCAAGTTAGAAGTTTTAGGTTGTAGTTATTATAGGAATTATAGGACTATTTCCCTCTATACCATTTGTATTTCATTAACCTTTGACTATTGGATGTTCTTATAGGCACTTTAGTATTGCCAGTGTAACAGTATAGCTTCCGTCCCTCTAGTTAGCGCGCGCTAACTAGCTAGCCATTTCACATCGGTTACACCAGCCTCATCTCGGGCGTTGATAGGCTTGAAGTCATAAACAGCGCAATGCTTGACGCACAATGAAGAGCTGCTGGCAAAACGCACGAAAGTGCTGTTTGAATGAATGTTTACGCGCCTGCTTCTGCCTACCACCGCTCAGTCAGATACTTGTATGCTTGTATGCTCAGTCAGATTATATGCAACGCAGGACATGCTAGATAATTTCTAGTAATATCATCAACCATGTGTAGTTAACTAGTGACTATGATTGATTGTTTTTTATAAGATAAGTTTAATGCTAGCTAGCAATTTACCTTGGCTTACTGCATTCGCGTAACAGGCAGTCTCCTTGTGGAGTGCAACGAGAGAGAGGCAGGTCGTTGTTGCATTGGACTAGTTAACTGTAAGGTTGCAAGATTTGATCCCCCGAGCTGACAAGATGAAAATCTGTCGTTCTGCCCCTGAACAAGGCAGTTAACCCACCGTTCCTAGTCTGTCATTGAAAATAAGAATGTGTTCTTAACTGACTTACCTAGTTAAATAAAGGTATAAAATATATATATATATATATATTTTTTTTTTTAATCGGCCCCCAAAAATACAGATTTCCGATTGTTATGAAAACTTGAAATCGGCCCTAATTAATCGGCCATTCCGATTAATCGGTCGACCTCTAATATGAACCAAACAGAAGCATCTGACTGGAGGGCAGAAACATTCAATCTAACAGGCGACAAGAGCCAGGAAGTATGCCACAAAGTTTTGATTACGCCCACATAAAATGGGAAATCATACTTGGAGGATGCCAGGAGTGAAGAACTTTTAAGTGAATAGATCATAGCCCATTGGCTTGGGAGTAATGGTGGGTTAAGGAATGCTTGCCCCTTGCTCGCTGCACTTCTAAAAGAAAATAGGCACTACAAACTACAACCTGGGCTACTACAGTCCATACTGTACTACAGTGTCATACAGGGAGGGTTTTAAGAAGGGAATTCAATTCAGCCCATTTCATGTTTTAATTTGTGTTACGTCATGTCTCAAATGTGTTCTCCAACCACAGCTGTTCTCTAACGGAAAGAAAAAAACTAAAGTGAAGAGCGTTAATGGTGACTACTAAAAAGAAATGGCCGACCCCTTGAAATTAGACACCTACCCTTTAAACCTTTGCTGTGCCTGACAGCCAAAGACAGTGGAAGGAAGGGGGGATGAGATGTCTGCCATCCAGGCATAGTGACAGAGGTGCCACCTAATGTCACTATTAATGTCACATGCACAACAGTAAAGCAGTTGGGCCACAGGAATTTGGATGTGAGAGCTTTAGCCCAGACTACGCCCACCTAGACTACAGAAAGTATTCAGACCCCTTGACTTTTTTCACATTTTGTTACGTTACATATTCTAAAAGGGATTAATATATTTAAAAAATTCCTCAGCAATCGACACACAATAGCCCATAATGATGAAGTGAAAACAGGTTTTTAGACATTTTTGAAAATGTATTAAAAATAAAACACAGAAATACCTTATTTACATAAGTATTCAGACCCTTTGCTATGACACTCGAAATTGAGCTCAGGTGCATCCTGTTTCCATTGATCATCCTTGAGATGTTTCTACAACTTGATTAGAGTCCACCTGTGCTAAATTGATTTGATTGGACATGATTTGGAAAGGTACACACCTGTCTAAATAAGTTCTCACAGTTGACGGTGCATGTCAGAGCAAAAAACAAGCCATGAGGTCGAAGGAATTGTCCGTTCTGCAGCATTGAAGGTCCACAAGACCACAGTGGCCTCCATAATTCTTAAATGGAAGAAGTTTTGGGGGCCTCCCGAGTGGAGCAGCGTTCTAAGGCACTGCATCTCAGTGCTTGAGGCATCATTACAGACCCGCATTCGATCCCAGGCTGTGTCACAACTGTTCGTAACTGGGAGTCCCATAGGTTGGCGCACAATTGGCCCAGCGCCATCCGGGTAAGGGGAGGGTTTAGCTGGGGGGGCTTTACTTGGCACATAGTGCTCTAGTGACTCTTTATGGCATGTTGACCTCGTCGTTAGTTGAACGGTGTTTCCTCCGACACCTTGACGAGGCTGGCTTCCAGGTTAAGCGGGCAGATGTTAAGGAGTGCAGTGGTGGGTCATGTTTCGGGGGACGCATGACTCGACCTTTGCCTCTCCCGAGCCTGTTGGTGAGTTGCAGCGATGAGACATGATCGTAATTGAAATTGGGAGAAAAAGAGGGTAAAATACAAAAAAAAATGTATAGAAGAAGTTTGGAACCACCAAGACTTCCTAGAGCTGGCTGCCTGGTCAAACTGAGCAATCAGGGGAGAAGGGCCTTTATCAGGGAGGTGACCAAAAACCCGATAGTCACTCTGATAGAGCTCTAGAGTTCCTCTGTGGAGATGGGGAAACCTTCCAGAAGGACAACCATATCTGCAGCATGCCACCAGTCAGGCCTTTATGGTAGAGTGGCCAGAAGGAAGCCATTCATCAGTAAAAAAAAACTCATGACAGCCCACTTGGAGTTTGCCAAAAGGCACCTAAAGACTCTCAGACCATGAGAAACAACATTATCTGGTCTGATGAAACCAAGATTGAATTCTTTGGTCTGAATGTCAAGCGTCACATCTGGAGGAAACCTGGCATCACGTCTGGAGGAAACCTACGGTGAAGCATGGTGTTGGACGCATCATGCTGTGGGGATGTTTTTCAGCGGCAGGGACTGGGAGACTAGTCGGGATCGAGGCAAAGATGAATGGAGCAAAGTACAGAGAGAGATCCTTGGTGAAAACCTGCTCCAGAGCGCTCAGGACCTCAGACTGGGGTGAAGGTTCACCTTCCAACAGGACAACGACCCGAAGCACACAACCAAGACAACACAGGAGTGGCTTTGGGACAAGTCTCAATGTCCTTGAGTGGCCCAGCCAGAGCCCGGACTTGAACCCGATCTAACATCTCTGGAGAGACCTGAAAACAGCTGTGCAGCAACGCTCCCCATTCAACCTGACAGAGCTTGAGAGGATATGCAGAGAGGAATGGGAGAAACTCCTCAAATACAGGTGTGCCAAGCTTGTAGCATCATACCCAAGAAGACTCAAGGCTGTAATCGCTGCCAAAGGTGCTTCAACAAAGTAATGAGAAAAGGGTCTGAACACTTATGTAAATATGATATTTCCGTTATTTTTATTATGAATTTACACACATTTCTAAAAAGCTGTTTTAACTGTGTCATTGTGGGCGATTGTGTGTAAATTGACGAGGGGGAAAAAAACAATTTAATACATTTTAGAATAAGGCTGTAACGTGACAAAATGTGGAAAAAGTCAAGGGGTCTGAATACTTTCCAATTGCACTGTATATAGACAGGCGAACCCACCACACATGGCAGCTTTCGGCACACACTGAGAGAATACATGGTCAGTAAATGCCAGGAATGGGGCAGATAGGGAATTGCTTAAGAGATTGTTTTCCATGTCTAGCTCTTTGCACTTGACTCAAAGTCACACAAATGATTAACCCTCACGGCATCGGTTACCTGACTCTACTGTGACAACACTTTGCTAAATATATTGAAAACATACCAACGAGGCCTGGTGTAGGGTTTGCTGTGCAAGAACTGCATCATGCAATATTCGACAATGACTGTAATGGAAGTTACGGTGGGCAATATTCTACCTCTTGCTCTCTGACAACTCATCCACACACTACCCCCTCATTAGTCACGGGGCTCTGTGGTTTGTGTATGTTAGACCTTTTACAACAGGAAGATGCAAAAAAAAAATTAATCTTGAACCAAACTGCATTTGATTCTATGTTCAATCAATAAACTCTCAATTTTAGTTGACAGTTGGCTGTCAAGACTAAACTTTTACATTTCACTCCGTGACAAGAGTAACTGACTCAAAGCCACAAGAGGGTAGAATACATTTCAAACGTTACTTGTTAGGGGGAGGTAGTTGCAGAAACGTTGGAATGGTTTAGTAATAGAATAGTACATGATGAGTAATATATTAGTAATACGCTAGCTAATTCAATAGGAAAAAAACAAATATGGCATGACAGACAGCAGAGAGAGCACGCGATGGACAGGGCTAGTTATTGAGCAGAGCAACTGAGACATTTGTAAAACATGCAATGCATAGTAAACGTGTTCGTGTGTTTGCCTACCTTTATTGCAGCACTACATCTCTGTAGAAACCCCTCCATTTTCGCCAGCGTAGAGCACGCCCGGGATATTCTGTAAAACAGAATGTTTACAGACCTGGGTCCTGTGCAAAGACAAGTTGACAAATATTTCAACACCACGTTTTGAAAAACAGCAGCTCCTGAAGTGTAGCGGCTATAATGTAGAAAGTGGCAGTGGTGGGTCCTTCGCGAATGAACGACTCTTTTTGGTGAACGTAAGGATCCGAATTGCATCTGTGAAAGAGCCGTTCATTTAGCTCCCTGATTTGCATATTGTTACTGCTTTTTCAGCTACATACAACGATTATCTGCAGATAAATTATAAAAACATTGTATGAAGAGTGTAATTCCTCACTGCAGGAAGAATAAATAGTGAGGTGAGATACGTTTTCAAGTCCACACGCATTTAGCTGTACATTCCTTTTTTTGCAGGTCATCTAATAATATGCTCCGGTAAAAAAATGTATTTGAATACACATGTCACGATCTGACACAATGGGAGGTAACTTTGTTGGTTTAAATTTGATATTTGCATGGTTTTCATGGTTTTATGTATTTTTTTTAAAAGCGCTACTGAACGAAGAGCCGTTTAGGCGCCAAATGAGCGGCTCTTTTAGCTTAACGGAGGCAATGAGCCGGTTCACTGAAAAGACTCGGAAAGCGGGTAAATATTCCACTAAATTCGTGATGTCACAAACGGAGTTGTGCCAAAAAGCAATCCACTACAGAACTGTGTGGTAGATATATATATATATTTATTTGATAAGTTAAAACATAATACAACCACACATGCATGTAAAATGATCGAGAATGACATTAAAAAAAGTTTGAATTGTGGTCCTCTTAAAAAATGTCTCAAAACATTTACGAACAAATAACATCGTAGGCCTAGGCTACGCAGTAGATCTAGCGTACTAGGCATACTTAGGTATATTGATGAATAACATTTTTAACTTATATTGCGATTTTCAAAGAATCAAAAAAAAAAAGCAAACAAACAAAACATGTTAATGTTGGAGATTGAAAGTCAGTCGGCTTCGGATGAAGTTGAGGCATTTGGGGCTGGAAAGGCAGTCTAGGTTCATCGTAGGTTCAATAGAGAGGGCATTGATGGGACAGGCAAGGATAAACAATGACAATCTGACAACAACAAAAAACAGGTTAACAATGCACCACACCTGCTTCTCGGGAATGGTCAGTCGTTCCATTAGAGCCACTCCTCTGGTACTGGTCCTCAATTGCCAGGAATGTAGCACTCACCTGGGTGATGCCACGGCTGCTAAAAAGCTCACGAAAAGATACCACAATTTGGAAGTGGTTAGGAGCATTCCCTGACAAGTCCCTGAACTTCCTCTGCTACCTCTGGACACAGCATGCTGTCCATGGTGTAATAGTTCCAAACAGATTAAACAAAATGCCACATGATTTGAATTCAAACAGCCAGCTACCTAGCTAGCTATCAAGTCAAAATGTATACTTTTAATCACGATCCTGCGTCTCTGAGCGTCAAGGTAGGATATAGTGATTAAACTCTAGAGCAGCCCGAAAAACAAAACAAAAATACGCTTAAAAATAATTATAATATATTTATTCAGAGCTCCTATGGCTATTTATGTGTCCCTTGCTTTTTGCCTAATGACAACATCAACAGAAAATATTTCCAGAACTTTGCTAAGTATTCTACATTTTGCCAACACAAATCCTATTATTAGAATCACATTGATGGTCAAGACAATAAATGGAAAAATGAAGCTGTGTGAGAATTTGACAATTATACTATTTTATTCATTTCCTACATTAGTGAGTGCAGGTGTTTATTGTCTTTATACACACACAGTATGTGACACATAATTAAGCAATAAGGCCCGAGGGGGTGTGGTATATGCTAACATACCACGGATAAGGGCTGTTCTTAAGCACGAAGTGCCTGGATACATCCCTTGGCCGTGGTATATTAGCCATATACCACAAACCCCCAAGGTGCATTATTGCTATTATAAACTAGTTACCAACGTAATTAGAGCAGTAAAAATAGGCATTTTGACATACGGTCTGATATATTTTTTTTTACCTTTATTTAACTAGGCAAGTCAGTTAAGAACAAATTAATATTTTCAATGACGGCCTAGGAACTGCCTTGTTCAGGGGCAGAACGACAGATTTGTACCTCGTTTGTACCTCGTTACTGGCCCAACGATCTAACCACTAGGCTACGCTGCCGATATATCACAGCTGTCAGCCAAACAGCTGTCAGCCAAACAGCATTCAGGGCTCGAACCACCCAGTTTATAATCCATAATACAAACACATTTTAGACTTTTGTCTCTGCAATACTGCGCACTACGCAGCAAGAAGAAGACATGATGCTCATGAACACTACCAGCATTATAACACCTGCAGTTCAGTACTCCAACCACTTGTGTCCCCATGAAGATTAACTTCAAAATAATTTAAGGTAGCTGTTTTTTAAATTAATTCGCATATTTGCTATGTTTTTTTCTTCAGTTTTTCTGAAATATCTTTGGTTGGCATATTATACGACATGTATTTTATGTATGTAACTTGGTGCTTGACATCTAAAAAATAGTTTCCCCCCTGTGGCTAATACAGCTCGTGACATCATTGTTTACAGACTGTGGTAGAGGAAGTGGAGTAAAGCGAAGTCAAGATTGCGAAGAGACCGTGGAATGTAAATAGCATGCCTGTTGTCAGCCAGCGAAGCTCGTTAATGTGGACAAGTCGGTCAGTATCTTTTCGTAAAAATCTCAATTTGCTCTTGATTGGACCAACACCTGTCTAAATTTCACGACGTTTTGCCAATTTACGCTGTCAACTGGCTTTGATGGTAAGTTGTTTTATTTTCTGCTGGTCAGCTATCAAGCTAACAAGCTGCCACCATCATCAAGATATTTGTTGCATGTTAGTGATGGGCGCTACCAACTTCTGAGCGTCAACACGAGGGTGTAACGTTAGCAAGCTATGGTCAGTAGCCAGTTCTGGTGTCACTTGACAGATGCAATATTTTCTACCACGGCTTTATAGTTCCGTTCTCAGTATTTTGTCAAACCCAGGGTCAGGAATGAGATGTGTTGTTGGAGAATAGCGTATTATTTGACGGACTGATCACTGATCTTTTTCTTGCAGGTCTGGTACAATTTAAGAGTATGGTTACTCGCATTCTGGACGACGTTAAGATGACAACCATGCCGCGTTAATATCCTAAAAACCTACGAGTCATTCATGTCACAAGACAAGGGGCAAGCTTGACTAGCGCCATCCCGCTCTTCACTTGTTTTCGCTGTAGCTTTTCTGTCAGTCTTCAATTGGTATATTCCCTTGTATCGTCAGGAAAAGCACAACTTTATAACTAGTTAGATAAGTTTTGCATCCCCCCAAAGATAACTTTGCTCTAGTTTGCAGCTGTAGCTTGCCAGAAGCTATCAAACCAAACCTATTTGACAGGGAGCTGTAGGTATCTTACTCTATAACGTTAATGGACAGCGGCAGTGCTGAAAATGATCTATAAGATATTTGTTGTTAAAGTTTAAATGTGTGTATATATTTTGTGTAAAGATAATTATTTATTTTTTGTTGGAGGAAAGCTTGTAGTTTTACACTTGCACTAAATTTACCAGAAGCCCATGTGCAATGTCGAAAAGATAGCCAATTTGTTATGACATCCCACACTTGAACTGAAAGAAAATGTGCAAGTAGATATTTAAGGCCGTATGAAATCCACTCTCTCTTAGTCTGTATGACATAAAACAGACAGAGCCACTGTGGATTCTGCTGTAGCCATCCATCAACCCCGTCTTGCAAACTAAGGACACTGTTACTCAGGAATGCCAGGGAACTGATCATCAAGATTTCCTTCAAGGTTCACCTATAAGGTCACTGCCAACTTTTAAATCTGTGAATATACTTAATGTAAAGGGCTGAGTTTGTTTTTCTATTCGTATACAACCTAAGCCTGAAGTAGTCTTTACCGACGACTTGGCCTTATTTTCAGTTGATTAAGTGCTACATTGAACATTGCCCAGCTATGGCGGATTCTGGCACAGAGATAGTTGGAGGAGATCTCCTGAGCGTTGTCAAAGATGACTGCTCTCTGACAGAGGCCATTTCTAAAGAGGGCGGCCTTACAGCAGGATCGTCTGCGGCTAAAGAAATCCACGAAGCAGAGCCCTTGGACCATGAAGACTCCACCAAAGACCCATCAGTTAAGACTCCAATTATGGAAGCAGAAGGTTTTGACGGATACAGGGAAACCTCACTCACACCAACCACCACGTGTGCGGCCATGTCTGAAAACGGCACGACAGAAGACGCTCAATCCACCCTGCAGAGCCAAACTCTGACAGAAGGGAACGGGGAGAGCTCGGAGGCCACATTTGGAAGGTCAGACGAGTATAGCCAGTCAGCAACCACCGACTCCGCCTCCTTCTCCATCCCCAGCCTAGAGTTCTTTGAGGGCAACAACGGGAACGACGAGCCATTGTCCTCCTACTCTGCCCTGGGCGTCGAGGGCAGCTCCCTGTCTGCCGACGTCCCCTGCCTGGCCGACGATGTCCTGGCTGGCGTCGCTGCTGCCGCAGCCACAGGAGGGGCCACCGCCGCGGACCTAGAGCCCATGATGCCGGCCTACTACTTTGTGAAGTGGATCACCTGGAAAGAGAAGAAGACCCCCATCATCACACAGAGTGAGAACGGGCCCTGTCCCCTGCTCGCCATCATGAACACCCTGTTTCTGCGCTGGAAGGTAAAGTCGGACTGTAGAACCAGCTAGCTGGGACTAATGGGGTCCGTGACTACGCATCTCAATCGTCTTAAGTGGCTTTAGGCCTACTTCATCTGCACTGATGTCAAACCATATGATAGGGGAAAGCACTATATTGGAGGACTATTGGGGGATTTTGCATTCACTGGTCCAGATCGGTGCAGATCAAAGAAATGAGCCAAGAGAGGAAGCCACTTTAGGCTATTGAGATGCACTTTTGCTGTTGAGGGACTTCAGTGGCCTTCTTAAGGTGACTGAGAATAAGGATGAGATTGACACACTCTGAGGATGACACAGCCGAGGTGTGTAGGCAGGCCAGAATTAGTGATATGACACTAGAGGGAGGGAAGTTTCTAGAGTCAGGAATTACAGGTTCATGTTGGGGAGTTGTATTAAGAGAGGACAGAGGACTTCTGAATCCTATAATCTTGTTTGTACTATCAACATGAAAGCAGTCTGTCACTTTTAGCTTTTAAAATCAAGCAACGCAGAATTAAAGTTTATGAAGGGCCGCATGTCTGTGTCAGAGAATGCATTTTTTTTGTGACAATTTCAATTTATTTTTAAATGTATTTTGTTAGGGGGGGGTTAGAGGTACAGTATTCCAATTCATATATAATTTCATATTCCCTTCATATTACATTTCTTCCACTTATATTTATTTCACTCAGAAGAGAAAAAGCCCTCCCCATTCCACCCATTCCTGTGGGCCTGAAAGTAAAAAGATACAAATAGGTATATATATGTGTGTGTACGTGTTGGGCTTTATAGTTTGTTTCTATGTGTGTTAGGCTTTAGCTGAGATCGTTCTTCAGAGGCAAGTATATTTGTCCAGGCCTCGATTGTTCCTTGACCAGCACCATTCATTCTAATGTTATAACTTCCAATAACATCTGTATCCAACTTCACAGAATCTGTTGATAAACAAACATGGATCAAGGAAAGGGCTTATGAATGAAAATCGTGTGTGTGATTTGTCCCCAGGCCAAGCTACCTGCCCAGACAGAAGTTATCACCACAGAGGACCTGATGGCTCACCTTGGTAAGAAACATGGGACTGTATTATCTGCACTTCCATACAGACTTTAACACTGAAGCTATTGTATTTTTCACACATTTATACACTGAGGTTGTCACTGGCACATGAAAATGCAACCAATGCATGAAAGTACAGGCAACTAAAGAGGTTGCTTATTATCAGGCCGTAAACAAAAGCTCATCCCTGGCCCTGTGCTCCAGGAGCCAAGGGCTTACGTCATTGAAATATCTAGCAGATTTGATAAATCTGACCATTACCATAGGGGAAATAAATTATAACACACATTCCTGTTTGGTCTCTGACTGTCTGAGAACCACATTATCGTTAAACTCCCACAATTTGTCTTTCTGATGTTTCTGCCTCAGGAGAGTGTGTATTGTCCATCAAACCCAGGGAGAAGGCTGAGGGAATGGAGCTCAACTTTCAGCAGGTAAACTCACCTCTGTTTTTAACACACAAACACAGCAGGTAAACTCACCTCTGTATTTAACACACATTTAACACACAAACTCAAGTAAGTGTCTGTCCACTTACTTGACACTCACTTATGTGTGTTGTCAGAACATTTTTCTGAAGCTGTGCGCATGCGTGTTTTTCTGCAGGTGCTGTCTTATCTATTTTGTAGCTGTGTGGCACAAAATCGTTTGTGGTTGAGACTGAGTCATTTTTAAGGGGAAGCGGAGTTCACTGTAGAGGCAGAAGCCACACAGGGGCTGTTCTCACAGTAAAATCAGCTGTGTCATCGATGCTAAGCCTCACCAGCTGCCACTAGAGTACAAGAATAAGGAGTTTAGGGAACAAGGATTAAAACATACTATACTGTACCAAGGTGGCAAGATGGTGCCTGTGTGGATGCAGCCAATTAACTCAATGATGTGGTCATTAGCAGCTTTTTAATACAATGTGACTTACAGTCAGCCCATTCTATTCAGTATGTGTGGCTGATTGCAGGAATCAAACCCATTGTCCTTGGTGTTGTAAGCACCATGATCCAACCACCTGGCTCTGACACTTGAAGCTCAATTAGATGTGCTGTTTCGACTGGAAAGCTTTTGTTTTCTGACATCAGAGCTGTGGGTGTGTATAACCACAATCTGGTTCATTATTCATGGCTGAGCTCAGAGGATTGTCATTCGCTGCTCGACAGTGATAAAGAAACTATAGGCAAAACTGATGTGGACTGGTATGATTGAGTGCCGGTCTCTTACAAGCCCTTGTGAATTTTGTACAACAAGATTAACCTGCATATTCACTTTGCCTCTTCGCACATCAATCTAATTTCCATACCGTACATGTCACTGGAACCGTGGTGTTAACCATATGAGAAATCAATCTAGGAACAGCTGATACTGGCCTTCTGTGCAACCAACTCTACGTGTCATGCATGTACGATTCCATTCCAGCTCAAAATATGAATTCAAAATGGTCTGATCTCCAATTCACGAAGTTAACCTTCGTTCAATCTCTGAATCGACTGTAATCGAAACGGAAGTAACCCCCTGACCCTGGTTTCCAACTCGGTTTCCAACCTCTGTATGATATGTATTTTTATCTTTGATTCCGCAGAACATGAGCGATGCCATGGCAGTCCTGCCAAAGCTGTCCACGGGCCTTGATGTCAACGTGCGCTTCACAGGCGTGTCAGACTTTGAGTACACTCCAGAGTGTATCGCCTTTGACCTGCTGGACATCCCACTCTACCATGGCTGGCTGGTGGACCCTCAGGTAAGCGACATTGTAGAACATGTGAAGGTAAAAGCCCTCCTTTCACAATTAATGCCCCAAATCCCTTGTTTTGGGCATCAGTTTCAAAATATTTTCTTTCTCCAGAGCCCTGAGATGGTGGCAGCGGTGGGAAAGCTAAGCTACAACCAGCTGGTAGAGAAGATCATTGACTACAAGCATTCGGCCAACAGCAGCCGTGTCAGTGAAGGTACAGGACTTTCCAAATCCTTACTTCACATACATTTGAGTTGTCACTAACCCTTGTCCTGGTGAGCTACACGTGGTTCAGACTTCAATTCAAGCCCAGCTCTAATAAACTGGTTTTATTTACGAGGGTCTTGATGGGAAGTTGATCATTTAATCCCAATTGCATTCTGTACTCTCTCCCCCCTCTTTCTCACAAGCATACATGTTCACTTGGCCATTTCCTCTGTAATACAACCATTCCCTTTGCTTTATTATGCCTCTACTTCTCCATCTCCGTGCTGTCAGGTTTGGTGGCAGAGCAGTTTCTGGAGTCCACAGCGACCCAGCTGTCGTATCATGGACTTTGTGAACTCAACACTACGGCCAAGGAGGGCGAGCTGTCTGTGTTCTTCAGAAACAACCACTTTAGCACTATGATAAAGCATAAGGTGCGTGTGTTTGTTTACCAATCTATAGTGTGTGTGTTTATCAATCTATAGGGTGTAACATATAGAACCTTGCAGATAGAAATGTAATATATAAAACAGACTATTCTACATGAGGCACGTAGCACGTTCTGTAACGTTCCCTCCTCAGGTGCCCTGCAGTAGCACAACATTCTCTAAAACGCTGCTCACTCCCCTCCAGTGAATGACTTTTGACCCCACAGGGCCACCTGTACCTGCTGGTGACAGACCAGGGCTTCCTGCAGGAGGGGGGGCTGGTGTGGGAGAGCCTGCACAATGTGGAGGGTGACGGCAACTTCTGCGACTCAGACTTCCGCCTGTGCCACCCGCCCCAGAGGAGCGTCCCCGTGACACAGCCCGAAGACCTCACGCCCCAGCAGCAGCAGAGACAGATCGACCAGGTCAGTAACCCACCCCACTCCACCACACAGCCTCACCGGTTTCAGTTTGAGGATGCCTGTTATTTGAGAAGCACCCAGATGCAGTATCTAATGCACTACTGAGACAATCTCCGTATCTTAAGCTGCATCTAGATACTTATTAAGGTTTTTTATGGGTAGAACTGCCACGCTGTCTGTGTCTAACTTGATCCTAACTTGAGATCTCTATGTACAGGAAATCATGCATTGATATTAAGGATTTAAGCCTCTCTGCACATTTCCATGACTACACGTTCACTCACCCTGTGGTGTATGCTTGGTTGCCAGGACTACCTGGTGGCCATGTCTCTGCAGCAGCAGCAGGGGGTGGCCCCGGGGCCCCTCAGTGACCTGGACCTGGCCAGACAGCTGCAGGAGGAGGAGTACCAGCAGCAGCAACAACAACAAGGAGGTCCCTCCCAGGCCCCAGCACAGCAGGTAACCAACCACACTGTCTGGGCATATACTAGAAGGAAAGAGACTCCTCTTTAGGCTTTAATTCAATACTTCAACAGTATGAAAGATAAATACAATACACCAGTATAGACCAGTGGTATTCAAAGTTGAGGGGGAACTGCAGTGGGGTCGCCATATCTATTTTTGTACAAACTTTAAGAACTAAAATGTAAAAGTAAAGATTATTGTATGGCATAATATACAAATGTTTTTGAGAAAGATTTGAAAAATGTAACTGAGTAAATGTATGTATTTGTTTTAATTTGGATAAGCAATGAAAATGTAATGAATTGAAGGTTATTTCTTGATGTAAAAATTCTACATGTTCAGATTTTGAAGATTTGTCATTCGATCTGGGGTGGGGTCGCGAGAAATTATTGTGGTAAAAAATGGGGTCCCCAGAAATTCTGGTGGAAAAAGTGGGGTCCCTGCTGTAAAAAGTTTGACCACTGGTATATGCGATTGGTAAAGAAACAGTGCCCACTGGTGCTTTTTCAATTACACTACAATTTATTTGAGCAGAAAACAGATTCTCTCACCACAGAGCATTATTGTACTTTTCTGGTACTGGGTTTCTGGTACTGGGTTTCTGTTATCTTTGATTCACATCTGCTGAAAAAGTCCCATTGATCATCACAAAATACCTACATAGAAGCTTCTCCACTTCCTTACTCTATGACGGTTTGTTTTGCTTCAAGGTGAGAGGTCAAGCGGCGGCCCAGCCGGGAGGTTCGAGGAGACGGGAGAAAAAGGATGATTCGGACTGTGCCATATTATAGCGGCATCTAACCTTACCCTAGTCTCCATGATCTCCCTATGATTTTAGCCTGCCCTTCTTTGCATTAAGCCAACCCCTAACACACACACACACACACACATATATATATATATATATATATATATATATATATATATATATATATATCACACACACACACACACACAGAGAGTTAGGGGATTGTGCCCCTGCCACCTCAATGCCAAACCCACCCCTCACACTGTTTCCTTTGAACATCCAGGCCAGAAGGTGGCAGTACTAGTCACGCTTCGCAAAACCATAGAATAGAATATAAATGTCAATTGAGGCACCAGACAGGAAATCCTTTGCAGTTGGTGGGTTGCCGCAGCTGAGTTGTCCAAGACCCATTACAACCCAGGTAGAGTCATGAAACACATCTGTAACAAATGTGTAAAGAAAGCTAAGATCTAAATGAAAGGGCAGTCACTACAGCTCAGACCAGATGATGTATCTTAAAATGGATAATGCAGCTTTTTAAATTGTGTAAAGGAGATGCAAGAAAGTTTGGTTAAAATTAGAGCACAAAGACGACGACCCCCCCCCCCCCCCCTTCTCTGCGACACTCTTTTGCCATCCTCACAGCCTTAGAAAGCCCGGGTTTTTAAGCGAACTCTGGGGAAGTCGCCATCTGCATTTACGCCATGATGGAAACTTGAGTACATTCCTGTCCTATACAGAACGGTGCACAGTTATGCTTGGCTCGAGGGCCCGAGACGAGGATTCTGCGAGCCCAAACAAAGATATGGCTTTGAGGGCTGAGTTCCCAAAGGTCCTATCTGCTAGACTAAGCATTGGCCTTACTTTCCCTGTCCGATAGTGTACTGTGCTGTAGTTAGTAGCAGGGAGGAATTATGCAAAAGGTGAATGGATAAGGACAGTGAAGGTGTTCTTCTGGAGCATCTGTTATGGACGACTTAAGACCAGTAGGGGGCGGTGTTAAAGATAACTATATGGGAGTAAGAGAAGTCCCATTAAAGGTCCAATGCAGCTGTTTTTTTAATCTCCATTTCAAATTGTTTCTGGGTAACAATTGAAGTACCTTACTGTGATTTGTTTTCAATTAAAATGGTCAAAAAGAAACAAATAGCTTCTTAGCAAAGAGCCTTTTCTCAAGCAAGAATTTTGATAGGACAGTTTTCCCCTCCCCACTCAAGACCATGTTTAATGTCACCAGGCAAGCCAAAACTTTCTCATCACAGAATGACATTTCAGGCGTTTTTTTCAAATAGCCCTTATTACTAAAACGGCATTATAATCTTTCAGAATTTCACAATATTATTCCAACCTCAGTGTGGAAATATATAACACAGGAAAAGCACGTTGACTGCACTAGATTTTTAAGCAAACCTGGCATTTGAACCAACTGTAAGAAGTCTGCATTTGATTTACAGTACTTAGGGACAAAGGCCAGGTCAGGCGGTTACTGCAGTTTTGCAAAGGTCAGATATACAAGCCCTTTTGAAGTAGCTTTAGGGTGGAAGGGCTTTTAGCAACGCTACAGTACTAGACCACACCTTGACGCCAAGTCTTAATCTTCGCCACTTCTTCATTTGTATTTAATTTTTCATGTCAATAAAGGAAAATCTAAACAAACTCATGGTGTCCAATGACTCATTTATTGTCTGGTGAATGTCATTATTTCACATCGACTCATAAAACCAGCTCCGTATCCTTATCTGCTGTTTTCACCTGCAAAGCTTAATTTTCCAGTTCTTGTGGAATAGTTTATGTTAAAGGGGTACAGTGGAACTGGACACTAAAGTGGAAGTTAATCACACGCATACAAACACTTCTACTTGTTGCAGGACCATTGCATTTTTTCAAAATCAATCATAGGTTTTTCTTGTTTTAGCTTCTGCTCTGGCAGCCTCTTCTGGCTTTGTTTTTGGTTTCTTCCTTTCGAGGTCCTCCTGTTTCTTGTCCACTTGAACCCGTGTTTGTGTAAGTTTGTCCCACTCGTTCTCTCAAAAGCAGCCAGCTACTTCAACTCCTTGACCCTTTTATAAAAAATGTTTTATTGAAAAACCTCTGTCTCAACTTCTCTGCCCCTCTTTCGTTTCCATCTTTGGATGGGAGTCCAAGAAAGGCATTAACACCTCTTTTCATGACCAGATTAATCCTATCATCCCTTTGAGGTCACTTGTTAAATCCACTTCAATCAGTAGATGACGGGGAGAAGACAGGTTAAAGAACTATTACGCTTTAAGACGTGTGATTGGGCAAGAAAAGAGCCTTTGAACGGGTTATGGTAGGGGACAGACGCACCGGTTTGAGTGTCAACTGCAATGCTGTTTTTTTTTCTTCACACTAACAGTCCCCGTGTGGATCAAGAATGGTCCAAGGACACCCAGCCAACTTGATACAACTGTGGGAAGCATTGGCGTCAACATGGGCCAGCATCCCTGTGGAACGCTTTCGACACCTTGTAGAGTCCATGCCCTGACAAATTGAGGCTGTTGTGAGGGCAACACAAAGGTGTTCCTAATGTTTAGTCTACTCAGTGTTTCTCTCATTGGATGAATGTGCAGAGTGGAATGTCATTTAATTGGGAAACTAGAAACCTACTGCAACACAAATTACTAGTCTGAATATGTAAATTATCACTCGTTAAAAAACTATTTGATTTATTGAATGAGTCATGCATTTAGTCTCAACCACAAATGAAAAGTTAAACAATCAGGAAGCTTAAGTGTTAGTGTTTTGATACAATGTAAAGTGGACAATTGCTTCCCCTGTACATTCTAAATGTCTTTAGTATCAAGGACAAAGGCACTCCATATCAACCACAGTTAATTACTGGAAAAAATGCTTTGCTTGGTGTGGACCAATTCTGTATAAAACCCATGTCTCTTTCAGGAGGGCACAATGTTCAGAACTTAGAAGGCAAAAAAAACATTCATATAGAGCAGACATCACTTTCTATTTGAAAACAAGTGATCTAATACATTTCTATCTGGAGCAGTCTGAATTTAGCCCTTGGCCTCAGTGTCATCTGAACGGACAAGCATGTATCTGGTGTGACACTGGACAAGGACAAAATTCTGCTTCTCAATGGGGAGACATCAAAATCAACACAAAGGTTTGACGGACAGCACCCGCTCCAGCAAAGATAAAATGCACTTTATAGAATAAGGTTAGGGTTGGAATTAATGAAGGGAAAAGCAATGCAGTAGTAGTGTTTAGAGAAGAGTAAGCAGGAGTGTTCAACTTCTGATAAAAGCACTTCCTGGGTCCATGACCTGCATGCCCTTGTCCCAACTGTTGCATTGATAAAAGTTGTACCTCTCGTACGTCAAGGCATCGGTTCTCTCACAGGAATGACTGCATGAGAGAAAAGTTGTCACTTTTGCTACACACAAAAGCCCCCCCACCAACGACTCAGCTTTCAAACATGAGACATGAGCAGGTAATATAAGTTATAGGCTATCCAAGCATGTAGCTCTTGAAACCACTCTCTTCAATACTGAATACATGTGTGTTTGAGACCGCAAGAAAAGAAAAAAAAAGTCACAAAGGAAGTAGACTTGTGATAGTGAGCTCATACTGTTCAAAACAAAGGAGAAATAAAACAGACCAAGACAAACGGACAGGAATGAGAAATCACTCCCATTATTTACATAATCTGCTCAAGGACAACCCTCGCTCTAGATTGGCCCGAGTTATTCACAGGAATACATCTGAGCCAACCAGAGAGGAAAGTGTTGAGCATTCTTTAAATATGCAACCTAAGTTAACAAAACATACAATAATAATGCATTAATAATCACATTTCGTTAGAGATTAGTGGAACATCAATGTTGAGTGTTTGCATAAATTTAACCACAGGTAGCCATTTTGGTTCAACATAACTCAAGTGCATGAGGCTCATCACTATGCTAGCGTTCCTTCAAGTATGGTGGTTTAAAGAGTGAAACAAGCAAAGCAAAGTTCTACATGATGCATGTTGGTATAACACAGTCGGCATATTAAATGGTAAAACATTCTGCCCTTTCCTGGTCGTCTGTGATGCTTGGTGCTTATTCAGTAAGGACAAGAGTCCCTGGAGAACTGAGATAAAGAACTTTCTATTTCATGGTATTTCTATCTATAACACTAAATGTGTTAGATGTGCTCTACTGAACGAGCCCCAGTTGTCCAAAACCCAGATTGAAATGAAACTGCACCTGTTATCAAGGATGGGAACAAAAACACATACAACCAGCAGCTTTGCTGCATATGCTTGGACCCCTAATAAGAGAGGAGTTGGTCCTAGTTCATAACTTTCCAGTTTAAACATTGTTCAAAATGCATTAAACCTTGGATTAAGGAGTTGTTTTCCCTGACAGATAACACTCATACACCAATGGTTTTTAATAGTCCTTTTTTTCCCCCCTCTCTTCGGGCTGGCTCATTCTTGATAACCATAGGAATTTTCAGAGAACAAAGAAAATGTCCATTAGAAAACCTCCGCAAATGATATGTCTTGTGCTTTCTTTGTCGTTACACAGTGGCTTCTCAAAGTCCATTTTGCTCTCTAAGAACAAAAATAAGTCAATATATTCAATATGCACTGCTTTGTGACGCTCTTGCACAATTGGTCCACAGTTATTCGTCTTTCATCCATTCTGATAAAAGTCTTCTTGGCTCCTCTGAATATAGACCACACCCTCTCCAGTGTTGCCCCTCCCCCTTTCCAATGAAGTACCTCCTCCGATATTGATACTTAAATCCTTTTCGTGCGTGTGATTTGAACTGTGCGTTATGCCTCGTTTTAGAACAGTCAATGCGCTAAAAGTCCTATGGATAGGAGGACAAGAGGGAGAGAAGGTGCGGACTCCCCCCTCCACAAGGCCAAAACAAGGAGGGGGAAAACAGAGGTCCGTCTAAGACAAAGAACATACATAGTTCGCAAACAGGACCTTGTTGCACTTGTCTATACAAGAGTCCATTTCCCTAAATGTGCTGCTATGGCAAGCACACATGCGTGAGTCCATATGCACAGGTTACCACCATCTTTATATGCATGTTCGCTTGCTCGCACATGTGGTTGTCCCATGTGGTAGAGTTTGGTGGGAACTGTTCACATGATGCCGTTGGTGAAGTACTGGAAGCCGTCGTAAAGCTTGGTGGTGATGGAGCGCATGGAGCCATCCACCATCTGCTCCACCAGCACCTGTAGCTGCTCCTCCGTCAGGCTCATGTGGAAACGCTCCTTCAGGTGGCGGATGGTGCTGGAACCATGGAAGCAGGGCAGGTGAGAGCCTGGTGGGGTGGGGGGGGACCCAGGGAGAGGGAGTCAGAGGAGTTGCAATACCAAGACCACAGAGAAAGATAGATCATGTTTATGGAAAACCAACACAACACACTGATCATGCTAATATACGGTTTTAGCTAACAGTACCTTGCTGCATGATCTCCACTATTTGGACCACCTTCTCCATGTGTTTGCGAGCAGCGATCAGGCCCTGGAGCATCAGCACCTTGTAGTAGTTGAACATGTCTCCATCCAGGCCTCCCATCACCTGAGAGAGAACCACAGACAAGAGGTTAGTCTTTACACATACAAAACCAGCAGGCTACTGCAGCTAACCAGCAAACTCATTGTCGCCAATAGCGTCTTCGAACACTGACAAATGTATTTACGCAGATTGTTAGGGAGCTAGTTGTATGATCAATTCCACAGTGTTTTCCGGTTTACACTTTTATATGACAATGCAATTATGCATGCAGTAGGATTTATTTGACTCACATCCACAAATTCGCTGGTGAGCTTAAAAGCAGAGGTCTCAAAGCCCAGGTTCCTGGGAGAACTGGACAGGATGAAGCCAAAGTCAATGTGGATGATGTGGCCCTCCGAGTCTAGGAGGATGTTTCCATTGTGTCTGGAAAAATGGAGATAAGGGTTAGGGGGACTGAATAAACAGTTTAGGAATACAGGAGAGGGTGGGATGTGGTAGTTGAGATCAAACCACAAAAACAGTTTACACAGGCAGCCCACTTCTGCCTAATTATTGGAAAAAGATCAGAATTGTGCAGCCTGTGTAAACGCAGCCAAACAGGCTCAAAGACAAAAGAAGAGCGGAAATGGAACATGAGTAATAGAACTAGTGAAACTGAAGAGGGGTGAGAAGGGAGGGCTGCCCACCTGTCTTTAACCTGCAGCAGGTAGCAGATGAGACTGTAGCCGGCGCAGCTCTCCACAAAGTTGCGCCGGGCAGTGAGGAAGGCCTCGTTGGTGTAACTGCCATGCTCCTGCAGGAAATAATCCAGCAGAGACAGCTGGCTCTGCTTCCTCACCTGGAGCACAGAGATAGCATTTTGCATAAAATAGCAACAGACACAGTAGTCCATTAGAAAAAGCTACCGACACGGCATTCCATTAGCATCCGACACGAAATTCCAGTGTGTGATCAAACCATTACTAATATTACCAAAATCTGTCATCCCAAGAGGAACTGGACTACAAAGCTAAACAACACGGCCTGAAGTTATTGTTAGGCAACTTTGTCATGAGAGCAAGTGCCCAATTGGGTCCATTTCATTTTCTCTGCTCACCTGGTGCAGAGACACAGCGTTCAGCACAGGCTCAATCATCCCGCTGTCTGATGACATCACCAGGATCTTATAGGGCTTGATCCACAGGGGGACGCGCTCCTGCTCCCAGATGGACTGGAGAAGAAAGAGGAGAAGTGGAGCGAATTAGTGAGTGAACACTAATAATACTACCAGAGGACTTTTCTGTGGAATGGGACTCTACTGTGGAGAGTCAAGTACCTGTAGCTGGCTGAGCACCTGGAAGGCCAGTAGCTCTTGCCTCAGGTCGTCCCCACACTTCACGATGACTGACAGCAGCCGCCAGTTTGGCAAGTGACCGTAAGGGGAGCCCTCCCTTATCCGCCTGAGGGATGGAGAGAGGAAGGAAATAGTAAGGACACAGCAAATTACTTAACAATGCATTGTTCTTCGCTGAACTAAGGGAGGTGCACAATTGGCCCAGTGTCGTCCAGGGTAGGCCGTCATTGTAAATAAGAATGTTTTAACTGACTTGCCTAGTTAAATTAAGGTTAAATAAAAAAGTGGGATAGACATGCATCCTCAGTGGGAGATTGTGTATGCCCACCAATTTTTTGTATCTTCTAGTAATTCCATTTCTATGTACCAATCACCCACCTGACTTTCTCCTTCCAGGGCTCCTTGAGCGCCACAGCGGACGGGTCCTCTGGATCTTTCCGGAACGTTGTGGGGGTGTGGGCCAGGTTCTCTGACAGACGTCGCCTAAGACAAAAGAAACATGTGGTTGTAAAACTATAACAAGAATGTCTTAAAGAGAAACAAGCTAGCAGAGAAATTCTGTCTGACAGTGACACTATACCTGATGTCGCCGGCGGCGATGAAGACAGGCTCCTTGCTCTCCGTGCTGGTGATGCTGTCCACAGAGAACTGGGAAATGTTGTCACTGCTACTGGTGTGGCCTTCTGGGAGCTGGAACCATAGGACCCCAGGGTTAAAGTACATTCAAATCTGATTCCCTCCCTCCTTCCCTTACAGCCTAATCATCAAAATGTTACTTGAAGAAGTCACATTGTGCCACACGGTACCTCCACTTCCAGCTCGCCAATGTCATCCACGGACCAGGCCTCGTCGTCGTTGTCGTAGTTGGGCACAGTGGAGAAGCTGACGGCGCGCTGCTCGGCTGTGATGCCAATGCACTCCGGGAGGAGGTTGTCCGCAGAGCGGGCACTGCGGATGCGTGTCTCTGGGATGCGCAGGGGAATGCCGGATGTCTCGAACCTCTCGCACTCCAGCACCTCCACGTAGATGATGTATGGGGCCTGAGAGGAAGGGGAGAAAGAAGAGGTCAGAAGGCATACTTAGGGACTGGAGTTCTAGACCTATTTTTCTAAGACACATTTAAGCAGGAAGTTCCATTGACAAAGAGCATTGGGGCCCACTCCATTTACACTCAAGGCTCCTCAGGAAATTAATAATAACAAAAACTAACGTGTCAAACTACTAGGTTTTCTGGTCACCTTGTTTTTGGAGCCTGTAGTATGTGTTTACCTCATACATATATATTACAACAAGTCGCCTCACCTTGTCTTTGGAGTTGAGCACCACGGCCTGTGTGTGGGGCATGCGCACCACGTGGTGGTCGAAGGCTGCAGTGGGCAGCCAGACGCGGGCGGGCAGCTTGTGGTTGAGCTGTGACAGCTCTGAGATGAGCTGCCAGGTCTTCTGCTCCTTGGTGGGCAGTGTGGCCAGCTGCTTTCCGATGCTTATAAGAGACTTGATGAACTCCCTCTGCGGCGTCAGGCGCAGCGGCTACAGAGAGGAGAGAGGTAAGGAGGAGAGTTAGAATCTCGATCAAGACCGATGTCTTTTTGTGTTCTGAAGAAATGTACAATGAGTTACAGCAAATAACAAGTGGCACAACTTTCAGGTCCTTTCTTGAATGACTACAAAAACAAAATTAAAAGGCTGAGAAAGGAGGGAGGAAGATGGGTATGATGGGAATTGAATGGAGGATGTTTTAGGAGCGGAATCAGAAGAGAACCAAGGGAGGTATAAGACTAAGAATGCATGGGCACAGGGAGAAGGAAGCAAATCAATTCTGTCAAACCATTGCAGTACCACAATAGTTAAAATGATAGAGTTGAGCGACACCCAGATACCTTAGGCCTTGGAGATGTTTAGTCAACTTATGGTGTCCAATATTCATATCTAAAGTATGAGCAATATTCAATACCATTATAATAGGTAAAACGACACTGAGGAAGTTATTTCTTCTACAGTCCACCATTTTGGCTACTTTGAAATTAGATAACCTTGTGATTGAGATGTTACCATTTAAAAACGTACTTAAATTTAGTTTTTTTTAATGGAAACAATGAAACAAGCTCCAAGTAGGCTAACATATGGGACGGTTAACATTGTTAAAATACTTAAGAAAAAAAAGGTAGACTCAATGAAATTTGTTGCCACGAGCAGCACTGCAGATATTGAGATGAGCGAGATACAAGACTTTGCGCTCACACAGTCGCACTGCTACAGCACGGTAGCCAGGTGACCAAAACAACGAAGATGTTGAGCCTCGCGCTTCAATACTCCTCGTTGCTGCGGAAATTCACCCACAATGCAGTTTACTTTCTGCATCTACATCATACCGCTGAGTCTACCTTTACTACCAGGTAGGACAATTTTTGCAACATGAACTACTGCCAGTGGCATGATTGTGGCTTAGGACTACCATATAAAATGTGTAAACATTGTGTGTCAACATTGCATGTGACACAGGATCAAGGACAACAACCACACGAGCCACTGCCTGTTCACCCCGCTATCCACCAGAAGGCGAGGTCAGTACAGGTGCAGCAAAGCTGGGACCGAGAGACTGAAAAACAGCTTCTATCTCAAGGCCATCAGACTGTTAAAACAGCCATCACTAACAGAGTGGCTGCTGCCAACATACAGACTCAAATCTCTGACCTTTTTTAAAATGAAGTAATCTTAAAAAGTGGTATCACTAGTCACTTTAAATAACACCACTTCAATAAATGTTTACATACCCTACATTACTCATCTCATATGTATATACTGTATTCTATACCATCTACTGCATCTTGCCTACGGCCATTGCTCATCCATATATGTACATATTCTTAATCATCCCTTTACATTTGTGTGTATATAGAAGGTAGTCATTGTGAATTTGTTAGATATTACTGCACTGTTGGAACTAGACGCATAAGCATTTCGCTACACTTGCATTAACATCTGCATGTGACCAATAAAATTGGATTTCAATTTGGAGCTTTCCATTCAAACATGTTCCCATACTAACCTTTCATTTAGTACAGGTTACTCCAGGTGTCTTTACATTTAGCCGAGTCTCCCGATTCCAAAAATCCCAGGAGTATTTAAAAAAAAAACATGACGCAAATTATCCGATTACAGAGCGAAAACGCAAGGGGTTAGAGACCATTGAACTACATGCCAATGTCCATATTAGTATCCTACAGAGAAATCATGCCCAATGCATCATTTTTTTTAGTTGGTGTAGACATTGAAACAGAGCCTTAAAAAGGTGGCGTTGACATACATGGGTTAGGCCTTGGGCTGTATTACCGCCACACCGGCAGTCACGGGTCTTGACCGCAGTTAAATTCCATGACCGTTGGGAATGGTAATCCCAATCCAAAACTGCACAAATTAATGGCACTGATGGATTGCCTACCAAACTTGCTAATGGCCCAGAACTCAGCACTCTATTGTCCCTCTAATCACTCTAAACACATCATGATTGAATTTGCAATAATCTAAATGATGAGGACAAATAGTGACTGGAGTTAAAGTTCCCGTTCCCGAAAAGGACCAGACCCAATATGCATATTTTTAAAACATCTATCCGAAAAGACAACTGGTTCGAGCAGAGTGAGGGAAGCAGCAGATCCAATTGCTTTGCTACTTTATTCAACCGGAGCCATAGACAGAAGCTGTAGGCTGTTAGTGAGTGGAGAAAGTTCGGTGTGTGTGAACATGTGAGTAAAACACGGGAGGCTCGGAGCACTATGAGCTTGGAGGCACAGGAGGTAGAGACCGCAACCCCTTAACTTCTTGCTAGTTATTCATCCTCCCATCTGATTACACAGTACCTGTCTTGACTGCATCAAACCCAGAGAAGCAAGCTAACTAGGCTAATTGAGGCTAGCCATAAAGTTAAACACGCTTTTCACCGTCCTACAGTTAGCCTACATATAACTCCACTCAGATTATAACGTAAATAGCAGCATACCGGTTGGCTTTTGGTCATTGTAACCCTTCTCTCATTTCCCTTTTAATTCCATAGATTAGATCTCCCCCTCTTACAAATCATCAATATACAAAGCTGCATCATGCAGCCCATTTTGAATTTTAAGACATTCCCAGGTTTATAGGCCTATCACAACTAAATAATGGATTTTATTGTGATGGCTATATAAAATGTATTAGACTTTCTAAAATCTAGATGTCCCAAAAGGGCACACTAAACATGTTTATGTGAGAACGGCAGTCATTTGCATGACTATTACCGCCTGACAATTTCATGACCGCCACAGCCCTAGTTAGGCATATTCAAAAGCACTGATTTTCCAGAATGAGGAACCCATATTTCATAGGATTTCCTTGGTCTTTTTGTGTTGACAGGCAAACCAAGCAGCTTCCTTTGTGTTTTACTTTTGTAGTCAAATGTCAAAATGCCTTTCCTGTGAAGATGTGTATTTTTCTGGATCATGACCAAACGGCAGACTGCCTGAGCATTATTTCCAGTGGACAGGACGTCCTGTTGAGGAAGGGTCCCTGAGTGTTCCTGGGACCCGATTCAAACCAATCAACTGTTCTAAACAGAAAAATACCTAAACTGATTCTGGACCAGTGCTTAATGAGGCAAAAATAATTTGTTTTCCAAACAAATAAAGTGGCTGGGTAATACTAAATTAAATTCATAGATTTGAAAAGGTTGAGTGGATACCTGCTCTATCATAGAGTCGAGATTAGGCCTGGCTTGCAGTCAGCGTTCTAATTCATCCCAAAGGTGTTCGATGGGGTTGAGGTCAGGGCTCTGTGCAGGCCAGTCAAGTTCTTCCACACCGATTGACAATTTTGTATGAACCTCGCTTTGTGCATGGGAGCATTGACATGATGAAACAGGAAATGAGCCTTCCCCAAACTGTTGCCACAAAGTTGGAAGCACATAATTGTCTAGAATGTCATTGTATCCTGTAGCGTTAATATTTCCCTTCACCAGAACTAAGAGGCCTAGCCTGAATCATGAAAAACAGCCCCAGACCATTATTCCACCTCCACCAAACTTTACAGTCGGCACTATGCATTTGGGCAGGTAGTGTTCACCTGGCATCCGCCAAACCCAGATTCGTCTGTCCGACTGCCAGATGGTGGTTAGCCTAGTGGTTAGAGCGTTGGGCCAGTAAACGAAAGGTTGCTGGATCAAATCCCAGAGCTGACAGGGTACAAATCTGTTGTTGCCCCTGAACAAGGCAGTTAACCCGCTGTCCTCCGGTAGGCCGTCATTGTAAATAAAAATGTGTTCGCGGCACACCCGTTGTTGCTCCTAGATATCTCTACTTCACAATAACAGCGCTTACAATTGACCAGGAGCAGGGCAGGAGCAGAGCAGAGCAAGGCAGAAATTTGACCAACTGACTTGTTGGAAAGGTGGCCTCCTATGACGGTGCCATGTTGAAAGTCGCTGAGCTCAGTAAGGCCATTCTAATGCCAATGTTTCTCTATGGAGATTGCATGGCTGTGTGCCCGATTATACTTTTGGTGCGTAATGACACAAAAATAGGTTGAGCTACTCGTGTCGCCCTCTTGTGATGCATTTCAGGAGTCTAGCCAAAATGAGCAATTAGCTGCGCCCCCAATAGACATGTAACCAAAGTACACGTTGCTGATGACAACTACATTGGGGATAGAGTCGACAGGGAGACAAGAGCCCGAGGCTTGGGTTACCTGCAGAACGCAACAAGGTGTGGCAGAAATACATGGTCTGTGCATATACGTCAGCAGTAGAGCACATGTCCTTTGCACCTGCAGTCCAGGTGATTTTTGTAACACGTTGCCCAGTGCTTAACACGGTATTCTGAGGGTGGAGCTAATCTGGTGACAACAGATAGGCTAGTACAGAGGAGCTGTCTGATAAGGAAGTCAGTCTAAAGACTTACAACTGATTTCACAGCAGTCAAATCAATGTTGAGGCATTTGCCTTCCACCAAATGTCTTGATGTCCAAGTCAACAACGCAGGGCTCGACATTAACACTTGTTCCGAACGGATAAGTAAAACATTTATATAAACACATACAAAACCAGTCAAAAGTTTTAGAACACCTACTCATTCAAGGGTTTTTATTTGTACTATTTTCTACATTGTAGAATAATAGCGAAGACAAAACTAGGAATTAACACATGGAATCATGTAGTAACTAAAAAAAATGTTTTTTTAAAAAGAGTGTTAAACCAATTAAAATATATTTTATATGAGATTCTTCAAATAGCCACCCTTTGCACTGATGGCGGCTTTGCACACTCTTGCCATTCTCTCAACCAGCTTCATGAGGATGTCACCTGGAATGCATTTCAGTTAACAGGTGTGCCTCGTTAAAAGTTAATTTGTGGAAGATAGCCCTAAAAGTTAATTGCACAGAAGATTTTATTTATCTATTTTGTAAAATACCAAGTTCATATTATGGCAAGAACCGCTCAAATAAGCAAAGAGAAACGAGTCCATCATTACTGTAAGAAATGAAGGTCAGTCAATACAGATCAAGAACTTTGAAAGTTTCTTAAAGTGCAGTCACAAAAACCATCAAGCTCTATGATGAAACTGGCTCTCATGAGGGCCACCACAGGAAAGGAACTACATGATTCCATATGTGTTATTTCATAGTTGATGTCTTCACTATTATTTCTACAATATAGAAAATAGTAAAAATAAAGAAAACCCTTGAATGAGTAGGTGTTCTAAAACTTTTGACCGGTAGTGTATGTTTACATTGAAACCCACTCTGGGGAAAAAGGGAGCCATCTGAATCCACCAGTGCCCCAGCCCAGTAGCTGTTGCCAAGACAACACGAGGGGGCAGGAAGAGGGAAGTAGTGAGGCAGAGAAGGCATGCTGGGCACTGACAGCTGAGCCCAGACTGTAAACAAAAGGGCCGTTATGCAACACACAACCCAACCTGCACTGTGGGGGCGGTCCCACTCACATTACAGTGCGGCTCAAAATGGTGGACATATTTCACAGCATTCTTCTTCCTCTTCACTGTGATTGGTGCCTCTTGGTTTTTCCTCACTATTGCAATCCAGCCAGAGGCCAAGTAAAAAGATCAAAACAAAATGAGTCAGTTCTTAGGCAAATAACCAGGACTAACAAGATGGCGAGTGAAGCCTTAGCAATAAGGACAATCAGTACAGTATTTATTATTACAAAGCAAAATGGACTGCTTGCCATCCAACTAGTGATCACTAGTTTCTAAACAGAGGCGCAAACAGCGAGACTTCCCGTAACGCTTGCGAAGCAGACTCTGCAGACCAGACCGGAGTTTGGCAAGTCAATGGGAGAAGTGACAAATCTAAACTTCGTTGTTAATTGTTTTTTAAATCCCAAAAACAGATTCGAGCCGAGCTTAAGTAGCATAAACTGTAATTACTACAACCTCGAAAGTGACACGTTTTTATTTCCAACAAAACCAACTTTATATCAAAAGGAGTGCCTTTGATTTGACAGCTTGCACGACCGTTAGGTCCTGTGCAGAAACACATTGGGTCTTCGCTAGCTAACATTACCATGACATCACCTACTAGGGTGATCGGATATTTCTATTGGAGAAGCAGTTTCTACCCATCTTTGCTAACAAATCCTAAAGAGCAAAGTCAATTAAATGAAGCGCCCTTGAAGTCCTTTGGGCTGTGGATTGTTATTGTGCCCTACACGATTCTTCACAGCACCGACACAGATTAAACAGGGATCACTGGACACAACGTCTGCAGGGAGGTTTGATGCAGGCAGAAGTGGGGAAGGGAGGGGAGGAAAAGAGAGAGGGAGAGTGAGAGGATATTAGCTGAGAGAGGGATTGGTAGAGGATATTAAAAAGGATGACAAAAACAGGCACCAAAACAGAAGAGGTGGGAGGGGAAACATTGGTAGTAGCGAGATGATGCATAACGCAGCAAGATGTCTTGGAGTCCACTTGCCCAGAAAGTCTCTCTTAATTTTTTTATTTTATTTTTTAAGGCGTGTAACTGTGAGGACAGTAAAATATATCAAGGAGGGGAGAGTGACCATCACTCTGCTCTGGTTCAGGACATTGTCCCATCTAAAACTACCCCATTTTATTTCTCATAAAATAACTGATCCCTGATGAGAGAGAGGACTGGCAGAAGGCTGCAAGCCAGAGAAACAGTGAGACTGAGAGAAAGGCCAGACAAGGGGAAGCACACAAACTCTCCATCATTCTTTCCCTGTGCACTCAAAGCAATCATAGGGAAACTAGTCTGAAAGTATCTCTTCCAAACAAGAGGCATGGCTTTCATACGATTTACCACAAGGACTATATCACTCGTCAACACTGACAAATCCTACCAACACACAAACATGCTCACAAAAACATCTGCTAAAACAATCCATTGTCTGCAATGATAGAAAGTGACCCATTTTTTCACCATCTCTCCATTCAAGAGGGACCCACCCTCAACCTCACTCTGACCTCTGACACCAGCTGCAGAGCAATCTGGCTGAGAAGTCCAGCCAAAATGGAGAGGGAGGAGACTGCACGCCCAAAACAATAGGGAGGGAACTCTGGAGATGTGGGACAGATGCTACCTAACCCCAACCCCTTTATTAGTTAGGCTGAGGGTAGTCTGGCTAGACCATAAGAAAGAGCTGGAATAGAGCTCCTCAAGGTCCAACACGTGTAATCCCGGGCTCCCAGAGAATGTTCAATTTTGACAGAACAGTTTTTCCATATGAAAGAGGCCGCACCTGCAAATAATAAAAGTATTGCTGGCACAGCACAATTCAGAACGGTTGAACCAAGTTTCCCACAGTGTTATGTAGGACAACTACTTACTACTGACACAGATGGAGAAAAACTTGGGATTCAGGGTAGGGGTTCAGATTCCTCAACTAAAATCCACACAGGGTTTACTGTGCTTTATCATACATAGGGACTATAAAAAGAGAGAACATGTATGCAACAGGCCTACTATTAAAAGACATGATTAAAAACAAAACATAAACACATTCTATACTCAACAACTGACACCACTCTCCCGTCCCTCTTAGCATGGCAAAATATGTTAAGCCACTCACCTCATCGTAGCCGCTTTCCACCTTGGGGTTGCTGGCTGTTCTCTTGAGGCTAGTCCCCAGGCTTGTGCAATGCGTGGCGTCTGACTTGGACCGCTGGTGTGTCCGCTTGGAAGGCGAGAGGTAGGCATCGGCGGGTTTGATTTGGCTGTCGGGGGCCAGGGACGGCTTCATGGTGTGCCGCTGGTGGTGGTGAATGCGGGCACCGACCCGCAGGCCAGGCCTGGCATCCGCAGCACCCACACCTTTAGAAGCTGCATGGGGCTTTAGTTCATCTGAAAGGATTAGCTTGCGCAGCTTGGTGCCGCGAGAGTGGCGCTGGGTAGAGATGTGCATGTCGGAGGAGTAGGCGCCGAGCAACCATGCCGTCTGCAGGGAGAAGGCAATGCTCTGGCGGCAGCGGTGCACCACATAGGGTCGGATGGCGTCGCCCATATCCTCGTCCATGTGGACGTACATGTTGAGCAGCTGGGGCAGGTGGAAGTCCACGTCTTCGTCCGAGAAGCTAAAGAGGCGGTTGCCAATGTAGGCCTGGACACCGGGCTCTTTGGACTTGTACAGGTAGGACATGGCCATGGAGACGTCGAAGAGCTTAGATTCAAAGAGCCGCAAAAGCAAGGACTGCTTGGCCGCCGCAGAGGACTGGTCGCCATTCTGTTGCGACTGAGGGCATGTCTGCGTAATTTGTCGGGGAGGGTCACGCTTTTCTTCTTCCTCCTCCTCCTCCTCTTTAATCGAACCTGTGTCACAAGGCTGTTGTGACGGAGGGCATTTCTGCGTTATTTGTTGAGGAGAATAACATTGTTCTTCCTCTTTAGTGGAACCCGTGTTGCAAGGCTCCATGTAGACGGTCTCTTTGGGCAGCCGCCATTGTGGGCTGCACTTTTGCAACAACTCCGGTTCTTCCTCAACCTTCAGGAGTTTAACCTTCTGCAGGACCTCCTGGCAAGCCTTCAAGGCCACTTCGGGATTGATGACCAGGTCCAGCACCACAGCGTCCTCAGATATGATGTCCAGAGGAGGGCTGCAGCCCCGCATGCCATCGCTGTCGCTGCTGCTGCAGCCACTGGGGCTGGAGCTTCTGGGACTGGAAGACGACTGGTGCTGGTTGGGGCAGTCCGAGGAGCAGTCTGAGCAGGAGAACGAGGAAGAAGAGGATCCAGGTGAGGAAGGGCAGGAAAATGTGGAGGTGGAGGACAGCGAGGGGCTGAGGTAAAGTGCCTCGATCTGGGCAGGGGAGAGAGACACTTCCATGTCAGCCATGGTGGCAGTCAAATCTGGAAGAAGGAGAGATGAGTCAGTGAACCAAGAGACCAGTGTACAAACAGGGGGGAAAAAAATGACATCACATAGATTTGTTAAGTTATGCTTTGGGCTTGCTCTTGAAGTCATACATACATTTTATAATTTTACTGAACGAGTCAGTTTTTCGCCATTTGAAAAATGTTCATTATCTGGAAAATAAGATGGGTGCCTTTGTCCATGACCAAGTATACTGAACAAAAATATGTTTTTAAATGCAACATGTAAAGTGTTGGTCCCTTGTATCATGAGCTGAAACAAAAGATCCCAGAAATGTTCAATACGCACAAAAGCTTATTTCTCACATTTCTGTTAGTGAGCATTTCTCCTATGCCAAGGTAATCCAGCCACCTAACAGGCGTGGCATATCAAGAAGCTGATTAGCGGCACAATTATTACACAGGGTCACCTTTTACTGGGGACAATAAATAGTCCACCAAATATTTTAGCAATTTTGTCACACAACACCACAGATGTCTCAAGTTGAGGGAGCATGCAATTGGATATTCCGGCAGTCAGCATGCCACCAGCATACCAGATAATTTAATGTTCCTTTCTCTACCTTAAGCCGCCTCCAACATAGTTTGAGAATTTGGCAGTATGTCCAACCGGCCTCACAACCACAGACCACATGTAACCACGCCAGCCCAGGACCTCCACATCCGGCTTCTTCACCTGCGGGATTGTCTGAGACCAACCACCCAGACAGGTGATGAACCCGTGGGTTTGCACAACCAAAGAATTCCTGAACCAACTGTCAGAAACCATATCAGGGAAACTCATCTGCATACTTGTCCTCCTCACCAGGATCTTGACCTGACTGCAGTTTGTCATCATAACCGACTTCAGTGGGCAAACGCTCCCCTTCAACAGCCACGACCCCAAGCCACGGCCCTTGCAGAGCAAGGGGAACAACTACTTCAGGTCTCAGAGCGAGTGACGTCACCCGATTGAAACGCTATTAGCGCGCACCACCGCTAACTAGCTAGCCATTTCACATCGGTTACACAAACACAACTGCATTTTAAGATCCTGAGGCCCATTGTCGTGCCATTCATCCGCCGCCATCAACTCATGTTTCAGCATGATAACGCAATGCACCATGTTGCAAGGATCAGTACACAATTCCTGGAAGCTGAAAATGTCCTGAAAATGCCCCAGTTCTTCCATGGCCTAAATACTCAGACATGTCACCCATTGAGCATGTTTTGGATCGACGTGTACAACAGTGTTCCACTTCCCGCCAATATCCAGCAACTTTAGACAGCCATTGAGAAGTGGGACAACACTCCACAAGCTACAATCAAAACCCTGATCAACTACGCGAATGAGATGTTGCGCCGTATGAGGCAAATGGTGGGCATACAAAGCACTGACTGGTTCTGATCCACTCCCCTACCTTTTAAGGTACAGTGGGGCAAAAAAGTATTTAGTCAGCCACCAAATGTGCATGTTCTCCCACTTAAAATGATGAGGCCTGTAATTTTCATCATAGGTACACTTCAACTATGACAGACAAAATTAGAAAAAAATTAAATCAGGATCAGAAAAATGATTTTTAATTTATTTATTTGCAAATTGTCGAAAATAAGTATTTGGTCAATAACAAAAGTTTCTCAATACTTTTTTATATACCCTTTGTTGGCAATGACAGAGGTCAAACGTTTTCTGTAAGTCTTCACAAGGTTCTCACACACTGTTGCTGGTATTTTGGCCCATTCCTCCATGCAGCTCTCCTCTAGAGCAGTGATGTTTTGGGGCTGTTGCTGGGCAACAGGGACTTTCAACTCCCTCCAAAGATATTCTATGGGGTTGAGATCTGGAGACTGGCTAGGCCACTCCAGGACTGAAATGCTTCTTACGAAGCCACTCCTTCGTTGCACGGGCGGTGTTTGGGATCATTGTCATGCTGAAAGACCCAGCCACGTTTCATCTTCAATGCCCTTGCTGATGGAAGGAGGTTTTCACTCAAAATCTCATGATACATGGCCCCATTCAATCTTTCCTTGACACGGATCAGTCGTCCTGGTCCCTTTGCAGAAAAACAGCCCCAAAGCATGATGTTTCCACCCCCATGCTTCATAGTAGGTATGGTGTTCTTTGGATGCAACTCCGGATTCTTTATCCTCCAAAAACAACGAGTTTTTACCAAAAAGTAATATTTTGGTTTCATCTGGCCATATGACATTCTCCCAATCTTCTTCTGGATCATCCAATTACTCTCTAGCAAACTTCAGACGGGCCTGGACATGTACTGGCTTAAGCGTCTGGCACTGCAGGATCTGAGTCCCTGGTGGCGTAGTGTTTTACTGATGGTAGGCTTTGTTACCTTGGTCCCAGCTCTCTGCAGGTCATTCACTAGGTCCCCCCGTGTGGTTCTGGGATTTTTGCTCACCGTTCTTGTGATCATTTTGACCCCACGGGGTGAGATCTTGCATGGAGCCCCAGACCGAGGGAGATTATCAGTGGTCTTGTATGTCTTCCATTTCCTAATAATTGCTCCCACAGTTGATTTCTTCAAACCAAGCTGCTTACCTATTGCAGATTCAGTCTTCCCAGCCTGGTGCAGGTCTACAATTTGGTGTCCTTTGACAGCTCTTTGGTCTTGGCCATAGTGGAGTTTGGAGTGTGACTGAGGTTGTGGACAGGTGTCTTTTATACTGATAACAAGTTCAAACAGGTGCCATTAATACAGGTAACGAGTGGAGGACAGAGTAGCCTCAAAGAAGTTACAGGTCTGTGAGAGCCAGAAATCTTGCTTGTTTGTAGGTGACCAAATACTTATTTTCCACCATAATTTGCAAATAAATTCATTAAAAATCCTACAATGTGATTTTCAGGATTTTTTCTCTTCTCATTTTGTCTGTCATAGTTGAAGTGTACCTATGATGAAAATTACAGAACACTCATCTTTGTAAGTGGGAGAACTTGCACAATTGGTGGCTGACTAAATACTTTTTTGCCCCACTGTATCTGTGACCAACAGATGCATATCTGTATTCCCAGTCATGTGACATCCATAGATCAGGGCCTAATGAATGCATTTGTAACTCAGTAAAATCATTGAAATTGTTGCATTTATATTTTTGTTCATTGTATCAACAATCTAGTTCAGTACATTTACCAAAATCAATTCACAAAGCATGCAGTTCCAATCAGCATAAGATCTACTGGGTCACAAGGTCAGAGTCTTCCAGACATCTGTGATCACACTCATGCTATAACCAAGTCCAAATCCATGACAAACAGCACTCTACACAGCTGCACGGCCAAGGTTTCCCAGAATGGGTCTGAGCCAATGAATCAAAAGCCTCACAGATGTGCTTGAGGCCCTTTCCAATTCCCGGGGGAACGGAAAGGATTAGAGCATTACGCAACCAGGCAGATTCACCTCATTTCTTCAAGGGGAGAGGATGGTACTTATGTGACAGTGTCCATGACAGCATTTCCAGTCAAAATGTCTGGGAAAGTAAGCTCAAGATTTCACATCCATTGTGTGTCCATCATTCATAAATAGAAATGTCAGGAGAACAAAATGCTAGTCATTTTCAGCAAACAGGGAGATGGGCACTTTTCATAAAATCTCTGCTAAAGCTAGGGTTTTGCCTTAAAATACTATCATGTAGTATTTAATATGAATTCAAGGGGGGGCTAAACGATGGAGGCTAAAACCAGGCCTTTTTGGATGGATAGATTTCTATAATGAGAATTTGGGGTGAAATGTACTCAATTCTGGCAAAAATGTCAAATGTATTCAAAATAAGACACTGCCATAAACTAGGCATCAGTCTTCAGAATTACAGTGGTTTGTTGCAAATACATAATGGTATTCTAACAGAATTTGCTACTGCCATTGTTAAAACTGGTTTAATGAGAATCACCCGCATGCGTGTCATTCAACAAGTTTCAGCATGCAGTCAGGTACAGGGCTGGAAACTGTGTGCAAATGCCACCTATTTATACCACAGGTCTGACCAATAACAGTGAAAAAGACGATAAATCACTTATTTTATCTGTACCTTCAAAGTTTGACACTTATAACAGACTGAAAGTGGACCTATGGCTTCCACGTCATCCCCATTTGCTGTTATTACAGCTTCCACTCTTCTGGGAAAACTTTACACTACATGTTGGAACATTGGAGTCCCCGCAGCATTCAGCCACAGGAGCATTGTATGGACCTCCCTTTGTATACAGGGGCATTGTTATGCTGAAACAAGAAAGGACCTTCCCCAAACTGTTGCCACAAAGTTGGAAGTACAGAATTGTCTAGAATGTCATTGTATGCTGTAGCGTTAAGATTTCCCTTCACTGGAACTAAGGGGCCTAGCCCAAATCATGAAAAACATACCCAGACCATTATTCCTCCTCCACCAAAGTTTACAGTTGGCACTATGCAGTTGGGGAGGTAGCGTTCTCAAAGCATCCGCCAAACCCAGATTAGTCCGTCGAACTGCCAGATGGTGATGTGTAATTCATCACTTCAGAGAACACGTTGACACTGCTCCAGAGTCCAATGGCAGTGAGCTTTACACCACGCTTGGCATTGTATAGGCTGATTTTAGGCTTGTGTGTGCCTGCTCGGCCATGGAAACCCATTTCATGAAGCTCCAGCCGAGCAGTTCTTGTGCTGACGTTGCTTCCAGAGGCCGTTTGAAACTCGATAGTGAGTGTTGCAACTGAGGACAGATAAATTGTTATGCACTACGCACTTCAGCACTCAGTGGTCCCGTTCCGTGAGCTTATGTGGCCTACCACTTTGCGGCTGAGCCGTTGTTTCTCCTAGACGTTTCCATGTCACAATAACAGCACTTACAGTTGACCGGGGCAGCTCTAGCAGTGCAGAAATTTTACAAACCTTTTGTTGGAAAGGTGGCATCCTATGACAGTGCCACGTTGAATGTCACTGAGCTCTTCAATAAGGCCATTCTATTGCAAATGTTTGTCATGGGAGATTGCATGGCTGTGTACTCAATTGTTTACGTTGAGTACACAGCAACGGGTGTGGATGAAATAGCCAAATCTACTCATTTGAAGGGGTGTCCACACACACACACACAATGTTGTGTAGAGGTTGTTCTCTCCAGCGATGTCTGTCCAAAAGTCCCGTCCGTCCCTGCAGTTTCAGAGAATCAGAGGGCACTGATACGTCACAGCTAAGCTGAACAGTTTGTGGCAAACACATTGCCATTCCAGCCTCAACTTTGAAAGAACACAAGTAATCTACTTCCCTCTCAATGTTTGCATTTTAACACTTAGCCTACATGTTAAGCACAGACCACAATACAATATTCTGACACTTATTTCAGGTCCCAAGAACACATTGTGCTATTAGCCTAAGCCTGTTCTTATTACTACAGCTTTAGAGTCAAAAGGTATAAGCTAGGCCAAGCCTAATTAATTCAGCCAGCCAATGTTGTTTTAGAAGCCGATCTGAGATTAGCACACAATGGAGATTGACTTTCCCATGCCTATAGGCCTAGAGTATCAATTAACAGTGACACGTGCCCAAAGCTCTGATTTGGTACTGATAAGATTACACATTGACCTCCAATGACATTCCCACAAATGTTACTACAGCACAGAAAGCTCTTTAAAAAAAAAGTATTGCTCAGAGATATGGATAGACCTGCCTAATAGTTATTCAGATAAACGTTTAACCGACTTTACAAGCTGTAACCTAGGACACGACTCATTCTTGTGGGATGTGCTTGATGTTCCGATTTCATGAGTGATGTGCCAGTTGACACCATCAGAAATTCTTTATGCGGAATTTCTGGAAGTAAATATTTACAGCAATTAAAAAATATATATTTTAAAAAGTGCACTTCGACAAGTGAAGGCCATGCGAGGCTCTGTGGTTGTAATGGTTGCACACTCGGCCAACTGTATAATACAGCACAGATGCGACACGATCAAGATTAAACAAACATTATGAAATAACGGAGCCCGTGTCGGCTCCTCCAGGCAGTGTATGGGACGATGGCTTCCAGATGTGGGGTTTGGAGGATGTGAGAGTGGGCGTCTGCCTCCTTTCTTCCTTCACACAGCTGCTGCACTCTGCAGGAAATTGGTCTGCTGTGCCACAGAGCAAGTCAAATACAGTACAGGCAAGAGAGCCTCCAACAAGAAGAGAGCGTCAACAAGTGTGAGTGTGAGCATGTCAGAGGCAGTGAGAAAGTTATTTACCAGACCAAAGGTTTGAGGCAGATTTGCACTTGATAATTATGAGGACTCATGCTGGCACCTCTGTTTCTCATTTAAGGAAAGTATTACAACTGTCAACTGGGCTGGAGATATTTGCAGGTAAATGTAGGCCAAACCATGGCAGTAGACAACTTGGCCTTCAAGTCTATGTAATGTAGCCCCTTAATGTGTTATGCACAAATAGTCAGTGTGCCAGCCTGAATGGCTTTTATTGTGGATGGGTGGTAAAGGCTGGAGTGAAATGCAGGGTGCTCACTGTTACCAATCTCACTCCAAACACAAAAAACATCTGACCTAGTTGGACTGACCGACCAGCGATGTAGCAGGAGGAGCCCATCTGCTGTCCTTCCCTCCTGAATGCCAACCCTCAGTTATTGGGAATCTACAGTTGAAATTCTGTCTTCAGCCAGTGTACATCACCCCTTAAACAGCATGTAAAACCTTGTTGGAAAACGACCATTCCACTGACCCCGTAACATACAAAAGCTTGTATGTATAGAGCATTTTCACTGCCACAAATTAAGGCATTTAGAGAAGGTGAAAATGAGTGTGACAGGTGGTCCTGTGTAGCTCAGTTGGTAGAGCATGGTGCTTGCAATGTCGGGATCGTGGGTTCGATTCCCGTGGGGGACCCGTATGCATATGGATCTACTAAATTACTCAAATGTAGGAGAAATAGAATTTCAGCCTGTATTTACTATCTTTAAATTTGTTTTCATGTACAGTGCCTTGCGAAAGTATTCGGCCCCCTTGAACTTTGCGACCTTTTGCCACATTTCAGGCTTCAAACATTGAAGAATCAACAACAAGTGGGACACAATCATGAAGTGGAACGACATTTATTGGATATTTCAAACTTTAACAAATCAAATACTGAAAAATTGGGCGTGCAAAATTAGAGAGACTGAAATGTTTTCCCATTCCTCCTTGCAAAACAGCTCGAGCTCAGTGAGGTTGGCTGGAGAGTATTTGTGAACAGCAGTTTTCAGTTCTTTCCACAGATTCGATTGGATTCAGGTCTGGACTTTGACTTGGCCATTCTAACACCTGGATATGTTTATTTTTGAACCATTCCATTGTAGATTTTGCTTTATGTTTTGGATCATTGTCTTGTTGGAAGACAAATCTCCGTCCCAGTCTCAGGTCTTTTGCAGACTCCATCAGGTTCTTCCAGAATGGTCCTGTATTTGGCTCCATCCATCTTCCCATCAATTTTAACCATCTTCCCTGTCCCTGCTGAAGAAAAGCAGGCCCAAACCATGATGCTGCCACCACCATGTTTGACAGTGGGGATGGTGTGTTCAGGGTGATGAGATGTGTTGCTTTTACGCCAAACATAACGTTTTGCATTGTTGCCAAAAAGTTCAATTTTGGTTTCATCTGACCAGAGCACATTCTTCCACATGTTTGGTGTGTCCCCCAGGTGGCTTGTGGCAAACTTTAAACGACACTTTTTATGGATATCTTTAAGAAATGGCTTTCTTCTTGCCACTCTTCCATAAAGGCCAGATTTGTGCAATATACGACTGATTGTTGTCCTATGGACAGAGTCTCCCACCTCAGCTGTAGATCTCTGCAGTTCATCCAGAGTGATCATGGGCCTCTTGGCTGCATCTCTGATCAGTCTTCTCCTTGTATGAGCTGAATGTTTAGAGGGACGGCCAGGTCTTGGTAGATTTGCAGTGGTCTGATACTCCTTCCATTTCAATATTATCGCTTGCACAGTGCTCCTTGGGATGTTTAAAGCTTGGGAAATCTTTTTGTATCCAAATCCGGCTTTAAACTTCTTCACAACAGTATCTCGGACCTGCCTGGTGTGTTCCTTGTTCTTCATGATGCTCTCTGCGCTTTTAACGGACCTCTGAGACTATCACAGTGCAGGTGCATTTATACGGAGACTTGATTACACACAGGTGGATTGTATTTATCATCATTAGTCATTTAGGTCAACATTGGAGCATTCAGGAGATCCTCACTGAACTTCTGGAGAGAGTTTGCTGCACTGAAAGTAAAGGGGCTGAATAATTTTGCACGCCCAATTTTTCAGTTTTTGATTTGTTAAAAAAGTTTGAAATATCCAATAAATGTCGTTCCACTTCATGATTGTGTCCCACTTGTTGTTGATTCTTCACAAAAAAATACAGTTTTATATCTTTATGTTTGAAGCCTGAAATGTGGCAAAAGGTCGCAAAGTTCAAGGGGGCCGAATACTTTCGCAAGGCACTGTATATAGTGTGGACACTGGACAGTCAAAATAACAGGAAGGGCAGTTATATCAAGCGCACAAAGCCCTACATCTCTCATGTCCCTGTTTATTATTTAATGAGGTAGCGGCACACCCAGGCAGAACACCCTGATTGGGGTCTCGCTTACGCTCCGAAACCGTGACCAGGAGGATCAGTTACTTCAGTCTTTCCATCACAGCACAGATGGTAAAGTTCCTCTGCTATAGCAGGGGAGTGAGTAATCTGGCACCGGTTCAAATCATGATCTCTCACACATTAGGACTTCACCAAGAAAATCCCCTGGCTATTAGAAGACCTACATTGAATAAACTGAATGATATTACATGTCATTTTAGAGTGGGAATGTGTGGTTGTGTCGTCAATAAATCAACAAAAACCCTCCAACATACATCTTCAGTAGGCAGCTTGTCCATATAGGTTTAGCCTAGTAAGATTGTATTCAATAGAAGCGAGCAACCAAACAGGAAGAGAACTGGCTGGCTTATTCTTTTAAATTACTCTTCCATGTCCATATGCTGGTAGACAGCACTTCCTGATACCAACTGTCCTTTTTTGTATTTCTCTTGTGTTATTGTTCTATTACATTGTTATTGATCACTGCATTGTTCGGTTTAGAGTTTACAAGAACGGTATTTCACTACTTGTGCATGTGACATTGAAACTTGTGCTCTTGAAATTCAGTGTTCGATTGAACACAGATGGGCCTGAACTAAATGTCACATTGTCACCAGCTAATACAAGTAATGTTTGCAGTGAACTTGGTCTATCTTGTCTGGATAAAACACAATCCTGATTATACACCATTTTGGTGTTTCTTTTAGGGGACATGGGTTGGTATCAGAGTAAGTGAGTTGAGTGGTCGGAAATCACGTTCATCGCTCATGGAGCAGTACTTACACACCGCTGCAGCGTTCCACCACTCCGCTAAAAAAAACGTTCCTAGAGCAAATGGAGAAAAAATAACTGCCATTAAAAATAACTGCCATTCATTAAAAAAAAGAAATCACAATTTAACCAACACCCATCTAGTTGTGTGACTACCTGGACATACCATTTGGTTTTGAAATAATGAAACCAAACTATATGATTTGAATGAAAATTATTTTAATAAATATGAAAGGGTGAATGTAAGAAGCAGTCATTTCAAATAGGCTACATGTATTAAAAAGCATATAAACACTACATTGGTTAGGAGACAGGATGCCTAAGAAGGAACGAAAATGAATTATTATTTAGGCTATTTTCTTCAAGGCTATAGCCTACAAAGAAATACATTGTGAAGCATTTGCGAGTGCGACACTGGGCTGGTAGGGCCATTTAGTTGTATTAAATCCTTAGTCTATAAAATGTACATATATGCTGTGACTTCGTTGTGTCGTTGCATTAATTATTTTGAAACACAAGTTAGGCCAGGCTCATGCGATGGTGCCAGCAGGCCAGCAGCGGAGAATAAATATCCTGTCCACATTCTTGCCAGGTGAGCAGAGAAAGAGAGAGCTATACATACACGTTTTGTTTAGGCAAAATAACCTAATCAAAACAGAAAGCGGGAATATGCCATGGCTATTGGGCCAAAATACATGTATAGATATAACAAAAATGAAGTAAACTTTTAAGAGATCTGATTTTTTGTTTATAAATACTTTGCTACAATGACACACTTAGGCATCTACCCACCTAATTTATTTATTTTAGCATGTGCAAGTAGCAAGTACACCATCATGCTTTCGGGATATGTGCATTTTCTGATCCCACAATGATTGTTTCGTTGTGGACACTACATCACTGCTCTCCATCTTGGTCCTTATCTTTGTAAGTCACCTTGATTTTGGACCTGTGTGTTTCATCAGTTTCTTTATGAAAATATTTAGTGAACTCCATGACGAGTAGCTTAATAAGCAAGGGACTATAGCAGTATACATGCAGACTACAAATGCATGCTACCCGGGCATGCCCTGAAGTGAGCGCTACTGGAACGAAATCGGAGTCGCCCCAGGCTTTGGAAATCTCGCCCAGCGCTCCAGTCAAATGGGGCACGCTCCGTTCACATACTCTGGTTTGTATTGCAAATGCTTGGTGCACTGTAAGATAAACCACCTGAAAGTGAATCAGTTTGCTTGGACATGACCAAGGGAACAAAGTGCATTATTCTATATTCTTCAGTTACAAATGACCAGGCAAATAATCAATTTACCTAACTAGGAGGAATGATGACATCTCCATGAAACTGATAGAGGGGTCAATTCTCGAGCGTTAATGATGGACAGTGGTGTGACGTCTCGTCCTGGGCAAAGTGTCAAGAGGCACGTGCAGTTCAAAACAGTGCACTAAGGTCCGTCATGTTAGACTCCTAAACCGGCATTATATATATTTTTTAATGTTTTAAGTACATAGACGATAGCTAACTGGTTACGCTTTAAAGTCAGTTAGTTGTTGGCTATAGCCAGAGAGGAATAGGCGAAACCAATCAACTATAATATATTTACTATGGAGATTTAACTTAGGCAAGAATCTGGTTTACTTGCTATCAAGGCGTGCCACAACGCCATCGTCATTAGTCACAGCAGCTAAGTAGCTAACGTTACCTATCAAACAATCAAAATCCACGTCACTGCCCAATGCACACCTGAGCATGACTAGCGTCCTATCTGTATTCAATGCCCCGTCTCCGTCGTACATACATTGTTCGGCTAATGTTCACAGAAGGCCAGTTCAACAATCTCACATTGTCCGGATGTTTTGGCACTAACGTTAGCTAGCTGCGTGAGAGAACCAGGCTAGCCGCCCCCATAGCCCAACACTTCTGCTAACTAGCTACCACTTAAAATATCCTGAATGCTATACATAGTAGGCTAGATTCTTCAAAATCACTGGCTTCAACCTCCCGTCGTAAAAAAAAATATATAATTTTAAAAAAAGAGACAAATCCATTCATATAGCTAAACTCAAAAAGAGCAAATAAAGGCTTGCTTCTCTGACTGATTTGCTCGCTAACGTTACTGCGTCGCCCTGGAAGAGAAAACATTCCTTGCTAAACAGACCAGCTGGAGCAACAAATATTAGTTGTTGAAACACTAACGTTGGGTAAGTAAATTGATTAAATATATTAAAACAAACTTACCTTCTTGACAAACAATGTCGATTTTAGGGTCTCAATCAATCCATTTGATTTGTAATTCCATTTGGAACGACTCTAGCTCCCCAGCTCGAATCTCATTCTAATGCTGCGCAAATTCCGAAAGAAATGCCTTCCTCCAGCTGACGGATCCGCCTCAAAATATTTAAAAGAGCTGTTGACGCCAGCGTTATCACATCAATGGGCAGAGAATCTGAGCGAACACATCCCTTGGCATGAAACCAACGTTTGATGCGTCATTGGTCCTATCTGTTCAGTACCAAAGTCATACATACATAAACCCAAATGATGGTTTATGGTCTCTACTTTACATTGTGTGATTTGAAAAGAAAAGCTCAGAATAACCAATGTTGGAAATAAATAACATTGGAATATCAACTTGCTATGACACAACTTTCTCCAAGACTCAACCTAGAATAAAATCACGAGTATTTGGAATCTTCCCAACTGAGTTGTGTGACTTCTCTCTGCATATCAGGAAGATTTTATATTTGTCTTGTGCACTCACTGCGTTAATTTGCATATGTCCGTGGCAGTGGAGTCTGGTGGGAGGAGCTATAGGAGGATGTGCTCATATTTGCATTAACTAATTGTATGTATGTGGCAGTGGAGGCTGGTGGGGGGAGCTATAGGAGGATGTGCTCATTGTAATGGCTGGATTGGAATGGAACAGTATCAAACACATCAAAGATATGGAAACCACATTTTTGATTCAGTTCCACTAATTCAATTCCAGCCATTACAAAAAGCCTGTCCTCCTATACCTCTTCCCACCAGCCTCCACTGGTCTGTGCATAGTATGCCACCCAGTGGCCAATGTGGGAAGAGACACCAGTCCTTGGCCTGAACCCTCATTTCCCTTTTACTCCACTGTGGTACAGTAAAATCACTGGTACCAGTAAAACGGGTGAATTTCTGTAAATTGGTTGATCATTGGGACCAGAAAGGGCATTGTGGTACACTACCCAAACTACAAGGAAATGAATAGACAATACATAACATACCTTTCAAAATTCAGGGCTGCAATTCTGAAAATACTTTGGCAGGAAAAAAACAACATTTTGGGACCCCTAGCCACTGTGGCCAGGCAGAGCAAACTTCAATTCAATCATTGATTTACCTCTTGTCAATCATTGACTGAATTTGATTCATATGACTGTAGAATCTCCTTACTCTCCAGTGATAGCATCTGGTCTGGAAGAGCTTAATATGGGTTCCGAGATTAGGAAGAGCTCAAAGTAAAGGCCTCTTGAACATGAATTATACGTACCCATTAATTATTGGAAGAATATAGCTTCCCACTGGGCACAGACGTCAAATCAACGTCTATTCCACGTTGGTTCAACGTAATTTAAATGAAGTGGAAACAGCATTGATTCAACCAATTTGTGCCCAGTGGGTTATAAATGCCTCATGAGCTTAGTTCAACTCGCATACCCTCTCAGAACCCAAAATATAAGCTTGTTTTACTCCCAAAGTAAATATACACTGTATAGCCTCAAAACATGACTAAAACTATAATTGTGATATCATGGATTGTCAGTCCTTGCATCCATAGCTCTGTCTATGAAGTGGTTACATTTCTCTAGCCCCATCCCTCAGCTTTTTAGCAAAACAGAGGACACTTTCTTATTGTTTCAACTGCTTATTGCCACTTCAAGAGAAGAGTTAAAAAAATGACACAAAAACGATCAACACATATTGTAACATCTCTCCAGTTACCTTTAACAACATTTATTACAGTCAGCATAGGAAAATATATTCACATTAGTCGTTGGCATCATTTTGTTTAGTTGTGTTTTTTTAAAGGAAGCATAGATGTAAATGTCACAAAATCTCTGAGACGATGATTTACAAAAAAAACGAATTGGAAACAATTTCAAACAAGGGCATTCAGAGTCGCATGTATAAAATTACTAACATGTAAGGTGTGACACTTAATTATCAAATCAGGATTCTGTTTTTTATGTGTACACCAATTATAAATGACTTAGTCTTCCGGTATGAATAAAGTGCAAAACACAACCTGGGGGATTATACATGTAAACTAAAACAGATAATACATCCCATTTTTAATAAACCCCCTAGTCAATACATTTTATGTTTTGACATGTTTCTAAGCTAGGAGTAACAGTGTTTTTATTTTTTATTTTAGAGTAATAGAATCACTGTCACATAAAACCATGCATGGATAGGTTTCTTTGAACTGTAAGTGTCTTTGAAATTCAAAGACATTCATGTTAAAACAGCACATCAAGTGACCTGTACAATACATAAAAACTTCACAGACGTATATCAACAAAAGCACATATGATAAAATGTTTTCGTAGATTTGATAAAACAACAATATTAACAAAATTACTCATTTGCAATCTTTTTATTTGCATGAACTCAAACAAACTGCAAAGCAAAGCTATGAAGCTACTTAACCCCTACATAGCTAGCCGGGCTAGTTTAGAGTGTTACCACCATCAACAGAGCATCTGCAAAGCTTGACCGTGGTCGGTCATGATGTGGTTTAACCGGCAGTTAAGGTCAAGGCACTGCTACCCGTATCCCGATCCTTATCTTTGATTCTCTGACCCGTTTCTTTTGAGCACCGTGGCTCCACAGTGAAAGTTCTCCCACTCACTCATTCACTTACTGCAATACTCATTTAAATGCACACTAAAGGACATGTACTTATTTATGGAAGAGGTTCCCCATGTAAGTCCCCTGGGCCTGCAGTTAATCTGTAGTCGTCATTCAAACCTACCTCTTTTACTGATATTAACTTGATCTGTCAATTGACTAATACAACTCAGGAGATCATTGCTAGCTCATAGTCCAATGTCATGAATGAGGATAAGGTGAGTTACTATAACCATGTACATGTAATTACACAATTAACAGACCAATAGAATATACTAGATCAGGGGCGGCACACCGTCCTCACCGTGGAGCTACAAAGTGTGCAGGATTTAGTTCTAGCTCTGCTTTAACACAACTGATTTAGCTAATAATGAGCAGTTGATTAGTAGAATAGAATCAGGTGTGTAAGAACAGTGCAGGGACAAAAGCCTGCCTACAAGAAGGTTGGCCACATGTATGTCTATGGTTGGTCACCCCTGTACTACATACAGGCAGGGAAGAAAATCGTCAGGGTTTGAAGACAGACATAGGGAATCCCTGTTTTCCCGGGAAAATAGCGTAGTGTGTAGACAATCTTGAGTCATCACCATTACAGCACCAAATGCATGCACCATGAATTTACATCCAGTTTGTCTCTTCATAAGCCCATAGTTTACAGAAGGACAATAATGTGGCATAAACTAATAATAAAGTATAATTCTGTTGTGCTTATTCTCAATTCAGTCAAATTTGACCATCAACTCCATTGAAAAATAAAGCTAACATTGCTTGTTCCAAAACTACCTCAAGCATAACAATCATGTTTTTAATCGTAGTTTAATTAAGAAATAAGGCCCGAGGGGATGTGGTGTATGGCCAAAATACCACGGGCTAAGGGCCGTTCTTAGTCACGACGCAACGGGGAGTGCCTAAACACAGCCTTTAAACATAAACCCCCGATGTGCCTTATTGAATTTATAAACTGGTTACCAACGTAATGTTTTGTCATTCCTATGGTATACAGTCTGATATACCACAGCTTTCAGCCAATCAGCATTCAGTGCACGAACCACCCAGTTTATAATTTCTAGTAATCATTACTATTATTAACTAACAGGCTCTTCCCTTTTTGCTTTCTTCATATCAGTGCAAATATTCTTGACATCTGTTTCAATTTAATTCCAAAAGGGCTAAGGCTGGAGATTACAAATTTAAATCTACCCTTGTCAAAGGATGGAAGGTATAAAAAAACACATAACCAGCCTATTTAAGGTTGATCATACTTTGGATGATATGCTGGATTTGGAGAGAAGGGTATCAGTATCTTACATTATCATGTACTGCTACGTAATGCATATAAGATGTATGCACCCCTAGGCAAAGCCAGAGTTTGAACGTTTGGCAATGGTGGCTAAAAAACAGTTGTCTCTGCCAGACAGTTTGAATTTGTGAAAATTATATTATAGTACTAGAGTGTATACAGGTACTTATAAAAAAGGGTTTGGCAACCTACATTAGCATTAGCATCAGGCTAAATTATTTACTAAATCAGCTCTAATATTCCATTAAGTCTCTTTGCCACGCTCAAGGTTTTACACTAGGCTCGCAGGTTTGTGCTTTAATGCTTTCGTCTGAGGTGCTGTAAATTCAAAATGCAAAGGCAAACCTAAACGACTGTTTGTCATAGTCTTGCCTATATGGTGTCTATAATCTTTTGTCATTTACACTAAGTCGCTAACAGGAAGTGCTGTAATATTGGAATTACGCCCAGGTAAGTGCTCGCTTTTCCGTCATACTCCAGTTTAGGGGTTTTGGGGAAGGGGGGCAAACTCACAATCTTGTCACACAATGTTTTAGAATACAGTCGCAGATCCAGTTCCGATGCCTGACAGGGGCATCATTTAAATGTAGTTCCACCAGCAGTGTCATGCCTTCTCCTTTCTTAGGGCGTCAGCATGCTTCAGTCTGGTTGGCGACTAGCCACACTTGGCTTGGCAAACCCAACGAGTGTGCAGCAATAGTACTGTTTGTCCATTTTGAGATGCCGTAGCCAGTATACACTTCCTCTAAATAGACAGAATTAATCTAAGATAACTCAAGAAATCTGTCATTAATTTGGACGTTTTTACAAAGATCTTAGTCGCGCAATTTTACATCTAACTAAGATGTTTGTTGCAGTATTTCTCAATGAAATAATGTGCATGAAAATGAGTCGTCTCTCGTTAAATGACAACAAAGACTTTATTGAAGAATCCCGACTGTTGACCAATTACTGACGAATGGGCGTAGACTTCGGCTACCGACTTTGGCTACCGACTTCGGCTACTGACTTTGGCTTGCCTCTAGAATTTTTTGGGGTGTTCCCGAACAGCCGAAAAATCCTTACCGAAGTCCAAAATGAACAGAAACGTCACAAAATGTCATCATAATATATGCACAAACTCTTCCGAACTGTTTAGTCTGGGAAGCATGCGGACGCCTTTACTCTGGAAGTCTATTTGAAAGCACAACTACAAACATCAACATAACACAACCAAAGATATTTAAAAAAAATACGCTTTGAGGGGAGTTCCTCTCGGGGAGAGTAGCACTTAGAACCTCGAATGGTCTGAACCCGTAAATAGCCCCTCCTCGTCATCAGAACTACAAGAAATCCAATCTCAGGAGTATGGAGCCGCCTTTGTCTATATCTTCGCTCACAATTACAAAGAAAAACATGCAGTTAGAGTCACAGCAAAGAGTTATAAACGGCCCTTTTTACATTGTCAAATGCAAGGGCTAATGGAAGGTCAACAGGGGTATGTAGCGGTTTGGCTTCATCAATCCTTCTTGGCTCTCTGTGCCGCCAATCTTGGATTTCCACCAATCGGTAAGATGGGAGAGGGACTGTGTGGAGCCAGATGAAGCTTGCTACCTGGGAGAAGATGATTGGGGGATTGGGGGTGGTTATCTTCATGCTGAGGGTAGTATAAAGTCCCTTAGTGCTCCCTAGTCTCTGGGACAAGGAGGGTGAGGTTCGGGACTGGGAGGGCCAGTGCTAGGGTCTTTCAACCTTAGTGCTGTCATCAGGCGCAGGGCGGCCCTCCAAGCTAGCCTGGGTGGTGGGGGTCGGCAGATCTTCCGAAGGCTCCATGGGGGTGAGGGTGATCTCCACCTCACCTCGATCCTCCAGCAAAGTGGGCAGGGGCAGGCGGTGCTGGGGGATAGACTGGGAGTTGTTGTTGTTCTTGGTGGTGGGGGGTCTCGGTGCCCTCTGGATGACCTCTACCATGGCCCTGCCCATGTCCCAGTTTGCGTGGCTGGTCCCTGGCAGCAGCAGCAAGGGCCGTTGGTCAGTCTCGAGCACCACATCCCGGTGCTCTGGGTTGCCAGAGTCCGCTACCGAATGTAGCTGGCCGAGCACCACGGCATGCTGGTCCTGGAACACGACCTCCACCACCTGGGAAGAGGAGGAGGACGAGCAGGCTTTCTGGATCACCCCTCCAGTGAGGGACTTCATGATGTGGGCTTGGTTGACCAAAGGTAGGGACGGAGGGGGCGGTTGTGGAGAGGTGGTGTCCTCTGGCCGTGGCTTCCTGGGTCGTCCTCGTTTCCGTTTGGCCGGCGTGCCTCCCGGCTCGGGGCCCCCACTGGTTGCAGTCGGAGCCTCGAGGGCCCGTTTGGTCACGGCACGGGCCCTCTGCACCACCGACGTCGGTGCCACGGGCACCATGGTAACCGGCGGGGCTTTTTCGGGGTAGGATAGGCTGACGGTGTGGGGGAGGATCATGACGGGGAGGGCGCCGCCTTGGGACTTATCCGGGACGGAGCTGCGAGGCAGGATTCGGGGCAGGTGCTTCATCAGAGCCTCCACCTGCAGGTCACGATCCCCCGGGCGTACTGACTCCGCCCCTTTGGTTGGCTTGTCACTGGACTGCAGTGTCCCCGGCGACGACTGATCCCCAACTTCTTTATCTCTCTGAGAGAAACAACATCATTGTGTTACATAAAGTCGATATGAGTAGATATGGCTCATTATTACAACTTCGAGAAGTATGTTTCTGTACTTTGCATTTAGTCTTTGAAAGGGTATTGTTGATGCTCTACCTTAGCATCAGAGCTGCTCCCTTCTGTCTCCGGCCCACCTCCTTTTGACGGTACTGGGTTCTTCTTGATCACCTTGTGGGGCTTTGCAGGTCCTCCTGTGAGACACAAAGAAAAATGACTGATGGTTACAAGAAATTCCAATCATGAGACGGTTGCGGATGGTATTGGAGATGACTGAACACAGTGTAATGGAGATGAGGAAACTGAGACTCACCTGCCATCGCGGCAGAAGTGACGAGTTCAGCCTGGCTGCAGCGTGGGTTGACGATGTGCTCCTGCACAAGAAAACGGGCGATCTCGACCACTGTGTCAAAGGAACGTTTGAGGATCTTCTGGGCCCAATCACAGATGAGCTCACAAGCCGCCTCCGTCACCTCTTGCTTGTAGGTCTGCACCAGCTCCGTCAGCTCCGACTATATGGAAGAATAGTTTTAATCACCATTGACTGTCATTTTTGCACACAACTATAGCAAAAGCAATGGTTGTGTCCTATCATATAAACAGGAAGTGCAGTTGACTAGTCATACGTACTGGGTCATTTTTCAGGTCCAGGTTTGGCAACAGTGGCATGTTTAGCACTGTCTTCCTACGGATTCCACTATAACAATATGTGTCAGCGGAGGAGTTAAGGATGAACTGTAAACAGAAAGGGGAACCGCAACCTATTGATAAGTGGAGAGGGTATGGTAATACTTGTTTGATCCTTCGTACTCGGTGGCATCATTCTATCCACATTTCCCACATTGTGCAACAATATAAAAATAGGATGCAAATAGGATGCATTGAAGTTCAGGTGAATCCCTGATTTCCATCTAGCATTCAGGGAGATGCTTGAATACCTAATTTGCAGGTGTCAGTGCAGTTGTGGCAAGCAAAAGTAAAATTGTGTTAAAATACTTAAAGGGCCTCCCAAAACAACCTCCTGACAGACTAAAAGGATATTTGGACTGTCCCCTGCCACCGAGCCTCCGGGCTTTGATGTTGGGGAAGATGTCACGGATGATCTTCCCAAAGTTGGCAGCACTCAGAGGCCGGTGCTGCAGGTTTTCACAGTATCTCCTGGGTTATTACGGGGCAATAGATCATAACATTAGCTGTGTCGATTTCATTACGGCACACCGTAGCAAAGCATTTGCAATGGAAAACAAAAAACGAGTATTTCTTATTGATGTCCAGGTAGTCCGGGTTCACAAGTACATTTCTAATTCACAGTCACAGCTGTGCCTCATTACAATAACTTACTTGTATGTCTCGTAGACGTCTTGCTTGGGCAGGCAGGTGTCTACGTGCTCCTCCAGGTGGCTGCGGATCCAGTTGCAGGTGTGCAGCTGGTCAGCTGTGTTGAAGGAACTAGGGTCACTGCTGCTGCTGCTGCTGCTGCTGCTCAGGACAAACATAACCAAGCTATCAGTATATCTCAGCAGCCATCTTTTGCTGATAAAACAATATATTTTTCTTGTGGAGGAAAAAAGTGACAGTTCAATGTCGACATTTTGAAACTACACTGAACAAAAATATAAAACCCAACATGCAACAATTTCAGAGATTTTACTGAGTTACAGTTCATATAAGGAAATCAGTCAATTTAAATAAATTCATTAGGCACTAATTTATGAATTTCACATGACTGGGAATACATACGTGCATCTGTTGGTCACAGATACATTTTTAAAAAAGGTAGGGGCATGGATTAGAAAACCAGTCAGTATCTGGTGTGACCACCATTTGTCTGATGCTGCGTGACACATCTCCTTCACATAGAGTTAATCAGGCTGTTGATTGTGGCTTGTGGAATATTGTTGAAACCGGGATTCATCCGTGAAGAGCACACTTCTCCAGCGTGCCAATGACCATTGAAAGTGAGCATTTGTCCACTGAAGTCGGATACGACACCAAACTTCTGTCAGGTCAAGAACCTGGAGAGGACGACGAGCACGCAGATGAGCTTCCCTGAGATGGTTTCTGACAGTTTGTTCAGATATTCTTCGGTTGTGCAAACCCTACAGTTTCATCAGCCGTCAGGGTTGCTGGTCTCAGACGAGGTCCTGGGCTGGCGTGGTTACACGTGGTCTGCGGTTGTGCAAACCCTACAGTTTCATCAGCCGTCAGGGTTGCTGGTCTCAGACGAGGTCCTGGGCTGGCGTGGTTACACCTGGTCTGCGGTTGTGAGGCCGGTTGGACGTACTTCCAAATTTTCTAAAACGACGTTGGAGGCAGCTTATAAAATGAACATTCAATTATCTGGAAACAGCTCTGGTGGACATTCCTGCAGTCAGCATACCCATTGCACTCTCCGCCTAAAACTTGGTGGCATTTGCACGTGGAACATTTCTTGGATCTTTTATTTCAGCTCATGAAGCATGGGACCAAGACTTTACATGCTGCCTTTATATTTTTGTTTAGTATAGTTAAGGTGGTGATTTTTTTTTTTTAAATGTAAGAAGATATGCACATCCCAAACTTTTCAGAGCCCCAGAACATGTTAACAAATAATAAGATGAAAAGCCAGCACACGGTTCATGTTGCTGCTGTTTTATTCCAGCTCAAACATGCACTGTGGAACTGGCAATAATAATAGTCAATGTGCACTCACATTTTGACATGCACCAAAATAACAATCACACAATTTCAATCATTGTGTCATAACTGTTTTTAACCGATTGATAAACTATTAACTAAATAATTAAGAGTTTATAAACTACTTATAACAGCATTTATAAATATTTTTAAGTGTTACTGGGGAAAAAGTCTATGTGACTGGGCCACTGGTTATCAAACAGATGTAGTACATCTCTGACCTTTATTGAGCTTTGTATGCTCCTTGAGTTTCTGTGTGTACATGTTGACAATAACACCCTTGAAAACGTGGACCTCTTCCCTTACCTTGGCAGTGTTCTGTCCTCCAAAGCTGACATCGATGCAGAAATACACCACCGCCTAAGTTGTGCCAGCGGGGCCATTGCCAGACTGAGAAAAAGAGTTTGTGGAATTTGGAGATGTGTGCATGTTCGAGATACATAGATCTGCATGGTCTGTTGAAATCTGTTGATCTGTGCAGAATCTTTGCATCTCAAAAGCACACAATAACATCCAGATCAAAACTCCTTCTCTACAAACCTTAAACTACCAGTAGGTAGGTACAGTACACCCCATCTGGATGGAGCACTGCTTCAATGCTTGATTGCATGACACCTATTGCATCTCTAACAGACTGAACGGAAATAAAACAAATGGGGGAAGGCCATACACAGTGGGGCTGCACAACATGAAAAAGACCTCAACCATGCCACTGAGGACAAGCGGCAACAACAAAAGGAGAGGCTAAACATCAACCACTATTAACCACTACCGCCACATACACTGGCCTCTTTAGTGGGATTTGTGGGTCATACATCAGCCTCTTCAGTCATCTGAAGAGACACAAATATGTCCCACCAGGAGGACAATCATAGAGTGCTAGACCCAGAGTGATTGCTGATGATAATGATGCTCACCTTTTCTCCCCTGAACTGGGGCCAGAAGGCAGCTGGAGGTAAAGGTAGAGTTTGTCGTTGTCAGAGAAGCGCTGCACATCTTGCTGTGGGTAGGAGAGACATAGGAAAATCTGGGTCTTAAACCATTCATAGACAAGGCCATTCATACACAATACAATACCAAAGATGTTTCGGCACTCACCAGGATAACATCCACTTTCCCCTGTATATTCTTACTACGAAAAGAAACAACAATTACAGTTATACACAAACACATTTCTGAAGACTTTCTAATGACACTGATGGATTAGCTGTATGAGATAAATAGCAGGTAATGTTGGAGAGGGTGCTGATACGACACAATACTTTATTGTCCATTTTGATCATTTAAGCAGTGGATGTGTGGACAGAGGGGTGGGACTTACGAGATGTTGCTCTTTAGTTTCTGCAGCAGCAGGCTAGGCTCTGTGTCTCCCTCTCCTGAGTCCAGACCCTCCCGCTTGGAGGGGTCTGCCTTCAACCTGTCCTCCGTCATTGTTTGCTCACACAGCGGTGGCAAACGCACCCTGAGGCCTCTGAAATTAGGAGAGGAGGGTAAATGTGATAAAACTGTTCAAAGCACTATGGCATTTGGCTGGGGGCTGTCATTTTACATTTTAAAAGTACATTTTAGTTTTAGTTGAGGATGGAAAATATATCCCTCCACATCCAACAATGCTGGTTATTGGACATGCACAATGTTAGTGATTTTTCATCTGATAAGCTGCCCAAGAACAGCAATGCTGCCCAGGGCGGCAGGTAGCCTAGTGGTTAGAGCATTGGACTAGTAACCGAAAGGTTGCAAGATCAAATCTCCGAGCTGACAATGTAAAAATCTGTTGTTCTGCCCCTGAACAAGGCAGTTAACCCAGGCTGTCATTGAAAATAAGAATTTGTTCTTAACTGACTTGCCTAGTTAAATAAAGGTTTAAAAGAAGAAGCCTTCAATTTAAATTTAAATGCAAACTGACAATAGCAGCTGTTTAGGAAGGTAAAACTTGAGGATCATACCTGACTATGATGGTAGTACTGATATGAGTTGGCAGGGTTCAATATAGCTGACTAAACTCAACTCCATTGTGAAGTTAGTTTCTGATAAATTGCACCAAGGAGCAAAGACAATGCATTGTGGAATTCAGCTCAGACAACATGCCCACAGTCAATAAAAAAAGTAAAAATATTATGCAACGCTTCCATTTACCTATGTTTATCCTCTGGAGTTGCGTGCCTTTGTTTGCTTTGTTAGGTTCTGACAAACACAGTGAAAAACTAACAGACAACCAGTCAAAGCTCAAACCAAGTTTATTCACCCATTGGGTCAAACAGCTGAAAAGACATGTTTACACAGGCCCATATATTTATACCCTCCTTCTAGGTGGAGGCTCCTCCTTGAACATCTGGATAGCCAATACATCTCGGCCCACATTCTTCACTCCTCCCTAACTCATGTCTGTCCTACCTTACCAGTGACTGAAACCAGGCTGTTGCCCTTCTCCTCTCCAAAGGATACATGAGATTTAACAATAACATGTTCTGATGGAATGTAAACTTTTTGCACTCCCATTTCTTACTCAGTAGATTTCCATACACCCAGTTCTAATATGGTAACATGAATAAGGGTATTTCAAGTTAGAACCCAACAGCTTAAATCCATACTTTTTCTATAATTGTTAGTCAAATACAACCACAGACTGTTTGCTCATCGCTGTTGCACTAAGATGGCAAATCAGAGCAAGTGTGCATGTGCCAATTGAATCTCAACAAGGAACAAGTCGGCGGTTTTTGATTAACGTATATTGAAAAAGTATGGATTTCAGCAAACAAAGAAAGACACGCAATTACAGAGGACAAACATACAGTGCCTTGCGAAAGTATTCGGCCCCCTTGAACTTTGCAACCTTTTGCCACATTTCAGGCTTCAAACATAAAGATATAAAACTGTATTTTTTTGTGAAGAATCAACAACAAGTGGGACACAATCATGAAGTGGAACGACATTTATTGGATATTTCAAACTTTTTTAACAAATCAAAAACTGAAAAATTGGGCGTGCAAAATTATTCAGCCCCCTTAAGTTAATACTTTGTAGCGCCACCTTTTGCTGCGATTACAGCTGTAAGTCGCTTGGGGTATGTCTCTATCAGTTTTGCACATCGAGAGACTGAAATTTTTTCCCATTCCTCCTTGCAAAACAGCTCGAGCTCAGTGAGGTTGGATGGAGAGCATTTGTGAACAGCAGTTTTCAGTTCTTTCCACAGATTCTCGATTGGATTCAGGTCTGGACTTTGACTTGGCCATTCTAACACCTGGATATGTTTAGTTTTGAACCATTCCATTGTAGATTTTGCTTTATGTTTTGGATCATTGTCTTGTTGGAAGACAAATCTCCATCCCAGTCTCAGGTCTTTTGCAGACTCCATCAGGTTTTCTTCCAGAATGGTCCTGTATTTGTCTCCATCCATCTTCCCATCAATTTTAACCATCTTCCCTGTCCCTGCTGAAGAAAAGCAGGCCCAAACCATGATGCTGCCACCACCATGTTTGACAGTGGGGATGGTGTGTTCAGGGTGATGAGCTGTGTTGCTTTTACGCCAAACATAACGTTTTGCATTGTTGCCAAAATGTTCAATTTTGGTTTCATCTGACCAGAGCACCTTCTTCCACATGTTTGGTGTGGCTTGTGGCAAACTTTAAACGACACTTTTTATGGATATCTTTAAGAAATGGCTTTCTTCTTGCCACTCTTCCATAAAGGCCAGATTTGTGCAATATACGACTGATTGTTGTCCTATGGACAGAGTCTCCCACCTCAGCTGTAGATCTCTGCAGTTCATCCAGAGTGATCATGGGCCTCTTGGCTGCATCTCTGATCAGTCTTCTCCTTGTATGAGCTGAAAGTTTAGAGGGACGGCCAGGTCTTGGTAGATTTGCAGTGGTCTGATACTCCTTCCATTTCAATATTATAGCTTGCACAGTGCTCCTTGGGATGTTTAAAGCTTGGGAAATCTTTTTGTATCCAAATCCGGCTTTAAACTTCTTCACAACAGTATCTCGGACCTGCCTGATGTGTTCCTTGTTCTTCATGATGCTCTCTGCGCTTTTAACGGACCTCTGAGACTATCACAGTGCAGGTGCATTTATACGGAGACTTGATTACACACAGGTGGATTGTATTTATCATCATTAGTCATTTAGGTCAACATTGGATCATTCAGAGATCCTCACTGAACTTCTGGAGAGAGTTTGCTGCATTGAAAGTAAAGGGGCTGAATAATTTTGCACGCCCAATTTTTCAGTTTTTGATTTTTTAAAAAAGTTTGAAATATCCAATAAATGTCGTTCCACTTCATGATTGTGTCCCACTTGTTGTTGATTCTTCACAAAAAAAGACAGTTTTATATCTTTATGTTTGAAGCCTGAAATGTGGCAAAAGATCGCAAAGTTCAAGGGGGCCGAATACTTTCGCAAGGCACTGTATGTACAAGGTAAGCATTTCATAATTGAAATGTTTTGTATTGACCTTGAGCGAATCGATGTAGTCGGAGCTGAATTCCACAAAGCCTGTTCTCTGCTCCGCTCCGTTGGTGGAGTTCATCAGAAACTTTCTTCCCCCTGGAGTTGTCAGCCAGGTTCAATTATAAGATTTAATGGAATGCAATGAAGTAGGGTGTTCAATCAAAACCGCATATTCTGACCAATGGATCAAATAATCTGTTCCAAAGTATTCCCAAGCATAATAGTGACTAATAAAATTTGATTTGATATGATTTGATTTTGTTTAACAAGTAATAATTTTTTTCTCAAAAAGATAGGGGTCAAAATTACTGACACGTCTAAAGATTCTTATAAATAAAGTAGTCAAAAGATTAGAATTTTGTCCCATATTCATAGCACGCAATGACTACATCAAGCTTGTGACTACAAACTTGTTGGATGCATTTCTACTTCGTTTTGGTTGTTTCAGATACTTTTGTGCCCAGTATAAATTAATGGTAAATAATTTAGTGTCATTTTTGAGTCACTTTATTGTAAATTGGAATATAATATGTCTCTAAAAACTTCTACATTAACCTAATGTGGATTCTACCATGATTACGGATAATCTCGAATTAATAGTGAATAACAATGAGTGAGAAAGTTACAAAGGGCCAAAGATCGTACTCCTCTCCTGTTATTGGTAATGGGGAAAGGTTAGCATGTCTTGGCTGGGGGTATGATATTTGACCCTCTGTAACTTTCTCTCTCATCGTTATTCACGGTTAATTCAGGATTATTCATAATGGATTGTACTGCAAAAGTGAAATAGAATATTTTTTTCCTGTTAATATATTCAATGTACTATCAATATTTGCATTTTTTTTTTTTTTTTTTTTTTTTTTTTTTATGATAAAAGTCTGGTGTGTACTGTATAGCCAAGATCTAGTACAATGAAGCGTGCAACAGCTACAAGGCTTTCACCAAAATAGAAAACACATCAGTCAATTGAACAGCCAGGGACACTCCCACTACGGCACTATCAGTGTCTGGAATAATAATAACAAATGGGAGTAAAACATGCACGATGCTGTCTGCGTTTCCAAAACATGACAATAGGGCGATTAAGTAGGAGAATTAAAACAGAAGTGTTCATTATTATAAAGCTTGATAGGCATAATGCAATGGCGCATTGAGCAATGACAGAGTGCAGCCGCTGTGAAGCTGGCTCACCAGGCTGTCACTACAGTAGCACGGTGCCGAAATACTATAAGAGGCATGGTTTTGGAGTAACACTACCAGCCATGACGGGTCTTTATCTCACTAGCGTTGCAAGCTATTCGCTTCGCCTTCTTAGCTAGCTACCAACTTTAATTATTTGAGACCGTTAACAATGTATGTTTCATGTCTCGGCATATGCAATTCCACAATTTGCATACTTCCCGCTTTTTGGGTTTATCGACACAACATGTTTCAATTCACTGTGGCTAGCTAGCCACACACTGGTTGTCAGTTTTCTGGGGATTTAAATGCACATATAACAAAGATAACAAAACAAATTCGACAGGCATTTAACACTTGTAGATTTACGGAATGCTGTTATTTAATCTTAGCAAGTGACTGACGTTAGCTAAGCTTAATAGCTAGCTAGCTGGGCTAGCTTTAAATGCTAACATTAGCAAGCATTGAAACATCTTTTGAAACATGAATTGTAACAGAATTCAAACTTTTTCAACAATATATCAAAGTAATGTTTAAATTGCACATACTATTCTGTGATATATATGATAAAAACCTATTTAAGTATTTATTTTATAAAAGAAAAAGAAAGTACCTGAGCCAAAGCTACAGCAAAAATCCCCTTTCAGAATTTTTTGTGATTGGACAACTATGTTATGTCTGCCTGACTACAAAGCAAACGTCAATTCCAATTGGTGGATTGTTCTAATTCTACTCAGATACCAAGTGCAACTTAAATTCTATTGGTTCAATTGCTTTATTTTCTTGCTAAATATTATTCTGATAGGAGGCGTTATGACTGGTCTGCCCAGTAACTGAGCTGATGGCTCGTCTGGCAATATTCTGCCTAGTGACAGAAACTTGATTGGTTTACACGTATGGGAATATGTTATTTCCTATTGGGGCGGATTTTCAGAATCAGTTTACTACGGGTGCGTTCGTAAATTCGCTCTGGCTATCCGTTTTAAAAGCACTCTCGACTGAGGGTTTATTTATTTTATTTAACCTTTATTTAACTAGGCAAGTAAGTTAAGAACAAATTCTTATTTTTGCCAGAGCGCACTGATGAATTTACGAACACCCAACACCCGTTGAAAATGCCCGGTGTCAGTAAACGTCGGCAAAAAAAAGCGTAATGAAATTGTTGCACAGTTACAGTCACCAGCGCTCAGGATAACATGAACACTGCCTAACCAGCTCTGCTTAGGTCGAGGAAAATGGTCAGAGTGAGGTGTTCTCTCATTTATGTCTGGAAGTAGATAGCAAGCTAGCTAGCTTTAGCTTGGGTGCTTGACAGCTGTTGTGAGGTCAAAACACTCGGATCAACTCTACTCCCCGTCCAATGTGCGCCCTGAATGCTCCGAGAGCTGCACGCTCAGAATTTACGAACGCCCAGACCACACTTTCAGTGCAATCTGGCACCCCAGAGTACATTTACGAACGCACCATATGTAAACTTGACCTTCTACCAGCATTCAGCACAATTTAACTCCACTCTGTTTCTACTCCTTTCATTTGGACTAAATCATCGAACATTTATAATAAAACTAATACAGCTATTGTTGAGTTTGTTGTTGTATTGATTATGCTACTGGTAAACGTTTACATGTGGTTAGAAATAAGATATGTAATTTTGTGCTTCAGTTAAAATGATCTGCCTCCTGTTTCCCACAATTCCATATTCTTTGCAGCAGAACACAAAACAAGGTTTGTCGTCACATCCGCAAATTTGCAACATGGATTCAAGCGGGTTGAAACTCAATTTCTGGGAAAATGGACCAAAACCCGGACAATTTTATTCATTTCCAGGCAGTAGTCTAACCCCAGGATGCGGACCTATCAAACACACGCTGTAAGCGAATCATTTTGAGTAATTTGAGTAGAGATCCCTAATAATGTCCTCACGCTTTCGATTTCCTCGGTAAGCTGCATCATCATGGCGGAGCAAGCCGATGGAGCTACTAGCTAGTTATGTTGAGCTACTAACGCTAGCTAGGTAACGTTATCTAACTAAACTTGATATGCTCTCGGGATTTCTTATTCTATTTCCAACAAATTGGCTGATGATAAATTGCACATCTATGCCTCGCTAGCTGGCTACCTATTCATAGTCACCAGATTGTCTGTAGTGCTGCCTCAAGCACTCAAATGTAGTGCCTTAGACCGCTGTGCCACTCGGGAGCCCAATACGTGGTTAATGCTAGCTAACAAAACTCACCACAATAAAGGATACTATTGAAGCATATTATTTAACTAGTCCTACTCCCGGCATGGTTTCATTATAAATGCATGAGTCTAAATAAACGTCCAGCATGCATCGCTCTGTATTGCATTGTAGTGTAACGTTAGACTTACTCATGACAAACTTTCACATTTTTCCCACCCTGAACTCAAGAAACCCCATGGTGACGGGAACATCAGTACTGGGAGTGAAGTTTACAGGTGGCGTCATAATCGCAGCTGATATGCTGGGCTCCTATGGTTCCCTAGCACGGTTCCGTAACATCTCTCGACTCATGAAAGTGAACGACAGCACCATTCTGGGTGCCTCCGGCGACTACGCAGACTACCAGTACATGAAGCAGATCATCGAACAGATGGTGTAAGTTTAAGGTTTCTTTCAGAAACCTAAATATTTTTTTTTATTCCTTTATTTAACTAGGCAAGTCAGTTAAGAACAAATTCGTATTTACAATGACAGCCATCACTGGACAAACCCAGACGACACTGGGGCCAGTTGTCCACCACCCTATGGGACTCCCAATCACGGCCAGTTGTGACTGGATTCGAACCAGATTGTCTGTAGTGCTGCCTCAAGCACTCAGATGTAGTGCCTTAGACCGCTGTGCCACTCGGGAGCCCAATATGTGGTAAATATTTCCATTCACAATCATGGACCAAGGCACATGTATAGCAAATACACAAGCAGGCACATACACAACAAATAGAGTAGTTCATAGTATATGTAGTGGCGATTCCCTATGAAAAGTTACTGGCACAGGAGAGAGCCGTTCATAACACGTCCACAAGAATCAGCTGTACAAACGTTAACCTTTTCGGGTGAAGTTCCCATTTTATTGCACATATGAAATATAAATAGCTCCTATACAGAAGGTGCAGAGAGATGCATTCTATAAGCTGTATCAGTGATACCGTAAGAACTGTATGTCCTGTTCTATGTCCTGTTCTCTAGCCTGTGCTAATCCTTCCTGGTCACCTGTGCTAATCCTTCCTGGTCACCTGTGCTAATCCTTCCTGGTCACCTGTGCTAATCCTTCCTGGTCACCTGTGCTAATCCTTCCTGGTCACCTGTGCTAATCCTTCCTGTTCACCTGTGCTAATCCTTCCTGGTCACCTGTGCTACCTACAGTGCATTCGGAAACTATTCAGACCCCTTGACTTTCCACTTTTTTTTACATTACAGCCTTGTCCTAAATAAATAAAAATTTAACTAGGCAAAAACAGGTTTTTAGACTGGGAAAAAAACCCTGAAATATCTCATCTACATAAGTATTCAGACCCTTTACGCAATACTATGTTGAAGCACCTTTGGCAGTGATTACAGCCTCGGGTCTTCTTGGGTATGACGCTACAAACTTGGCACATTGTATTTGGGGAGTTTTTCCCCATTCTTCTCTGCAGATCTCTCCTGAGATGTTCGAACGGGTTTCATTTAAAAAAAAATATTTTACCTTTATTTAACTAGGCAAGTCAGTTAAGAACAAATTCTTATTTTCAATGCCAGCCTAGGAACAACTGCCTTGTTCAGTGGCTGAACTATTTGTACCTTGTCAGCTCAGGGATTTGAACTTGCAACCTTTCGGTTACTAGTCCAACGCTCTAACCACTAGGCTACGCTGCCGCCCCGGGTTCAAGTCCGGGCTCTGGCTGGGCCACTCAAGGATATTCAGAGACATGTCCCGAAGCCACTCTTGCATTGTCTTGGCTGTGTGCGTATGGTCGTTGTCCTGTTGGAAGGTGAAACTTTGCCCCATCTGAGGTCCTGAGTGCTCTGGAGCAGGTATTTTTTATCAAGGATCTCTCTGTACTTTGCTCCGTTCATCTTTCCCTTGATCCTGACTAGTCTCCTAGTCCCTGCCACCGAAAAACATCCACACAGCATGATGTTGCCACCACACTTCACCGTAGGGATGGTGCAATTGGAGGTACCGGTTGGAGTTGGGTGTGATTCTGCAAATGGAGAGAAATAATAGGGCCAAATCCTAATTTATTTAGATTGTTTCAGAGGAACATTTGTAATCTGTGCAGGTCAACTTGACAATTGCATGCCATGACAAGGAGGCTTCTGTATTTCGCCAAGTAGCAAGTGAATGCAGAGCAAATGGAAGTTTGGGAGGTTTATTCCACCTGAGGTCTTTTGTCTCTGTAATATGGATTTTTTTTGTTTTGTTCCTCCAGATACATGGGAGTTTAAGGAGTACATTTTATTTAAATCTCCATCAAGTGGTGTTGAAACTGGGGGGAAAAATATATATTAATGGATGGTTCAACCACTGAAATGTGAAATTGTAAGATGTAGTCCATCTGTTTCTACATCTAAATACTTTTTATTAAAATGTCAGTACAATATTTAGCAAGGAAGGATACATTCAGACAATGTATAAAACATTGGACTACTGGGGGATATATAGGAAGAGACGACTCTGGGTTATTGTTCAGTGGTAGTAATGCAGACTTCCACCAATTGATCTTGTGTCCTGCAATTTTTCTAGAAGCATTAAAGATATCTTAAAGGTGGGGAAGAGACTGAGAAACATTCTGGAGGGGCTGCTTTGTTTGAATGGTTTCTGGCATCGTTTCCTTTGCTTGGTTATCTCCCTGAGGACCACCAGTGATCAGATCTCTCTGGTTGTGTCCCAGGATCGATGAGGAGCTCCTAGGTGACGGCCACAGCTACAGCCCAAAAGCCATCCACTCCTGGTTGACGCGGGTAATGTACAACCGCCGCAGCAAGATGAACCCACTGTGGAACACTGTGGTCATCGGTGGATTCTACAATGACGAGAGGTGGCTTGAGTTTTCAGCACTTTTTTTGTTGTCCTTATCAGAGTTCATGCCAAGAGGTGGAGCTCTTAAAATTGCTTAGAAATGTGGGAGTGCCCGTTTGTCATGTTAGACTATTTTAACCATGATCCTGGTTAGTTTTTGCCTTTAACAAACCTCCTACCCTGGTTTCGAAGTTAACATCAAACTGACTGGGGATCTGCAGCTATAAATAATTATAGTAGCTAGCTACAACAAAATAGATTAATAACTTGTATTTTTCTCTAGCTTCCTGGGCTACGTGGACAAGCTGGGTGTGGCCTATGAGGCACCTACAGTGGCTACAGGGTTTGGCGCTTACCTGGCACAGGTGAGAGGACAAATGAGCTAATAAACACGAGGGGACTACTACTGTGTGGCAGTATTAACTTCTATACATTTCATAGTTTATAACTTATCTTTAGCAATTGAAAGATAAGATGCCATAGTTTCTATTTGAAAGATTGGCTAAAGTTGTAATTCATTTTCCAAGTTGTAGAGCTGAGCTACACTAGTTCATATTGAAATAGTGGCAACCCCTTCTGGGACAAGAAATTGTATGAATATAATTGGAAGTAATCTGTACTGCATGATGCTTCTGCATAAAATTAAGATGTTACCTCATGTTGATACTGTATGTAAAAATGGATGTTCCACAGTTGGAAGTACTACACAGAACCTTACAGTATGTCTGGGTTTGTTTAGTGTACGGTTATTCTTTGTGTCCATGCAGCCCCTGATGAGGGAGGTGGTAGAGAACAAGGTAGAGATCACGAAGGATGAGGCCCGGGCTCTAATTGAGCGCTGCCTCAAGGTGCTATACTATCGCGACGCTCGCTCCTACAACAGGGTGAGTTGTTAGTCTCGGGAACTGTCCAGAATTTAATGTTATTTTCAACAGCACATTGGGAATGTCAATGTTTCTATTTTGAAGCTACCAGTCTCGTAGCTATTTGTGACGTTACTGTTTGTCTATTTATAGCATGAAATTGCCATTGTGACAAAAGAAGGCGTGGAGATTGTTGGCCCCATGTCCTGTGAGACCAACTGGGAAATTGCCCACATGGTCAGGTAAGTTATAGCCACATAACTTGTTTCGACTGTCCAGTCAGAAGTGTCAAAGGCCCATAGTTGGCATTGTAGTATCACTTCAGGAAAATTGTTTAAAATTGTCATTTCTTTGTCCTAAATTGAACAACTATGTAGAGCTTGTGGAATATTTCACACAGCATGTGCTTGTTATATATAATATGACAACGTAATAATGTACATTTTCTTTTGCAGTGGGTTTGAATGATGACGATAAGGACTGTACGTTAAGCCACACTATTGGTCTGTCCATTCTACAATGTTACCGCTTTGATAGGACTGCTATGTAACAAATTTACCCCCCACCCCGCTTTTGTAATATGAAAAATAAATGTTGTAAACTTCAGAATGGGTGAGTTATTTAAACTTGAATGACAGTCAGGCTTAAATTAAATCTGGTGAAATTGAGATTATATTCATATACTGTAATTGGGATTATATTCATATACTGTAATTGGAAAGGTCCACACAAGCAGAGCTGCGGGCAAACATTCATGAGAAGAAATTACATCTTTGGACTTCTGTAATGCCCAGATTTATCCACATCATCTTGTCTGTTTCCATGTTAAACACATTTTTGGTTCAACCATACAGAACTGCACCAGACTATATGCTGTTAATACCACAAAGGGAAACCCACCATTAAAGCAGACCCAACACTTTATTTCATATTTAAAAAATAGTTAATCGTTCAGGTGAAGAAAATAAAAGACAAACCTGAGAGGTAGACTGCCATCTCTTGGATTCCATCCTAAGGCATGATCTGAGATTTCCTGTGAACGGCATGGTTGGTCTGAGGTAATTTCTCATTAGACATGGCTACATTGCTTTCAATAAATTGAAACGATGGCCAATTGATAAGGGATGGGCTGTTTGTCTTAGCTAAATCCATCACAGCTTTATAAATAAAGTAGATCGGAAGATGTGTCAGAGCTCTGGCACCATTTCTACATCCACATACAGTCATACATTTGAGTTAATAGAATATCAAACATTCCCTACTAGAAGTGACATTCTGATCTCACTGATAAGAAATTACAAAGTTATTATTATTTACAAAGCGTGTAGTCTAGTGTTGACAGGAAGATACTTTTTAATTGCATAAGACAATGTTGAAGGATTTTTATCAATAATGACTAAACAATGTATACATTTGGCGTCGAGTTATAATTCACGGCGTGGTCTGTTAAAGAATATGTTGGTACATAGGCCAATAGGAAGGGTCAACAGACAACTCGTGATCACAGTGAAACAAAGAGTAAAGATGTCTGGTCCCCAACCAGGGAGGGGAGAAACCGTTGGGCGTGCAGTAGATTCTGTAACATGGTAGCAGAAGATACACAATGTGTATGTGTTGGAATTGAATTGAAAAGCAGCTTTGTCATGATCCAGGAGGAGGGACATTTTTGTAAGACATGACGTTATGTGTGGTATATAAACTAATTTTATAAAAAATAAGAACCTTAATTCTTAAGTGGACAAAGTATTTTGCTTTATGAACATAGAGGAATTTAATTCCTATAACAGACAGGTTGTATTAGTCATTGTTGAACCTTATAGGGTTACATGTAAAACACAGCAGCTTGTCATTGAAAGTTGCATCACCTTCCCAAGTGAAAGGAACAAGCATGTGCACAGTTTAACTGGTCCGGTACGGTCTCCAGAGCTATCCCATCTCTGCTTCAAATGTCACAATTCCCTTGGTTTGAAAGTGTCAAAAGATCCAAGTCTGTAGTCTGAGGTGTCGGTCCGCCAATGATGAACAATCAGTTTCCTCAAAACCGTGAAAAGACTCCAGATCGCTGTCCTTCTCAAACACGTGCTTGCGGTTTGGGTGGCGGCGAGGGCAAGGTGTACGCCGACATAATGTCCGAGCTCACCCCTTTGTCCTTCATTAGCACTTCAGCGCTCTTCGACCTTGCTGGAGAAAACATGACAAGAGCCTCGGTCAGGCTCTGCACCAGTTCTGCCGGACCTTTCTCTCCTTCCTCATGCGGTATGCTAACCATCATGAAGGACTGCTGGAAGATCTGGGGCTGCGTTGCCAAGCACGAGACCACGTCACCTAGACATTCCACCAGCAGTAAGGCCAGGTCACCTGGCCCCAGAGTCACAGCTCCTTCATTCTGGGTGTGCATTGCATACCAGCGGGCCTGTAGAAACTCCTTCAAAACAGGTGCCACGCACAGCTCCAGGGGCTGCAGGCGGCATGAACAGCCGATGGGGATCACCGCCGGCAGGGTGTTGCTGCTGTTGAGGGCAGCCAGGAAGTTGTCAGCCAGGTGGCCGTGGTGGGTGTCCATGATCAGCAGACCTTTTCCCCCTGCCTGGGGGTTCACATGCTTCTGCCACACCTTAGAGAGCCACAGCTGGAGCCGCTCGTTGTCCGTAAAGCCTTGCGGGCGCGCCTCCAGGAAGACAGAGTCCGGGATGGCTTTCGGGAGGTGTGGAGGGTTGCCTTTGAGGAACACCATGGTGGGCAGCATGGTGCCGTCGGCCAGCCCTGCTAGGACCACCTCTATCAGGGGCTCCCCGGTGCCGATCAACTGAAACGCCTCGGGGTCTGTCTTGAGCTTATCCAGGTCCACGAACACAGAGAGCTCGTCAATGCATCCGATGGAGGTTGGCCGGAAACCGACATCTTTGACTTGCTTGCAGACAAAGCGAGTGAAGATGCGGACACTCTCGTAGACGTTGCGTGGCAGCGGGTGCTTGGCCGAGCAGGTGGCCTGCAGGCTGAGGTTGTGGCGGAGCATGAAGTCCACAGCCCACTCGTAGAACTCACCGATCTCGTGCGACTCCTCCAAGGCCTGCGCGGCTGTCTGGAGCAGGTTTTCCTCTGTGACTGGCAGCTGCTGCTCCCGCTGGCACATCACCCACTCTGCGATGCGGTCTGTGCTCCAGATCCAGTCCTTCTGGAGGCGCTGGATCTCCTGCTGCAGCATCCAGGCCTGGATGAGCTCTGGCTGGGTGCCAAAGTGCAGGGATGCCTGGGAGAAGCCATTGCACAGGGCATAGAGCATCACCTTCAGCTGGTGCACCGTTAATTTGGTTGACCCTTCTTTCCTGGATTTGTCCATCCTGGCCTCTCCTCCGTGGAAAAGCTCTCTGTGGCTCAGCCCCTCGGACCCCACTGCCTGGGGCTCCATCCCTTGGCCCAAGCCATCAACCTTGGGGGTTGTCCAGACACCATTGGATGCAGCAGGGACAGTGGAGTGCATGGTTTTATTGGGACCAAGGATGGTCATGCTGGGTTTGGAGGATAGGAGTGGTTTGATAGAGAGCAGGGTGGAACTATTGCCAGCTGGTAGCAGATGGATAGGCACAAAATACCCCCCTTGACCTGGGTTGATTTCTGGAACAACAATGCTACAGGGGGAAAAGAAAAACATTTTAGTTTTCAGGAAGCTCAGTCAATGACACACATTTGATGAAGCAATGGTGTCACAGTGCAACCAAAGTGTAACTAGGCTTCAACTTGAGAGCCAGTTCAATTCTGTCCTACTAAGTTATTTCACTCTATATATAAAGAGGATATTAAATACCTTTGAGAAGCCTTCTCGGGCACATCTGAATGAGAGAAAAAAAATCAACAAAAAGGTTGCCATATAGAAAGGATTGACCTTTTACAAAGATATTTAACTATCAGAAGGTGGAACTCAAAACTTAATAACCTTCCACCTCCAGCTTGCTGAAGCTTGCAGCATCATGGTCTGGGTGATCCACCAGGTGGTTGGCCATCATATCACCCACCTTGGTTCTGTAGTTACACGACGTGCACCTCATCTCATCCATTCTGAAATGGGACCAAGAGGGTTTTGAGCAATCAGGATTTTAAAAAAAACACTACATTCAATTAAACACTGCCCCCCAAAAATTGAGGAAATGATTGTTACCTTGAGTATGACTCGTACATGGCCAGATATTGGGTGGTGCTCTTGTGAGTCACGTGGTTACTGCAAAGAGAGACAGAAAACGTGTCATACACCTTTCTCCAAACCAACATTTCAGGAATCTTCAGTTGAACAATGTCACTCACTTGATCATGTGGTTGGCGTAAGCTCGGGAGCAGCAGGTGCAGTAGCGACACAAGGAGCAGTGGACGTAGCTGGGGAAGTGGTTGGCAAAGTCGGGAATCTTAAAGGTGCACTCCATGCAGTTCTGTTGGGCCAGCGATGCACTGTGGGGAAGGAAGGCAGAGACAGGTTACCCATGGTGCACAGCGATGGAATGTCAAGCTTATCCATTTTTGATATTCCATTTCTAGCCGCATCATCCTAGACAACTGCTCCAAATGATAAAATGGTCAACAATTTTGCTATACGGCAAAGCTAAACGCTAAATTCAATCGAGTCTGAATAAAGCTTGGCGTCAATTCCATTTCGTGCCAATACAATCAGGGGGAAAAACATCAACCCTCTACCTCATCTGGAACTTAGTGAGCAGCTTCATCAGGCTCTCAACAGGCTTCTTCTTGGGCTCTGGTTTTTGGGGAGCAGACGGAACATCAATCACTTTGGAGGGTCGGCGGTCTCCTCGGCCCGAAGACTCCTGATAGTAGTACTGCTTGCCCTGCAGCGCGTAGGCCCGGATAGTCACCTGGAACACAGAAATATTCTTAGACCACTTAATATACATGACTAATATTCCCATAATGCACAGGGAAAATGCATAACATTCACACCACTATATACTTTTGAATCACGGAGAAGAGACAAAAATATGTATTTTTTGGTCTACCACACACAAAAATTCAGAATATCACACCCTAGCAATCACTCACGAATGTGTGTGTGTTACTCCCCACATTCAAAGGTTTGGGGTCACTTAGAAATGTCCCTGTTTTGTCCATTAAAACAACATCAAACTGATCAGAAATACAGTGTTAATGCTGTAATTGACTATTGTAGCTGGAAACGGCAGATTCTTTATGGAATATCTACAGAGGTCCATTATCAGCAACCATCACTCCTGTGTTCCAATGGCATGTTGTGTTAGCTAATCCAAATGTATAATTTTAAAAGGCTAATTGATCATTAGAAAACCCTTTTGCAATTATGTTAGCACAGCTGAAAACTGTTCTCTTGATTAAAAAAGCGATAAAAACAGGCCTTCTTTAGACTAGTATCTGGAGCATCAGAATTTGTGGGTTTGATTACAGGCTCAAAATGTCCAGAAACAAAGCACTTTCTTCTGAAACTCAGTCTATTCTTGTTCTGAGAAATGAAGGCTATTCCACGCTGTGTACTACTCCCTTCACAGATCAGCGCAAACAGGCCATAACCATAATAGAAAGTGGAGTGGGAGGCCCCAGTGCACAGCTGAGCAAGAGGACAAGTACATTACAGTGTCTAGTTTAAGAAACAGACGCCTCACAAGTCATCTGTGTGTTATTTTGCCCATCCAAGCCATATCTCAGACTGGCCAATAAAAATAAAAGAATAAGATGGGCAAAATAACAGACACCGGACAGAGGAACTCTGCCTAGAAGGCCAGCATCCCGAGTCGCCCCTTCAAGGTTGACATTGAGACTGGTGTTTTGCGGGTACTATTTAATAAAGCTGCCAGTTGAGGACTTGTGAGGCGTCTGTTTCTCAAACTAGATGCTAATGTACTTGCCCTCTTGCTCAGTTGTGCACCAGGGCCTCCCACTCTTTATACTCTGGTTAGAGCCAGTTTGCGCTGTTCTGTGAAGGGAGTAATACACAGGGTTGTACGAGATCTTCAGTTTCTTGGCAATTTCTCACATGGAATAGCCTGACAGTTTCAAAAGAAAGTGCTTTGTTTCTTGACATTTAGAGCCTGTAATTGAACCCATAAATGCTGATGCTCCAGATATTCAATTAGTCTAAAGAAGGCCAGTTGTATTGCTTCTTTAATAAACACTACAGTTTTCAGCTTATGCACCATTCCACTGCATCAGTCCACGGAAAGACAAATTGTCTATAAATGAAGAAAGTTCAGCAATGTTGCTACTCTCCCTAGGAGTAGCTATCCTGCAAAGATGACTGCAAGAGCACCATGCAGAATGCTCAATGGAGGTTAAGAAGAATCCTATAGTGTCAGCTAACATCTCGGTTGACGAGTCTACGATACGTAAAACACTAAACAAGAATGGTGTTAATGGGAGGACACCACAGAAGAAGCCACTGCTGTCCAAAAAAAATATTGCTGCACGTCTGAAGTTTGCAAAAGTGCACCTGGATGTTCCACAGCGCTACTGGCAAAATATTCTGTGGACAGATGAAACTACAGTTGAGTTGTTTGGAAGAGACACACAACACTATGTCTGGAGGGGGTGCGTCACCTGAGTGGGTTGAGTCACTGATGTGGTCATCCTGTCTGGGTTGCCCCCCCCCCCTTGGGTTGTGCCGTGGCGGAGGTCTTTGTGGGCTATACTCAGCCTTGTCTCAGGATGGTAAGTTGGTGGTTGAAGATATCCCTCTAGTGGTGTGGGGGCTGTGCTTTGGCAAAGTGGGTGGGGTTATATCCTTCCTGTTTGGCCCTGTCCGGGGGTGTCCTCGGAATGGGCCACAGTGTCTCCTGACCCCTCTTGTCTCAGCCTCCAGTATTTATGCTGCAGTAGTAGTTTATGTGTCGGGGTGCTAGGGTCAGTTTGTTATATCTGGAGTACTTCTCCTGTCCTATTCGGTGTCCTGTGTGAATCTAGGTGTGCGTTCTCTAATTCTCTCCTTCTCTCTTTCTCTCTCGGAGGACCTGAGCCCTAGGACCATGCCCCAGGACTACCTGACATGATGACTCCTTGCTGTCCCCAGTCCACCTGGCTGTGCTGCTGCTCCAGTTTCAACTGTTCTGCCTTAATATTATTCGACCATGCTGGTCATTTATGAACATTTGAACATCTTGACCATGTTTTGTTATAATCTCCACCCGGCACAGCCAGAAGAGGACTGGCCACCCCACATAGCCTGGTTCCTCTCTAGGTTTCTTCCTAGGTTTTGGCCTTTCTAGGGAGTTTTTCCTAGCCACCGTGCTTCTACACCTGCATTGCTTGCTGTTTGGGGTTTTAGGCTGGGTTTCTGTACAGCACTTTGAGATATCAGCTGATGTACGAAGGGCTATATAAATACATTTGATTTGATTTTGATTTGGAGACAAAAAGGCACAGCACACCAACATCAAAACCTCATCCCAACTGTAAAGTATGGTGGAGGGAGCATCATGGTTTGGGGCTGCTTTGCTGCCTCAGGGTCTGTACAGCTTGCTATCATCGACTGAAAAATGAATTCCCAAGTTTATCAAGACATTCTGCAGAAGAATGTTAGGCTCTGTCCACCAATTGAAGCTCAACAGAAGTTGGGTGACGTAACAGTACAAGGACCCAAAACACAGAAGTAAATCAACAACGGAATGGCTTCAACAGAAGAAAATACACCTTCTGGAGTGGCCCAGTCAGAGTCCTGACCTCAACCCGATTGAGATGCTGTGGCATGACCTCGAGAGAGCAGTTCACACCAGACATCCCAAGAATATTGCTGAACTGAAACAGTTTTGTAAAGAGGAATGGTCCAAAATTCCTCCTGACCGTTGTGCAGGTCTGATCCGTAACTACAGAAAAGATTTGGTTGAGGTTATTGCTGCCAAAGCAGGGTCAACCATTTATTAAATACAAGGGTTCACATACTTTTCCCACCCTGCAGTGTGAATGTTTGCACGGTGTGTTCAATGAAGACATCAAAGCGTATAATTGTTTGTGTGTTATTAGTTTAAGCAGACTGTGTTTGTCTATTGTTGTGACCTAGATGAAGATCAGATGACATTATGACCAATTTATGCAGAAATCCAGGTTTCTTGTCACACATACATACACATATCTATATCTATATACACTGCTCAAAAAAATAAAGGGAACACTAAAATAACACATCCTAGATCTGAATGAATGAAATATTTGTATTAAATACTTTTTTCTTTACATAGTTGAATGTGCTGACAACAAAATCACACAAAAATTATCAATGGAAATCAAATTTGTCAACCCATGGAGGTCTGGATTTGGAGTCACACTCAAAATTAAAGTGGAAAACCACACTACAGGCTAATCCAACTTTTATGTAATGTCCTAAAAATGAGGCTCAGTAGTGTGTCGCCTCCACGTGCCTGTATGACCTCCCTACAATGCCTGGGCATGCTCCTGATGAGGTGGCGGATGGTCTCCTGAGGGATCTCCTCCCAGACCTGGACTAAAGCATCCGCCAACTCCTGGACAGTCTGTGGTGCAATGTGGCGTTGGTGGATGGAGCGAGACATGATGTCCTAGATGTGCTCAATTGGATTCAGGTCTGGGGAACGGGCGGGCCAGTCCATAGCATCAATGCCTTCCTCTTGCAGGAACTGCTGACACACTCCAGCCACATGAGGTCTAGCATTGTCTTGCATTAGGAGGAACCCAGGGCCAACCACAACAGCATATGGTCTCACAAGGGGTCTGAGGATCTCATCTCGGTACCTAATGGCAGTCAGGCTGCCTCTGGCGAGCACATGGAGGGCTGTGCGGCCCCCCAAAGAAATGCCACCCCACACCATGACTGACCCACCGCCAAACCGGTCATGCTGGAGGATGTTGCAGGCAGCAGAATGTTCTCCACGACGTCTCCAGACTGTCACATGTGCTCAGTGTGAACCTGCTTTCATCTATGAAGAGCACAGGGTGCCAGTGGCGAATTTGCCAATCTTGGTGTTCTCTGGCAAATGCCAAACGTCCTGCACGGTGTTGGGCTGTAAGCACAACCCCCACCTGTGGATGTCGGGCCCTCATACCACCCTCATGGAGTCTGTTTCTGACCGTTTGAGTAGACACATGCACATTTGTGGCCTGCTGGAGGTCATTTTGCAGGGCTCTGGCAGTGCTCCTCCTGCTCCTCCTTGCACAAAGGCGGAGGTAGCGGTCCTGCTGCTGGGTTGTTGCCCTCCTACGGCCTCCTCCACGTCTCCTGATGTACTGGCCTGTCTCCTGGTAGCGCCTCCATGCTCTGGACACTACGCTGACAGACACAGCAAACCTTCTTGCCACAGCTCACATTGATGTGCCATCCTGGATGAGCTGCACTACCTGAGCCACTTGTGTGGGTTGTAGACTCCGTCTCATGCTACCACTAGAGTGAAAGCACCGCCAGCATTCAAAAGTGACCAAAACATCAGCCAGGAAGCATAGGAACTGAGAAGTGGTCTGTGGTCACCACCTGCAGAACCACTCCTTTATTGGGGGTGTCTTGCTAATTGCCTATAATTTCCACCTGTTGTCTATTCAATTTGCACAACAGCATGTGAAATGTATTGTCAATCAGTGTTGCTTCCTAAGTGGACAGTTTGATTTCACAGAAGTGTGATTGACTTGGAGTTACATTGTGTTGTTTAAGTGTTCCCTTTTTTTTTTTGCAGTGTATATATATATATATATATATATATATATATATATATACACACACACACACACACACACACACACACACACACACATATATATATATAAATAAAACACACACACAAATTCAAAATATCACACACACACACAGACAAACCTTGGTACCAGGCTTCAGGCCCTCCAGCTGCCGTGGCTTGAGGTGGGTCTTGTGGTACTGCACCTTGTGCTCTGCCCGGTCCTTGGCGAAGAGGAATTGAAGCCGGCACCGGTCGCATTTAAACACTTTTTTTTTCTGCACACAAACACATAGGAAAATGGGTGGAGTGGAATAGACTGGCTGCCAATGGCCATAGATGTACCACATGTATCTGATGTGGCATATAGCCTCATTGGGTTTACCTGGTGGCGGCTGTAGTGGTTTTGGTAGTTGCTGCTGGAGCGGAACACTCTGAGGCAGTAGGGGCACAGCAGATTGGCCGTGCCGTTGTGGAACTCATGGAAGTGGGCAAAAACGTCCACATACAGGGACGAGCGGTAGTCGCACACCTTCACAAAGAAGAGAGAAGAGGGAGGGGTGAATTGCATTAGGAGACATTACATGTTGATATAGTGAGCTTTTCCCCTCGACAGGACATTGCGTAGAAATGCACTGACCGGATAGTTTATTCGACCCCCCCGTTCATGAAAATGGATCGCTCATACAGACAGTGAGTCACTTGGCTTGCAAGCAGACAAACATCAGGGCATTCCTTTATTGTTCAGTTTTACTTTGGAATGGGCAAAACGAGTGACCTAAGCGACGGAGCGTGGTTTTACCATCGGTGCCAGGTGCGCCGGATCCAATATCTCAGAAATGGCGGCCATTCGGGGATTTTGTGTAAGCTAACAGGCAGACCACAAACAGGCAAATAATGGTGCAGTAAAACAGTGGTATGCAGAACGGCATCTCGGAATGCACAACTCATCAAGGATGGGCTTTTGCAGGAGACAACCACACCGGGTTCCACTCCTATCAGCTAAAAACAAGAAGTGGCTCCAGTGGGCACATGATCACTAACACTGGACAATTGTGGAAAAACATCACCTGGAACAAGACAGCAAGTTTGTTTTTGTGTTTTTGTAGAGGGTGGATCAGCTTAATATTGCGGAAAAGAATGTTGCTTCCAATGTAATTGTCTGCATCATTTCCAATCCCCCATATTTTTTTGGTAAATATATATATCCATACACGCATGCATATATATACACATATATACAGTAGGGCAAAAAAGTATTTAGTCAGCCACCAATTGTGCAAGTTCTCCCACTTAAAAAGATGAGAGAGGCCTGTAATTTTCATCATAGTTACACTTCAACTATGACAGACAAAATGAGAAGAAAAAAAATCCTGAAAATCACATTGTAGGATTTTTTATGGATTTATTTGCAAATTACAGTGGAAAATTAGTATTTGGTCACCTACAAACAAGCAAGAATATAGGCTCTCACAGACCTGTAACTTCTGCTTTAAGAGGCTTCTCTGTCCTCCACTCGTTACCTATATTAATGGCACCTGTTTGAACTCATCAGTATAAAAGACAACTGCCCACAACCTCAAACAGTCACACTCCAAACTCCACTATGGCCAAGACCAAAGAGCTGTCAAAGGACACCAGAAACCAAATTGTAGACCTGCACCAGGCTGGGAAGACTGAATCTGCAATAGGTAAGCAGCTTGGTTTGAAGAAATCAATTGTGGGAGCAATTATTAGGAAATGGAAGACATACAAGACCACTGATAATCTCCCTCGATCTGGGGCTCCACGCAAGATCTCACCCCGTGGGGTTAAAATGATCACAAGAACGGTGAGCAAAAATCCCAGAACCACCTAGTGAATGACCTGCAGAGAGCTGGGACCAAAGTAACAAAGCCTACCATCAGTAACACACTACGCCGCCAGGGACTCAAATCCTGCAGTGCCAGACGTGTCCCCCTGCTTAAGCCAGTACATGCCTGTCTGAAGTTTGCTAGAGAGCATTTGGATGATTCAGAAGAAGATTGGGAGAATGTCATATGGTCAAATGAAACCAAAATATAACTTTTTGGTAAAAACTCAACTCGTCGTGTTTGGATGCAACTCAGCATTCTTTGTCCTCCAAAGAACACCATACCTACTGTGAAGCATGGGGGTGGAAACATCATGCTTTGGGGCTGTTTTTCTGCCAAGGGACCAGGACGACTGATCCGTGTCAAGGAAAGAATGGATGGGGCCATGTATCGTGAGATTTTGAGTGAAAACCTCCTTCCATCAGCAAGGGCATTGAAGATGAAACGTGGCTGGGTCTTTCAGCATGACAATGATCCCAAACACACCGCCCGTGCAACGAAGGAGTGGCTTCGTAAGAAGCATTTCAAGGTCCTGGAGTGGCCTAGCCAGTCTCCAGATCTCAACCCCATAGAAAGTCTTTGGTGGGAGTTGAAAGTCAATGTTGCCCAGCAACAGCCCCAAAACATCACTGCTCTAGAGAAGATCTGCATGGAGGAATGGGCCAAAATACCAGCAACAGTGTGTGAAAACCTTGTGAAGACTTACAGAAAACGTTTGACCTCTGTCATTGCCAACAAAGGGTATATAACAAAGTATTGAGAAACTTTTGTTATTGACCAAATACTTATTTTCCACCATAACTTGCAAATAAATTCATTAAAAATCCTACAATGTGATTTTCAGGATTTTTTTTTCTCTTTGTCTGTCATAGTTGAAGTGTACCTATGATGAAAATTACAGGCCTCTCATCTTTTTAAGTGGGAGAACTTGCACAATTGGTGGCTGACTAAATACTTTTTTGCCCCACTGTACATACACATACCTATATAGACATACATATATTCTTTAAAAATGTACCTTTATTATTATTCCCCGCAAACTCTACCGCCAATCCCCCAATTGAAGTAAACTAATAAACACTTCTGGTTCTACCTTCAATCCATACATCTTATACACAGTCTACTTTACAATAGTTCTCTCTTGTTTGTTCTTAGTCCTTCCTCTATTTCTGATGTCCATCCAGTTTGATTTCTATTTGTAACTATGCTAAGACAGCAAGTTTAGTTTACTTGAGTGGCCTGGTCAGTCCTTGGACCTCAACCCAATAGGGGTGAGATGGATGGAATGGGCTGCTCGCAGCATGAATATACCGCCGTCCAATCTGCAGTGATGCCATCTCGTCAGCATGGACCAACATCCCTGTGGAACATTTCCGACACCTTGCATAATTATCCAAAAAGTTCAGGCTGTTCTGGAGGCAAATGGGGGTTTGACCTAGTACTACATGGGTGTACCTAATGAACTGGTCGGAGAGTGTATATGGACTTAGAGACAGTATAAATAATGAACAAGGGGCCGATTCCGATCAGAGTTAAGTGCGCTTAAATGGAACGCAATTCCTTTATGCACTTTTCTCTAAGGGTTTTATGACCATGAACGTAAAGGAAAACTCTACCAATTTGTTTTGTTTTTTTTGTTTCAGTAAACCATTTTTGATATAGTCCCAAAATGTTTTGCATGTCAGCAATCACATTTTGAAGATCTATAACTTGCAAAATACAGAAATAACCCGGTATAACGCATTTTGCTGCATTTCGCTTGATATATATTATATTGAGTCTGCAGAGAATTCTAATTTTATTTAAAGGGATGGCTTTTGATAAATGTACTGAAATCCCTATTGAATGAAAAATGGTTGGCCAGCAAGTGGGAGTGTTTTTAGCAGTTTAATCAAATTTAAGCCACAACCAACAAAGCCCGTTACACACCTGCATATGGTAAGTCTGAATACCAACTACTGAAAAGTGCTTCAATCAAAATGCGCAAAAAAGGAACAGATTTCCTATGTCTGAATCGGGCCCCAAGTGGGCACTGTTTACCTGGCAAATGTAGGGCATCTCTCCCGGTTTGTGGGTGTTCTTCATGTGCTGCAGGAAGGCAAGCTCGCTCTCGTATGCCCACTCGCAGATCTTACACTTAGCTGTGATAAACAGAAAAAAGGCCAGAGAGTCTAAGTGCTCAGTCCTCTTGTTGTATGCACGTATTGAAAGTCACTGAATAAGAGTGACTGCTTACTAGAGCGGCAATGAAATTCTAAACTATTACATGAACTTGTTTTAAGATGGTCATGCCAAGGATCATTTAACTATTTGGTTTTGAATTTTAAGACCCCTTAATTATTAAGGTATCAAAAAAAAGAACATGAAACATTGAATTTGCATTACTGCTATTAACCAATAGAAACGTATTAAATAACAGATTCACTACATGGAAGAACAGATAGTCCAACAGATAGTCCAAAAAAAAAAAATCTAAAGGAAGTTTGTTCTGAAGTGACGGTCCTAATATCTGAGAGATAAGAAAGATCAGGAAACAATTGTTTCTTTTTTTACATGTATTTTAGGCACTAAACTATCTCCATATACACTTCCATTATTTTTTTAAACCGGGAACCTTGAGACAAGTCTTGTGAGCGACCTGGAGCATGTTCACGAGAGTCTCAGCTTTCAACAGAGGGGTCATATTAGTGTGTAGCCAAAATCATTCGGACGCTACATACGATTTCGTAACAAGACAGATTATCGGGATGTCTCATGGTCTGACATTCACCGCAGATATATCAGTGAATACGGTGGATAGAGCTGCAGCCCATGCAAAAAACAAACAAAAAAAATGGATATTTCGAGTTTAAACAGACGGATTTTGATGGGGATTTATGTTCATTTGATTTCTGCGGTGGGCGTGACCATCATAGGCAAAGGGTTCAATTCACCCAATTCCCAACAAGGCAATATATCAGCATCTAGTGCTGATAATGTGCTCTGACTACGTGGGAGAATTTTGGTGGGACGGCAAGTGCCGATAGATTCACTTTGTTTTAGCGACAGTGACTGTATGTGGTATGACTGAATGGTTGGTGGGCGAGTGGGGAGCTAGCTAGTCCTTACTGGTGGACTCCAACTGGCTGTGGACGCTCTCCACGTGGCACTGCAAGCGGAAGGGCGTGGCCAAGTTGCGGAAGCAGTGCTGGCAGGCGGTGTGCGTGTCCACCTCGCCGTTCTGCTGCGCCGTCATCTCCACGTGGTGACGCATGTGGTTCATCAGCCTGGAAGAGAGTGAGGAGTAGAAGATGGAGGACAAAGCGGGTGAGAGGGTAAGATTTCAGTCAATTCAGTAAAACGTGAACATGAATTCCTGTTTCCCCACACTACATCCACTCACTTGATGTTAGTCTTCAGGGTCTTTTCACAGTGGACGCACTTGAAGACGCCCGGCGGCTTCTCCACTGGTGCACCACTCAGGTTGCGGCCCTTGTCCACGCCGTAGTAGAAGTCTTCCACCAGCATGATGAGCTTGCCCTGCTGGTCGGTCTCCACGACGGAGCTGCCACCCTCGGGCACACACACCGGTCGCACCGGCGTGGTGATTGGCTCCTTGGAGGTCTTGGAGAAGGACAAAGAGGAGGAGGAGGGAGAGGAGGCGGTGGATTTGGAGGACTTGGAAGATTTGGAGGAAAGCGTGGCATTGATAGCATCCAGGCTCAGGGCGATCTGCTTGCTGCAGAGCTAGAAGAGGGACCAGCATGGTAAATATCAATATTCACACATCTCTATCTATTACCATTATCAGTGTTTAACACTTCACAGGACGCTTCTAGAGAAAATGACATAATAGCAGAGGATTTTGCCACATAAGGACGAGCTTTCCACAACAGTCCTTCACGGTCGGGCCTGGGCTAATAATATCTATATGAACGTCAACATCCACTAAAAAGTTATATCCATTTCCCAAAGAGAGTACAAAAAGTCTACCTAAGGCACACTTACACACATGAAGCCCCGGAGGGCGTTGACCAATTTGTACTCTGATCCACAGCGCTTGCACATCTTGGGGCTGGCGGGGGGGGCTGGTGCACTCACTGCAAAACAAACACCAGTACACTGGGTATGAAAACTATTTAATGTGCCAAATCACAGTACACAATGGGGGGCTTGGTCAGTAGTAAATTACCTTTGACTTCAATAGGATATTCTATTAGTATAGACAATGTCTTGTTTGGAGTGGTGAAACAGCAACAGGCTACACAGTAGTAATATCTGAACGATGTATGCAGTACACCATCCTATTTCTGTTAGCTGTTACAGGAAAGCTGTGTGTTCCTGGAGACTACTAACCTCTGAGGGGTGCACTAGGCGAGGGAGCCGTGCTCGGACCACTGGTAGCAGGGTTAGTGCTGGGAGCTGGTTGCGGGGTCGGATGCTGTTGTGCTCTGGGTGAGATTGTGAGGGGACTCACAGCATGGCTTCCTGCTGCACCTGAAAAACTGTCTGAAACAATCCCCCCCCACACACACACACACACACCAGGATTAGTGTCCAAGACAATGATCCATAACAGAAATCAGAAGGTGGCTTTTTTTTTAACAATAAAGTTTACCCTTTGAGATTAGACTTAAATTCATACTGACAATAATTGGTTTGCTAAGACTGTAATTTAACTTACAATCCCTGTGTTCAACTTGTGGAGAGACTGATGGCCCACAAGGAATAGAGCCTTCCTTACCTGTGACAGATGGAGCGGTGGTGTGGAGGGTCGTGGGGGAGGATGAGAGGGTGACCCCGGCGGAGGCCAGAGTGCTGATGGTCTGGACTCCGTTAGTGGTGCGGATGGTGAGGGTGACGGGGATCCGCACTGTGGTGAAGCCGCTGGTGGACGGTCTGCCCCTGGGCTGAGATGGGACCTGCTGGGGCGCTAGCTGCAGCTGGGTTCCCTGGCCTGGAGGAAAAACAGTAGTGAGTCGCTCACAATAGGAAGGTTTATTCAACAAAAGCAATGTCGCATAAAAACATAACATTGCGACGGAAGCTACAGGAGAAATGTTCTTAATGGTCGACAACATTTTTATCTGTGCGACAGAGGTGGATTTTTACTTTTGTCAAACTGAATAAATTATTATTGCCAAATCATTTTGATGGCATGCGGGGGTACGTGATGTTATCTATAAAGCTCTACTCCACATTTAATTTGAAATGCTGACTGTTTGCAGGACAAAGATTGTCCTGACTTTCAAGAATGCCTAAAATTGCTACGCTTTGTTTTTCTGCTTGGCTGGATGCAAGTTTCACCATCAAATTACGTCAGATCTACAGGAGTGCAAGTCTCACCATGGCGCGGACCGTTAGGATATGTTGGCATATAACAATTATTAGAATATGACAAATATTAGTCAATTCTTGCATTCTACCCATGCTGGCTTTTGCAGCCTACCTAAGACATGAAACGGATGGGTGGGAGGGCATGCAGCCGGTTGCCAATTTATGAACCACTTACATTTCTATTTGACACAAGGTTTTTGCGAGGTGTGACATTATTACATCCAGCCGTTTTTAAATCGACACAAGACAGTTTAATGGAAATGCACTGTAGCAGGCAATTGTAGCATCTATTTCTATGCAAACTTTCTAAATGTAGACAAAAAAAAATGTATCACTGGAATAATAATGGAAATATAGCTATTGTCTATTTTCACTTTACAAAACACTTCCCACTGGAAAAAATATATCCATTATTTTATGACCCAAAGTTTGCATGACACAATTACAGAACACAAAACACTCCCTGTCACATTTCTCTGGATCCCACTAAAAAGGTGGTTACTTCTAGGTTTCCGGTGGGCAGTGAAATACTTGGGTTATCAGGACATTGATAAGATAACAAGAACAGACATGTCTAATGGTTAGCTACTTACCACCAGGCAGCACGGTGATGGGCTGGCCATTCAGGATATATCCTACCGGTTCGGCACTTATAGTCTGTGTCCCCCCTTGAATGTTCTGCACCACAGAAAGACAAAAGATCCTAGCAATGACTTAACCTCATTATTCCTATAGAAAAACAAGTCCGTGAAGCGCAGCCTGGCCCACTGTCATCAACCTAAACGTTCGCTGCTCAGCAGTAATCTAATTGAGAACAATCAGGGCAGGGTTCAGTTAGAAATATGATATAGAACAAACACGTCTCTCTCTGAAATTCAGAAGAAGCAATCACGTCTACTCGATTCAGGATATACCCCGCTGGTTTGACACTTATGGTCCGTGTGGCCACTTGACTGTTCTACGCCACAGAAATGACACCGCAATCAGTACGTTTACATGCACACTAATAATTCAATATTAAACTGATTATGGAAATAGGCCGAATATGACATTAGTCATGTAAACACCTTACTCTGCACTAGAGGTCGATCGATTATGATTTTGCAACGCCGATACCGATTATTGGAGGACCAAAAAAAAGCCGATACCGATGATATATATAAAAATGGTCATTATTACAAATATATATATATATATATATATATATATATATATATATATATATATATATATATATATATATATATTTGTAATAATGACAATGAACACTTAACTTAATATAATACATAAATAAAATATATTTAGTCTCAAATAAAGAATGAAACATGTTCAATTTGGTTTAAATAATGCAAAAACAAAGTGTTGGAGAAGAAAGTAAAAGTGCAATATGTGCCATGTAAGAAAGCTAACGTTTAAGTTCCTTGCTCAGAACATATGAAAGCTGGTGGTTCCTTTTAACATGAACTTCAATATTCCCAGTTAAGAAGTTTTAGATTGTAGGAATTATAGGACTCTCTCTCTCTCTCTCTCTATACCATTTGTATTTCATATACCTTTGACTATTGGATGTTCTTATAGGCACTATAGTATTGCCAGCCTAATCTCGGGAGTTGATAGGCTTGAAGTCATAAACAGCACAATGCTTGAAGCACAGCGAAGAGCTGCTGGCAAATGCAGGAAAGTGCTGTTTGAATGAGTGCTTAATTATAATATAATAAACACACAGAAGTACGAGCCTTAGGTCATTAATATGGTCAAATCCGGAAACTATCATTTAGAAAACAAAGCGTTTATTCTTTCAGTGATATACGGAACCGCTCCGTATTTTATCTAACGAGTGGCATCCCTAAGTCTAAATATTGCTGTTACATTGCACAACCTTCAATGTTATGTCATAATTATGTAAAATTCTGGAAAATTAATTACGGTCTTTGTTAGGAAGAAATAGTCTTCACACAGTTCGCAACGAGCCAGGCAGCTCAAACTGCTGCATATACCCTGACTCTGCTTGCACAGAACATAAGAGAAGTAACAGAATTTCCCTAGTTAAAATAAATTCATGTTTGCAGGCGATATTAACTAAATATGCAGGTTTAAAAATATATACTTGTGTTTTGATTTTAAGAAAGGCATTGATGTTTATGGTTAGGTACATTGGTGCAACGATAGTGCTTTTTTCGCGAATGCGCTTGTTAAATCATCACCCGTTTGACGAGGTAGGCTGTGATTCGATATTAAATTAAACATGCACCGCAGGACAATCAAGGTAACTACACATGGTTGATAATATTACTAGTTTAACTAGTGATTATGTTATTAACATTGATTGGTTTTTATAAGATAAGTTTAATGCTAGCTAACTTATCTTGGCTTCTTGCTGCACACGAGTAACAAGTGGTCAGTCAGCCTGCTACGCAGTCTCCTCGTGGAGTGCAATGTAATCGGCGTCCAAAAATGCAGATTACCGATTGTTATGAAAACTTTAAATCAGTCGACCTCTACTCTGCATATCTTAAATTGACGTACAGTCATAATCAAAGTAAGCATACGCTGATTAAAACAACTGGTTTTCTGAGCAATCTTTTGAAATTTTAGGACAAGCAAACGCCTTAATCAGCATTCTAGATTTGCATTTGATCTGCACATAGGCTTGCACGAGTGTCACACCCTGACCATAGAGAGCGTTTTATTCTCTATGTTGGTTAGGTCGGGGTGTGACTAGGGTGGGTCATCTAGGTGATTATATTTCTGTTGGCCTGGTATGGTTCCCAATCAGAGGCAGCTGTTTATCGTTGTCTATTATTGGGGGGGTAAATCCTATTTAGGCAGCCATTTCCCCTTTGTGGGATCTTGACTATGTTAGCACTATTGTTAGCTTCACGTTTCGTTTTGAGAATGATTGTTTTTGTTTTGCTGTTAGTTTCACCTAGTAATATATGTGGAACCCAGATCACGCTGTGCTTTGGTCCACTCATTATAACGATCGTGACAATGAGCTTCCTTCTTTTGCGCGAGTGAAGTTAGTTTTTCTGAACTAAATGTGGATCTTTGAAATACAGACTGTACAAAACATTAGGAACACGACAGACTGACCAGGTGTATCCAGGTGAAAGCTGTGATCCCTTACTGTTAAATTCACTTCAATCAGTGGTTCCCAAACTTTTTAATAGTCCTGTACCCCTTCAAACATTCAACCTCCAGCTGCGTACTCCCTCCAGCACCAGGGTCAGCGCACTCTCAAATGTTGTTTTTTTGCCATCATTGTAAGCCTGCCACACACACACACACTATATGATACATTTATTAAACATAAGAGTGGGAGTTGTCGTCACAACCCGGCTCGTGGGAAGTGACAAAGAGCTCTTATAGGACCAGGGCACAAATAATAATGTTGCTCTTTATTTAGCCATCTTACATATAAAACCTTATTTGTTCATCAAAAAATGATAACTCACCACATGTTAATGACAAGAATACATGACAAGAATACACATAACTCTGCAGTGTTGGGTTGTATTGGAGAGAGTCTCAGTCTTTAATCATTTTCCACACACAGTCTGTGCCTGTATTTAGTTTTCATGCTAGTGAGGGCCGAGAATCCACTCTCACTTAGGTACGTGGCTGAAAAGGGCATCAGAGTCTTAACAGAGCAATTTGCCAAGGCAGGATGCTCAGAGCGCAGCCCAATCCAGAAATCTGTCTGTGGCTTCTGATTACATTTTCACAGAACCGCTTATTGCAATTTCGATGAGGCTCTCTTGTTCAGATATCAGTAAGTGGACTGGAGGCAAGGCATGAAAGGGATAACAAATCCAGTTGTTTGTGTCATCCGTTTCGGGAATGTATCTGCGTAATTACGCACCCACATTTGCACCCGCTATATCACATTTGACATTGTCCGTAAGCTTGAGTTCGTTTGCACAACAAACAAAAAAATCATACAATGATGGAAAGACCGGTGTGTTGTCCTTGTTAATGCAGACAGAGAAGAGCTCCAACTTCTTAATCATAGCCTCATTTTTGTCCCACACATCAAATATAGTTGCGGAGAGTCCCTGTAATCCTAGATTAAGATCATTCAGGCGAGAAAAAACATCACCCAGATAGGCCAGTCGTGTGAGAAACGTATCATGCACGCGGTCTGACAAGTGAAAATGACGGTCAGTAAAGAACTAAGCTCGTCTCTCAATTTTTAAAAACGTGTCAATACTTTGCCCCTTGATAACCAGCGCACTTCTGTATGTTGTAGAAGTGTTACATGGTCGCTGCCCATATCATTGCATAGTGGAGAAAATACACAAGAGTTCAGGGGCCTTGCTTTAACAAAGTGAACCATTTTCACTGTACTGTCCAAAACATCTTTCAAGCTGTCAGGCATTCCCTTGGCAGCAAGAGCCTCTCATGGATGCTGCAGTGTACCCAAGTGGCGTCGGGAGCAACTGCTTTCATGCACGTTACCGCTCCACTATGTCTCCCTGTCATGGCTTTTGCGCCATCAGTACAGATACCAACATGAGCAGCAGCTACGTTTGGTTACATACGGACCATTAGTGGAATTCCTGTGAGAGGGTAACAGTTAATGTGATTGGATGGTAATTATTTGAATAGGCTACCTGTATTTGACATTGTGTTGTTATTTCGCTGAACACTAGATGGTTTCATTTTATTTTTGGCAGTGAAATGAGCCCCCCCCTCTGAATTTTTTTTGAAAAAATAAATAAAAAACTCACCCAAATGTATAGCCCCGTTGGAAAACATAAATGGACTGTTTGAAAATGTGAAGAAACATTTTAAATTGGCGTACCCAGACAGTATTGCGCATACCCCCTTACCCCAGTTTGGGAATACCTGGTGTAGATGATGGGGCGAAGACAGTTAAAGAAGGATTTTTTAGCTGTGAGACAATTGAGAAATGGATTGTGTATGTGTGCCATTGAGGATGAATGGGCAAAATCTGACATTTTCTGCATTTATCAAAGTTCTATCCCGAACCCTGATTTCAGATGTGTCAACCAGAAACGTGCTGCTGCTCATCAGCAATCTACTAAGAACAATCCCTCCATCACTAGTTCATATATACATTTTTGATGTAGAACAAACATGATTCTGAATGTCAGAGAAGCATGTCTGTGTACCTGTGTGGTGAATATGATGTTCTTCCCAGTGGTGCTGCTTGTGCTAGGCATCATAGTGGCCGGCATCTGCAGCACCTGAGGCATGGAGGTCTGAAGAGGCTGCAGCACTTGAGTCAGGGCCACTGGTTTGGGTAGTAATGGTGCTGCAGAGATGGGCAAAAGTCAATATACTCCCTATGAGGCTTAAACATGTTGGTTGCATGTGTCCATTGAAACATGTTTTATGCTACAGGTCAGTAAGTCAACAAAAAATAAATTAAGTCAAAACAGTTGCCAAGCGTATGTGTAACTGCCAAAATAATGGAAACACTTGAGTAACTGAGGGATAGAGTATACTGTTAAAGAAATATAAACGCAACATGCACAATTTCAAAGATTTTACTGAGTTACAGTTTTATATATAATTAGTTGATTGAAATAAATTAATTAGGCCCTAATCTATGGATTTCACATGACTAGGCAAGGGCGCAGCCATGGGGGGGCCAGGCCCATCTACTGGAAAACAAAAACCAGCCAATCAGATAGTTTTTCACAACAAAAGGGCTTTAATTACAGACAGAAATATTCCTCAGCACCCCCCCAGACAATCCCACAGGTGAAGAAGCTTGATGTGGAGGTCCTGAGCTGGCGTGATTCCACACAGTCTGCTGTTTTGAGACTGGTTGGACATACTGCCATATTCTCAAAAAAAATGTTGGAGGCTTATGGTAGAGAAATTAACATTCCTGCAGTCAGCATGCTAATTGCACGCTCCCTCAAAACTTGAGACATCTATGGTATTGTGTGACAAAACTGCATATTTTAGAGTAGCCTTTTATTGTCTCCAGCACAAGGTGCACCTGTACATTTATCATGCTGTTTAATCAACTTCTTGATATGCAACACCTGTCAGGTGGATGGATTATCTTGGCAAATGAGGAATTCTCACTAACAGGGATGTAAACAAATGTGCACAAAATTTGAGAGAAATTAGCTTTTTGTGCACATGGAACATATCTGGGAACTTTTATTTCAGCTCATGAAACACCACTTTACATGTTGCATTTATATTTTTGTTCAGTATATACTGAAGGCAGGTGCTTCCACACAGGTGTGGTTCCTGAGCTAATTAAGCAATGAACATCCCACAATGCTTAGGGTCATGCATAAAAAGGCAGCCAATATTTAGGCTACCATGGCTACGCCCCCATAGGGTGACAATGGACCCACCCACAGGTCACTGAATGGTTAGATGATTATGAAAACAATGTAAACCATATGCCATGGCCGTCTCAGTCACCAGATCTCAACCCAATTGAACACATATGGGAGATTCTGGAGCAGTGCCCAAGATAGTATTTTCCACCACTATCACAAAATGCTGGAATATCTTGTGGAAGAATGGTCGCATCCCTCCAATAGAGTTCCAGACCCTTGTATAATCTATGCCAAATTGCATTAAAGCCATTCTGGCTTGTGTTGGCCCAACACCCTATTAGGACCACGTAGTTTTCCTTCATTTGCCAGTTACCTGTATGTTCCTAAAAAAATAAAAATAATATCATGCCAGAGCACTCCCCAAGGGCAGGCATGGGTTTGGTTGTGATGTTACTGCGGCGGCTTAGGTGCATCACCAAAGTGTCATCGGGAGGTACTGGGAAGGCAATTTAAAGAACCGTGAACTGACGAAGATAGAATGACAATGATACTGATGAAACTGTTGCTATTGAGTCCCAAAACATACAGAATGACATGACCGGGGGAAGCAGGTTACACTGAGTCTGCACACAGCACGCTCACCTTTACTGGGTCCCTTGCTTGTTTCTTCCATTTCCTCATCTGGGTGCTGTTGCCACGGTGTCAGATCCTCCTCCACACACTCCATGTGGAGCTCCGAGTCTGTGGCGTTGACCTCAGAGTCTGTCATATTGACGTCTGAGTCCGCCATGCTCATTACTGTAGATTAGTTGATATAATATGGATGTTATGATGATATCTATGATCATGTTTTAGAATATTGGCACATGACCTGGACAAGGCAGTGTGGCAATCATGCAAAGTCAGAAAGTGGAGCATCAGCTCTTGCTCCTTGTGTATTTTATTCGCTGCATATGTGTTGTCCAGTTAAGGGGGAAGCTGGTGTGGTTGTAGTTAGAGGAAGAGAAAATGTATGTTATTTTTATTGTCTTTACCTAATTTTGTGCATGAACTGTGTGTATAAATCCCATTAAAGATGCACAATACAGAAATCACTGTTCCATTTCCTGGATGCTAAAATTCTAATAGTTTGCTTAATTTCAGTTTGTGACAAAACAAGAATAGTGTAGAGAATCATTGTACCATCTAAACCGCTATGAAATATATTTTCCATAACCAACAATATTTTATTTTCAGCTGGTGTACAAAACTGAAAGTAAAAGGATGCAAAAACGAAACTTAAGAAGGGAAACATAGACATGCTTTCAAAGCGAATGACAGATCTATAAAAAACATTTCTATGTCAATTTGGTCTGGTCGCCCAAAAAGGTGTGAAGAGAAAATGCTGCTCATGAACACTGGTCCAAGATCAGTTTCCAGTCTTCTAATCTTCACATTTCCTACAACTAGCAATACAAACTAACTTGTCCTGGATCAGTAGTGACATTCGGATAGTGCAGTGTGCATGGCTTCCTGCAGCCCACTCTGCAACGACTCCATGCAAACAGCAAGACTTGAGCTAGCACCACTGCTAACTAGCTAGCAAGCTAACTGAGTTCAACAACTGGCAACATCTACATCTATTCACGAAGCATGCAAATTACTTACCTTGTTCACTCTTTTGCCGAAGTTAAATAAAAAGTACAACAAACCGCGGAGAAGTGAAGTGGAAAACAAAGATATGTAGATGGTAACTGCTATCGTTTTTCCCTTTTTGGCTCGCGTAGGAAGGCGCAAGAAAATCTCTACGTCACTTCCAGTTTTGATGTAGACGCTCTGATTGGCTACGATCTTAAAACAAGGGCGGGGTGACCATCTCCATCATGAAAAGCACACGATTACAACTTTTATAATGTTTCCATCTTCCAAAAATGTACTTTGTTAAACTCCTAATACACGCGCAGATATATTTTGATACATTTGTGGATGTTGTATGACTATCTCCACATCATGCATATTCAAATTCGATGCGTTTCTCCATGGTACAAGTTGTCAGGCATTTTGTTATAATGTTGCAGCCATGCATGTGAATGTCAAAATAATCAAATGTAAAAGGCTCACTCACCACTTTTGCTTTCAAAGAGTCGTTTTATCTGTAGCTCTATTTACCTAACTGCGATTACCAGAAGCAATAGTAGTATGCTAATATACCATATAGATAACATTCATTTTGTCAATCTGCCATTTCTACATGTTTTGAAAAAGTGTCTGTAAACTGCACGATCATGTGCAAGTAATACCGACGTTGCTCTGAAACGCCAACCCGCTATTTAAGGCCCACAACCGAACTACATAGCTAGTTGATATTTCTGAATGTCTTTCTTAATTTTGGGGGGGATTTGTGTATTGTTAGGTATAACGTCACTGTTGGAGCTAGAAACATAAGCATTTCGCTACGCCTGCGATAACATCTGCAAAATGTATATAATGTAAGCAACCAATAACATTTGATTTGACCTAGGCCAAACCATTAAAAAAAAAAAAAAAGTAAAAAAAAAGTAGCTAGCTCGTGCGTGGGACAGGTGTTGGCTAGATAGCTACTAGCTACCTATCCTATCATCCGACCGTTGCCCCTCCCGTTTCCGATCGGAATCTCTTGCTAGCTAGCTAACGTTAGGTGGCTGGTGTTAACTAATTTAACTAGCTAATAATCGGTATGTATCCTTGCGCACCAGTCCAGCTACCGGAGGAGGCCAGCGTCGAGTGACAACTGGGGGTATTAGCAGTGGCTAACAAACTGACCAAGCTGGTTAAAAAAACGGCTAGCTACCTAACGTTACTGTAACAATTAACGAACGTTAGCTAGCTAGTAGCTAGGTACCGGTAAGCAGAGTATTAGAGTATTTCGCTGTAACCGGCGGCGCCGGTATACATAAAGGAGCGTCCCCACTGGTAGATGATGGGTCTAGCTCAGCTAGCTAAATGACAAAATTCACATGCGCATATATTTTTTATTAGATTTTTTCCAAATTCACTAGTTACTAACTCAATATTGATTCGAGTTCAGCCTGTAGTGGCGACCCGTCATTCAGGGCAGGGGGGTGTTTAGCATGTTATTTTGGCATTAATGCTTGTCACGTATCAGTTTGCAAACAATGTAAATAAAATTCATAAAATAAAAAATCATTGAGTTAATAAAGATGCATACAAAGATGGTCTCTTTTTTTGCTTTCTGGAGTAAGGCAGTTCCAAAATTCAGGTGTTTCAGCCTAGCTCAGTACTTTCTATAGTGGTGGGGCAGCCAGCGGAAAATGTTCTCGGGAACAAATTCTACGGGGAGAGCTCGAAAATTCAAGACCTTGAATGCTGCTTTTGAGTTACATTAGAAGTGCCCATCCAAGGCGGCTCAAGGTCATTGGCCACAGATAAAAGGACGTCAAATCACGTTATATCTACAGTAGCTTTGATTGGACTGATCATGTCAACATCATACTCATGTCAACATCATACTTTCAAGATGGTCATCATCATTAATCAAGTCGACAACCTACTGGCAAATCCTTGTCATATGAAGAGAAATTGTAGATACAATGTATCAGTGTTGGACATAAACATTACAGAACAAGTTGGAAATCGCAAATTCAACAATGAGTGGTTTGGAAGGAATAAGTGGCTAACTGCAAGAATTGCAAAGCAATCACTAGCCTGCTATTCATTGAAGTGGATGTGTTGTCCAAGTCTGGGTTTAAGGGTCTCTTTTCCAAGCTTAAAAGGATAAACATTCAACATTGGCCATGCTGTCAATCATGCTGTCAAACATTGGCCATGCTGTCAATGCTGTCAAGCATGACTTCTCCCGCTTTCAAAACAACTTGGAACTGGGAAATCTCAGACTTCAGTGAGTTCAAGACAACTGGGAACTCAGAAAGAAACGAGCGCCGACTGGGAAAATACATTTTGAACGGTAATTCAACTCTGATTTTCAAGTCTGGAACTCTGGCCTCTTTCTAGAGCTCTGACTTGAAGATGATTCAACCGTGTTTTTTTTCAAGTTCCCAGTTCTCTTGAAAGCATCATAAATCCAGAGAATGCCAGACTTTGATTAAAAAATTTGCCCACAAAGGACCACCTTGCCACCTTCATGTTCAAGTGAGCACAGTACAACATGATGAGTCCAAAAATGTCTTGTATGCTGCTGCATAAATGATGTGATATGCCAGGGAGATATGTATAGTGTAAAGCAATACAAAGTGTATGTTGTGTAGTAAGCTGTTAGTAGCCCATGTGCCTAAACCTAAAAATGTGGTTCCTTTTCCCTTCATGTAGTCTAAAGTCTGTTTATAAGAAATGTCATCATCGAATATTGTAAGAGCTTTCATTGTGTGTTTATATTCCCCCTTTTATTTATCCTACGGTTCTGACTTGGTGTACAGGGAGAATACTGTAAGAACGGCCTATGCTCTGAATTCTGTCGCTGTACATTTCAAAAGTGCTGAACAAATAGTTATATTGATTATGTCCATCCTAGCTCGCTCATGAATGTCTTAATCGCAATTACGAATTGCCTCTTATCCACTCGTCATCCCCTTATGCCATAGTTTGTACATCTCAATTGTCATTAGAAACCACATGTGTTTACACAAGTTAGCCATATCAGCTATGTTTTTTTAAAGGCAGTAAATTAGGCTGAATGAACTGTTTCGCTGCCAGACAAGGCTCTGCTGATAGCCAGGTGCAGTAGTGGTAAGGTGTTGGGACTGCTGTTGGGACTCTGCTGTTGGGACAGTTTTATGTAGGCCCATAAGTTTGTGGGCACAGTTTGTCACCGTTATAGTCCAATTAATGTATTGTTTAGTGTTCCGTTGGGTTGTGTATTGGCTTTGCTGGAGTTTGCCCCACCTAGATTTACATGCTAATTTAAAACCACTGGTAAACATCAACAATATGATTACCAGATTTTTGTAGTAAAATAACTTGCATTCATTATGAATAATTAGCCAATGCAAAATCTAGCTACATCTTTTTGTCCTATTTTCCTTCACTATTACTATTTTAAAATGGTAGCCCTACAATAGGCCAGTAGGTGGCACTTTAGGTCCTACCCATACCTCAGTGGGACCTACCCATAGACTAGGTCCTTTCATGTGTCATCATAACAAAAGTTGAAGTATTAGTACACTCAAATACACAGAGAGCATGCTGTTCCCCTGAGAGACAGGGACTATGCCACTACTGCTACCAATGTCGAAATTGAGGGGGAGCAGCTGGACCGGGGCTTGGATAATCTCACTGGACCAGACAAGATCTGTCTTTAAGGTGTTCTCTTGACAAATACAGAGTATACAAAACCTTAAGAACACCTGCTTTTTTCATGACATAGACTGACTAGGTGAATCCAGGTGAAAGCTATGATCCCTTACTGATGTCACTTGTTAAATCCACTTCAATCAGTGTAGATGATGGGGAGGAGACAGGTTAAAGAAGGATTTTTAAGGTGCAACTCAAAATTAGTGTTTGGTATAGTCAGTGTTTAAAGACATCACACAATCACACTTTAAGGAATTTTCAAGAAGGAGAACCATACTAGTGTGCCATACTTGTGGTGCACCATTGACTGTTTAAGGAAGTAGTTCTGGTTTAATCTGGCTATAAGACTAAACCTCCTATGTAAGATACTTAGACCTATTCATAGCCACTCGATCTGTATCACTGCTTGTGCTGTAACAACATTCAAAGCAACACAGTTCAAGAAGAATAGCCAGACTCGCTAAGCTCGGGATTTACTAGGCTAAGTTGTCTGGTCTGGGGTAGTCAAACTGTTCTGGCAACAAGAGTTGATAAGATGTGGAAAGAGTTGAAGAAAAACCAGCTAGTCAAATACGGCGCTGTGACCACAGTGACAACCATCAGTAAGTCACAGCTCTACTGCTATGCAAGTTATCTTGATGTATTGTGGGTCTTAGATCTCCTTTCAATTACTTTTACAGTTTTCTATAATGGTAATATTGTTCTAACATTTCTACATGGAAATATATGCTAGGGGAATAGTAGCCTAATTTCAACAAAAGTTAACACTACTAAACCACCAACAAAGTATATCAAAACTGACTGCATGAAGTATGTTGTGCCGTGTTGTAACATACAGGATGTAAAAGTCTTCAGATTGTACATTTTTCTTGATTTACATGACAATCCACAGAATCACTGAAGCATGACTGACCGTGGTATGTGGTAATGCTTGATTGTAGTGTCTATTTAAGGTTTGTGATTTGTAACGTGTTCGCTCCCTGTAGCTCCAAGATCCCGACATATACTGTTATGTGTGTAAAGGCTTTACAATTGCACATACAGTATATGCTATGTTAACAATTCCTATTTCCACAAGAAAGGATCTTTTACGCAGACTTGAAAAAATGTTAAGCCAGGATTAAATCTTGTTTGGTTGAGAGATTTTAATTGTGGTAGATTAGGGCTTGTGAAATTCTTCCCATATGGAACCAGTCCAGTGCCTTTTGAACTGTTGTCTTAACAGCACTTCTCTATTAGACTGTAACTGTTCACTGTCCCTGTATCGACCATAGATGCCAGTAATAAAGGTTGTGCCCTCAGTTGCTCTGTCTTTCCCTGTCCATGGATTGATCACATTGGTGCTCCAAAATAAGGATGTTTACTCTTCCACATGTTACACATATAGTCCCAGGATTAAAAGCGATGAGTAACAAAAGTATTGTGGGCCAATGTGACCAATGAACATGCTTTCTATTCCCATGAGAGAGGTGGCCAACCTGTCAGTACTTACACAATCAACAGATAGGGTGCCTCTAGTGGAAGGTTCATAGGTCAACATAAGAAGAAGTAAGAGTGATATTTTGGCTCAGTGCCGTTTGTCTCCAAACCAGGCTATGTTTTACTGCGAAAGTGGATCGCCGGTGGGATATGCCGCAGCCGTGCCAAACTGCATGGAAGGACTGTGGTGATCACTGGTGCCAACACTGGCATCGGCAAGGAGACGGCCTGGGATATGGCCATGAGAGGTACAGAAGGCCTATGGCACTTCTCTATTGGACTGTACTCTAACTGTGTTGTGATTTACATGACCTTTCATGGGGTCCCTTTTGGACACAAACAAGTTCCAATGCAATCTGAGGAAAATGTGGATTTAAGGGCAACTGTGGGGGCTTTTCAATGGAAGGCCTGAGTGTAGGAGGCTTATTGACGGGGTGTGATAGATTGTGGATGTTGTTCAGCTGATGATAGGGCTGATCCTATATATTCTATTGGAGGGGAATGTGATGAGGGTGTTCTCAGACTGACGGTACTGCATGTTCTCAGGAGCTCGGGTGATCATGGCTTGCCGAGATCTCACCAGGGGAGAAGCAGCTGCAGCAGAGATCCGCAGTTCCACAGGAAATACTAACGTGGTGGTGCAACAACTAGACCTGGCCTCCCTCGGTTCAGTACGTCAGTTTGCTCGGGAATTCATTGCCACAGAGACCCGTCTGGACATACTTATCAACAACGCAGGTGAGACTGATGCAGCAGACTGGGGTGACAGGTTGCCTAGTGGTTAGAGCGTTGGACTAGTAACCGAAAGGTTGCAAGACTGAATCCCAGAGCTGACAAGGTACAAATCTGTCGTTCTGCTCCTGAACAAGGCAGTTAACCCACTGTTCCTAGGCCGTCATTGAAAATAAGAATTTGTTCTTAACTGACTTGCCTAGTTAAATAAAGGTTTAAAAAAAATGTGTACAAAAAAAATGATTTTACCCAACATGCTTTGAGAGCCTGAATTGTGTTGGTGTTGTCATTGAAGATCCTTCTTACTCTGGATTTGCTTTGAAATAGAGCATGTTTTTTATTGTCAAAGTTGTGGGCTTGAGCTTTTTGAACCATCCTTTAAATACTCTCCCTCTACTCCTCACAGGTATAATGCTGTGTCCCAAAAGCCTCACAGTGGAAGGTTTTGAGAGTCAATTTGCCGTCAATCACCTAGGTCACTTCCTATTGACCAATCTGCTCCTGGACCTGCTGAAAGCCTCCACCCCCAGCCGGGTCATCAATGTGTCTAGCATCGCTCATCAAGGCGGTAAGCCCATCCTGTTCAGATATTTTTGTAATAAAATAAATATAATCAATTGAGTTATATTTTTATCTGACTCTACCTCATCTTCTTTCAGGGAAAATCCACTTTGAAGACCTTAATTTTGATAAGAAAGGTTACAACTCAGTAATCGCCTATAAGCAGAGTAAACTGGCCAACCTCCTCTTCTCTAGGGAGCTGGCACGAAGGACCAAAGGTGAGGGGTCGCCTTATTACAGCTCTATTACTACTCATATACATGTAGTTAGAAATTAGACAAATTCAAAAATGAATTAACCTAGTTATGTGTAGGAAATGTATTAATGTATCTAGGGGATTTGTTACATTTCCACTGCATATCATGTTCAATGGCTAAATGTACAGCAACAAATCAAATCAAAGTTTATTTGTCACGTGCGCCAAATACAACAGGTGTGTAGACCTTACAGTGAAATGCTTACTTACAGGCCCTAACCAACAGTACAATTTCTAAGTAAAGTAAAAATAACAGTAGCGAGACTATATGCAGTAGCGAGGCTATATACAGGCACCGGTTAGTCGGGCTAATTGAGGTAGTATGAACATGTAGGTATGGTTAAAGTGACAATGCATATATGATAAACCGAGTAGCAGTAGTGTAAAAGAGGGGTTGGCGGGTGGTGGGTGGTGGGTGGTGGGTGGCGAGTGGCAGGACACAATGCAGATAGTCCGGGTAGCCAATGTGCGGGGGCACAGGTTATTCAGGCTAATTGAGGTAGTATGTACAGTTGAAGTCGGAAGTTTACATACACCTTAGCCAAATACATTTAAACTCAGTTTTTCACAATTCCTGACATTTAATCCTAGTAAAAATTCCCTGTCTTAGGTCAGTTAGAATAACCACATTATTTTAAGAATGTGAAATGTCAGAAAAATAGTAGAGAGAATGATTTAATTCAGCTTTTATTTCTTTCATCACATTCCCAGTGGGTCAGAAGTTTACATACACTCAATTAGTATTTGGTAGCATTGCCTTTAGATTGTTTAACTTGGATCAAATGTTTCGGGTAGCCTTCCACAAGCTTCCCACAATAATTTGGGTGAATTTTGGCCCATTCCTCCTGACAGAACTGGTGTAAATGAGGCAGGTTAGTAGGCCTCCTTGCTCACACCGATTTTTCAGTTCTGCCCACAAATGTTCTATTGGATTGAGGTCAGGGCTTTGTGATGGCCACTCCAATACCTTGACTTTGTTGTCCTTAAGCCATTTTGCCACAACTTTGGAAGTATGCTTGGGGTCATTGTCCATTTGGAAGACCCATTTGTGACCAAGCTTTAACTTGAGAGATGAGATGTTGCTTCAATATATCCACATAATTTCCCCTTCCTCATGATGCCATCTATATTGTGAAGAGCACCAGTCCCTCCTGCAGCAAAGCACCCCCACAAGATGATGCTGCGGGGTGGCGTTCTTTGGCTTGCAAGCCTTCCCCCTTTTTCCTCCAAACATAACGATGGTCATTATGGCCAAATAGTTATATTTTTGTTTTATCAGACCAGATGATATTTCTCCTAAAAGAACGATCTTTGTCCCCATGTGCAGTTGCAAACCGTAGTCTGGCTTTTTTATGGCGGTTTTGGAGCAGTGGCCTCTTCCTTGCTGAGCGGCCTTTCAGGTTATGTTGATATAGGACTCGTTTTACAGTGGATATAGATACTTTTGAACCTGTTTGCTCCAGCATCTTCACAAGGTCCTTTGCTGTTGTTCTGGGATTGATTTGCACTTTTCACACCAAAGTATGTTAATCTCTAGGAGACAGAACGCGTCTCCTTCCTGAGCGGTATGACGGCTGTGTTGACCCATGGGTGTTTATACTTGCGTACTATTGTTTGTACAGATGAACGTGGTACCTTCAGGTGTTTGGAAATTGCTCCCAAGGATGAACCAGACTTGTGGAAGTCTCCAATTTTTCTCTGAGGTCTTGGCTTATTTCTTTTGATTTTCTCATGATTTCAAGCAAATGGGCACTGAGTTTGAAGGTAGGCCTTGAAATACATCCACAGGTACACCTCCAATGGACTCAATTGATGTCAATTAGCCTATCAGAAGCTTCTAAAGCCATGACATAATTTTCTGGAATTTTCCAAGCTGTTGTGGTGGTTAATTTCTGTATTACCAAATGAGGAGAGACAAACTTCACACACCAGTCAGAGTTATACTTAAACTACATCTTTAATAATAAGAGCTTTCCAATAGCACTGACTTTCAATGATGCACCATCTCTAATGAACCATTGAAAGTGACAACACAAAAATACAAATATCTTTTATAGCCATGATATTATAGCCATCTCAACCTACATGACGAACAACAGATACATAGAATGGTCACAAGGTTAAGATTTGTCTGAAAGGTATCTATAATACATAGCAGACAGTTACTGCTGTGTCAACAGTTTTCATTGTATAGACCAGTGTCTGGTCCTCCTGCTCCAAACTGGAACCGTCTCACCCTGGTACGGTAGAGCACAAAAACACCAACTCATCCAATGGCATAACTCAATTGTCAACTCTTGATACTCCCAACTCAAGTAAAGCCCCTTCTCGACCCCACTCCTGGACAAGCTCACTGAGGGGAGTGAGCCTCTAGGTCATACACTATCCCAGGATAAATGCAACAGCAGAGGGGACATACAATGGTTCCAGACACTACCATACACCTCCCCCCAATGCCAAAGGAGGGAGTGACTAGTGCACAGACATTGTGGAGACAAGTAATTGGTTCCACATTAATCACGCCATCCCTTCACATGGTTTAAGAATAGGTAAAGACACATTCACATATGAAGACAATGTTCCATCCTGTCCTCTTCCCTTTCTGATATTCTGCATAGCACCAGGGATATGTGAAAGACAAGCCTGACCTCTCCCCTCTCTGGGCCCCAGGTGATTGAGCCCCAGCTGAGGGAAGAAGTGCAACTGCCAACACTAGAGTCCAAAGAAATACATTCTAATAGACAAGTATATCACATAAGCATATTATGCAGATAAGACATCTTAATTACTTATGTTACCCAACTAATTTGGATTCATCCACCACACTGTTTAAAGACACAGTCAACCTAGTGTATGTTAACTTCTGACCCAATGGAATTGTGATACAGTGAATTATAAGTGAAATAATCTGTCTGTCTGTCTGTTGGAAAAATTACTTGTGTCATGCACACAGTAGATGTCCTAACCGACCTGCCAAATTTCTTGTTAACAAGAAATTTGTGGAGTGGTTGAAAAATGAGTTTTAATGACTCCAACCTAAGTGTACAGTGCCTTGCGAAAGTATTCGGCCCCCTTTAACTTTGCGACCTTTTGCCACATTTCAGGCTTCAAACATAAAGATATAAAACTGTATTTTTTTGTGAAGAATCAACAACAAGTGGGACACAATCATGAAGTGGAACGACATTTATTGGATATTTCAAACTTTTTTAACAAATCAAAAACTGAAAAATTGGGCGTGCAAAATTATTCAGCCCCCTTAAGTTAATACTTTGTAGCGCCACCTTTTGCTGCGATTACAGCTGTAAGTCGCTTGGGGTATGTCTCTATCAGTTTTGCACATCGAGAGACTGACATTTTTTCCCATTCCTCCTTGCAAAACTGCTCGAGCTCAGTGAGGTTGGATGGAGAGCATTTGTGAACAGCAGTTTTCAGTTCTTTCCACAGATTCTCGATTGGATTCAGGTCTGGACTTTGACTTGGCCATTCTAACACCTGGATATGTTTATTTTTGAACCATTCCATTGTAGATTTTGCTTTATGCTTTGGATCATTGTCTTGTTGGAAGACAAATCTCCGTCCCAGTCTCAGGTCTTTTGTAGACTCCATCAGGTTTTCTTCCAGAATGGTCCTGTATTTGGCTCCATCCATCTTCCCATCAATTTTAACCATCTTCCCTGTCCCTGCTGAAGAAAAGCAGGCCTGATGCTGCCACCACCATGTTTGACAGTGGGGATGGTGTGTTCAGGGTGATGAGCTGTGTTGCTTTTACGCCAAACATAACGTTTTGCATTGTTGCCAAAAAGTTCAATTTTGGTTTCATCTGACCAGAGCACCTTCTTCCACATGTTTGGTGTGTCTCCCAGGTGGCTTGTGGCAAACTTTAAACAACACTTTTTATGGATATCTTTAAGAAATGGCTTTCTTCTTGCCACTCTTCCATAAAGGCCAGATTTGTGCAATATACGACTGATTGTTGTCCTATGGACAGAGTCTCCCACCTCAGCTGTAGATCTCTGCAGTTCATCCAGAGTGATCATGGGCCTCTTGGCTGCATCTCTGATCAGTCTTCTCCTTGTATGAGCTGAAAGTTTAGAGGGACGGCCAGGTCTTGGTAGATTTGCAGTGGTCTGATACTCCTTCCATTTCAATATTATCGCTTGCACAGTGCTCCTTGGGATGTTTAAAGCTTGGGAAATCTTTTTGTATCCAAATCCGGCTTTAAACTTCTTCACAACAGTATCTCGGACCTGCCTGGTGTGTTCCTTGTTCTTCATGATGCTCTCTGCGCTTTTAACGGACCTCTGAGACTATCACAGTGCAGGTGCATTTATACGGAGACTTGATTACACACAGGTGGATTGTATTTATCATCATTAGTCATTTAGGTCAACATTGGATCATTCAGAGATCCTCACTGAACTTCTGGAGAGAGTTTGCTGCACTGAAAGTAAAGGGGCTGAATAATTTTGCACGCCCAGTTTTTCAGTTTTTGATTTGTTAAAAAAGTTAGAAATATCCAATAAATGTCGTTCCACTTCATGATTGTGTCCCACTTGTTGTTGATTCTTCACAAAAAAATACAGTTTTATATCTTTATGTTTGAAGCCTGAAATGTGGCAAAAGGTCGCAAAGTTCAAGGGGGGCGAATACTTTCGCAAGGCCCTGTATGTAAATGTCTGACTTCAACTGTACATGCATGTATAGTTAAAGTGACTATGCATGTATGATAAACAGAGAGTAGCAGCAGTGTAAAAGAGGGGTTGTGGACCCCAGCTCTTTACATGGAAATACATTACAAATGGGCCATAACTTTGTGCGGGGTCAGAAAATAGATGCTCCAACACACAGGTCTACATTTAGTTGTATTTTACCATAGTTATGGATGGATTTTACTGTATACTATTATGGTTTAGCAATGCATGGCTAAAGATAAGGTAACTAATGTTTACTAGTGGATTAAAGCCCATACATTTGAGGCCTTTGTCAAAGAGTACTCATCAAGTATCATGACCTTTGCAATTACTCAGGATTCTATTATACAAACAAATAATGTTGCTTCAAAATCAGGTTATAACTGGTGTACAGTGCAGTGCTACCCTGCCACATGATGTCTCTGAATGTCCACATTCTAAGGTTAGTGGCCCTATCCCTACACTCACCCCATCAGGTACTGGAGTGACGTCGTATTCCCTGCACCCCGGAGTTATCCGGACAGAGCTGTGGCGCCACTCGCAGTCAAAGTACCCCACGTTGAGTGCAATGCTGTCAGCCCCCGCCTGGCTCCTAATGAAGACCCCCAGGGAGGGTGCCCAGACCACCATCTACTGCGCCGTCAATGAAGGGCTGGAGGAGAAGAGTGGCTGCTACTTCAGGTACCACTTTGACTTTAGCATCCCTGTATGTATAGTGGATTAACCTGAATCAGTCACTCTGTGTCTGTGTGTTTGGGTGTTAATTGGAGTTGGATGATTTACATTTACAAGAGGAGAGTATTTTGTGTGTGTATGTGATGGTTAAGTATCCCATCAAGAGTATGTTTGTACAATGTGGTGTTTATTCTGAGTGTAGACAATATAAATAACTAGGCGTTTGGGTGAGCTTTAAGTTAACATGTTTTTGTTTCTCAGTGACTGTCAGGTAAAGGAGCCAGCTCCTGAGGGAAGAGATGATCTTGCAGCACTGAGACTATGGGGTGTTAGCGCCGGGCTAGTAGGACTCATTAAGAACAACTGAACAACTCGCCTTGCAACAATACTGACATATTTTTCCATGTTGGCTCTTAACTTTCATATCAGAAGGGTAATTGTAAGATATCCTGTATTCTATATATATATATATTGTGGGAAAATACAAATGTTCTATATTATACATTGTGGGAAAATACACATTTTCTGTACTATAACCTCAGCAAAAAAAGAAACATCCTATCACTGTCAACTGCGTTTATTTTCAGCAAACTTAACATGTGTAAATATTTGTATGAACATAACAAGATTCAACAACTGAGACATAAACTGAACAAGTTCCCCAGACATGTGACTAACAGAAATGGAATAATGTGTCCCTGAACAATGGGGGGGTCAAAATCAAAAGTAACAGTCAGTATCTGGTGTGGCCACCAGCTGCATTAAGTACTGCAGTGCATCTCCTCCTCATGGACTGCACCAGATTTGCCAGTTCTTGCTGTGAGATGTTACCCCACTCTTCCACCAAGGCACCTGCAAGTTCCCAGACATTTCTGGGGGGAATGGACCTAGCCCTCACCCTCCAAGCTAACAGGTCCCAGACGTGCTCAATGGGGTTGAGATCCAGGCTCTTCGCTGGCCATGGCAGAACACTAACATTCCTGTCTTGCAGGAAATCACGCACAGAACGAGCAGTATGGCTTGTGGCATTGTCATGCTGGAGGGTCATGTCAGGATGAGGGAGGAGGATGTCTTCCCTGTAACACACAGCGTTGAGATTGCCTGTCATGACAACAAGCTCAGTCCGATGATGCTGTGACACACCGTCCCAGACCATGACGGACCCTCCACCTCCAAATCGATCCCGCTCCAGAGTACAGACCTCGGCGTAACGCTCATTCCTTCAACAATAAATGTGAATCCGACCATCACCCCTGGTGAGACAAAACCGAGACTTGTCAGTGAAGAGCACTTTTTGCCAGTCCTGTCCTGTCTATTGCGGACAGTCTGAGCACTGTTGGAGGGATTGTGCGTTCCTGGTGTAACTTGGGCAGTTGTTGTTACCATCCTTTACCTGTCCTGCAGGTGTGATGTTCGGATGTACCGATCCTGTGCAGGTGTTGTTACACGTGGTCTGCCACTGCGAGGACGATCAGCTGTCCATCCTGTCTCCCTGTAGCGCTGTCTTAGGGGTCTCACAGTATGGACATTGCAATTTATTGCCCAGGCCACATCTGCAGTCCTCATGCCTCCTTGTAGCATGTCTAAGGCACGTTCACGCAGATGAGCAGGGACCCTGGGAATCTTTCTTTTGGTGTTTTTCAGAGTCAGTAGAAAGGCCTCTTTAGTGTCCTAAAGTTATTTGGTTTTTCAGAATTATTTTTGAAAGACTGGGTCCAGAAAAAGGGACTTTCTTTTTTTGCTGAGTTTATATTGTGGGAAAATACAAATGCATCAATGCTTGTATCATGTTTTATTATAATACTGTATGTTTTGATCACATTTTTTTACTGTATTGAATTGCATTGCAGTTTATTATTGTTACAATGGTCTTCATGCTGTTGAATAGACTGACGAATGTAATAAAATTCAGTATTTTTCATGTTTAAAATTTTTACACCACAGTTATTTTGTTTAGTTAAATTACCTTTAAAATGGTTACTTACTTTAAAGACTGCAATACATTATATGCTATTTGTACATCTCAATATTTAGCAATGTGGTTCATTTGAATGGTTTGCCCTTACCAAAAAGGCGTACTCGTCTTAAACAATTGGCGGTGCATTGTGGGATATAACAAACATATGCTGACTTCGGATCAGTGAAATGCATGCTCAGTTAATGCTTTTGCCTGAGCGTTTGCTCTACGAACTGGTCCTGGATCAGTTAACCAATTCTTCACCCGGAAATGTATCTCGAGGTTCATTTCGAAGCAGACAGCTGTAACCAACCTCAGCTGAGCTAAACATTTGTCAACAATAGTTTAATTTGACCAAACGAAGTGAAGCGTTACCTGGTATAAGAGACCTTTACCGAATATAATTCGGCCTTTGTGTATTTTTCAAGCTGCCATCATTAGCATTTTAGAACATTGTCAAAATGAATGTGACACTTGCTGTCAAGCAGTATATATCCAAAATGATAGAAAACAGCGGACCAGGGATGAAGGTTCTGCTCATGGATAAAGAGACGGTAAGTAATTGTAGCTAGAATGGTTACAATGTAGTAGTTCTAACGATGTAACGTTACAGTGGTTACAATGTATCAGGTTACTTTTGTTGATATCCATTGTCTATCAGAGACAGACACGTTGAAGGGACAGAACCTTGAGTTATTCAACAATTCCTGGGAAATATTAATAATATAGATAGGAGAACCAAGATGTTTTGATAATGTCATACTGTCTGCATCTATTCCCATTGGAAGTTGCATAGGAAAAAGAAAAGAGAGGTGGATACACAAATGTGGATAGGCCTGCATCATTTGGACTCAAGACCATATTCAGGACTGTAACCTTTCAGCTGTCACAACCAGTGATGGAAGGAAAATAATGAATCTCATTCATCTCAGCAAAATCTCTGGCTCAGGTAAAAAGGAATGTACTGAACCACATGCCTATTTGTTTGTGTTTGTGTCATCAGACCAGCATCGTCAGTGTGGTCTACACTCAATCTGAGATACTACAGAAGGAGGTCTACCTGTTCGAAAGAATCGACTCGCAGAATCGAGACAACATGAAGCACCTCAAAGCCATCTGCTTCCTCAGGCCAACCAAGGTGCCCCAGTCACTGTATACACATTGTAGCCAGCCTTTGCTCTGCATTAAAGGTCCAATTCATCTGTTTTTATCTCTATATCAAATCATATCTGGGAAACAACTAAGTCACTTTCTATGATTGTTTTCATTTAAAATGGTAAAAAAATAAACAAATAGCTTCTTGGCGATTTCACCATGGAAGGCCAAAACAGACTCAGGCGGTCTTTTCAAACAGCTCTTACACTAAAAGGGATAATCTTTTTCACAAATTCACAGTATTATTCCAACCTCATAGTGTGGAAATATATATTAAACACAGGTAGGGAATCATGTTTTTGACTGCACCAGGCCTTTAAGACTTTAGCCTACACATTCTGTATCTACTGGATTGTGTCCATCCATAACTGTATGAATGCATATTTCAACTGCTTTATTGTACCTATACTGAATGTACACTCCATATTGCATTGCATCCATACACTGTGCACTATTTGGAGGCAAAATACTTTAGTCGTGCTCAATTTTGGATTTGTATGACACCCCTGACTTTCTCTCTGCCCTCATTACAGGAGAATGTGGAAAATCTGATACAGGAGCTCCGGCGACCCAAGTACAGTGTCTACTTCATCTGTAAGGATTTCTGCACTGTTGTTCAAATCATATGGTTCAATGTTCTGATTCTTGTGAATGTTTTTAGATAGTCCTTGTTATCTGTATTTGATCTAAGATCTTATGTCTCTGGATCATTTATATGTTTTAGACCTATAGACTCAAAATTGATTGCCCATGCATCAACAGCGAATTATGACAACTCAGTAATTTCATGGTGACGGCAATTGCCCATACAGAAAAAATAATATATTGACACGTTTTTTAACAACATGTACAGTGCCTTTTTGGAAAGTATTCAGACCCCTTGACCTTTTCCACATTTTGTTAGGTTACAGCCTTATTTTCCCCCCTCATCAATCTACAAACAATACACCATAATGACAAAACAAATACAGGCTTTATACATTTTTGCAAATTTGTAAAAAAAAATATATATAAAAAAAAGGTTTAAAAATAAATATATATCACATTTACATAAGTATTCAGATTCTTTACTCAGTACTTTGTTGAAGCACCTTTGGCAGCAATTACAGCCTTTAGTCTTCTTTGGTATGACGCTACAAGCTCGGGACACCTGTATTTGGGGACTTTATCCCATTCTTCTCTGCAGATCCTCTCAAGCTCTGTCAGGTTGGATGGGGATTGTTGCTGCAAAGCTATTTTCAGGTCTCTCCAGAGATGTTTGGTTGGGTTCAAGTCCGGGCTCTGGCTGGGTCACTCAAGGACATTCAGAGACTTGTTCTGAAGCCACTCCTGCATTGTCTTGGCTGTGTGCTTAGGGTCGTTGTCCTGTTGGAAGGTGAACCTTCGCCCCAGTCTGAGGTCTTGAGAGCTCTGGAGCAGGTTTTCATCATGGATCTCTCTGTACTTTGCTCAGTTCATATTTGCTTTGATCCTGACTAGTTTCCCAATCCCTGCCGCTGAAAACCATCCCCACAGTATGATGATGCCAGCACCATGCTTGACCGTAGGTATGGTGTTAGGTTTCCTCCAGACGTGACGCTTGGCATTGGGGCCAAAGAGTTCAATCTTGGTTTCATTAGATCAGAGTATCTTGTTTCTCATGGTCTGAGAGTCCTTTAGGTGCCTTTTGGCAAACTCCAAGCGGGCTGTCATGTGCGTTTTACTGAGGAGTGGCTTCTGTCTGGTCACTCTAACATAAAGGCCTGATTGGTGGAGTGCTGCAGAGATGGTTGTCCTTCTGTTCTTCCATCCCCACTGAGGAACTCTAGAGTTATGTCAGAGTGACCTATGGGTTCTTGGTCACCTCCCTGACCAAGGCCCTTCTCCCCCGACTGTTCAGTTTGGCTGGGCGGCCAGCTCTGGGAAAAGTCTTGGTGGTTCCAAACTTAGGAATGGGCCACTGTGTTCTTGGGGACCTTCAATGCTGCAGACATTTTTGGTACCCTTCCCCAGATCTGTGCCTCGATACAATCCTCTCTCGAGGCTCTACGGACAATTCCTTCTACCTCAAGGCTTGGTTTTTGCTGTGACGTGCACTGTCAACTGTGGGACCTTATATAGACAGGTGTGTGTGCCTTTCCAAATCCAAAACATCTCAAGGATGATCAATGGAAACAGGATGCACCTGAGCTCAATTTCGAGTCTCATAGCAAAGGGTCTGAATACTTATGTAAATAAGGTATTTATGTTCTTTATATTTAATACGTTTGAAGATGTCCATAAATGAAGATGTCCATAAATGATCCCCAACCAAATTTACTGAGCCTGAGCAATTTTGACAAAAATTGTGATTGACAGCTCGGGAAAATAGATTTACATACATTCTACATTCAAGTGTCATTTCGAAACACCTCAATTCTTTTTTACTATGTTTCATAAGTGGCAGGTAGGCTATACCTCAAAAGCTGCAGAATTTATTTTCAACTACAACTCAATGATCCAACTTTTGCATGCAAAACGCCATTTTGGTACTTTAGCATTAGGTTCCCAGAGGTCAATAGATACTCAACATTATCATTGAGGTAGAGAGGGTTGTGAGGTGTGAATGTGTATTTTTTTCAACTATATGTACATATATTTTATTTATTTATATATTTGATCAATACATTTCCCAAATATATTCAGATTTTATCGAAATATATTCTAATATATTTTTCCGTATGGGTGACATCCTCCTCATAATCCTTTTTAGACTTCAGCAACGTCATCAGTAAGAGTGAGATAAAAGCCCTGGCCGAGGCGGATGAACAGGAGGTGGTCGCAGAAGTGCAGGTAAGTTAACACTAAGGGCAGTACTGTAGGACAGGAACCATGCTTTAGGTACCCAACTTTTATTTTTTACTATTCTGGACTTTTATTTCTATATTTTTTGGGGTAGAATGATGCTCCATAGGTTTAACCTACTTGTCCTAAATCTAAATGTTGTATCATTTCTAGTTAGAACCCCTTTACGCTACATATAGTCTTGTAATAGTAGAAATGAGTATGAGATATCCTTTGACATTTTAAACTGGAAATTAATAGGTTCTCTCATATGACTGCAGGAGTTCTATGGAGACTTCATTGCTGTGAACCCACACCTTTTCTCCCTCAACCTCAGTGGTGTGGCAAGGGTAAGACATGCAAATAGGCCATGACGCTTTAGATATGTGACAGTTTATAAAGTGAACCATTATTCATCTGCATTGATTTTAGATTAACGTTTTCTATTTGTCTCTGCGTATGTCATATTCCCTCTGTATTTTGGATCTATTTACAGAGTGCATTCATATCTCATTGTGTGTGTGTGTATTGCAGGGTCGTAGCTGGGAGCCAACTCTCCTGCCACGTACCACCCAGGGTCTGACCTCGGTGCTGCTGGCCCTGAAAAAATGTCCCATGATCCGCTACCAGCTGTCCTCAGACATGGCCAAGCGACTGGGAGAGAGCGTAAAGGTGACTAATATCACATGCACACCTATCACACGCACATACACACACACGCAATCTCACTACCCATCTCCTCCCCCAGCAAATAATCACCAAGGAGTATGAGCTGTTTGACTTCAGGAAGACAGAGGTGCCTCCTCTCCTGCTCATCTTGGACCGCAGCGATGACGCCATCACCCCACTACTCAACCAGGTCAGAACTAAGAGTCAGAGTGATGACTCCATCACCCCACGACTCAACCAGGTCAGAACTAAGAGTCAGAGTGATGACTCCATCACCCCACGACTCAACCATGTCAAAATTAAGAGTCAGGGTTGTATTCAGTATGCACAACAGAAGTAAATGCTCCAAAACTAAGTGAAACTAAGTATTATCTGAATTTTTTGGGGGAACTAATAGAAAATAATTTCTAAGATAATCTACTTAGATAATATATGTTTGGTATACATGTTTTTTAGCCAGGGACCAGACTGAACGTTTTATCAGCCGGGAACCCAGGCTACATTATTACAAAAGATAGGCAATGACCAGGTCATTATAGTCATACTATGTACAGACAGTATATTCACATCATTCTGACGTGTACTGCAGCCTCTGATCACTTGGGGGCAGCAGAGTCTTGTACTTACATTTACCAAGCCTGCAACCTGCACTGTAAACTAGGTCATGTACTCAAGGCCCTTTGTGTCACAGCTAATGAACCAATCTTTAGCTCATTAGACAAGCTAATCAATTGGTTAAACTACATATACTCTTCATCGCTGAAGGAATTTAGAGATGACATTAACTTTATTTAATTGTAGGTTTCATTGTTTTGGTTTCATTGTTTGTTTCCCTGCTCCATCTAGTGGACGTACCAGGCCATGGTGCACGAGCTGCTTGGCCTCAACAACAACCGCATTGACCTGTCCAGAGTCCCAGGGATCAGCAAGGACCTGAAGGAGGTGGTGCTATCTGCAGAGAACGATGAGTTCTATGCCAATGTGAGTCTCTAGGCCTGGTTCCAATTCTGCACAAATGTGCCCTTTGGCTTTGAAATGGTCCCATTGGGCCAGCTGGCTGGTAGCCTAGAGCAGGGCTATACACATTTTATTTCCTTAATGTTGGACATAAATGATTGTAAAAACACCAGTATTATAGCACCAAGCGATTTTAATTTTTGAAATCTGTTCCAAACTATTCCCATGCATAATAGATAGATATGTGATCATGTACAAATGTAAGCAAGATTTGAAATTATTATGTTTCCTTCAAATGTTATATCTATTTGGGCTTCTTGCAGGTCAATTTGCAGTCTACACATTTTTTGTAATTTATTCCGGCCCCCTGACCATCCGCTCAAGAATAAATCGTCTGTGGCTTTTTATTTTTTTATTTAACCTTTATTTAACCAGGTAGGCTAGTTGAGAACAAGTTCTCATTTACAACTGCGACCTGGCCAAGATAAAGCATAGCAGTGTGAACAGACAGCAACACAGAGTTACAAATGGAGTAAACAATAAACAAGTCAATAACACAGTCAATTTTTGTTTTATATATATATATTTAAAAAAAATTCTATTTACATTGTGTGCAAAAGGCATGAGGAGGTAGGCGAATAATTACAATTTAGCAGTTTAACACTGGAGTGATAAATGATCAGATGGTCATATGCAGGTTGAGATACTGGTGTGCAAAAGAGCAGAAAAGTAAGTAAGTAAATAAATAAAAACAGTATGGGGATGAGGTAGGTAAATTGGGTGGGCTATTTACCGATGGACTATGTACAGCTGCAGCGATCGGTTAGCTGCTCAGATAGCAGATGTTTAAAGTTGGTGAGGGAGATAAAAGTCTCCAACTTCAACGATTTTTGCAATTCGTTCCAGTCACAGGCAGCAGAGAACTGGAAGGAAAGGCGGCCAAATGAGGTGTTGGCTTTAGGGATGATCAGTGAGATACACCTGCTGGAGCGCGTGCTATGGGTGGGTGTTGCCATCGTGACCAGTGAACTGAGATAAGGCGGAGCTTTACCTAGCATGGACTTGTAGATGACCTGGAGCCAGTGGGTCTGGCGACGAATATGTAGCGAGGGCCAGCCGACTAGAGCATACAGGTTGCAGTGGTGGGTGGTATAAGGTGCTTTAGTAACAAAACGGTTGGCCCTGTGATAAACTGCATCCAGTTTGCTGAGTAGAGTATTGGAAGCCATTTTGTAGATGACATCCCCGAAGTCGAGGATTGGTTAGATAGTCAGTTTTACTAGGGTAAGTTTGGCGGCGTGAGTGAAGGAGGCTTTGTTGCGAAATAGAAAGCCGATTCTAGATTTGATTTTGGATTGGAGATGTTTGATATGAGTCTGGAAGGAGAGTTTACAGTCTAGCCAGACACCTAGGTACTTATAGATGTCCACATATTCTAGGTCGGAACCATCCGGGGTGGTGATGCTAGTCGGGCGTGCGGGTGCAGGCAGGTAACGGTTGAAAAGCATACATTTGGTTTTACTAGCGTTTAAGAGCAGTTGGAGGCCACAGAAGGAGTGTTGTATGGCATTGAAGCTCGTTTGGAGGTTAGATAGCACAGTGTCCAAGGAAGGGCCAGAAGTATACAGAATGGTGTCATCTGCGTAGAGGTGGATCAGGGAATCGCCCGCAGCAAGAGCAACATCATTGATATATACAGAGAAAAGAGTTGGCCCGAGAATTGAACCCTGTGGCACCTCCATAGAGACTGCCAGAGGACCGGACAACATGCCATCCGATTTGACACACTGAACTCTGTCTGCAAAGTAGTTGGAGAACCAGGCAAGGCAGTCATTAGAAAAACCGAGGCTACTGAGTCTGCCGATAAGAATATGGTGAGTGACAGAGTTGAAAGCCTTGGCTAGGTCGATGAAGACGACTGCACAGTACTGTCTTTTATCGATGGCAGTTATGATATTGTTTAGTACCTTTAGCGTGGCTGAGGTGCACCCGTGACCGTCTCGGAAAGCAGAGAAGGTGCGGTGGAAATCGAGATGGTCAGTGATCTGTTTGTTGAAGTGGCTTTCAAAGACCTTAGATAGGCAGGGCAGGATGGATATAGGTCTGTAACAGTTTGGGTCCAGGGTGTCTCCCCTTGAAGAGGGGGATGACCGCGGCAGCTTTCCAGTCCTTGGGGATCTCAGACGATATGAAAGAGAGGTTGAACAGGCTGGTAATAGGGGTTGCGACAATGGCGGCGGATAGTTTCAGAAATAGAGGGTCCAGATTGTCAAGCCCAGCTGATTTGTACGGGTCCAGGTTTTGCAGCTCTTTCAGAACATCTGCTATCTGGATTTGGGGAGGCTTGGGTGAGTAGCTGCGGGGGAGGGGGGGGGGGGGGGTGGAGCTGTTGGCCGAGGTTGGAGTAGCCAGGAGGAAGACATGGCCAGCCGTTGAGAAATGCTTGTTGAAGTTTTCGATTATCATGGATTTATCGGTAGTGACCGTGTTACCTAGCCTCAGTGCAGTGGGCAGTTGGGAGGAGGTGCTCTTGTTCTCCATGGACTTTACAGTGTCCCAGAACTTTTTGGAGTTAGAGCTACAGGATGCAAATTTCTGCTTGAAAAAGCTGGCCTTTGCTTTCCTGACTGACTGCGTGTATTGGTTCCTGACTTCCCTGAACAGTTGCATATTGCGGGGACTATTCGATGCTATTGCAGTCCGCCACAGAATGTTTTTGTGCTGGTCGAGGGCAGTCAGGTCTGGAGTGAACCAGGGGCTATATCTGTTCTTAGTTCTGCATTTTTGGAACGGAGCATGCTTATCTAAGATGGTGAGGAAGTTACTTTTAAAGAATGACCAGGCATCCTCAACTGACGGGATGAGGTCAATATCCTTCCAGGATACCCGGGCCAGGTCGATTAGAAAGGCCTGCTCTTAGTAGTGTTTTAAGGATCGTTTGACAGTGATTAGGGGTGGTCGTTTGACTGCGGACCCGTAGCGGATACAGGCAATGAGGCAGTGGTCGCTGAGATCCTGATTGAAGACAGCGGAGGTGTTTTTGGAGGGCCAGTTGGTCAGGATAACGTCTATGAGGGTGCCCTTGTTTAAAGATTTAGGGTTGTACCTGGTGGGTTCCTTGATGATTTGTGTGAGATTGAGGGCATCTAGCTTAGATTGTAGGACTGTTTGGGTATGGACCTGGAAAGTATGACGTTACTTTGCAGGCTATCTCTGCAGTAGACTGCAACTACTCCCCCTTTGGCAGTTCTATCTTGACGGAAAATGTTATAGTTGGGTATGGAAATCTCAGAATTTTTGGTGGCCTTCCTAAGCCAGGATTCAGACACAGCAAGGACATCAGGGTTGGCAGAGTGTGCTAAAGCAGTGAGTAAAACAAACTTAGGGAGGAGGCTTCTGATGTTGACATGCATGAAACCAAGGCTTTTTCGATCACAGAAGTCAACAAATGAGGGTGCCTGGGGACATGCAGGGCCTGGGTTTACCTCTACATCACCTGCGGAACAGAGGAGGAGTAGAATGGGGGTGCGGCTAAAGTCTATCAAAACTGGTCGCCTAGAGTGTTGGGGAAAAATAATAAAAGGAGCAAATTTCTGGGCGTGGTAGAATATATTCAGGGCATAATGCGCAGACAGGGGTATGGTGGGGTGCGGGTACAGCGGAGGTAAGCCCAGGCACTGGGTGATGATAAGAGAGGTTGTATCTCTGGACATGCTGGTTGTAATGGGTGAGGTTACCGCATGTGTGGGAGATGGGACAAAGGAGGTATCAGAGGTATGAATAGTGGAACTAGGGGGTCCATTGTAAACTAAAACAATGATAACTAACCTGAACAACAGTATACAAGGCATATTGACATTTGAGAGAGACATACAGCGAGGCATAAAGTAATCACAGGTGTTGATTGAGAGAGCTAGCTAAATCAACAGGTGAGACAACAACAGCTAATCAGCTAACACGACAACAGCAGGTAAAATGGCGATGACTAGGCAGAGAGGGTCGGATTAACTACACACAGAGCCTGAGTTCGCGGCTGGGGCCGACAGATAAAAAATAAATAAACAGAATGGAGTACTGTGATTAATGGACAGTCCAGTAGGCATCAGCTATGTAGCCAAATGATCATAGTGTCCAGGGGGCAGCAGTAGATGGAACAGAGGAGCCCCACTATGCCACCGACACAGCGTTTAAAGTTAGTAGCGTCTGCTCCGGCTTAATCTAGCTGATGATCCCTTGCCTAAAGGTTAGGAACGCTAGCCAGCAAACCTCTTTAAGAAGACTCTGAATGAAAAAAATGGCAGAATGTGTAGCGGCCGGTCAATGGGGAAGGTTAAAGAATTCCGACAGGGCCAGATGTTGGCTAACAACTTCCAATTCACTCTCACATTCTCTTATTCAGAATCTGTACCTGAACTTTGGAGAGATTGGCACAAACATCAAGAACCTGATGGAGGACTTTCAGAAGAAGAAGCCCAAGGAGCAACAGAAGCTGGAGTCCATCTCTGATATGAAGGTGAGACCTGGGCACTGTTGTCCCACAAGAACTCAATTTCCCAGCATGTCCTGTAGCAGTTGCTCATTTAGAACCACTCATACGTCTCAGCCACATTGGTTAATAACCACTCGGAATGAGATAAATTATGTCTTAATTCCAATAATGATACAAACTACAAATAATAATTGCTGCAAGTTTAAGAAATCATTCTGTTTTCTTCTTTTTAATCATTCCCTCTGTTTTTCTCTACAGGCGTTTGTAGACAACTACCCCCAGTTCAAAAAGATGTCGGGTACAGTGTCGAAGCACGTGACTGTGGTGGGCGAGCTGTCTCGCCTGGTGAGCGAGAGGCAGCTGATGGAGGTGTCAGAGCTGGAGCAGGAGCTGGCCTGCCAGAATGACCACTCAAGCGCATCACAGGTAAGACTATGCTCTGGAGTTAAACGGATACTTTGGGATTTTGGCAATGAGGTCCTTCATTTACTTCCTCAGTTATTTCTCTGTGTCCAGTATGAAGGAAGTTAGAGTTAGGTTTGCATGCTAGCAGATACCCATATACTTCCAGACATTGCACTAATGCTAGTTAGCGTTGGCTTGAGAAACTACCTCTAACTTCCTTCATAATGGACACAGAGACAAAAATGGTATCCACAAGTTCATCTGACTCTGGGGGAGTGGATAAAGGGCCTCATTGACAGAATCCTGAAGTATCCCTTAGTATTCACTTTGTTACGTTACAGCCTTATTTTAAAATTGATTAAATTGTTTTTTTTTCTCATCAATCTACACACAATACCCAGTAATGACAAATCAACACCAGGTTTTTAGAAATGTATTAAAAATTCAACATTGATATGACATTTCCATATGTATTCAGACTTTGTTGAAGCACCTTTGGCAGCGATTAGTCTTCTTGGGTATGACGCTACAAGCTTGGCACACCTGTATTTGGGGAGTTTTTTTCCATTCTTCTCTGCAGATCCTCTCAAGCTCTGTCAGGTTGGATGGGGAGCGTCACTGCACAGCTATTTTCAGGTCTCCAGATATGTTAGATCGGGTTAATGTCCGGGCTATGGCTGTGCCACTCAAGGACATTCAGAGACTTATCCCAAAGCCACTCCTGCGTTGTCTCGGCTGATGTCCTTTTGTAAGGTGAACCTTCACCCCAACCTGTGCCTGGTTTCCTCCAGACGTGATGCTTGGCATTCCGGCCAAAGAGTTAAATCTTGGATTCATCAGACCAGAAAATCTTGTTTCTCATGGTCTGAGAGTCTTTAGGTGCCTTTTGGCAAACTCCAAGCGGGCTATCATGTGAGCTCTGTCAGAGTGACCATCGGGTTCTTGATCACCTCCCTTACCCTTCTCACCCGATTGTTCAGTTTGGCAGTTTAAGAATGAATGAGGCAACTGTGTTCTTGGGGACCTTCAATGTTGCAGAAATGTTGTGGTACCCTTCCCCAGATCTATGCATCGACACAATCCTGTCTCTGAGCTTTATTGACAATTCCTTCGACCTCATGGCTGGGTTTTTGCTCTGACATGCACTGTCAACTGTGGGACCTAATATAGACAGGTGTGTTCCTTTCCAAATCATGTCCAATCAATTGAATTTACCACAGGTGGACTCCAATCAAGTTGTAGAAATATCTCAAGGATGATAAATGGAAACAGGATGCACCTGAGCTCAATTTCGAGTCTCGTAGCAATGGGTCTGAATACCTATGTAAATAAGGTATTTCTGTTTTTCATTTTTAATAAATTTGCTAACATTTCTAAAAACCTGTTTTTGCTTTGTCATTATGGGGTATTGTGTGTAGATGAGGAAAAACAATAATTTAAACAATTTTAGAATAAGGCTATAACGTAACAAAATTGGAAAAAGTCAAGGGGTCTGAATACTTTCCGAATGCACTGTATTTTATTTTTCAATTTACTTGTAGGAAACATTTCTGTTATTACCAATTGAGTTTCCTGAATTGGCTGTTGAAATGAATCAACACTACAACCCTGCTCTGCACTGACTTGGTGCCAGAGACTGACTAGAATCACACTACTAGATTCTGTATGTAGATGAAACGCATGTCAAATATGAACCAGGCAGACACTAGACACTGACCAGACACAGGCCTGAAATAGACATGACATGTGGTAGACCGGTAGACAAAGAGCAGGCACCAGACCGAACTGCCCAGTATGTAAATGTAGGGGTCCTATCACTGTCAACAATGAACATGTGACATCACATGTTTTTTTCTGGAGGGTGCTTACAGCTCAATGCTTTATTATATCATAACACACACAGTTCACATAAAAGCATAAAAAAATACAACATTTTCCCTGTTTGTTGAAGAAGAATACAGCCTACTGCTGTATTGTATATTGACTTGGCCACTTGTAATAATAAGTGACTTTCAGAAAACAATAAAACACTGCACATAGAAATCATAGTGAAGTGTCATTGAAAATAAATAATTTAAGTCTGTATTAAAGGCTATGGAAATTATAGTCCCTGTTGTTCTGCAGAACGTGCGTCGGCTGCTGCAGAACCCGCGGGTGAGCGAGATGGACGCGGTTCGCCTGGTGATGCTGTACGCACTGCGCTACGAGAGACACAGTAGCAGCATCCTGCCGGGCCTCATGGAGGAGCTCAACAGGAAGGGCGTGTCAGAGAAGCATTGCAGGGTAAGGGAACATTCTATACTGTACCACTACCTGGCCCTTGTCAATATGAGGACTGTATACTACCTGGCCCTTGGCAATATGAGGACTGTATACTACCTGGCCCTTGGCAATATGAGGACTGTATACTACCTGGCCCTTGGCAATATGAGGACTGTATACTACCTGGCCCTTGGCAATATGAGGACTGAATACTGTTGTTGTACCTGTCTATATATTATGTGGAGGATGTTATTATTTTGGGATTTGTCAATGCCTCTGAGGATAAATAAATATACGTTCAACTCAACAATGTACAATACAGTATGTTTTATGTATCTGTCTCACCAATCTAGGTGAAAACCAGGTTAGAAGAATCAACGTATGCCTGTTTATCCTGTTTAATCTTTTACCTCAGATGGTAACGTCCATGGTGGAGTATGGAGGGAAGAGGGTGAGAGGAAGTGACCTCGTCAACCCCCAAGATGCAGTCGCCATCACCAAACAGTTCTTCAAGGGGCTGAAGGTACACCGTTCTCTCCACAATTTAGACAGATACTAGCTGGAGTTGTGTGTCCATCTATCCATCCTCAACCAGTTTCTAATAAAACACCTTTGTTTTGTGTGTGTGCGTGCGTGTCTCCAGGGAGTTGAGAATGTGTACACGCAGCATGCACCGTTACTGCAGGAGACCTTGGACCAGCTGATTAAGGGGCGGCTGAAGGACACTAATTTCCCCTACTTAGGACCCAGCTCCCTTAGAGACAGGTAGAGTGACACATACACCTGTATAGCCAAACACACACACTGTTACTGATACGTGTGTTACTGATACGTAAAAACACATATTCTGTGTGTATGAGAACGGATAGGCTTACGGTTCATCACCATTATTGGATTACCCCAACCAGATGATAGCCTATCAGGGGTAACCATGTATTTCCTCTTCAGGCCACAGGATATCATAGTCTTTGTCATCGGAGGGGCCACCTATGAGGAGGCACTGGCGATCTATAACCTGAACCGCACCGTGCCTGGGATTCGGATCGTACTGGGCGGCACCACCATCCACAACACCAAGAGGTCAGAATCATCAACCACACCTCGTGACCTTTTCGCCTCAGTCAAATTACATCCAGACATAGCCATTAGACATCCATTATTTGATACCAGGTCAACACATATGATAAAAATGGCTTAACCCCTTAGTCAATGTTCCCGCCCTGCGGAAATCTAATTAGCATAATAAAAACATCCCTGTTAAAATACATCTTTGTAAGATAGAGATATCTGTATTTTGCATGGGATGCGTTGCAATCCACTGCATCTGCCAATCTGCGGCATCCGCATCTGCGGTGGAAGGTGGCTGAGCTACAGAGGTGTTTGTCAGACCATGAGACATCCTGAAAATCGGTCTTCTCTTTTTTTAATTTTTTTTAAATTTTAGCCTTTTTTCTCCCCAATTTCGTGGTATCCAATTGTTTGTTTTTTTAGTAGTTACTATCTTGTCTCATCGCTACAACTCCCGTACGGGCTCGGGAGAGACGAAGGTTGAAAGTCATGCGTCCTCCGATACACAACCCAACCAAGCCGCACTGCTTCTTAACACAGCGCCATCCAACCCGGAAGCCAGGCGCACCAATGTGTCGGAGGAAACACCGTGCACCTGGCAACCTTTGGTTAGCGCGCACTGCGCCCGGCCTGCCACAGGAGTCGCTGGTGCACTATCAGACAAGGATTTCCCTACCGGCCAGACCCTCCCTAACCCGGACGACGCTAGGCCAATTGTGCGTCGCCCCACGGACCTCCCGGTCGCGGCCGGTTACGACAGAGCCTGGGCGCGAACCCAGAGTCTCTGCTGGCGCTGCAGTACAGCGCCCTTAAACACTGCGCCACCCGGGAGGCGTCGGTCTTCCATCGGTCTTCTCAAGAATACTTCTGTAGCGTCTGAATGGTTTGGCCTAACTAATATGACCACTCTATGGACAGATGAGACTCTCCCAAATACGATGGTGTTCTCCATTTTGCTCTACGACCCCACAAGCGTCACGGGACTCGTCTGAAGTTGGTACCTACAATCTGCTAACGTCTGTAGCATCCGAACAGTTTGGGCTACACACAAATATGACCCCTCTATGGAACGGGGAGACTCTCATAAATGTCCATTTCGTTTTGCTTTGTTCTAGGACGTTGACAAGACTAATCTGAAGGTAGCCCGGTACCAGATAAATATTAATGGAAGTATAAACTGAGTGTACAGAAAATATTGAGTTGCACCCCCTCTTTGCCCTCAGAACAGCCTCAATTCGCCAGAGCATGGACTCTACAAGGTGTCAAGTGTTCCGCTGGGATGCTGGCCCATGTTGACTCCAGTGCTTCCTACAATGTCAAGTTTGCTGGATGTCTTTTGGGTGGTGGACCATTCTTGGTACACACGGGAATCTGTTCAGCGTGAAAAACCCAGCAGCGTTGCAGTTCTTGACACAAACCGGTGCGCCTGGCACCTACGGCCATACCCTATTCAAAGGCACTTCAATATTTTGTCTTGCCCATTCACCCTCTGAATGGCACACACACAGAATACATTTCTCAATTGTCTCAGGACTTCAAAATAGTAATTTTAACCTGTTTCCTCCCCTTCATCTACACTGATTGAAGCAGATTTAATAAGTGACATCAATAAGGGATCATAGCTTTCACCTGGTCAGTCTGTCATGGACATTCCCTTATTGATGTCACTTAAATCCACTTCAGTCAGTGTAGATGAAGGGGAGGAAACAGGTTAAATAAGTGTGTGCATAATGTTTTGTACACAGTGTATATGGAAGTAGTTTAGTGCCAATTTCTTTGTTAAATATGGGTAAAAATATATATAATAATTCCCTGATCTTACTAATAGCACTCAGATATAGGACAGAGAATTTAAAATTAACTTCCTTTTTATTAAATTTTTTGACAATATTTTTTTCCCATGTATGAATCTGTTATTCAATGCATTTCTGTGGGCTAATGGCATTAAGGCCAAATTCAGAGTTTCATCAGCACTACAACCCACTACAGTACCAGTCAAAGGTTTGGACACACCTACTCATTCCAGTTTTTTTTTTTGTGACTATTTTCTACATTGTAGAATAGTAGTTAAGACATCAAAACTATGAAATAACCCATATAGAATCATGTAGTAACCAAAAAAAGTGTTAAAGAAATCAAAATATATATTTAGGTTCTTCAAAGTAGCCACCCTTTGCTTTGATGACAGCTTTGCACACTCTTGGCATTCTCTCAACCAGCTTCATGAGGAATGCTTTTCCAACAGTCTTGAAGGAGTTCCCACATATACTGAGCACTTGTTGGCTGCTTTTCCTTCACTCTGATGCAGTGTTCCATCACTCTCCTTCTTGGTCAAATGGCCCTTACACAGCCTGGAGTTGTGTTGGGCCATTGTCATGTTGAAAAACAAATGATAGTCTCAAATTTGGACTCATCAGACCAACGGACATATTTCCACCGGTCTAATGTCCATTGCTTGTGTTTCTTGGCCCAAGCAAGTCTCTTCTTCTTATTGGTGTCCTTTAGTAGTGGTTTCTTTGCAGCAATTCGACCATGAAGGTTTGATTCTCAGTCTCTTCTGAACAGTTGATGTTGAGATATATCTGTTTCTTGAACTGTGAGGCATTTACTTGGGCTGAAATTTCTGAAGCTGGTAACTCTAATGAACTTATCCTCTGCAGCAGAGGTAACTCTGGGTCTTCCTTTTCTGTGGCGGTCCTCATGAGAGACAGTTTCATCATAGCACTTGATGGTTTTTGCGACTGCACTTGAAGAAACTTTCAAAGCTCTTTGCTTATTTGAGCTGTTCTTGCCATAATATGGACTTGGTCTTTTACCAAATAGAGCTGTCATCTGTATACCACCCCGACCTTGTCACAACACAACTGATTGGCTCAAACGCATTTAGAAGGAAGGAAATTCCACAAATGAACTTTTAACAAGCCACACCTGTTAATTGAAATGCATTCCAGGTGACTACCTTCATGAAGCTGGTTGAGAGAATACCAAGAGTGTGCAAAGCTGTCATCAAGGCAAAGGGTGGCTACTTTGAAGAATCTCAAATATAAAATATATTTTGAGTTGTTAAACACTTTTTTGGTTTTGAGTTTTGATGTCTTCACTATTATTCTACATTGTTGAAAATAGTAAAAATAAAGAAAAACTCTTGAATGAGTAGGTTTGTCCAAACTTTTGACTGGTACTGTACATGTAACCTACTGAGACACCAGGTCCCCACATTTCCCACTCTCCCACACCGAATATCTTGAAGCCACAGTGTTTTTCTCGCAGGCTCTATTTCCCTACGTGGGAGCATTGTGAACCGTAGGTCGGGATTTTCCGACTTGGTTACATGTACATTGAACAACACAGCATCTTTTTCTTTTACAGATTTTTTTATTTCTGTATAACAAAAAATCGACAAGAAGTTGGAAAATATTGTTTGCTTTCCCCAATTTGTGATTGAGGGGAATTCCTTCTTATGACGTGAATATCGACTCGGGGTCACCTGGGAGTCAGTGTTCTGTTCTGTACGTACAGTGTAGGCCACATTTTAATGTAATTTTTTGTAATGACTTCATTAATGTTCAAGTTTCGGCATTTCAGTTTTTGTTAAATTTACTGAAATAACTTCAATGTTAAAGGGGAATTTTACTCGATAACCATTTCACTCATTAAAATGTTGGTATACTATGTCCATGTTATCCCTTGGTTGCAATGGAGTCGCCTGAAGAGTAATTCAACTTGCATTCCTCTTTTGAACCTTAGTTGTTCTTTGTGTTGTGCGACGATGTAGAATCAAGGCCCTTTCTCTGAAAAGCAGTTCTTTCTTGACTCTCTCTCTCTATTTCTCTCTGACTGTTTTTGCTGAATGAAGGTTCTCTCTACACACAGCCTCTCTCAGCCTCTCCCCCTCTCCCTTTACCTCTCCTGCAACATCTCTCTCTCCCTCTATCTTTCTCTTTTTATCTCTGTCTGACTGGCTGTGTTGGCTGAATAAATAATTGTATACATCTATATATCTTTCTCTCTCTCTCAAGCTGAGCTGAATAGAACATTGTGTGATTACGTAACACGGTGGTGCTCAGGAGATGCGTCCGTGCTCTCTTTGTGATGCCCCTTCTGACACTCCTGTGTGGGATCGCCCCTCTTCTCTTTCATCACGGGGTCTGGACACGCACACACACACACACACACACACACACAGATGTCAAACCATACATTTTTCTCCCGGTTATATGACAACTTAGTGGTCCTCGTCAACTGTTGATGAAATTCCAACTCGAGCAGGGTGAGATTGACCAGGTGTTACCTGAGAAGTGATTTAGCCAAGAGAGACCAACGCTACCTGTTTGCAGTGCTATTACATCACCCGGGTTGCTAAGCAGCACCTACTGTATGTGCTGAGTGATGATGCTCCTTGGCCCCGTTTTTCACATTTTATCGCGGAGCGCTTGCTGATGCCCCTCAGGTGAAGTGTCTCCCACACCGGTTTATGTAACACCGTCTTAAACTTTCCACTTCTGGGAGTTCAACTTCCAACTGTCTTTCTCTGGTCCTGAGGCGTTTTGTGTTGTACTGCAGCAGTCACTGTTGTGCTGTTAAGGTCATGGGTGCACCTGTGTTGTGAGGTTTCTTTTTTAGCGTGCCGTTGCTGTCCCATTCTAGTGAAATGCTGATTCTCGCTGTATAGGAGTTTACATTTTAGTGTCGTGACATTCTCTGTTTTGCCTGTCACAAGCAGGCTTGTTTATATAAGCGGATGTTGACATAGTGTCACGTGTTCATATTTCACATCTATGCTGCTAGCTGTATTTTCATTACGTTTTAGAGATTTAAAAAATTCTGCCAGTTTTATAGTTTAGCTCTGAGGGCAGATTCTAGGTATGCAAGATAGATGCCATCTAGATACCGTCTCTTGCCGATGTGACATTGAGTAAGGCACTTAACCCATAGGTTGCAGAGGGGGTCAAGGCAAGTTGTTGCCCTCCTGCCTGGCTGGCCCTGGCTTCTAACTCTTCTGTGTGTTTGTGTGTGTTGCTTGGGAGGTTTGTTTCAAGCGAAAAAAAAGTCCATGATCTGAAGTCCATGATCTGAAAATAGCAATGCACATTCATTTTTCTTTTATTCATTTTTTATTTTACTAGGCAAGTCGGTTAAGAACAAATTCTTATGTATAATGACGGCCAAACCCGGGCGACGCTTGGCCAATTTGTGCACCGCCCTATGGGACTTCCAATCACGGCCGGCTGTGATACAGCCTGGATTCGAACCAGAGTGTCTGTAGTGACACCTCAAGCACTGAGATACTGTACCTTTGACCGCTGCGCCACAAGTAGTCTTCTTCTGACATCTACATACACGTTATTTAATAACCCTTTAATGTTGGCTGTGACGGCACGTCCCATGCTTTTTTTTTAGCTCATAGCCGCAGTGTGTGGTACATTTGAACCATGATCTACCCCTTCACCCAGAGGCACTGTAAGCCAATATGAATGGGGCTCTTAAATGCGTCTTTTAAGCTTCTTCCCCCCTTTTGTACTGCATGAGTCACTCGCTGCCCATAGGTACTCACGAGCTGTTTCATGATAATGCTCCCTGCAACCAGCCACACAAAGACACAATAAACACATTTGGGGGATTTGTCCAGGCCACCCTGTACTGCTGTGTGCTGCCCCACTGGGCCAAAAGCTGGAGATATATGCCTACCAATAAAGGACCAGTACCATCGTCACTGCAGGGGTAAGTATCTCCCTTTGAAACCAGGACTGGTATTGAATTATAATATGGCTGATTGAATGATACCACGTTGCACTCTTGTGCCGTTTGAACTTTAACCTTTTTTTTAAATGTGTAGATGGGTGGATAGTAGGTTCTGACCTAGGTCCTAGACCTAGACCATGTGTTTAGTCACTCGTTGATATAGGCTAGTTGCCCAGAGCAGGCTGCGTTAATGGAAACCCACTGAGAACAGATGAATATTGGCAAATGTCACGCTGGTATCCCTGATATATCACTGCAATACTTTGAAATTACTGCTCTGTCAAAAGTCAAAATGACGGTCTTTCATTGGCAGAGGACTGTAAGAGAGACAAGACGGCTGCTCTTTAGAGCCTTGCCTTTCAGAGTGAGAAGAAGCCTAAATGTCTCTCGTGTCGTTTGCAATCACACCTTAAAATGTCTTGGCTTGATCAGCTAAAAGAAATAGGTATTTTGACATTTCTCTAGTGGGTCTTTTTTGTGTGTTTTTTTTGGGCCATGCCTCAGCCATATCCTTTCTTTACAGACCGGAACCCTAGTGACACACACTGACACTGTGTGTGTGTCTGTGTCTGTCAGTGTCACAGGGCTGGGACTGAGGTAATCGTGTCTGTCATATTGGCTTCTGTTTTTAGATGAAAATGTATTTTGAGAGTCACAGAGATGTTGATGTACTGCTCATGCTTCTCTCAGCTCGTGAGGAACTAACGGAATGATATGTTCCTTTTCTGCCCTCTCGCACAGCTTCCTGGAGGAGGTGTCATTGACGGCGGGTGCAGGCCAGGCCGAGAGGCTGCAGAGGGCGGGTGGTCATCCAAACAGACGCTGAATGTTTGACGTCACCCCCCCACACACACACACACACTCTCACGATATCTTGTGTCCGTTCCTTATTGGTATCACTAGCCCATGCTTTAGTTCATGAAGGTGTCCCACTAAAAACATTCCAGTGTGTTCAGCTGTCACCACCACACTGCTGGACTCTTTATCAACCCCTTAAAAACTTGTTGTAACTGGGGCAATTAACTCCAACCAAATGAACATGTAACTCAATTAGACAGTCAGGTTACCTAACCCTGGGAACTAAAACGATCTGTTCCCCTACTTAACTAGGTTACCGAGTGGCTGACTTGTGACTGAACGGAACACTCTCAATGTTAGTGTCTAACATTTGAACCTATTGCAATGTCACATTTCCTCTTAAATTGAAGTACAAAACTCCAGTCTTACATTAGACCCTTATTTAATTACTGAAAACAGAAGTGACACGACCTTTGAGTCTTGTTTATCTTAAAAGTGAATATATGGGCCCAGAAATGTCAAACATTTCTCTCTAAGATTACAATATGTACCGTGTATGTTTTTCTTCTTTGCCTATGTACATTTCCACATGCTATGTACATGTTGTTCAAACATACTGATTTTGAAATGAGTGTGAATATTTTAAAGAAAATACCAATAAAGAGTGAAATGTTGTGTCCCTCATTTATCTTTGGGATTGTACAAATTTCCTGTTATGGTGTAATCGATTTTCCTTTCCATCACCCATTTCTTGTGGCAGTTGATGGAAATAGCCCTGACTGTTTTGATTTCATTCATATGTAGTGTTATTGTGCACAACTTTCTCCCTTAGATCAATAATGATAACCTAATCCTGTTCCCCCATCCAATTCCATTATGCTAAGCCACACGCTCTCTGAACATCTTATGAGAAATGCCCCTCTGTTGTACTTTTCGTTTTTACAGTATTTCCTGCACCGTGTTTCCGCTATGACATGAAAGTACAGATTGTAAACTGTATCTACTGTTGGATGTGTTTGGTCTTTGATTGTGGGTTAGTATGATTGCTCTGGTTCAACACCCCCCACAACAAACAACCCAAACATGTTTGGCAGCCAATGTTTGGCAGTTGTTTCTTTGCCAAGTGCCTACCTCCACTGCCAGCCACATGGGCCACAGATATTCAGCGTGCCTCACTATAAAACCTCTCCAAACCCCCCCCCCCAACACCATCCCCAAATCAGATCCTCTAATCCTCCTCAACAACAACCAGCATTGCTTGGGTTATGTTCATAAGTAATACAGCAGAAAGTGTTTTCAACGGGGAACGGAAATGTGCATTTCTTATTGTACTCTCCCTGTTTGAATCCATTTCATTAATTTTAATACCAAATAAACCAGAGCCTGTTCACCATTACACAGTAGCAACTGCACAGTCCGGGTGCATCCCCTGGAGATTCTGACTGTGTATTCGGAGAGATCTGGGGATCAGGAAAAGGCTCAGAGTATGTGCTCTGAGCAGCTTAATTCAGAATACTTACACAACACTGCTTTTTCTTATTTGAGGTTAAAAAAAAATGTGGTGTTCAGTTGTTTCAGTTTATTTAGAGGCTAAGTAGATGGGAATATGACTACTAGGAAAGTCGCCCCAGGATGTCTCTAATTTGCCAACAACTTCCATCTGAACCCAAGAGACATGAGTCGTACGACAGGATAATTTGCCCAATTTGTGTTTGTAATGACTAAGGTGAATGTGATGGAGTCAGTCTGACTCGGATATGTACAGCATTTGTCTCTTCTCATTTGTATATCTGTATATTGAGGAGGGGAGAGGGAACATGCACAGCTGAAAATAGTCAAGAAATAGACGACAACTACAGTCATTGCCAAAAGTTTTGAGAATGACACTTCTATTAATTTTCACAAAGTTTGCTGCTTCAGTGTCTAGATATTTTTGTCAGATGTTACTATGGAATACTGAAGTATAATTACAAGCATTTCATAAGTGTCAAAGGCTTTTATTGACAATTACATGAAGTTGATGCAAAGAGTCAATATTTGCAGTGTTGATCCTTCTTTTTCAAGACCTCTGCAATCCGCCCTGGCATGCTGTCAATTAACTTCTGGGCCACGTCCTGACTGATGGCAGCCCATTCTTGCATAATCAATGCTTGGAGTTAGTCCGAATATGTGGGTTTTTGCTTGTCCACCTGCCTCTTGAGGATTGAACACAAGTTCTCAATGGGATTAAGGTCTGGGGAGTTTCCTGGCCATGGACCCAAAATATCAATATTTTGTTCCCTGAGCCACTTAGTTATCACTTTTGCCTTATGGCAAGGTGTTCCAACATGCTGGAAAAGGCATTGTTCATCACCAAACTGTTCCTGGATGGTTATGAGAAGTTGCTCTCTGAGGGTGTGTTGGTACCATTCTTTATTCATTGCTGTGTTCTTAGGCAAAATTGTGAGTGAGCCATACTCCCTTGGCTGAGAAGCAACCCCACACATGGTCTCAGGATGCTCTACTGTTGGCATGACACAGGACTGATGGTAGTGTTCACCTTGTCTTCTCTGGACAAGCTTTTTTCCGGATGCCCCAAACAATCGGAAAGGGGATTCATCAGAGAAAATGACTTTACCCCAGTCCTCAGCAGTCCAATCCCTGTACCTTTTGCAGAATATCAGTCTGTCCCAGATGTTATTCCTGGAGAGAAGTGGCTTCTTTGCTGCCCTTCTTGACACCAGGACATCCTCCAAAAGTCTTCACCTCACTGTGCATGCAGATGCAGTCACACCTGCCTGCTGCCATTCCTGAGCAAGCTCTGTACTGGTGGTCCCCCGATCCCACAGCTGAATCAACTTTAGGAGACGGTCCTGGCGCTTGCTGGACTTTCTTGGGCACCCTGAAGCCTTCAATCGAACCGCTCTCCTTGAAGTTTTTGATGATCCGATAAATGGTTGATTTAGGTGCAATATCTTTGCCTGTGAAGCCCTTTTTGTGCAAAGGAATGATGACGGCACGTGTTTCCTTGCAGGTAACCATGATTGACAGAGGAAGAACAATGATTCCAAGCACCATCCTCCTTTTGAAGCTTCCAGTCTGTTATTCGAACTCTATCAGCATGACAGAGTGATCTCCAGCCTTGTCCTCGTCAACACTCACACCTGTGTTAACGAGAGAATCATTGACAGCTGGTCCTTTTGTGGCAGAGCTGAAATGCAGTGGAAATGTTTTTGGGGGATTCAGTTCATTTGCATGGCAAAGAGGGACTTTGCAATTAATTGCAATTCATCTGATCACTCGTCATAACATTCTGGAGTATATGCAAATTGCCATCATACAAACTGAGGCAACAGGCTTTGTGAAAATTAATATTTGTATCATTCTCAAAACTTTTGGCCACGACTGCACTAGCCTACTGTCTGGAGTGCATGTAACAGTCATTTAAACATCTCCAACATGAGATAAAACTTTGTGGTCTCCTAGAAATATAATAGAAAGAATAGATTATATTTCTATGTTGGTCCCCAAATAATCACCATAGAAATAGAATATAAATAATAAATTATATTTCTTTGTTGGTCCCCAAATACTCATCATAGAAATAGAATAGAAAGAATAGATTACGTCCCCAAATACTCTAGAAGAAAAAGAAACGCACACCTACAGTGCCTTGCGAAAGTATTCGGCCCCCTTGAACTTTGCGACCTTTTGCCCCATTTCAGGCTTCAAACATAAAGATATAAAACTGTATTTTTTTGTGAAGAATCAACAACAAGTGGGACACAATCATGAAGTGGAACGACATTTATTGGATATTTCAAACTTTTTTAACAAATTAAAAACTGAAAAATTGGGCGTGCAAAATTATTCAGCCCCTTTACTTTCAGTGCAGCAAACTCTCTCCAGAAGTTCAGTGAGGATCTCTGAATGATCCAATGTTGACCTAAATGACTAATGATGATAAATACAATCCACCTGTGTGTAATCAAGTCTCCGTATAAATGCACCTGCACTGTGATAGTCTCAGAGGTCCGTTAAAAGCGCAGAGAGCATCATGAAGAACAAGGAACACACCAGACAGATCCGAGATACTGTTGTGAAGAAGTTTAAAGCCGGATTTGGATACAAAAAGATTTCCCAAGCTTTAAACATCCCAAGGAGCACTGTGCAAGCGATAATATTGAAATGGAAGGAGTATCAGACCACTGCAAATCTACCAAGACGTCCCTCTAAACTTTCAGCTCATACAAGGAGAAGACTGATCAGAGATGCAGCCAAGAGGCCCATGATCACTCTGGATGAACTGCAGAGATCTACAGCTGAGGTGGGAGACTCTGTCCATAGGACAACAATCAGTCGTATATTGCACAAATCTGGCCTTTATGGAAGAGTGGCAAGAAGAAAGCCATTTCTTAAAGATATCCATAAAAAGTGTTGTTTAAAGTTTGCCACAAGCCACCTGGGAGACACACCAAACATGTGGAAGAAGGTGCTCTGGTCAGATGAAACCAAAATTGAACTTTTTGGCAACAATGCAAAACGTTACGTTTGGCGTAAAAGCAACACAGCTGAACACACCATCCCCACTGTCAAACATGGTGGTGGCAGCATCATGGTTTGGGCCTGCTTTTCTTCAGCAGGGACAGGGAAGATGGTTAAAATTGATGGGAAGATGGATGGAGCCAAATACAGGACCATTCTGGAAGAACCTGATGGAGTCTGCAAAAGACCTGAGACTGGGACGGAGATTTGTCTTCCAACAAGACAATGATCCAAAACATAAAGCAAAATCTACAATGGAATGGTTCAAAAATAAACATATCCAGGTGTTAGAATGGCCAAGTCAAAGTCCAGACCTGAATCCAATCAAGAATCTGTGGAAAGAACTGAAAACTGCTGTTCACAAATGCTCTCCATCCAACCTCACTGAGCTCGAGCTGTTTTGCAAGGAGGAATGGGAAAAAATTTCAGTCTCTCGATGTGCAAAACTGATAGAGACATACCCCAACCGATTTACAGCTGTAATCGCAGCAAAAGGTGGCGCTACAAAGTATTAACTTAAGGGGGCTGAATAATTTTGCACACCCAATTTTTCAGTTTTTGATTTGTTAAAAAAGTTTAAAATATCCAATAAATGTCGTTCCACTTCATGATTGTGTCCCACTTGTTGTTGATTCTTCACAAAAAAATACAGTTTTATATCTTTATGTTTGAAGCCTGAAATGTGGCAAAAGGTCGCAAAGTTCAAGGGGGCCGAATACTTTCGCAAGGCACTGTATTTCGGCGAGGTGCTGGCTAGCGGAGTAGAAAACTTGAATATAAAGGAGAGCAGCACACTCTAGGAGCTCAGATGCAAAAATGTAATATCCAACTTTTCGACAGCCAAGCTGTCTTCATCATGCCCTGATGAAGACAGCTTGGCTGTCGAAACGTTGGATATTACATTTTTGCATCTGAGCTCCTAGAGTGTGCTGCTCTCCTTTATTTTCAAGGTCCCCAAATACTCACCTTCTCCTCTGTAATATGGTTCAAATTGAAATATTTTGGGTTAACCTCCCCTCTCATCCTCTTGGTTTGATGGATAAATCTAGTAGTCCTAATTATTACAATAATGTATAGGTTCTATCGAAAATCAATAATGGCATATAAAATCATTCTCATAATGATATAAATTGTGGATTTTTGTTTATAGGCCCCTATATGGGCAGGTTATTGTTGGCTTCCTCTCAACTGACCCTTGCTCTGCTATTTTCCTAACCTACGAGCAATTTGACATCAGCCGTCTTTGTGACATCACGCCGACAGCGCAATAGATGGAGCTGTCGAGCGCTATAGTAACGGGAATACCCTTTCAGCCCGCTTGTTCGAGATCAGTGTAGCCTACCTACAGAGGTGGAGGGACGATGCCACCGTCTCGTAATAACGGACAGTGCACGACCTGACCGCGTCATCGAAATTAAGAATATACACCGTTATTACGACATATTGGGGCAGTAGAAGAAAGGGAAAGACAGTTTATTCGTTTTAAAAAAAGATCTTATAGAAAGAAAGGAAAATACTTGAAACTGGATGAACTCCCTGGCTCACATCCACAAAAGTGATTCTGTCATTATGAAGAAGAGCAATTTAGCCAAACGGGTAAGATATAGCTTTTTTCTTCAAGTATTGGGTGCATATTTTTTGGTCATGCATCTTTGCATTAGGCTATACATTTTCTAGGATATAACTGGTTCTTTGCCCAGAATCGGGCATTATGCGCGCTTTGATACCACAGCTCACATTGGCGGCAATATCACACACATTGTCTAGATCACACATTTGATAGCCTATAATTCCTAAACAATGGTCTTTTGGCACCTCCTTACGCGTGCCACATTCACTGTGTAGCCTATCAGTTTGCTTGTACGAATTTCCTCAACATACGGCTTCAATCTTCCAGTGAAGAAAGAGTACAATGTGTTTTCTTGTTATTAGTGTACCATTGCCAGATGCTCGTTGTGCTGTATCGGTTGGTAGCTTTCATATATTTTATTTGCCACACCCTGGATGGTATAAGACCTGCAATTAAATGTAACGCACAGAAGAGCGCACCGTTATCATTTTTGGGGAAAGACGCGAGGAGACTCTTAGTTCCTATGTCTTACTGAGAATGAGATTGAAAATGCATTTTCCTTTGAAAGAGCTCTTATTTTCTCAGTACTCTCGCGAACATCTTGTTACGTAAACTTAACTAGGTTTTAACGGATTTATTCCACTTTGAACATGCAGGGTCCCCAAGATGTCAACCAGCTGTCATCGCAGCCAGACAAAGTCGGCTGGATCCGCAAGTTCTGTGGTAAAGGGATTTTTAGGGAAATATGGAAAAACCGTTTCGTGATACTGAGAGGAGACCATCTGTACATCTCTGAGAAAGAGGTACGCACTTCTCTTTTACCTCCAATAGCATGTGTAGGCTGTAATTCTGTCTGTCTGTCTGTCTGTCTGTCTGTCGCCTTTCATGTAACCTGTCAACCTGTCAGACCTGTTGGTCTGTTGTTTCCAACAACAAATTTAACCAAGATTCCTTAAGTTTTGAAAACCAGCTATTGTTATAAGTCTGGAAATCGAGGCTCGCCATGGAAAGGGGATCAAATCTGACTGAATTTCCTTGGCTGTTGAAAATAAATAGGCTAAATTGTCAAATCTCAGCACAAATCACCATGCAAGCAAAAAACATTATGCACTGAATTCGGGTTACTTTCACTGGCTCAAACATGCCCAACTTTTGAGGTCAACAAAATACCCACTGGGCACAGAAGTAAATTCAACGTCTATTCCACATTGGTTCAAAATCATTTAATTAAAATGTTGTGGAAACAAAGTTGGGTACAACTATGGCCATTGGTGACTCAGTAGCATCGTTGGGAAAATGTAGAATACTGTCCGTTACAATAGAACAAGGTTTTGGCCATGGCGTAGAAATATAACTATTTTGTTTGGCTGAAAGTAATGGCTAATGTCCAAGTGCTTTTATGACATGAAAGGTTCCAGTGAACAGCCTCATTATCAGCACAAGTTTCAAGATCACATGACCCAGATGTTAAACCTTGAGCTGTAGCGAATTCACACCTTTCATCTACTGTATTCTGTCGAAAGGCATTGAACCATCACCAAGGACAGGGCGTGGACAGAATCACCTGTCCATTTCTGTATTCTCTTCTTTTTTGGAGGAGGGTCAGATTCTGTTTGATGTCGCTGTTTCAATACTCCTCCCACAAGCAGTAACCATGGAGATTTATGCTACTGACAGCTGAGAGGGCACATGTCTTTCTGAAAGCTGAATAATGCCCTTTAAATGATTCCTGGAAAGGATTCCCAGAACAGCTGAATGAAAGTTCCACATAAGGGCTGCATCTCTCTATTGCTCTAATGAAAGAGAGAGTGGGACTCAGGGCTCCAGCTGCACGCAATGCCAGTTTCCCCGATCCTTTTAGAACCAGAGTTTAAAAATTATTTTTTTTCATCTGTGCTGCGCTCCCTTACAGCCTGCTGGATGAGCAACAAACACGTGTCAGAAACTGAAAACACCACGGTTGACACAGCTGCGCCTCACGCTGTGCCTGAGGACCCCCAAGCATCTAAGGCCTCCAACCCCCCCAACCCTACCGTTTACACACACACACACACACACACACACACACACACACACACACACACACACACACACACACACACACACACACACACACACACACACACACACACACACACACACACACACACACACACACACACACACACTCAGCTGAGGTTCAGTTGCTTTGTAATGAGTTCACCTGTGGAACAGAACGCATCAGTTCAGCGTTGTTCTCTTCCTCTCATTATCGCCTCTCTCACACATGTTCTGTAATTTGTTGGATTTTATAGTTATTTCATGTAATGCACCTATTGTTCGTTTTACACATACCATTCGATGTTTGTTAAGGAGCCATTGTTATATCATGTATATTGGTAAGTGGTGTGCTACCTATTTGTCAGCTGAAGGTAACTGCAACCCCAGTGAGAACTATTTGACCTGCGTGTACTTGCGTGTGTTATCTGCTCTGCTGCAACTTCTTAACCACTTGATTAATGGTGGTGCGTTATTCAAATGAGAACTTTGAAAAGACCGGCACGCTATTCATGACGTAGGCCAGAAGGCTAAAAAGAACACAGAGACGTGCATCTCTGACGCTCGGCGTAACCACAGCCGAACCACCTCATGGGGCCCCGGGATAGTCTTTCATCTAAAACTCCCATCTTTGAGTTTGATTGAATGTTTTTTAGACATTGAGTGATATCATGTCGTTAGCGAGTTTGAGCACAAATTATGTTGTTGACCCATATTCACTGAATGAATTGCCTCAATCATTTTTTATCAATCACAGATGAAGGAAAATCAAACTGTGGGTTCACTTTGAAAAATTATTCTGTATTTCATGTCAGGTGTGGTTTGGAATCAAAATACTCAAGCATCAATATCCACAAAATATACAGCCTGCGGCTGTTAAACACTTGCGTTAAGACGTGACCAACATGGAGGTTGAATTCTATCTGCAATTGATTGAATTGTGGCATGAGTGTGCAAGCTGGCATTGATAGTATCAAATTGTCTGCTAACTCATAAGATTAGCTACATAAACTAGGGAAGGGCAGTAAGTAGCTACAGTGGGGCAAAAAAAGTATTTAGTCAGCCACCAATTGTGCAAGTTCTCCCACTTAAAAAGATGAGAGAGGCCTGTAATTTTCATCATAGGTACACTTCAACTATGACAGACAAAATGAGAAAAAAAATCCAGAAAATCACATTGTAGGATTTTTAATGAATTTATTTGCAAATTATGGTCAATAACAAAAGTTTATCTCAATACTTTGTTAAATACCCTTTGTTGGCAATGACAGAGGTCAAACGTTTTCTGTAAGTCTTCACAAGGTTTTCTGTTGCTGGTATTTTGGCCCATTCTTCCATGCAGATCTCCTCTAGAGCAGTGATGTTTTGGGGCTATTGCTGGGCAACACGGACTTTCAACTCCCTCCAAAGATTTTCTATGGGGTTGAGATCTGGAGACTGGCTAGGCCACTCCAGGACCTTGAAATGCTTCTTACAAAGCCACTCCTTCATTGCACGGGCGGTGTGTTTGGGATCATTGTCATGCTGAAAGACCCAGCCACGTTTCATCTTCAATGCCCTTGCTGATGGAAGGAGGTTTTCACTCAAAATCTCATGATACATGGCCCCATTCATTATTTTCTTTACACGGATCAGTCGTCCTGGTCCCTTTGCAGAAAAACAGCCCCAAAGCATGATGTTTCCACCCCCATGCTTCACAGTAGGTATGGTGTTCTTTGGATGCAACTCAGCATTCTTTGTACTCATATGTACAGACCTGTACTCAGCATTCTTTTTTTTACCAAAAAGTTATATTTTGTTTTCATCTGACCACATGACATTCTCCCAATCTTCTTCTGGATCATCCAATTGGTGGCTGACTAAATATTTTTTTGCCCCACTGTATGTTGCTCTATTACCTCTAAGCATCCTCACACGTGACACCAGTTCGATGTGTGAGAGATTCTCCAAGAGGATTTGCAACCATGCAACTGGGACTTTGAGAAGTTAACTGCTGATGA